>NC_047659.1:125344758-125984758 GCF_011762505.2 Arvicanthis niloticus
GGTTCCCCCAGTTCTCCCCTGCTCCTCCTGCCCCGCCCTCTCCAAGCCCAACCTGGAGACGCGCGTGCGTCTCTAGAAAAGTACTCCTGTACTCACAAGGACTCGCACCAGCAACGCCATGTTCCTCCACAACCATTTCCGGGTGAAAGGTGGGCTTCCGGAATCCCGATTGTCGCCACCCACTCAGCCTCTGTCCCCTCGCTAAAGGTAGTCGGGCTCCGGCGGCGGCGGCGCAGGCGTAGATGTCGCACTGCGCACCAGCGGTTTTCCTGCTGTGGATCTGAAAGAGATTTCAGGACGCCAGACTCCTCGCCGGTCTTAAGTCCTTGCTGCGCGTCACAAGGGCTCACGTTCTTCCTCTACACACCCCTGGCCTGGCCTCCCGCATCCCTCTCACCCTTCGGTTAACCCCTTACAGCCATTCCTTTACTGACTCCACCCCCAGGAGACTACAAGGCTAAAGGGATCAGGACCTCGGATGTCCCAGTAGTTAAAAAAGAGGTCAGGGAGTCTGAGAACCAAAGAGCACAGTCCTGGAAAGCCAGAAAAGGAGGTTGTCAGGTGCTGACCTGAGGCTTGGCAGAAAAGGAGCTTAAGGCTTGTGTTTGGCTGGTTAATACATCTTTGAATACCGATAGGAAAGAATTAGTAAAGGATAGCCAAGTGTGGTGGCACACGCCTTTATTCCCAGCACTCAAGAGGCAGAGACAGGATCTCCGAGTTCGAAGCCTGCCTTGTTTACAGAGTTCCAGGACAACCAGGAACCCTTGTCCCCCAAAACAAACAAGCAAAACATAATAGTAATTGAAGAGAAAGAAGGATGAGAGGAGTTGCCTATGGGAATGGGCAAGTGGATCGTCTTAGCTGAAGAACTCTTGTATCCCAAGAGAAGTAGAAAAGAGAACGCTAGCCAGGCAGTGGTGGCGCACGCCTTTAATCCCAGCACTTGGGAGGCAGAGGCCGGCGGATTTCTGACTTCGAGGCCAGTCTGGTCTACAGAGTGAGTTCCAGGACAGCCAAGGCTATACAGAGAAACCCTGTATCAAAAAAAAAAAAAGAAAGAAAGAAAGAAAGAAAGAAAAGAAAAGAAAAAAGAAAAAGAAAAAAAAGAAAGAAAGAAAGAGGAAAAAAGGAAGAAAAGAGAAGACATTGCTGCTTCAGTGACTGAGCAGGAGCCAGAGCCTAGCGGATGAAGCACATTCTATCCACCAGTCAATAAAGACCTACTGAGTATTCAGTATTTATTCAGCGTGCACTGGGTACCAGACAGGTGTGAGTAACTCTGCGGAGCTTGTGAGCTAGTGGGGCAAGTAGGGGACCCTAAGTCTGAGTAGACAACTCGTGAAAACAAACAAACAAAATGATATGAAGGAAACAATAAATAGCTAATGAAAACAATATAGGCAGGTACTTGGCCAGCTTAGCAGGATAAAGCCTATAGGTGGAACTGACAAGTAAGGTGGGATTCAGGGTGATCTTTTTGTTGCCTTCTTTCTCCCTTTTAAATAAAATTTGGTGTAGCCCAGGCTGACCTCAAGCTCTATGTAGCTGAGGCGGGCCTTGAAGTCCTGATCCTCCTGTGCCTTCATCTCCCAAGTGCTGGGATTATAGGCCTGTGATACTATGTCCAGCCTCCCAACTTTGTTTTGTTTTGAGCAGGTCTCACCATGTAGCCTTGGCTGGCCTGGAACCAACTGAGAACCAACTGCCTCTGCCTCCCAACACCTGGCAAAATTCTGTATATTTATCAAGTTTCTGGTTTTTAAATGTTTGCATGTGAAATGACTAAATTAACCTTGTGATGGAGCAAGACAACAGAGAGGTTCCTCCATCTTGTCTTCTTGCTGAGGCTGTTTCAGGTTTAATTAGAATTTGATCTCCTTGATGGAGAAACCTGTGGAAATTTACCCAACTCTATTCCAGGAACCCAAGGTCAAGATGCCCTAGTTAACCTATCTTGGCTCCTGCTTGTGCAAACTTTCCCCCTCCAGCTAACTGCTTATCTGAGCTTCTGTTAAACTGCTTGCTTATGTGAAGACCCCTGCAGTTGCTGAGGAAGATGCCAGGAAGTGGTTTCTGCCTTTAAAAAAGCCTACACTCTGAGCTGGAGAGATGGCTCAGTGGTTATGAGCACTGACTGCTCTTCCAGAGGTCCTGAGTTCAATTCCCAGCAACCACATGGTGGCTCACAACCATCTGTAATGGGATCTGATGCCCTCTTCTGGTGTTTTGAAGATAGTGACAGTGTATACATATAAATGTAATAAATAATTCTTTGAAAGGAAGAAAGAAAGAAAGAAAGAAAGAGAAAGAAAGGGTTTTTAAAAAACAAAACATTCTCTGACAACTCAGTGCTATACCATTTAGGATCTGAATACCTGAGTGTAATCCCAGTCAGTCAGAGTAAAGATTTTTCAATTGCCTATAAAACGTCTGAGTGTTCATTTCTGGTGGGTTCCCCCAAACAAGCTAAGTAGCATATAAACTCATTTTACATGTGTTCAAAAAATACTCTTTAAGTGGTATTTAAAAATGTAATTCAAAAAATGAAATGCGCCAGGCAGTGGTGGCACATGCCTTTAATCCCAGCACTTGGGAGGCAGAGGCAGGTGGATTTTTGAGTTCGAGGCCAACCTGGTCTACAGAGTGAGTTCCAGGACAGCCAGAGCTACACAGAGAAACCCTGTCTCAAAAAAAAAAAAAAAAATGAAATGCATCTGATGTTGGTGGCACACACCTTTAATTCCAGCACTAGGGAGGCAGAGGCAGGTAGATCTCTGAGTTTTGACCAGCCTGGTGTACAGAGCGAGTTCCAGGTCAACCAGTGCTACACAAAGAAACCCTGTCTTATGTACATATACATATACATACACATACACACACACACACACACACACACAAATTATATATATATATATATATATATATATATATATATAGAGAGAGAGAGAGAGAGAGAGAGAGAGAGAGAGAGAGAAAGCAGTCACCAAACTATAGTAGTACTCCTGAATTTATTTGTCCTCTCTAAGTAAAATTTTGTGTCCTATGACCAACAGTTTGGCACTGTTCTGGACTCCTAAGAGCCGTATTTGCTGTTTGCTTCCATGAGTTCACTTTTAGGTGAAATACTTGTCTGTGTGTCTAACTTATTTCATGTATCAATGTCCTCCAACTTCATGAATATTGTCCCTATAGACAGGAGACTCTTTGGCTGAACAGCATTCTACTATGAATATTAACATTTTATTTCCCTGCTCATCTGCTTGATGGACACTTGCATTATCAACTTTATGTGTTGGTAGTTGTGATTGACGCCACACGAATGTGTGAACACTGATTTCATTGTCTGTAGATAGGTGGCCAATAGTATTGCTAGATTATATAATAATTCTGCTTTTAAATTTTTGTATGGTCTTTCTTTTTGTCTCTTCAGTAGCTATTGTAACTTGTATTTCTGTTTACAATATTGCATATGTTTCTTTTTCTTCTTCATCAATGCCAGTTATGAAATCTAGCCTCAGAGATGTGATATCTTATGGTGGTGTCAGTTGATTATTAATGATGAAGTATTTTCTCCATATGCCTATTAGCTAATTATATATCTTTTAGGGAAAAATGACTGTTTTCAAAAAATCCTTTGCCCATTGTTGTGGGCTAGTGTTGGCTTTTGATTGGTTGGTTGGCTGGGTGAGTGGGTGGGTAGGTAGTTTGAGACAAGCCTGGCTGGCCCGTAATTTTCTATATAAATCAGACTGGCCTTGAACTCAAAGAGACCTCCGCTCCTGCCCTCTGTATTCTAGGATTAAAGTCGTGTGCCACCGTATCAGCAGTTGGTCTGTTTTGTTATTTGTGTGGTGCCAAAGATCAAACCCAGAGTATTTCTCATGGAGGGGAAGGGGCAAGATCTCTACCAGTGAGCTCCATCCTCAACCCCTTTGCCTAGTCTTTTTGAAAAAATATTTAATTTATTTATAACTGTGTTGGTGTTTTGCCTGCAGGTATGTCTCTGAGTGTGTCAGATCTTGGAGTTAGAGAGTCGAGAACTGCCATGTGGTTGCTGTGAATTGAACCCCAGTCCTCTGAAGAATAGTCAGTGTTCCTAACCACTGAGCAATCTCTCTAGTTTCTTACCTTTTTGTTATTTTTTATTATTTTTCAATTTTTATTTTATACATATTAGTATTCTGCCTACTTATATCCTGTGTGTGAGTGTCAGATCCTCAGGAATTGGAGTTACAGATGGTTGTGAGCTGCCATGTTGGTTCTGGGATCGTCCTTTGGAAGATCAACCAGTGTTCCTAACTGCTGAGCCATCTCTCCAGTTCTCTTTGCCTAGTCTTTAACCAGATAATTTTGTTGCCGTTGAGCTGAGTGAAATCTTTATATATTTTGGATATTAACATCATTATCAGATATATGGTTTGCAAATACTTTCCCCCATTCTATGGGTGCCTCTTCATTCTGCTAAATGTTTCTGTTTCTAGTTTAAAGTAGTTACAATTATCTTGGTTTTGTTGTTTCCATATTTTGGAGATCATAAAACAATTTAAATACATTTTTAAAAACTACTGGGGTTGGACATGATGATACATGCCTTTAATCTCAGCACTTGTCAGGCAGAGGCCAGCTTAGTCTGCATATAGAGTTCCAGGCTAACCACTGCTACATAGTGAAATTCTCTCTAAAAGAAATTAATAATAATAATAATAATAATAATAATAATAATAATAATAATAATAGCAACTGTTAAAGCTAGAGAGGTGGCTCGGTGTTTAAGAGCAAATACTGCTTTTCTGGAGGACTAAGTTCTTTTTCCAACACCCACATAGAGTGGTTCACAACCACTTGCAACTCTAAATCCCAAAGAGTTTGATGTCTCTGGCTTCCGTGGGCACCTGCCCACATGTGCTTACATGCACACACACAGCTTAAAATAATAAAAATTTAAATATATATATTGGAGCCAGGTATGTTTGGAACTCACTTGTAATCCTAGAACTCAGAAGGCAGACGCAAGTGAATCTTTGTAAGTTTGAGGCCAGCCTGGTCTACAAAGTCAGACCCTGTCTCAAAAACACAAAGGAACTATTGGGTCAGGACAATGGCTCAGTGGGTAAAAGTGCTTGCTGGGGAAACCTGATGGCATGAGTGTGGTGATCCTCCGAATACACATGGCAATCTGGGTGGGTGGCGCATGTCTGTAATCCCAACACTCCTACTGTGAGGTAGGAGGCAGAGGCAAAAGAGTCTGTAAGAAGCTCCTGTGGGGATCACAGGTTTTGCCCTCTGACCTCCAGGAGTTCACCATGGCACATACATACCCACACTCGCACAAACTCACAATAAAATGTTACCCAGACCAGTGTCTGGGAGCTTTTCACCTACTCTTTAATCCAGTAGCTTTTAAGTTTGAGGTCTGATGTTTAAGTCTTCAATGAACTTTTCTTTTGTTTTGAAACAAGTCTCACACTGTGTGGATAAGCCTGGTTTCAAACTCGTACAGAGATCTACCTGAATGCTGAAGTCATCAATAAATTTTGAGTTGATTTTTGTATGTAGTATAAAGTAAGGATCTAATTACATGCATGTTAGGTAAACAGTTATCCTAACATGTTCTTTCATGATTTTGTGGAGTGCGTGTGTATACAGTGCTCATCAGACTAAGAAATATTGATTCTTAGGATATTAAGTTTGTTGGTGTGTACATTTGCACATGTGTGCATGTGTGCATGTACATGTGTGTGCCCATGCATATGGAAACCATAGGTGAACATCAGATGTCTTCCTCAATCACTCTCCACCACATTTTGCAATTGTTAATTTATAGCCAGGCAGTGGTGGCGCACGCCTTTAATCCCAGCACTTGGGAGGCAGAGGCAGGCGGATTTCTGAGTTCATGGCCAGCCTGGTCTACAGAGTGAGTTTTAGGACAGTCTGGGCTATACAGAGAAACCCTGTCTCGAAAAAACAAAACAAAAAACAAAGCAATTGTTAGTTTATTATCACAAATGTATGTGTGCAACTGTATGTAGACATGTGTGCCACAGAAAATGTGCGGAGGTCAGAGGACATTACCTCAACTATCTTTAGTTTTAAAAGTTATTTTAAGCCAGGTATAGTAGAAGCACATGCACATAATCCCAGCCTGAAGGATGCTGTACAGGATGCTTGCTGTAAGTTCAAGGCCAGTCTGGACTAGTATGGCATGAAATCTTGTCTCAAAAACAAAACAAAACAAACACCAGGGGATAGGCTAATATTCTCATAATACAGTATATACTTTTATAGAAATGTCTTTATAAAACCCAATATCATGTATGATAAACATACACCAATAAAAATGTTTCAGAAATAAAAAACTCATAAGCCTTAAAAAAGAAAAACAGCCAGGAGGTGGTAGCTCATGTCTTTAATCCCAACACATAGGATGCAGAGACAGGTGGATCTCTGAGTTTGAGGCCAGCCTGATCTACAGAGTGAGTTCTAAGATAGCCAGGGATATACACAGAGAAACCCTGTGTCAGGGAGAGAGAAAAAGGAAAGAAAAATCATTCCAAAGTCTGCATAGAGAGTGCAGTAACTCATCTCTAGGATGAAGGTTACAGCAGCCATGTCATGGGCTTAGTTATGAGAATTAAGGATGATAGGGGCCATGCTTGATCCCTTCCCACAGCTATTGGATTTGCATCTCTTAGTGTATTGTTCTGGCCTCCAGAACTGCACGTTTTGATTGCATCTCTTCTTCTAAAGGCTGCAATATCTCTTCACACAGCTGCTCTGCTCCTCCTCCTTCCTCATCTTGATAGTGCTAGTCTCTTCAGCTGAATCTCTTAAGATATTATTTCTAGACCTCTCACTACCATTGCCCTTTGTGCATCTTGTAATGGCTTATGTCAAGAAGTCAAAAAACCAGCCAGTCATAATGGCGTAACGGCAGCACTCACGTGGCAGAGGCAGGCACAGGCAGATCTCAGTGAGATCAAGGCCAGCCTGGTCTACATAGTGAGTTCCAGGACAGCCAGAGCTACACAGTACACAATACGCCCCCCCTCGTGTGTGGTGTGGTGTGGGTGTGTGTGTGTGTGTGTGTGTGTGTGTGTGTGTGTGTGTGAAAGAAGCCAGGTGTGGCAGGTATGGTGATATATTCACGTAATGAGCACTGCATTTGTTTTTCGTTTTTCTTTTCTTTTTGCAGTGTTGAGGTTTAATCCCAGAGCCATGCACATGCTTACCAAGCCATTCTACCTCTGAACTGTAAACTATTGTCCCAGGCCTGAAGCTCACACTTGTATTAGCATTCAGGCAGCCATGTTATATTACATTAACTCCACAGGCTTCACAACCACCTAAATGCTGTCTCCCTTCAGTCTGAAGTTAGTGAAATCACACTTGTTCATATCCTATATTTACTTATGGAGTTGCTCCATGGGTTTAAGTGGATAGGTGGGTTTTTGGTTTGTTATGATTTTGTTTGGTTTCCTGTTCTGTTCCATCTACTCTCACCCAGCTTTCCTTATCCCAAACCCCTTCAGGTTCTTTGTTTCCTTTTCTATGTATGCATGAACCTTAAGAACATTGTAAGGACATGACAAGCCCTTGGTAAACATCTGCAATGCTTCTGACTTTGTTATGCTAACACTCAGTACAGTGTCTGTGCCTAACTGGACCTTCAATAACTATTCACTAATCAATAAATGAACGACTAGATCAAAGATTGGTGAAATAAACGAATACCCTCATATCCTAAACCTGAGGGCTTAGGATATGACTAATATCCTAATTGAATGACTTCAATGACAAAGTCCTCTTGAATGACTTCAAGAGTCATATATATTTATTTTATGTGCATGAGTGTTTCCCTGTGTGTATATATGTACACTACTTAGTATGTGTTCCACATGAAAGGACAGTGCCCATAGAGACCAGCAAAAGGTGCTGCCTCCTCTGGACCTGGAGTTACAGATGATTGTGAGCTGCTATGTGGGCACTGGAAGACAAACACAATCTTTCCACAAGAGCAGCAGGTCCTTTTAACAGCCAAGCCATCTCTCAAGCCCCAGATTTATAACATTTATATTATCCCTTTTTTACAGAGAGGTAAACTGAGGCTTGAAGAGGTTAACTAACTTGATCTGGGCCACTTAGCTGGACAGTAGTAGAACCAGGGCTGGAACTCCCAGATTCCCACTCATGTGACAAGCCCTACTGTGCTCCAGCATATGTGTATTCAGATCGGGAGAACCAGCTGAGTCAGAATGAAGGTTGTAAGGCTTCCTGAGGTTGTATGTCCTAGCCCCAGAGAAGCTGTTTCTCCTGTTGTGACCCTGGGACACAGGATGTGGAAAGGACCTAGCGACAAGGAGCACAGTGCTGGAAACCTCCCTCCTTTCCTCCCCTCTGGGCCTCTCATGTTTCCTGCCCTAAACTCTGCTCTGCTATTTTCCCAAGGAATTCACAGCACGGTGTGTCCCTAAGGAGACACTTTTGGGGCCAGAGAGCCAAGCCAGGGAGGTGACTCCATCACTGGCCAAGACAGGGGTCAGTGGACTCAGGGGCCCAGAGGAGTGGGTATAAGAATGAGAAGGCCCCCCAGCACTTGGAAGGCAGAGGCAGGTGGATTTCTGAGTTCGAGGCCAGCCTGGTCTACAGAGTGAGTTCCAGGACAGCCAGGGCTACACAGGGAAACTCTGTCTTGAAAAAAAAAAAAAAAAAAAGAATGAGAAGGCCTGCAGGAGACATGTGGTTGCCACTCTGCCGCTCCTCTAGGTACCAGAAAAAAAAAAAGTCAATAGTACTCTTAGAAGCAGGGCACACACCTTACCCCTAGGGAGGCAGAGTCAGGCAGATCTCTATGAGATCAAGGCCTGCCTAGTCTACATAGTGAGTTCCTGGATAGCCAGAGCTAACATGAGTATACACACAAATACCTGCTGTTTAAAACATGCTCACGTGTGTGTGCATACAAGTGCACATGCACACATGTGTGCACTCGCGCACACACACACACACACACACGCACACACAATCTTTATACTGCCTACTTAAGACAATCTAAGGCACTCTGTGACAATAATAAATGATCACCAAATTTCATCTTTGTGCCACTTATTCTACGAGGTTGAGTGTCTTTCATATCCTTACAGCTAGCTTTATGAAGTAGGTAATAAATGTATTTTTTGCCCCCCCCCTTTTAAATTTTCTTTCCTTCCTTTCCTTCCTTCCTTTCTCACATGAGGACAGGCTGGACATGCAGTCCCCAAAGGATGTAGACCAGCCTCAGGTACATAGTCAATTGTAAAGTACCTGCCTACGTGGCAGTACCTATTTCTTGTTCAAGGCCTGTAACTTTTTTAAAGATTTATTTATATGTATTGTGTGTGCATGCACACTCATGTATGTGTATTCACACATGTGTTCAGGTACCTACGGAGGCTAGGAGTGGAATCATGGGTGGTTGTTACCACTTAGTGTGGTTGCTTGGAACTGAGTTCAGGACCTCTTCAAGGGCAGCCAGTCCTCTAAACTGCTGAACCATTGCTGCCCTCAAGGCCTATAACTGACAGAAGGCAAAACTGAAGTTTGAAGCTACACAACCTTTTGAACTCTTCATAGCTGGGGGACTATGGTTAGGAGAGCGTGAACTATGGCATAGAATAGAAACCCTGTATTGTTTTGTGTGTGAGAGGGAGGGATGTGTCTATGTGTGCACATCAGAATCCAAGTACACATGTTCCAGTGTGTGTGCACATATGTGTTTGTGTGTATTCATGTAGAGGCCCCAGGTTGATGATGCATGGTGTCTTCCTTGGTTACTTTCCACCATATGTTTTGAGATAGAGTCTCTCACTAAACCTCGGACTCAAAGATCCATCTAGGCAGACCAGGAAGCAAGCTCCAGGGATCTATCTGTCTATCTCTCCCTCCCCAGGACTGGAATTACAGACAGGTGCTGTTGTACTCTGTTTTATGTGTGGCTGCTAGGAATCAAAAGTGGGGTCTTCATGCTTGTGTGTTGAGTGCTTTACCAACTGAGCCATCTCCAGAGCCCCCAGTAAGCTCTTTGAGCAATAATGTAAGTACACAAGTATGCAGCTTCCTGTGATTGTAACCAGATGTGGTGCCGAGGGAGAGAGTTCTCCCTGGAGGCCATTGCCCTGATCTGAAGGTTGGAATGGAAGGGCTCTAACCACTCAAAATGGTCAGATTGGTTCTCTAGAGTTGGGTGAAGGGGGTTGTAAAGTCTGAGTTGTTCTTTTGAGGTCCAGGGCAGTTTGGGATGGGAAAGAAAGCTTTTGGGGTGTTCAGCCAGAGCTATGACCACCCACCCAAAGCCTAAGCTTTCAGGCTACAGAGAGCTCTGTGACTCTGGTGATGTTCTACCAGAGCTAAGGCAAGGAGAACTTTCCAAGAAACAAGAAACACACAGCCCAAGAAATAAGTACTTGGGGCAGCCAATACCACCTGTGACCCCTTCCTGCTGTCTCTCTGCCCGTGGGTTTCTAGCCACCTCGATCCTACACTGCTCCCTCTGTAGCCATAGTTGTCTGCTTGGCCTCGCCAGCACCTTCCTCAGGGCTCATTCTCTCTCACACACCAGGCCTCTGTCTGCTGTGGCAGCTCCTTTGTTTACCCTCAGAGCTCTCAGGCGCACTACTAGCCAAACACAACGAAGCCTAGCCAGAGAGAACTCAGTTCCAGACTCAGTCTGGCTCCTCTGGGACAGGTAATGGCCTCCAAATCAAGGAGACAGCTCAAAAGAAAGCTGCCCCCTGCACTGGGCTCTTGCTTCAGGTCCTGACAACCCAAAGGAAAAGGACACAAGATCTGCCCATTGTTGGGCAGGGATCCCTACTTTTGAGACAGCTTTGGCTGGGAGCCCTGGGAATCAAAGCCTCAGCTGGAGAGAGGTGGGGAAAATTTTGAGGCCGTATGGGTGGGAACCAGAGACTTGGACTTCTCCTGGTCCTTGTGTCTCTCTCTAACCAGGTAGAATCTGGGCCTTGAGCCCTCCACTCTGAGATCCAGGTGCCTAAAATTCTCTACCAGAGAGGACTGTCCTCTCCAAAAGTTCATGCCCCACACCTCCCCCAAAGATTCTAGCTAAGAAAAGGAAGTGAACATTTACTGTGGGCCAAGTTCCAAGCAGGAAGCATTGTGAGGATGTGCCTGGCATGTTCTGTCTGTCTGAGGTCAGCAGGGGAGATTAGTGATTTGTGTGTAATTACGCACTTACATAATATGCAATGTAAAGGGAGCGGCTCCTCTTCTGACTCGGAGCTTTGTGAACAGTGAAGTGCTGTGGTCACACAGCCCCAGAGAGCAGTGGGGTCCTAAGCCAGATCATGTGAGAAGCAGTGGTCAGTGGTAGAGATGTGACGCCACCACAGGGCGGTAGAGACCTTGGCAGCCCAGACTCCCCATGGAAAAAAGTAGAAGGCCCTTTAAATGAAGCCCAGGCAAGTCTGTGATTATTGTGGTAGAGGGGGGCACTGGGCAGAGGCTGTGAATGAAGTGGAGACAGTGTAAAAGAAAACCACGCTTCCCCACCCCCTACCCCCTGAAGGCTTCATTTTGGAGACAGGAGCTTGTTTAGGGAATGTAAAACTCTAGCTCTATGCTAGGCCCCAATGGAACAGAAGGAGCTAGGGACCAATGGCTTTTGGAAAGATCAGGAATGGGGCGAGAGGTGAACTCTGGCCCTGACCAGCTGTACTCTCTGCACCATTCTGCTTCGGTTCCCAGGAGTGGGGGTAGAGTCCAAGCCTGGGAAACAGTTTATACCTGAGGCACCCTACTTTCACTCTCAAGGGTTAACAATTCTTTAGGAGATCTGGGTCCCCTGGAGTAAACAAGAAATCTGCCACAATTTTAGCCATGAAGATTCAGCTTTTTATCTCATCGATGTACATTTTAATCTAACAGCCTAATTAGTCTCCTACTCTTCACCCCTGCCCAAGTCCTTTCCCCTTCTTGCCCAGCCCCTGCAATGAACATCTCGTGGCACACCAGGCACAAAGGTGACTCAAGGAGGGGATGGCACTTGTAGCTCTCCCATGAGGAGCTTCGGCGATAGCTCCAGTTTCTCTGGAGAGTCTGGAGAGCAAGGAAGCCCCGGGGAGGAGATATGGTGAACTGAGTCTCATTGAAGAACACCTTTCCTGGGCCTCAGGCCCACTCAGAGTCTGTTCCTTGGACAGGCATCTTCAGATGGGGGTCTCTTTAGCCCAAAACATATCCGGAGAGTAAGCCTGATGAAAACTCTTTCCTGCAGGCTGTTGAGATACTTCCAGCTGCAGCTTTACAACTTCTCTGTGATTCCAGGAGCCTGTGGAGGGGGTTCTCTCTGGATGTGCCACCCTGGAAGACAAGAGGGCCCACGCTGCTACCTGCAGCCACAAGATTCCACGACCATGTCCTCGTACTGTTTATATACCACGTTGTTGGCAGAGTCAATGAAGAGGATGCTGATGGGACTCAACCGTGTAGGCACACAACAGGTGGGTGGTGTGGATTCAGGGTCCATAGAGTTCATCAGGGTCTGAATGACTGCATGGTTTGTGGGCTCCAAGTGGGAGCGCAAGGGGAACTCACACAGTCCTTCGCAGTGGAAGGCCTCATACTCAAGGGGCGCGATGATCCAGTCGTCCCACCCCATGTCCTTGAAGTTGACATGCAAGGCCTTGCGACTGCAGCGAGCCTTGAGGTTCTTGCTGGGTCGCTTGCCCTGGCGATTGGCCAGTGGGGCCCGCCGTTTCCGCCGCTGGCTGAACAGATATTCATACACGGTCTTGTCATCCTGGCCAGAGCGGGCCTTAATCTCATTAAAGAACAGGTCCCGTTTTTTAGTACGACCAAACACCAGGAATAGGGCTTTCTCGTGGACCTGTCGGGCAGCACGTTCAAAGCCCAGGCCACGGAGGTCCACGGCCCGGCCCCGTTCCCAGGCCTCCAGCTCCAGGCACAGCTGCGCTGAGTTCTTAAAATTTCGGAAGAGTTTCCAGATGTCGAACACCTCCCAGCCAGATCCATCCAGGCCTGGCACGGAGCGCACATCCAGCAAGGCTGCCGGCTGCCGGCCGCTGGGGCAGCTGGACAGCTTCAGCTGGGCAACCCGCCCGCTACTGGGGACCGCTGGCTTGGCCACGTCCAAGGGCTTCTTCCGTAAGATCCGCAATTCAGCCCCCAACAACCCATCCTTCTCCAAGGCACTGATGTCAAACACGTACCTCTGCTTCCTGACCACAGGACCTCGGTCATCTAGAGAAAACAGCCAGAAGTCAATTCCTGTCACTTCACCAAGAGAGTCCGCCACCTCTGGGCCTCCAGGGAGGACCTAGCTCTCTCCCAATCAAAAGAGGTTTCTCTAACCTCTTCCCCACTATGGCCGAAGCCAACATGCAAACCACCAAGAGCCCTTTTCCCAATGAAGGTATGTGGCTACTTATTATCTGAGTGACCCTGGTGTTTGTGCCAATATGTATTAAAGTCATTAGCCTTATAACTGTCACCTATCAGTGTCCTCCCCATGCGTGATCCAGCGTGATTCTCTCCTATAAATAAGATAGGTGGTATGTACATTTAAATTAACCACTTTTCAGAGGAGGAAACAGAAGCTCAGAGTAAAGCTCAGAGGCGTATTCAATGTCATCTAGCTAAGGAGAAAGAAATAAAAGTGTAGCCTAGAACTTTAATAGTCTGGTCTGAGCTTCTTACACTTTAACGATCTTAGAGTTCTTGTTATGGGCAAGGCACAGAGTTGAGAGTAAACTGATGTGGGTAACACAGCAAATTAACAAGATCAGTCTGCAGCTCAGCTTCCCTAGTTCGCATGCTAATGATTTGGTACATGAGTGTTCCAGTTTGTGTATGTGTACACACACCCATGTGTGCAACTGGGTTCACGAGTAAGCATAAGGTAATATACTGACATGTGTAAGTAGAGTTGGGATTATATGAATACCTTAAACATGATGCTATATATGTATGTGTGCATGTATGTAATTCATTTACCATGTGTATAAAATATAAGGCTGTGTGGTGTGGGGTGTGTGTGTGTGTGTGTGTGTGTGTAAGCTCAATGGTATCTCTGAATCAGCATGCCCTCCTTCCTAAATGCCAATATGCCATTAGGGAACATTCAACTATTGCTCTAGAAGGTAACTAATTAGGCCTTTAAACTCTCCATCTCCCCTCCCCACGCTCCCTTAGTGCTGGGGGGACACAAGGACTTATTTTATGAGCCCTAGAGGGGTCACAGCTTTCCCTGGCTGGGCAGGCAGCCAGGCCACCTCCCCCACCTCTGCCAGACCTACTGCCTCTGTACCTCCCCCACCCCCTGTCATTCCCCTACAGACCAACTCTAATGAGGAGCCTCTCCCACCCTGGCCCCTCCCCCACCCTGCCAGCCAAAGTCCTGAGACTCAGCACCAGAGCCTGTGAACCGCAAGAAACTTCACCAACTGCCAGCCAGAGAACTGGAGACTCAGAAGGGAAGGGATTTGCTAAGAACACGCAGCAAGTTGAGAGGAAGAGCCAGCAACACTAGGCGGGCAGACCTCCCTCTGGCAATGCAAGAAAGACAAGTACTCTCCCAGGTTACTGATGGAAAGGACACAAGGTATTCCCATTCAAAATGCTCAGACATCACCCAGTCCAATGCCCATGTAGTATACATATAGGAAGAGACCCCAGGGAAGAAGGGGCTCAGTGTGCCCTCAGTCAGCTGCCTCCCTCTGGGACTCCAAGATGACAAGTATTCTGTCTTTACATTTCCTGCCCCCTTCACCTCCTATCTGAGGGTACAGTTGAAGAACCACGGGGACCTAAAGTTTCTTTCTCTCTGCTATCTGAGAAAAACCTGGAGCTTAGAGACTTTAGACCCACACGAGGTACAGAGCACCACCCAGTAATCAAGAGTGGGTCTTGGAGTCTAGTATCCAACTGGCAGATCTTAGCTCCTCTCTGCATTTTAGTACCCATTCTGCACCTTGCAGAAGTTGAACTTGGAGATCCCTAAGTGCTCCTAGTACTGGACCCAGTGTGTATGAGAGAAGTTCTGGATTCCCACCCTAGGCTAAATACACACACTGTCCTCCACCTGCATACTCCACGACTTTGGAACTCCTGGGTCTGTGCAAATGCCCCTCCCTGCCACCCCAACCCCTCACCTTGCCCTTTGTCAATAAAGCTGGTGATGGTGTTGGCCAGGCCAGCCTCCAACTTCACGCTGCTGTTGCCTCCCTTTCTGTCAGCATCGGACAGCGTCCTGTACAGCGAGAGCATGTATTCGTGGGGTGTGATGGGGGGCGGGCGAAACGGCTCCTTGGGCTCTCGAGGGGTCCCAGGCTCCCTGGTCTTCTTCAGCAAGAAGGAGCTGGGGGCAGATCCTGCTTTTGAAGATGCTTTGCCCCCAGGAAGCTGTCCTTTTGGGGTTACAGTCCGGGCTGCAGCCTGCCTGGTCTGGGGAGAGGGTCCTGGCTTGGTTTCAGAGCCACCAGATCTGGGGGGCATCTTTCTGGATTCATCTTTCTTGGCCTGTGTCTGCCCAGAGCTTCCCTTGGCCCTGGCATTGGTGGCCCCCACACCATAGCTGTGACCCCCTGGCCTAAAGATATTCCGGGCCAGGGGTGGCCTCTCCTTGGCCTCTGCTTTGGCCAACCCTGGCCTGGCCCCTGGGGGTCTCTGGCCTAAGTCAGGAGCACCCAACACAGTGCAGATGAGTTCCAGGTCCAACCAAGCCAGGTGCCAAAGCAAAAAAGTGAGGAGTTTGGGGAGTCTCATCCTCTGGCCAACCGCTGAATGACACCACAGAGAAAGGCAGCAGCAGCGAAGGTGTCTCTGGCTTGGCAGGATAAACCATGAAAGGACTGGGTCTTCAGAGGCAGCGGGGGCAGCAGCAGTAGCAGCAGCAGGCAGGGCTTTCTCCTCAGTCTGAGTGTCTTGAAGTCCGCCGGGCGTGTGTCTGTATCCAGTCCCATAGTGGAAATGCTCCCGTGTCCAGACGTGCACCGTCTCCAGTCAGCAGCTGAAAATAACTCGTTCTTGAAAGGAGAAAGCCGACCGCCCCCTTTCTCCCGCACAACTGACTGAGGGCTTGAAGGAGGCTTGTATAAGGCTGAGGGATTTTTCCAAGAAGGAGGAATGGCGTAATGCAGCCTGTGCACTCCAGTTTTTTTTCCCTCTAATTTTGAATCCTTTCCAGTGAAAATACTTACACACACACACACACACACACACACACACACACACACACACACAAACTTGCAGGTGCTCAGAAAAAATCTTTTACAAACCTGAACTCAGGAATTGGAAACGGAATTCCAACCCAAACCAATTTAATTACTCTCTGATGTCATGCTGTCTAAATTCATTTAAGTGCGATATATTTATGTGAAAAAAATCACCGCTGCCCTTTGGAGGCCATGGCTCACAGGGGCTCTTGGCTCAGAGCCCCATAGCGGGACTCTGGCTTAGGGGGCCTCCACATCCCAGAGTAGACTCAGGGGTCTTCACCTCCACCCCACCATCCTGAGCAGAGATGTCGAGGAGAGTGTAGAGACCTGCAGGCGCTGAGCGTGTGAGCTAGGTTTTCAGTGAAGTCCTTGGAGTGTCTGAAAAGCATTTTCAATCTCTCTGTCTAGTCTGAGACCTGGTGTGTGTGTGTGTGTGTGTGTGTGTGTGTGTGTGTGTGTGTAGGACAGCACAGATGGCAACATTTACCCACAGTTTCTTTTATTTTAATAAACTTGTGACCCAGAAACAGAAAAAAAAATCAGTGCCCACTATAGCACCCCCACCAAATGCCATTGGCTAAGCACTGCCATCCTGTAGCCCCCTTGGAAACAGGCCCAGGGTGTGCGTACCTCAGCCACTACCCAAGCAAAGACCCGCCAGTTTTCTTAGAAGAAATTAGCTGAGGCCAGAGGTGGCAGCCCCAGCCTAAGGCAGCAGCGACCCCTGCAGGGGGTTGGGAAAACAAGCTCTCCCTGGCTGCTTTTCCAGGAGCTGGTGAAATTTGAATTCCTGCTTAACTCAAGAGAGACCCTCTCCCTCTCTGCCTTTTCTTCTTCATCGTCTTTAGATAATGTCTCAGATAACCCATGAGAGCCTCAAATTCACTATGTATCCAAGGCTGGCCTTGAACTCCTGGTCTTACACCACCTCTAGCTCAAATACTCTTCCTGTAGCAAGAGCTGACCTTGGACTTAAAATGTAGCTGAGGCTGCCCTTGGAGTCCTGATCCTTCTACCTCCACCTGCTTGGCTACAGAGTAGGATTATAGAACTGTACCACCTACTCCAGCCTTCCTTATTAATCCTCTACTCTTAGAGCTGACCTAACGGATCCATTCATATGCTAAAATGCTAAAGTCGGTTTTTAGAGGCTCTCTGCTGGAGACGAGGCATGTCACTCAGTAGTCCAGTGCTTGTTAGTGTGCACAAAGCCCTCACCAAGACAACACCAAAGTCCTCACTCTGGAGATACAGGTAGATACAGGCCTGTTTGGGTTTTTTTTTTTTTCTTTTCTCTTCTTTTCTCCTTTTCTCCTCCTCTTCTCTTCTCTTCTCTTCTCTTCTCTTCTCTTCTCTCTCTCTCTTTCTTTCTTTCTTTCTTTCTTTAGTTCTTTCATTCTTTCTTCCTTTTAGTATTTATTTTGTTTATTCGAATGTGAAGAAAGCAGGAGGAGACCAGAAAGAGGCATCAGGTCCCCTGGAGCTGGAGTTGCAGGCAGCTGTGAGACATCCTGATGTGGTGCTGGGAGCAGAATTCTGTCCTTCCTATGAGCAGCAAGCACTTTTTTTTTTTTTTTTCATAATTTTGCTCCTAGGTCCACTGCAGCCTTCACTGATAGCTCCTAGGTCTGAAGAGGCTCACTTCAAAGGACCAAGGCACCACCTGCTCTTTTTAGAGAGTTCAGAGGACAGCTTGAACTCATTACAGTCCCTCAGATCATCCAGTCCATCACTCTTGACTTCACTTGTGACTGACTTTCACAGTCCTCTCTGGCATCTTCCTCCTGTGGACTCTGTCACTGCCCCATCCTCCTCACCCTTTGACCTACTACAGTTCCCTCAGAACTGCCTTCTTGGCCTCCAGGGCCTCTTCCCAACCCTTCTTCTTCCTAAAGCCTACCCACCAGACAAGAGCTGACCCATGTATCAGCTGTCACACAAAGGTATCCCTTACACCTCAGAAAAGTCATGAAGTTTCCAATCAGCCACCACAGACTTTCTGTGCTGCTTTCTGCTTTCAGAGTTCAAATCCATCCAGCCTCGGTCTCTGCCCCCACCTCCAGTGCAGGTCACTTTTTAAAGTCTATGTGTTTTTTTCATAGTTTTATTATAACTGAATTCCTTGTGGCTATCATAATTTATGTACATATCTGTCTATCCCATTAGATTATAACTACACTGTACCATATTTGTCTTTCAATTATTCCCAGGGCTTGGCACAGAGCCCAGCACATAGCAGATTCTCAGAGTGTGTTGTATGAATGGCCCTCAGACTGGCCCTTTTAAAGGAACACCGCCTTTTTCTTTTGTATCATTTCTGTTTTAAAATTAGAGTAAATAACTGGTTTCATTGTAATGTTTCCATATGTGCATATCATTATCCTATGGTCATTTCACTCCCTATCACCTCCCACCCCACACCTCTTCTTCCACCCAAGCATCCTTTCCATTTCCTGTTCTATCTCTATATATTCAAATATACAGCTTCTGCATGTGAAAGAAAATAACTCAATGTCCGTGGCCCCGCCCTTCATCAGTTTCCTGCTCCCATGTGCTCCCATCAGTCCCTTCATCTTCCCAGTAGTCACTAGTCCCCCTTCTGCTTTCAGGCCATATATGTAGATCCAGATGCTACGTACATGAGAAAGCATGTGCTATGTGTGTGGCTGAGTCTGAGAAGCCATCATTTTTAATATACCCTGCCTTTTCTACTGGACTTTGAGTTCCTACAAGGGAGACACGCTGTCTTGCTACTGGCCAAGTATTTCATAAGCTCTATGTACTGAATAAACAAAGTTATGAATGTGTCAACTCGGACATCCAATGCATGCTTTGATAACAATCGGTGGCTCTGCAGACGGACCTGGATTTGAATCATGGCGGCTCTGCTATTTATACATTATGCGATCTTGGAGAGCCATCCACCCATTCTGAAACTCTGAACCAGGATAATGACGATACTGACACACGCTTTTGTGGGTATTTGGTGGAGTGGATTATTAAACACCTAAACAGAGGGCTAGTGAGATGGTTCAATAAGTAAAGGTGTCTGCCATCAAGCCGGACAACCTGAGTTTGATCTCTAGATCCCATACAGTGGAGGAGAACAGGACCAACTCCCACAAGATGTCCTCCAACCTCCTGTTTCCCAGTCTCTCACCTATCTGAGCACATGCATGCATACACACAAAATAAATGAGATGTAATTTTTATTTTTATTTATTTAGTTTTTTTTTTTTTCCAAAATATGGTGTTTCTGTAGAACTCACTCTGTCAACTAGGCTGGTCTTGAACTTAGAGATCTGCCTGCCTCTGTCTTCCAAGTGCTGGGATTGAAGATGTGTACCACCACCACTGGGCAAGCTTGAACTCCTGATTCTCCAGACACTTTTCCCTGAATACCGGGATTGTGCACTGACATGCTCATCCCTTTTCCAATATTTTTAAAATTACACTTAAGAATTTTATTTTTCTCTTTCCTTTTTAAAAGATTTCTTCTCTCCTTCTCTCTCTCTCTCTCTCTCTCTCTCTCTCTCTCTCTCTCTTCTTTTGACACCAGGTATCCTGGAACTCACCATGTTGATCAAGCAGGCCTTGAACTAAGATCCACCTGCCTTTGCCTTTTTTTTTTTTTTTCCAAACAGGGTTTCTCTGTGTAGCCCTGGCTATCCTGGACTCACTCTGTAGACCAGGCTGGCCTCGAACTCAGAAATCCACCTGCCTCTGCCTCCCAAGTGCTGGGATTAAAGGCGTGCGCCACCACCGCCCGCTGCCTTTGCCTCTTGAGCACCAAAATAAAAGGTGTTTATCATTGTTCTTGGCTTAAAATTTTATTTCTATTTGTATGTAGTGGTACACAGAGGTCAGAGGTTCCAGATAGACTGGAGGAGCTGATTCTCTCTTTCCACCATGAGGGCTCCAGGATCAAACTCAGATCACCAGGTTGGCAGCAAGATCTTTACCCACTGACCCATCTCAGTGGCCCCTTTCAACATAGTATACCAAGAATCTTTCTCTGAATGTGATCAACACTGATAAGGTGGTGGAGTGGGAACATTAGGGAATTCTAACTTTCAGCCAAAAGACTCACCCAGTGGTCTGGAACTCTGAGGACATGAAGATATCTCAGACAAGGGCTAATGTCTAAGGACCAAGAGACTCCCAGGAATTGGGAAATCTCCAATGAAAAAAAGGAAAAAGACTCCAAATTTGGATGGAAGGCCCTCTCCAGGGAGGAGCCCAGAGTTCCTGCCTGGCTCTTACTATAAAGGTGACTAATCACTTTGGTCCCCTCTGGTAATTGCAACCAGATGCTGCTGCTGGCTGCGCTTCAGTCCCGACATGTTTAATTACTGGGACACAGAGTCTCTGGGTCCCCTGTGGCTCCCTCCCTCCCCCATTCCTGTCAGTAATATTAATGTCAAACCTAAGGTAGAGGATGGGAGCCTTGGGAAGCCACTGGCATGGAAATAATCTCCACAGGCCCTTCCACTGTGTAAAGCCTCTAACTTCTTTAAATGCTTCCCATCCATTATCTCATTGGTACCTCACAAAACATCCTTACAGAGAAAGTGAGCCAAAGCAGTAAGAGCTGAGTGACCTGAAGAAGAATACTCTCTTGTTTTACTCAAGCCCTTAGGAAGTTTCAAGGACATCTCATATTCCTTCTGTTCTGTCAACCTCCTGAGATCTCAGGTTAGGCCAGCACAGCACAGTAGCTGAAGGGGCAGATTGGAGATGGGACAGCAGTCTGAGTTTCAGCTCTGCCACTTACCAGCTGACTGCCCTGTGCATTCATTCATTCATTCATTCATTCATTCATTCATTTGCTTAATTATGAGCACTGGCTATCTAGCAGTGGACCAGACATCACAGTCTGTGTTCAAATTCTGGTGAAAGAGACAGATAAATGCACAATTTAAGGAACTTCTTTCTGAGTGCTATATAGGAAACAAAACAGTCAATAAAGTGTCTGTTCTGCAAGGACAGGCATCTTGCTGATAGGTGGCATTTCAGCAGAGACAGAGATGCTGTGAGGCACACCATGGCCTGGGAGATCTGATCACTTCAGTTGAATGCAAAGGCCCCAGGGTAAGAATGTGCTGGGCTCAAGTAAGAAACTAAGGAAAGCTAATGTTGCTGAAGCAGAGGGAGACCAAGCCAGACAGTGTCAGAACCGTATCTGTGGCTTTGTGTGCCATGAGCACCTCGTTCAGTTTTATTTGTAGTGCACTGGAGAATCGAATGGAGGGTTTTAGGCAGGCGAGCTATCACATAATAAATAATATGAAACTACCACCCTTCAGATAAATCTCAGGGCCTTGATTTACCAACCAAGTAATCTTGATTAAATCATTACTTAATCTCTCTGTGCCTTAGTTTAGAAATAGTATATGTCAATAGTAAAATAATTTTTGGGGGGACTCAAGAAAAGGCTTGGCAGTACTTGAGTACTGTTCTCCTAAAGGATCTGAGTTCACTTCCTAGCAGCTACACGGAGTGGCTCCCAAGGACCTATAACTCCAGCTCCAGAGGATCAGACATGTTCTTCTTGACTCCTCAGGCACCTGCATTTACACACCCACATAGACAAGTAACTATAAATAAAATAAGTATTTTTAAAAATGAAGTGTGGCTCCGGGTGGTGGTGGCGCATGCCTTTAATCCCAGCACTTGGGAGGCAGAGGCAGGCGGATTTCGAGGCCAGCCTGGTCTACAGAGTGAGTTCCAGGACAGCCAGGGCTACACAGAGAAACCCTGTCTCGAAAAAACAAAAAAAAAAACAAAAAACAAAAAAACAAAAAAACAAAAAAAAAAGAAGTGTGGCTAGACATGGTGATAGATGCCTTTAATCCCAGCACTTGGGAGGCAGAGGCAGAAAGATCTCTGAGTTTGAGGCCAACCTGGTCTACAGAGTGAGTTCCAGGGCTACACAGAGAAACCCTGTCTCAAAACAAAACAAAACACCCCAAAACTAAACAAACAAAAATAAATAAATAAATAAGTAAGTAAATAATGGAAGGCATTAGAAGGATATGTGCTGTGTAGGAGGTACAGAACTGTACCATCAGCACTTAAGTTACCAGTGGTCAGAATCTGGGCCACGTGTTTTTAGGTTCTTGGCATTTATATATTTATTTGTTTATATTTTTGGAGACAGGGTCTCTTTATGTAGTCTTGGCTAATCTGGAGCTTGCTATGTAGACCAGGCCAGTCTCAAGTTCAGAGCGATTTGATGGCTCTGCCTCCCGAGCACTGGGATCAGAGTTGTATGCTCCCATATCCTGTGGTTCTTAGCCTCTTATTCAAGGGACTGAGATAAAGGCTCACACCAATTGCAAAAGGAGCAAGGAAACTATTCAAAGCAAAGTAAAAGAGCAGGTCAAATACAGTGTCAAGGTTGACAGCCGGCTGCTAAGATAGTTTAGCGCTAGGTAAAAGCACTTTGTGGGCAAGCTTGATGACTTGAATTTGATCCCCATGGCCTGCATAAAAGTGGAAGGAGAAAACTGACTCCATAGAAATTGTTCCCTGTCCTTCATATGGGCACCCAAACACTTAGCCCCTCCTTCATCATAGACACACGTACGCATAGCCAGTGCACAGTAAGCTATATAAAAACCTTGTCTTGAAGAAGTAAAGAAACAGGGGCGGGAGAGATGACTCATTCCAGTCAACCTGAATTCTATTCCTACAAAGGATATCCAGGTACTTACCAACTGTTAACTACTTCTCTGAGGGATCTGGTGCCCTCTTCTGGTGTCCACGGGCACTGCATGCCAGTAGTACAAGCACATAGACTCAGAACACCAGGAGAGAGAGAGAGGGGGAGGGGGAGGGGGAGGGAGGGGGGAGGGGGGAGGGGGAGAGGGAGAGGGAAAGGGAGGAGAGGGAGAGGGAGAGGGAGAGGGAGAGGAGGGAGGGGGAGAGGGAGGGGGAGGGGGAGGGAGAGGGAGAGGGAGAAGAGGAGGAGGAGGAGGAGAAGAAGAAGAAGAAGAAGAAGAAGAAGAAGAAGAAGAAGAAGAAGAAGAAGAGAGAGAGAGAGAAAGAAAGAAAGAAAGAAAGAAAGAAAGAAAGAAAGAAAGAAAGAAAGAAAATGAATTTTAAAAATCAAATTATCCTGGCATGGCTGTGTGAAGCAGGAGGATTCCAATCTGGAGGCTTGTCTATATAGTTGACACAATGTTAAAAAGAGAGAGAAGATTCTCCTCTTCCCTCCCACTCCAACCTCTTACCTGGAACTTTTCGGCTGGTTTTGACAGTTCATTGCACTGCCCTTAATGCTGGGATTACATGCTGTCATCCTCAGCTTCTTGCCATTCTCGAGCTCAGAGTCCTCAGGTCCTTGCTGGACCGTCCACTCCCAGCTTCCATCCCTCCCTTCCTCCTTCCATTCTTATTTCCTCCATCTGCATTCCGGAAGTCCTCAGTTTGGGATACTAGAGGACGGCTTAGGCAGATTGTTCTTTAGGAGGAAGAAATTTAGTAGAAGAGTCATCAACGATATGGACAGACAGCAACACAGCAGAGGCTCTGAGAAGAGCTCAGGCCCACAAGGCAGTTGGAGAGTCCCTTTTTGTGGATCTCAAAGGAAAAGGGACAATTTCACAGCAGAAGCTGGCAGCTGAGCTGTCCATGATACCTAGGTGGCATGGGAGAGGAAGGACTTGCCACTCTGAGGAGGCAGGGAATCGAGGAAGAGGAGGACTTCTAGTTGAGGTGTACTTGTTATATATCAGGGTATGTGTTTCCACCACTTGCCCTGGCATTCCAGTCTGTGAATTTCCTTGGGGAGGTGAGAATGGTACCTGTCATATTCCTGGAACCAGGGCACCTGGTAAGTCTGTTTATAGACTCACAGACAGGTTCTCCAGCAGGGATCCCAGAACCAACCATGAGGATGGAGACAGAGCAGCACTGTATAGTCTGGGATTCTAGAGATTCAGTCTCCCAAACCAGGCATGGTGATGTAAGCCTGTAATCCCAACGCTCGGGAAGCTGAAGCAGAAGGATCCTGAGTTTAAGATCAGCTTGGACTGTATACTTAGACTCTGTGAGATGGCTTGGTGGGTAAAAGTGCACACCACTTAGCATGATGACTTAAGTTCAGTCTCTGGAACCCACAAAAGGCTGGAGGCAGTGGATAGCATATATAATTCAGCACCCCTGAAGGAAGATGGAAGGTAGACACAGGAAAATCACTGAGAAGGCCCCAGGCCAGCTAGCCTACAATACACAGCAGAGCAGCAGAAGCCAGAGAGACTGTCTCAGCAAGAAGGACGAGAAAGAATGTCCAGAAAAGTTGGACTCTGACCTCCAAACAAGTGCCATGATACATGCACGCTTTCACTCCTACACAGACACATGCACAAACAAGATAACTTTAAAATACAAACACAAATAAATACTATCTTTGTATATAAGAACCCTAGCAGAAAGAAAGAAAGGGAGAAAGAAAGAAAGAAAGAAAGAAAGAAACCAAGAACCCTAGTAGATGGTTAACAAGATGGCTCAGTGGGTAAAGGCACTTGTTCCCAAGCCAAACAACCTGAGTTAAATCCATGGGACCTACATAAAAGGAGAGAACTAACTCCTGGAAATTGTCAATAAATAAATGTAACAACAACAACATGAACAACAAAGTAAAACAAACTCCAAACTTCAAGAACCCTAGTACAGTATTTAACAGTTAAGGAGCTTGAGAACTTTATAACAGAGCATCTCACCTTGAAACTTCACACATATAATTTACAAGAGAAAGGGGGGAATCATAGAACAATAAGCAAAGTTGGGGTGCAAACTCCCTGTTGGACCCAAATTGAAGGTGCATTCCCAGAGATTCAATTTAGGATGTAAAGGAAGACAGTTTACTGGGGGGAGGGGATGGTTTTCTTTGAACTCATCTATTTCTCTCTCCTTCCTCCTCTGCAGTCTGGAGAGAGACAGACTGTGTCACCCACTTTTCCACCACATGGGAACTCCACTTTCTGCTTTGGCCCAGGCAGTTCCCAGTGGTCCCCCTTAATTGTATTTTAATAGAATTTCCAACTGGTTGTTAACACATTATATTATTATCTGATAGTAGGACATAACAAACAAGTGTCCAACAAATACTTGCTGTGTAAATGAATGAATTAGTACAGACATGAATGGTTCCCCTTTACAAAGGCCAATGATTACTGTTTGGTTTTGATTTACTACCCCCATTGGTCCCTTTTATAGGTATATTTGGTAATTTGAAACCTATGGCTACTCCCTAAAGTACGCTGGCAGTTTGCTGATGGATTTTCTGTTTCAATTTTTGAGACAGGGTCTCATGTAACCCAGGCTAGCCTTGGAACTCTTTACGTAGCTGAGAATGCCTTTGAATTTCTGATATTCTTGCCTCCACCTCAAATGCTGGGGTTGCAGGCCTGTCCACCATGTCCAGATCTAGCAGACCCAGGGCTTCACAGTGCTGGGCAAGCTCACAACCAGCTGAGCCACACCCCCTACCCCCGCGACAGATTTTTCTCTCAGTAACTTTTTTTTTAACTCTGAGGATGGCTTGACTTATCCAGTTCAATGGATAGTTACTCAATGCCTGTGAGAATACACTCAAAGCATTCAGAATAGCACTCTCATATGTTGTGACCCGTACTCTTCCTCAACGCTTTGGGGCTAAGTGCTCTGGTCAAGAGAGAGTGGGGCTCTTGGGGCAGGAGACTCGAAGAATAGAGACAAGACAGGGTGTGATCAAGTCTCTCTTCTTATTGAAGGGAATTCTGAGGTATTTATATACACAAGCAGGAGAACACAGGTGAAAACACTTTACCACGTGCACCATACAGCTGGGGTCACTAAACAGCAAAACAAGCTATGTGGGATAAACAATATATTTATCAGAGTGTGCTTCAGCTGTTATAGGCTTTTGACAACCAAGTCTTTCATCAGGGTATATGGTTCCAGATGGCTGCAAAGTTGATCTAGCCGCTTTCTACTAAAGTCGGCTCCCAACACTCATAACTTCATGAAACTTAAATTTTCAAAGAGGAAACATATGAAAACAGTAAGTCAGCAAATAAAAGACAGAATTACTATGAAAGAAACAAGGAGCCATAATGGGAAAACATAGAGTAAGTTTTACTTTTCTTGTCTCTAATCCCAGCACTTGGGAGGCAGAGGCAGGCGGATCTTTGAGTTGGAGGACAGCCTGGTCTACAGAGCAAGTTCCAGGACACTCAGGGCTACCCAGAGAAACCCTGTTTCAAAAAAACCAACCAATCAACCAACCCAAAAAAACCAAAACATTTTTAAAGCTGAGGTGGTTATCTCTCTCGTTTCTTTCCCTTCTCTCCCCCACCCCTCTCCTCTGTGTAGTTATGAATGTCCTGAAACTCCCTCTGTAGACCAGAGATCTGCCTGCCTCTTTCTCCCCAGGGCTGGGAGTAAAGGCATGTGCCACCACTGCCCAGCTGGCTGGTTCTCTTATGTTCATACAACCTATACATTAATTCACTCAGTACTTGCTGGGGGTCTGTTTTGTGTCAGGCCTTGTACTGTGTGCTAGAGTCATGTATATGCCCAAGAAGTGCTCTATCCTCAAGGACTCAGTCTTGTGTAACTCTCAGACTGTAAAATCATCTGGGGTACTTGAAAGAATGCAGATTCCTGGCTTCACCTTTGGTGTACTGAGTCTTCAGGGATGGAATCGAAGTGTATACTTTAGACGATCCATTTCTTGTTTTGTTTTTGCTTGTTTGGTTTTTTTTTTTTTTTTTTTTGTCTTGTCTCTACTAAAACTATAACCAACTGGGAATCAGACAAATGAAATTTCAATGTTAAGAAAATGCGTTAATAATGATTGTACAATATATTATCAAAATAACTCCTCGTTCCTAACGGAACGCAGTCGTGTACAGGTAGTCATAACAGGACAAAGTAGCATTCCTGGCATTTCAACCATTTATGTAAAGCAACCCTGTGCAAAGGCTTGTGGAGCACCGAGCATTCCAAACGACACTGAGTTGTTTACAAATGCTGTGTTTCCTGAGGCTGCGTGGAGGATCAGAAATGATCGAAAGCTGAGACATTCGTTCGCCCAGATTTATTTGCAGCTAGCCGCTTTCACGCAGTTACTTTACTCGGCTTTGTTGGTGGGACAGTGCGCAGGTGCACCGAGACCTTGGCTTTACGCATGCGCAATACTTAACTCTGAAGCCACAGGCGGGAGATTGAGGGCGAGAGTTTCTTCTCCACCTCAGAACGTTCAGTGCTAGAATTCAGAGGCTGTGACTGTCTTTATTTTTGGAAGCGACTGTGTGTCTCACTATACCTCCCTCATTTCCTTTTGGACTTCTCTAGTAAGTTGGCTGCCAGTACCTAATATGGCGAGAGGTCTGCACCCGCGCTCTTAACCCCGATGCTCGGCTGGGCGGTCTCCCACGAAAGGGCGGGAGTTTAGGGGGCGGGGCCTGGCGTCCTGACTGAGGGCGGTCCCGGGCCTGGCTTGCGGGCTGCTGCTGCGGCCTCGGTCATCTGCGGAGCGCTTCGGGATCCTCGGGAACCGGCCGCGGTGAGGTGGGCTGGGGCTGGCGGGAGGCGCCGAGCGTAACGGTCCGAGGCCCAGGGCCTGGGCGCCCGCAGGGATGTCGCCTGGACAGCGGCTTCCTGTATTCCGGGAGAAGCCCCGGGCCCAGAGAGGGGCTGGGACCTGTCCCAGGGGTCGGGGCCTGCCTGCCTCAGTTTCCTGCTGCTGCCGCCGCCCTGGAGAACCTCACACCCGGGCGGCCCACTGCCTGGAACTGATGGTTTGGATGCTGCGCTCCCTGAGGATCTCTCTCCGTGCACCCGGGAGCTTGCAGCTCCCTGTTGCCCCTACGGCTTTGCATGTGATCTACTGGTGAAAGTCCCGCTACCCCATCATCAGAACTTTGATTTTTCAGAACTCAAAAGATCACTTCTTCAAAACCTTTCCTAGAGGCCTGCTCCAGGCTCAGCTAATCTGATTCTTGGCTTTTGCGATCTTTGCCCAAGTCAGTGTTCTGCTCCTCTTTGATGTTCTGGGCTTGTTTGTTAGAAGTCAATGTCTTTTTTCAGCTCTTATGTCCCATGATGACTACTAGTAACTAAAAAAGTTACGATGATAGCTCTGCTAAATGCATTACCTACAAAGTCCCCTTTAATCCACGCAGCCATCTATGGCGTGGGTTCTGTATATTCACGTTTATGCATGGAAGAAACAAGCACTTATAAATTAAGTTCTACGATGAGCTAGAATCCCCTACGTATATTATGACTTACCTAGATTGCCTTTGATTTGCTGTTTATACATTAGCTTGTAAGATATGGAGGTCAGGGTTACAACTCACATTTCAATAAAAGGGTTGATTTTTTGGGGGGGGGGCGGCGGGTAACGAATTGAACCCAGGGTCTTTTGCATGCTAGTCAGTGTTCTACCACTGAACTAATCTCACGGCCTCGTTTTCCTTTTTATTCTGAGACAATGTCTTACCAATTTACCAAGGCTGGATTTGAACTTGATGTTCGTTTGCCTTAGCCTCCCAAGAACGAGATTTCAGGCCTAGTCTAGGCTGGGCCCTGGAAAACTTATGAAGGAGAATTGATGTTACCAAATCGATAATTTTCTTAACAAAAATCAAGGCCAGCTCTGCGATGTCCACTGGTATACCTGCACCCTGTGCTCCAGGAACATTCTGTCACATTTTGCTCCTTTTACCTCAGAAATCTTCAGGTGTGGATGATATACATATATATATCCATTAGTAAATGCTTTGCAATGCTGTGATTTTTTATAGTTTCTGACTTTGGCCGCTACGGAAATGAGCATAGAATTTGGATTGGATTAGAGTCTGATTTCTGCTTTGCTACTAACCAGTTGTGTCTCTTCCTTTAACAAAGTGTGTGTGTGTGTGTGTGTGTGTGTGTGTGTGTGTGTGATGGGAGAGCTGCCTGGTGTACACATGAAGGCTATAGAGGACTTTGTGGAGTTATCTTCAGCCTTCATGTGGGTTAGAATCATCAGGCCAATTCCTTACCTGCTGAACTATGTTTCCATTTTCCCTCCCATTTTTAAGAAATATTTATTTTTAATTATGTGTTTGGGTGCAGCAGGATGGACACAAATGCAGATATCAGAGCCGTAGATCTCTTGGAGCTCAGTTAGAGACAGTTGTTAGCTGCCCAGACTACACAATGAGAACTGAATTTGCATGCCCTGCAAGAGCAGTATGGCCTCAGACTTGGATCTACCTCCTTCTGCCTCCCAAGTGCTAGGATCAAAGGTGTGCACCACTATGCCCAGCTCACACTTCCATTTTTTTGAATCCTAGTTTTCTTTCATTCTTTCTTTTTTTCTTTTTTGGGATTTTATTTATTTCTATTTTATACGTATGAGTGCTTTGCCTACATGTGTGTACATGCACAATCTTAGTGCCTGGTGCCATCAGAAATTAGAAGAGGTCCTTGCATCCTCCAGGTAGTTATGAGTCACTATGTGTGTGCTGAGAACTAAACCCAGGTCTTCTGCAAGAACAACAAGTGTTCCTAACCACAGAGCCCTGCATCTTAGTTTTCTTGACTGTAAAATGAGGACAGTACTCTTAATACCTCTAAGTTTTTTTTTCTTTGTGATAATGAAAGTTGCAGCTGATTATTGTAAGAGTGAAACACTGTACACATTATATGTGATCTAACTTTTGCTCTATGAATGGCTTTGGGACTGCTGACAGTTTGTAAAGCTGTGTTGGTGGTCAGAAGGATCATGTTACTTAATGTTATACATTGGTCACTCAGATATAATGGGCACTTGACATACTAGGTCTGTTTTAGGAGCTGGGAATGCAGCATTGATTCAAGTAATGATAGCTGGTGTTTGTGTGTGTGTGTGTGTGTGTGTGTGTGTGTGTGTGTACCCATTTGTAATCTCAGTACTTGGAAGGCAGAAACTAGAGGATCAAAAGTTTTAGGCCAGCCTGAGCCACCAAAGCAAGACACTGTCTCAAACAAACAAACACCAGTCTTTGCACTAGAGAGACTTACAGTTTGGTTAGTCGTTATACATAATAATTAGAGAAGGATAGACATGATAAGTAGAATGTCCACACATATGGATAGGTGTGGTGGTACTTTTATATCATACAATTTACTAAGAAGGTGACATTTGGTCAGAAGCCTGGTTAGGGAGCAAATCATGTGGATGACTGTGGTTCTTGCTGTGTTCTTCATACATAAGGATGAGTGGAGGAGTGTGAGCAAAGGGAAGATGAGAGAGAAATAGGATTAATTCATTTGGCTAAGATGGCTCAGTTAGGACTCTGACAAGTATAAAGGTTCTCTGTAACTCTTTAATTGCCTCTTAAATAGGGTGTGTGTGGGTTTTGGGTAGCCCTTGGAAGAATCAATCCCATTTGTAGCAGTCCTTCCTCAGCCTCACAAGCATCTGATTCTAGGCATTTCCCACAATGCCTGGCTGTTTGTTTTTGTTTGTTTTGATTTTGAGCGCATCTGTACATACAAGCATATGGTGCCGTTCCCAGGTGAAGGTTAGAGGATGGCTCTCGTGCGGGCATTCTCTCCTCGAACTCTGGGTCTGTGGGTGTCGCGCCCCGCTTGTCCAGCAAGGAAGACGCGACAAACCGGATTCTTCTCAACAGCCTTTATTGGAAGCGCTCTTTTAGGTTTCTGGGAGAGACTCACTGGAATGCTCAGAATGGGCTACTTATATACCCCCAGCCCTGGGCATGGCAAAGCACATGGAGGTGTCCGATTGGTCAATTCGCAATGACTCATTAGCATACTCATTAGCATACCCCGCCCGGGCGGGGTGATTGGCCAGGTTCGTGGTACCCTAGTTGTACCTTATTTGCATGCCCCGTTTGGGAGGGGCTGGAGTCAAGTTCCTAAATGCACTGCGCATGTGCAGTGCACTGACATGTGGGTTGATCTCAGGTTGTCAGGATGGCAACTAGCACCTTTATCCCTGAGCCACCTCAGCAGTCCTGTTTGTATTATGAAAGGATCCTCTAACTGTCCCATTGAGAACAAAACAAAATAACAGAATTTAGGAAGCATCACCAGCACCTGGGAGGAGCTTTGGCAGCGATTCGGCTGTGTTGCAGTACAGGGAGCTACTCCAAGTTTAGTGTTAAGCAGCAGTTTCTTATCTCATGCATTCACCGTGGGGGAGAGTGAAGAGCAGACCAGCGGTTGTTTCTGGCTTAGCAGGCTCAGGCAAGGCCAACCCTGATCTGAAGCTTCCCACCGGGGGTGGGGGGGGTGGGGGGATGGGGGGGTGGGGGGTTGAAAGATCTGTTCCCAGCAGGGCTGTTGGCAGAAGGCCCTGATGCTTTCTCCTGGGCCTCCTCAGGTACTCGTGTGTCCTCAGGACAGAGTAGGTATTTCTTCAGAGAGATTGATCAGAAAAAGCGAATACGCAACAAGGCATAGCACCTCCTGTGACCTTGTTTCAGAAGGCATTTCTACTTAAACATTTTTAAAGATTTATTTTATTATTTTATGTGTGTGGATGTTTTGCTTGCATGTGTGTTTGTACACCACATTTCTGTCCCCAGACATCATAAAAGGGTGTCAGAGCCCTTGGAACTGGAGTTACAGGTGGCTTTGAGCTACTGCTACCACTTGGGGGCTGAGAACCAAACGCTGGTCCTCTGCAAAAGCAGCCAGTTCTCTTAACTGCTGAGCCTACCGTCTCACCTTAGTCATTTCTGCCTTATTTCATCCTACACTCAAACAAAGAAGATTCAATTTCACTTTTTTTTTTCTTGAGACAGGATCTCATTTAACCCTATGTAACTGAAAATGATTAAACTATTGGTCCGTCTGCCTTGATCTCCTGAGTGGCCGAACTTTAGCCTGTACCACCATGACCCACTTAGGCTCAGTTTAGTTTTTTGTGATGGTGTTGGGTGTGGTTTGGTGGGGTTTTGCTGTTTTCCTTTTGTTGTTTTATTTGTATGGTGTGTGTACGAGGGTGTAGTCATGTTCACTTGTGGGGCTGAGATTGATTGGGGTGTCTCCCTCAGTCTCTTTCCATCTTATATGCCGAATCAGGGTTTTGCACTTAAACCCAGAACTCACCAATTTTGCCAGTGGAGATTGTTACCTGTGTTACCTAGAGAATGAATATATAGATGAGGTCTTGGTCTTTAGATGCTGGAGAGGCAGGAGATTGCTGGTCATTGCCTTATGGGTTAGTAGGTCGTCTGGTTATTCAGAAGAGTCTGAAATGCATGTTTGCATATGTATTCTTTGAGTCATGAGTGTTGGCATCTATTTTTGAAATCTTAACGTTTTCATGGGATGGTGGCACATGCTTGTAATCACAACACTTGAGAGGTAGAGGCAAGAGAATCGGGAGTTCAAATTCATCCTTAGCCACATAGCAAGTTCCGTGACAGCCAGGTCTGTATGAAACCCCATCTCAAAAAAGAAACACCTGAGGGCCACGTATTTGATTCATTTTCATTTTGGCCTCTTCACACACCAAGTACATACATGATGCATATACATGGATACTGCCAAAACACTCACACACATAAAAATAAATAAATGTTGAAAAAGAAAGTTCTGAGGAGTCCTGTAACAAGAAACCTGTTTACTTCATTCCACCCAGATTCCCTCCACTTAATAAATGTCTGCTTAGTAAATCTGAGAAATTCAGCCTATTCAATTTTTGTCATATGTTTTGGTCCCTAGCTCAAGAGGAGGTCTAAGACATAGAACAATGGTTAGACACCCTCCTGCAACCAACCTATAGCTACACAGGAGCTGCGGATTTGTTCTGTGGTGTGCCTATGGAGGCGGGAAGCCCTGGGTTGAACATGAAGCCCCAGGCCCTGCAGCTGGTGCTGGAGGAGCAGGTGCTATCACTGCAGCAGCAGATGGCAGAAAACCAGGCTGCATCCTGGAGGAAGCTGAAGAACTCCCAAGAGGCCCAGAAGAGACAAGCAACCCTTGTGAGGAAGCTGCAGGCCAAGGTGAGGCAGATGGCCCTGGGGGGCGAGGGGAGAAACCTCCCCCAGAGTTGGTGCTAGGGTGGGGATAAGAGATGGAGGAGGGAGAGACCGTGTAGGACCAAACATCCTGGTGAACATTCCACCTCTCAACCATAGCCTCTCCTTGATAGTCACAACTATTCCACAGAGTATAGGTTGTGTTCCTTCCAGAAGACATTTCATTCACAATAGTTAAACTAGTTGCCTAGGTTTGTTCTCTTACTCTAGACAAGTGATCTAGAGTATCTCTAGATCAACCTTCATAATGCTATGACCTTTTCGTACAGTTCCTCATGTTTGGTAACCCCCAACCATAAGATTGTTTTCATTGCTACTTTATAATTGTTATAAATCGTAATGTAAATATTTGTATTTTTCTGATGGTCCCTTAGGCAACCCCTGTAAACCCACAGGCTGAGATCTACTAGTCTGGAGCTAAGCCCAAACCCTAGAATTTCTGGGTTTGTCTTTCAGATACACAAGGCATATAGAAAGGTGTGTGTGTGTGTGTGTGTGTGTGTGTGTGTGTGTGTGTATGTATGTGTGTTCAAATGCACATAAAACTGTGAGTGTGAATAAGAAGGCCAGAGGTCAATATTGAGCACCTTCTATCTCCACCTTATTTTTTAAATTTTATTTTGTGTATTTGTGTGCATATGTCTGTATAAGTGTATGCCATGTGTGTGCTGGTGGCCTTGGAGGGCAGCTGGAGTTACAGGCAGTTGTGAGTTGTAACGGTGGTTGCTGGGTGCCAGGGAAACTGAATTTGGGTCCTCTGAAAGACCAGCAATTTTTAAAGCACTGACCCATCTCTTTGGCCTCCACCATATTATTTTTTGAGACAGAATCTCTCACTGAACTGGAGCTCATAGATTTGGCTAGGCTGGCTGTCCAGGGAGCTCCAGGGATCTGCTGCCTTTTCTCTTCAACACTGAGATGGTAGCTTTTTATGTGGGCACTGGGGATTTGAACTTGGATCTAGATGCTTGCACAGTAAACATACTCCTTTTTTATTTGTCTTTTGAAACAGGGTTTCTCTGTATGGCTCGAGTTGTCTTGGAACTTGATCTGTAGACCAGGCTGGCCTTGAACTCTTGGAGATCTGCCCACCTCTGCCTCCTGAGTGCTGGGATTAAAGACGTGCGCCACCACCTCCAACACCATGCACATTTTACTGACCAAGCCATCTCATCAACCCCTAGGAAATAGTGTCTTGTTTTGTTTTTTAAAATCTTTGTGTGTGTTAGGTGTGAGTGCAAGCATACTTGTACCTAACACACACTGTGGAGGTCAGGGGACAATCTCAGGTGTTGGCCTTGCCTTCTACCCTGTTTGAGATAGGGTCTCTTTCTCCAGTCTCTGTTTCCCACTTTGCCATAGGAGAGATGGACTGTAGATTTAGCACCCCTGGCTTTACTTGGGTTCTGGGGATCTGAATTCAGGTCCTAATGCTTAGACAGCAAGTGCTTTCCTACTGAGGTGTCTCCCCAGAAAGTATTATTTAAACACCCAGACAGAAACTCTTTAAGACATTGTGGCCTTACGTCACCATCACCACCCACTTCCCATGTTCACAGCAAAATTGCACAAGATTCCTGGAGCCTATGGCTTATGCGGTTAATATGAACTGTAGCTGAATTCAGGGCCTGCTCTCTTTGCTTCAGGTTTTACAGTACCGGAGCTGGTGCCAAGACCTGGAGAAGCGGCTAGAAGCCACTGGAGTGAGTAAGATTCAGTTCTGGACTTCCCCTGAGCCCTCAAAATATACTTTTTGGGGCTTTATATGCTGCCAAAGGAGACTGGGGCTATATAGGGTGTTTGGTAGGAGTCCTTTTGTCTTCAGCTCCTAAGAGCTCAATCAATATGAGTTTCTAGAGATCCTTGTCCTGAGAGATTGCAGCCCTTGGTTTTCCATACATAAATGCAGTCTATGGGGACTTAGCATAGTTGAATGTGTATGTGGTATTAGAGAGGAAATTCATTTTTCATCCAGCAGGTGTCAGTGTTTATACGTCAGGAAGTTACAGGCCATGCCTTAGCAGAGGGATGTGTTCATCTTGTTGCCTGGGTAGGACTGGCTTTGAAAGACCCTTTTGTCATTCTTTGTTCCAGCTCTCTTAAGCACCCTCTCATTCCCCTCAGAAAAGTTTGTGGGAGAAAGAAAGAAAGACCAGAATATATTGAGCACCTTCTGTGCAGGCCAGGGCACCCCTAGGTATTTTGTACTGTTCTGGGTCACTTTGCTTGCAAACTCTTGGCGAAGAATGACAGTCACCATCATTTTGTGGCTTAGAGATGATGAGTAACTTCCCAAGGACCCAAGTTAGTCTAACAGAAGTTAAGGCCTTAGTGAAAGATGCAGCTTCCATTCCACAGGTTAGATGCCAAACTGCCAACTGCTTCCCAGAGAAAACAAAAAATGACTGTCAAGGAAGCATCAGAGAATTGTCCTGGGTGAGGTTTTCCTGCAGCATTATAAGGCCTGTCTCTGTCTCACAAGGGACTGATCCCTCAGCGGTGGGAAAGTGTAGAAGAGCCAAACCTGGAACAGCTGCTGATCCGGCTGGAGGAGGAGCAGCAGAGGTGATGGACCCAACTCTCCTGACCTGAGTGGTTATCCAGTGGGGGGAAAGGCTGATGGAAAACTTCTGTTCCAAGAGTGAACGTGTGGGTGGGAAACTGGCAGAGGATGGTGGTTTCTGTGTGTAACCTAAGGTAGGCAGAAAGCAGAGGGGCAGGGGAGCAGGGAGGGAGGGAGGGAAGGAGGGAAGGAAGGAGGGAAGGGCCCACGGGAGTCTTATGTCCTGAGGGCAAACAAGATTCCAGTCCTCTAATTCCTGGCAATGGAAAATTCTGTTCACTGTCTTATTCCCACGAGGTCCAAGGGCGGGACCAGACCTTATTTTGCACTTGCTCTTACGTAGCACAGGTGTGAGAGTCTAGTGGAGGTGAACACGGAGCTTCGGCTGCACATGGAGAAAGCCGGTGTGGTGAATAAAGCCCTGCAGGAGGATGTGGAAAAACTGACAGTGGACTGGAGTCGGGCCCGAGATGAGTTGATGAGGAAGGAGAGCCAGTGGAGGATGGAGCAGGAGGTAGGAGAAGAAGAGTGACATGTGCACTCTGGGTGCTGTCCCAGGCAGCACTGGAAAGGGTTAACTTGGACCTGGGTGGAAACTGATCTGTCATTGCTCCCACCTCTGATTAGCTCTGCCTAAGCTGACAGCTGTGCCCTGTTGCAGCTTTCTTCCTACTTCTGCCTAGTCTAGGCTTTGTTAGCAGGTAGCATAAGGCTCAATTCTTGCATAAGTGACTAGCTTAGGTTTCAAATGGATCTGAAAATTTATCATCTGCCTTTGTCTGAAGGTCTGCACAGCTAGATGCCAAGCAAGTAGCTGCTGGATTGAATGGAGGAGAAAAAAATGGTTATGGGCCCTGGGAATTTTTCAAATCAGAGCTATAGAAAGCAAATATTTTCCTGAACCTGTGCTGGGTTCTGGGTCTGGGTGATTTGCATGTATTAAACACCCAGTTCGCCTGTCTGTAGTAATAGTTCCCATTTGTTAAGCAGCCAGTGCATATCTTCTTCTGATCTAGCCAAGTGGAAGGCCACTTTTCATCTCCTGACCTCTTGAGTCTCACTGCCAACTTTATTAACCTCTTCAGTATACCCTGAATATGGACTCCTATCCATACACTATCGCCTTGAAATCCTTCCTCCCTTCACCCCTCTCCCAGCAGCCATGAGGAATCCAAGATTCTTGCGTTGGTGTAAGGTCCCTGCCCTTGGGTATGACTTGGGTTTCTGAACACACAGTTCTTCAAGGGTTATTTGAGAGGTGAACATGGTCGTCTTCTCAATCTATGGCGAGAGGTGGTAACCTTCCGACGTCACTTTCTGAAAATGAAGTCAGCTACTGACAGGTCAGTGTGGGGCTAAGAGAGATTTGCTTCTGCTGATTCTGAACTTTAGGTAGCAGGCTCTGTAGAAGAGGAATGGGGGTTGTGGCTGGGAGGGAGATTTGTTGTTACTGGAGAAATGATTTTCTCAGACCTGTACCTTAGATTTCTTGGGTTTTATGGCCAAGCTCTCTTCCTTGGTTCCTTGGAATCTTCAGTCTTCCTTCCTGTGCTCAGAGATCTGACAGAACTAAAGGCTGAACACGCAAGGCTTTCAGGGTCCCTGCTGACCTGCTGTCTGCGCTGGACCCTGAGAGCACAGTCCAGGGAGTCCAGTGGATCTGGGAGAACAGATGAGAGTGAGCCAGCCCAGCTGCTGCTGCTCGTCGCTAAAACCCAGGCGCTGGAGAAGGAAGCCCATGAAAAGAGCCAGGAGTTAATACAGCTCAAGAGTCAAGGGGATCTGGAGAAGGCAGAGCTCCAGGATCGGTGAGGTGACATGTGGGCTCAGGAGGAATCTACTGAGGGAAAGCTGACTTCCCTAGAGGGTTGTGGGTGGGCAGAAAAGATGTCAAGAACACCTTCACCCTGAGGGAACCGAAATGAGCCGTCTGAGTCCGGTGTCTCAGCTAGGGTCTGCCACTGTCCTCTGGTTACCTTGCAGCCAGTCTCCTCCCTGCTAGTTTGTAATGTCAGCTGTTCTCTGTAGTAGCAGTCTCCTTGTGGCCATACTCTTCCACAGTCGTGTCTTCCTGTGTGCCAGCCTTAGCGTGGAATGCCTCCCTCCATCTCTTAAAGGGAATGCCTTGACCCTTAAAGTCGAGTTCCCATGTCACCTCCTGGGTGTCATCTCTGACTTCAGTAGCTCATAGTCCCATGAGTTTTTCTGGCCTGCTCCTTACAGCACTGATCTTACTGTTTCTCTTTAATAACTTTGTGTCTTTCTGTCTGTCCTTTTTTGAGGACGTTAGGGGAACATTAGGCTTCTTTGGTTTTGCTGTGCTGGGATTTAACTTGGGACCTTGCATATACTAATCAGACATTCTACCATTGAGCTCTACTTCTACCTTGGCTCTTTTAATTTTTGGATTATAATGAAATAGGACTTTTTTAAATGATAAGAAGGGAAGATATGAACAGAGTTCCACTGATCATCAGAGCACAGTCTATATCATGGCTAGGGCTCTCTGCCTGTTGGTGGTGTACATAAGCTGGGGACTATTTTGTTTTCTTTTTGCTTCTGAAGACATTAAGAACAAAGATCATATCTTAGTAAGTTGTGTCTCTATAGTGTTTTGAAGTCTATCCCATAATGTTAAATGATATATCTCTCATAAAATTAAATGAAAGATAATACAGTGATTTGGGCCCTAGAGGTGATTCATAATAAAATTATTAAGTCTTAAATTTTTCTTTTGGCCAGGTGCAGTAGTCAACACTTTTAATCCTAGCTCTTTGGAGTTATAGGCAGGTAGATCTCTATAAGTTCAATGTCAGCCTGGTCTACACAGCAAGTTCAAGGCCAGACAAGGCTATGTAGTGAGATCTTGCCTCAAAAGTAAATAAATAAATGAGGGAATGAATGAACAAATGATACGTAAATAAGGAAAGAAAGACTCCTAGGTAGCATTCATTTAAGAAATACTTGTTAGGCAAGTGTCATGGCTTATGCCTATAATCCTAGTACTCCGGCGAGAGAACTAAACCTAGTACTTCTGCCTAGAAGCAGGAGGATTTCTAGTTCAAAGTCATTGTGGACTACGTAGAGAATTTTAGACAAGCTTGGCGCTCATGGTCAGATGCTGCCCCAAAATATCAAAAAAGGGAAAATGGAAAGAAAGCCATGTGTGCAGTGCTAGGCACGAAACTCCAAGATGCTCTTAAGTGACACAGATGTTGCTGAGTTAGCAGAACATCGTTAGTATCGTCTCCCAAGTCACCTGTCCTTTTTTTCTATCAGAGTCAAAACCTTGGGCTGGAGGGACCTTGGGACTATCCCCTGTGGCAATTCTGATGTTCTTATTGGCTTCAGGGTGCTTGACTTCACAATCAAGGGAGGCCTAGAAGGGCCTGGGCCGGGGCTTTCCTTCAGCTCTCAGGCCCTCAAACCCGCGTTCCAGTCTTGAGATGTGGTAAATCCCTGCATGTGTCTGAGTGGCTTTGGCATTTCCCACCAGATCAAGAATATAGAATCACATATTACTCAGGGAGTGCAAGGGACTGGGTATACCTAAGGGATTCTGGGGGCTGCCGTGAGTGTGTCCATGTGGGGGCTGAGGTGTGCTATTGTGTGCCTCTGTCCACGTCCTTAGGCCATTCAGGTGACAGTGCTATGCTTTTCTCCTTAGAGTGACGGAACTCTCTGCTCTGCTAACCCAGTCTCAGAAGCAAAATGAAGATTATGAAAAGATGGTAAAGGCTCTAAGAGAAACAATGGAGATTCTGGTATGTGGTCCTCTGTGTTGACAGGTTCCTTGTTCTTTGTGGACAAGTAAAGAATGATGCCAGTTAAATGGTATTTGATGAAATTCTCCAATGCTGAAAATAAACTTTGGCTGAATCTGAAAATTAGTTAACTCATTCATTTACCTGCACAATAAAATACTAATAACTGTCTATATTCCTGGGGAAAGTACATGTATATGAAATGTGTCCTTATCAGAGAGAGGTGACTTGTCGTAGTGTATTTGAAGCCAATGTGAGCTACGTGAAACCCTAAGAAAAACTAAAAGGTGGGAATAAGCAAAGTATCAGGAAAGGGATCTGTGGAGAGATTTAAATCAAGTCACATGGGAAACGGCTGAGGAGTGTGGCAGGGCTTAGCCGGAGCAGAATGGCTATGAGGAAGATGTGCTGGCTGCCTTCACATCTCTAAAGTAGAGTTGAAGGGAGAAGTTAAAGCTTTGTCAGTGGCTGTAAGTTGTGGAAGATAGGAGATTTGACAAGCTGGGGCTGTCACTGGAACAGTGTGTGTCTTGTGAAAGAGTGAGGTTGTACTTGTGACGTAAACATCTGTCAGGGATGATATAGAAGCGATTCTCTAAGATTGGATGTCAGGATTCTTGGCTTATTACATGTTTCCTTTCATCGCAACATATGTTCTGGTCACAGAATTTTGACAGCTCTTGAACCCCTATCCACATGCACACCCTTAATCTCATTTACCTTGGGGTCCACTAGAAAGCTGACTTCTTTTGCCTCTTTATCTCCTTTTAGACAGGAATTCACCAATGCAGACATCACAGAGCTTGAGTAACTTAAAATGAGCGAGGTTGGCTTGCAAAGAATTCTGGTTTTCCTGGGCTGTCATGGTAGTCACTGCGGTTAGAAGAACCTTAACCTAGGCAGTCCTTTAGATTTCTAATCATTTATCCTGAGCTTTTTATTGCCATACTACATTGTTTTTAGACCCCTTGGGAAAGTACTGCTGACAGAATAGATAGAATGTGTCTGTGATTGATGTGGGGATGAGAATGGTGATTGTCTTTTGGGAGTTTGGCTTTTAGGCTCTATTCTGTTTCCTTACCAGGAGACAAACCATGCAGAGTTAGTGGAACATGAGGCATCTCTCAGTAGGAATGCTCAAGAAGAAATGTTGTCTTTGCAGCACGTGATCAAGAGCATAACCCAGGCACTGGTAAGCCTCTCATCTGAACTCCATGGCCTCTCAGCTGCCTTGAGTTCTAAACTGAGGTTTGGACTGAGGGTCACGTAAGGATAAGCTTCCGTAGTGTACTTGAAGATTGGGACTCTGAGGTATAGGTAAATCGTTCATTTCCTGTGCTGTAGTGGGCAGGTCCTCTAACTTGTCTGCTATGCTCTTAGGTCATAGGCTGAGTTGTCCCTGATGTTGCAGTACCATTTTCTTCCCTTTTCCTCACTCACTGCCCCAGAGAGGATTCTAGCTGTGTTGCTAACTCTGTACTTAGGTGACCAAGCATGAGGAGTTGAAGGGACCAGTCCTTTTTGCTCTTAGGTTCCCTTCCCTGCCCCTTCCTGGGGGGAGGGCCTGTGAAGGGAGCCTTCATGGTGCCTGGTTTTTAGTGCAAATCTCTGTAACACTGACTTGAATTTCAGGCCTCAGTGGAAGAAGAGGACACTGTGAGCCAAACCTCAGGTCATGAGAACTCATTGCAGTTGGACTGTAATGGCCTTTCCCAGTTTGATCTCCAGGACCCAGACAAGGCTCTTACTCTGGTGCATTCAGTGCTGACTCGGAGACAGCAGGCTGTGCAGGTGAGAGCCCTCGGGGCTGCTCCTCAGACCCTAGGCACACCTCTAGTCTGCATTACCCCTTCAGCTTGGCAGTCATAAGATACTCAGTTGCATCTCAAAATGCTCATTAACATCTCTTGTTTGCCCGGTGGTGCTTGTGGCTTACAAGTATAGATAGATAGATAGATAGATAGATAGATAGATAGATAGATAGATAGATAGATAGATAGATATTCTTCACACCAAGTGCATGCATGTAATCTTTGAGTGGCAGCAAGCAGAGGCCTGGGAGAATGTAAAGGTTCCTCTACTCCAAGAGACCTTAGTATTCCCTCATGCCAGCACATTTGGTGGGCTCCAAGGTCTAGAACCACAGAGCCCAATAACTTGATCCGTTGGCATCTCAGCTGGCCACATTTCTGTTCCCAGTCCCCTTACCTTGGAGACATTCCTTGCCTCTGGCTTCTTGTTCATCACCTTCTTTCTATCGATCTCCTTCCACAGGACCTCAGGCAGCAGCTTTCAGGCTGCCAGGAGGCTATGAGCTTCTTGCAGCAGCAGCACAATCAGTGGGAGGAAGAGGGCAAAGCCCTGAGGGAAAGGCTACAGAAGCTCACTGGGGAGCGGGATGCTCTGGCGGGCCAGACTGTGGACCTTCAGGGAGAGGTGGACTCTCTCAGCAAGTGAGTGAGCAGGCTGCTGCTTCTTCCCTGCCATGTCTGGTTGTTTGTTTTTGTTTTTTAAATAAAAGCAAAGCCTTCAAATTTTTATTTTGCTACATATCTGTTTTTACATATCTGTTACAGTTTTGCAGGGCTGGGATCAAACCCAGAACCTTAGGCTTTTTAGGAAAGCACTCTGAGGCCTGAGCCGCATTCTCAGTTCCCCAGTGTCTGGTTTCATTCCTCATTAAGCCATTTACTGTCACTGTCCTGTGTTTGACTGACACTTCCTGCTGTCCCTGGACCCATGGATGCTTAAGGCTACTTTGGTTTTTATTCTATTTCCTGTGGGGAAACCCTTTGGATTTTGGTCTCTAAGATCATATTATAAATGGTTTTCTGCTTGAAAAAAGTTTATATATATATATGTGTGTGTGTGTGTGTGTGTGTGTGTGTGTGTGTGTTTGTGTGTGTGTATATTATATATATATATATATATATATATATATATATTGAAAAGAAACAAGCTTCTCTTGCCTTTGGCTCTACAAAGTCTTTTTCCACTAGGATCTTTGATCTTTGGTCCTTAGGTCTGCCCATCTCTGATCTCAATTTCAGGGAGCGGGAGCTGCTTCAGAAGGCCAGGGGAGACCTGCAGCAGCAACTGGAAGTGTTGGAACAGGAAGCGTGGCGACTGCGCAGGATGAATACAGAGCTGCAGCTGCAGGGGGACTCTGCTCAAGGGGAGAAGCTGGAGCAGCAAGAGGAACTGCACCTGGCTATCCGTGAGAGGGAGCGCCTGTAAGTGTGACCAGGCATCTCCTCACCAGGGCCTGGCCTTCCCCAACCCCACTCTTAGGAACTAGAGAGCCTAAAGCCTACACTTGGTGGGTTCACATTAGCTAACTGCTTCTGTAGAAAGATGAGTTCAGTATGTTTATGTAGAGTCTAGTGGTTTTCGGTCTTCCAAATGCTGCAACCCTTTAATACAGTTCCTCATGTTGTGGTAACCCCCAACCATGAAATTATTTCATTGCTACTTCATAACTGTAATTTTGCTACTGTTATGAAGTGTAATATAAATATATAATATGCAGAATATGTAGTATGTGGCCCCAAAGGGGTCATGACCCATAGGTTGAAAACTACTGATCTAGGCATTCTTGAGTCCCTGTCCGGATGAAGGACTGACTGTGAGGGCTACAAAAATGAGTAAGAGACTAACTATGATCTCAAGGACCTGAAATCTAATGAGAAGACAGACAAGCAAACGCTAAAGTGACATGAAGCTAAAGGAAAGATGTCCTCACTAGAGTCCAAACTTGGTGTTTGGAAGTATAGGAGCAATAGTTATTGGGAATCAGGGACACTTTATGGAGCCGGGGGTTTTCTTTGAGGGTCCTTGATCTATTTTAATTTGTAGAAAAAATGACCAAGGAGACGGACTAGTAAAGAAAAGGAAGTAGGAGTTTTGTGTTCAGAATTATCTGGCTGCGAGAAGATAAGACCACTGAGAAGTAAGTGATCCACTGGTCAAGAAGGGAAACCCAAGTCAGTGCCTACAGTAACTAGCCTGTAAATTCCACTAGGTAATGCTACAGAAAGGGAAGGGACTCTAGAGAGTTGCTGTAGATTTTGGCTTTGCCACCAGAATAGGGGAGTCTCTTGGCAAAATCAAGATGATATTTGAAGAGTTATTGAAAAGATAGGGCAGTACTTCAAATGCTAGCACAGGGCTGTCAAGATGGCTCAATCTGAGTTTGCTCCTCTGATGCCTATGGGCTGTCCCCTGGCCTCTACATGCATATTGTGGTTCCCTCCCCCCACACAAATAAGTGTAACTTTGTTTGTCTGTTTGAGACAGGGTCTCACTGTGTAGTCCTAGCCTGCCTTAAATCCTACCCCCTCCCTTTTTTTTCTTTTTCCTTTTTTTTTCTTTCTTTCTTTTTTTTTTTTTTTTTGAGTCAGGGTTTTTAGCTATCCTGGAACTCATTCTATAGACCAGGCGGGCCTCAAATTCAGAGACCGAGCAGCTCAACCTCCTGAGTGCTGGGATGAAAGGTGTGCACCACCACTGCCCAGCTTGAATTCAGTATTTAGTGTGAGCAGAGAGCCTGGCTGCAGGCTTTTCCCTTGGTATATCTCCTCCTGTGTGCCTCATTCCTTGCACCTGGTAAACAGTGGAAGCTTGAGGAAGCCTGAAGGCCTGCCAAAGGGTAGGACCATGTCCTGTGTCCCTCCACGAGGGAAAGGACAGACAGTCCACACAGATACATGTGTGTTTAAATTTTAATCTCCAGAGGCAGGCAGTTCTCTGAGTTCGAGGCCAGCCTGATCTACAGAGTGAGTTACAGGATAGCCAAGGCTACACAGAGAATCATTGTCTCAAAAAACCGACACCCCCTAAAGAAAAATTTAATTTATTTGATTCAATAATATACTTAGGTAAGTCAAAAGCCAAAACTATTTCAAAAGATACCAGGGTATATTGGTTCATACCTGTAATCCTACACTGGGGAGATTAAGGCAAGAAGATCGCAGTGAGTTCAGAGCTGGCTTGGGCTGTAGAGCAAAACCCTGTTTCAATAAACAAAACAAACAGCAGAAAGCCTCCTATTTAAAGAGATGCACACAGGGAAGTCTCCCCACATCTGTGCTTTCTCTGTCTCACCTTCCTTCTGTCGGTAACTGTTTCGGTTAATTGCTCATGTATCTTTGCAGTCTGCCCCATGCCAACATGCCACTTTCTCTCTGCGTGGACTGTCCACTAGCACCCGGTTGTACACTTTTGTCTTGTCACTTGCTCTGAGAGAGCTTTCCTATTTCACAGCATTTCTTTTGGTTGGTTTGTTGTTGTTTTGCATAGAAAAAGTAAGTATCTTCCTGCCTCAAGTTGGAATGTGACCAGTCCAACACTTTCCCTGGCTCCCTGTCCTTCCCTCTTTAGTCAGGAAATGCTGGTGGGCCTGGAAGCCAAGCAGTCAGAATCACTAAGTGAGCTGATCACTCTTCGAGAAGCCCTGGAGTCAAGTCGCCTCGAAGGAGAGTTACTGAAGCAAGAGCAAGTGGAAGTGGCTGCAGCCTTGGCCAGGGTACGTGGGTCTCCTCGCTGGCAACTTGTGTTCCTAAGATAGGGCTGGAATCTCGTGAAGCTCCTCGTCTGCTTCTGGGTCCTCTCCCTCCCCACACACCCTCCTCATTAAAATTCAGTGAGTTGGTTTTTTTTTTTTTTTAAGTATAAATCTGGTTGTTGGTCTCTTAGAACCATCCAGTGGGGCTGCCGGTGGCTCCCTAGTGAAGGGTGCACACTGCTCTTGTAGAAAATCTGAGTTCATTTCCCAGCATCCACATCAGGTGACTCACAACTACCTGTAACTCCAGGGGAATCTGACACCACACTCATATTTGTACATTTATTCATTCATTCATGAGAAAAGAGACAAACACACACACACACACACACACGATTTTAAAATTTAAATATACAAATCTTAAAAAAAAAACCTATCTATATATGACAACATCAGTGGCTTGTCGGCTCTGGCACCACATTCAGCACCTTTTGCCATCTGCTTTAAACCATTAGTGGCCTGCCTTCCCAAGGCCACCTTCAGTCCAGGTGTCCTTTGCTCTTGACACAGAATGTCAGCTACAGTCTCAAGTCATCTTCATTTGTGACACTAAGACATTGTATACACCTTTTTTTACCTTGACTCCCAAGAACCAGCTCCTGTCATGTTCCATCCTCAGCTCCTCTCTCTAACTGAACTGGTGCCTCTTTGAGTTTTCAGTGCACTTACAGTTTCTATAGTGTCCTGACAGCTGTAGGTATTTGCTCTGCACAGCTCTCTGTATTTCTGTGCTGTAACCACCTGTCTTGTAATGAAAATTGTTTTTCATTGAATGACTTGTTTAGAATGCAAGGGAAGAAATGGAGTCAAAGTTTACAAATAAAATAGCAGGTATTGGGAGTGTGTTCGGTTTACTGTTCCAGGGAAACTCAAGGCAGGAAACATTTAACCCTTTTGTTTTTAGGCAGAACAGTCCATTGTGGAGCTATCCAGTTCCGAGAACAGCCTGAAGGCAGAGGTAGCTGATCTTCGAGCTGCAGCTGTCAAGCTTGGGACTTTAAACGAGGCTTTGGCTTTAGATAAAGTTGGGCTGAACCAGCAACTTCTCCAGGTGAGCAAAGGTTGTCCCGGGACGGGGATGGCTCATCTGAAGATTAGCCATGAGCTGGCAAACAAGGCAGGTCAGTTCCCAAATATAGCTGAGAATATGAGCAAGAGAGCCATTTGCAGTACAGAGGAGAGCAGAGGATGAGATTTAAGCACTGTGACTCCTTCCCCCCCACACACCCCTGCAGCAGTACAGAGGAGAGCAGAGGATGAGATTTAAGCACTGTGACTCCTCCCCCACACACACACCCCTGCAACAGTACAGAGGAGAGCAGAGGATGAGATTTAAGCACTGTGACTCTATCTCCCCCCACACACACCCCTGCAGCAGTACAGAGGAGAGCAGAGGATGAGATTTAAGCACTGTGACTCCCCCACACACACCCCTGCAGCAGTACAGAGGAGAACAGAGGATGAGATTTAAGCACTGTGACTCCATCCCCCCCCACCCCTGCAGCAGTACAGAGGAGAGCAGAGGATGAGATTTAAGCACTGTGACTCCTCCCCCCCCACACCCCTGCAACAGTACAGAGGAGAACAGAGGATGAGATTTAAGCATTGTGACTCCCCACACACACCCCTGCAACAGTACAGAGGAGAACAGAGGATGAGATTTAAGCACTGTGACTCCATCCCCCCCCCACACACACACCCCTGCAGCAGTACAGAGGAGAGCAGAGGATGAGATTTAAGCACTGTGACTCCTCCCCCCCCACACCCCTGCAACAGTACAGAGGAGAGCAGAGGATGAGATTTAAGCATTGTGACTCCCCACACACACCCCTGCAACAGTACAGAGGAGAGCAGAGGATGAGATTTAAGCACTGTGACTCCCCCCACACACCCCTGCAGCAGAACCTTTGAGCATTGGGTGAATTTATAAGGATAGGGATAATCCACATTCCTGGAAGGGAGACTAAGTATTTCATGCTATTGCATGAGGCAGATGTGCTAAATAGCCCAAATAGCCCCCAAATCATCTCTGTTTGTTAGAAATTTAACCTGCCATTTTAGTAGGGAAAACTTCTTGTTTCTAGATCTCCCAAGACCCAGAAATGTCTCTATTTCATTATTTTGTGTATTTTATTTGGTTAGTTCATTGGGTTTTTTGTTGTTGTTGTTGCTGTTTTGTTTTTGTTTTGAGACAGTGTTTCATGCAACCAAGGCTGTCCTCCTGATCCTCCTTCACCTCTCAAGGGCTGGGATTATAGGCATGTACTACCACCTGGTATTATTCTGAATTCTCTGAAAGCAAGATTTTGCCTTTTTTATCTCTATCCCAGCATCAGGGCCAGCTAGTGCCTAGAGTGTAGACACCAGATTGAATGCCTGGATCTCCCCGTCTGCAGAGGGAACTTTAACCATTCACCTGTGATGCCCTGCATTCCCTTCTCTTTCTGGCCAGTAGTTGGAGCAGGAGAAGCAGTCTATGTGCAGCAGAATGGAGGCCGCAGAGCAGTTGAGAAGTGCCCTGCAGGTGGACCTGGCAGAGGCAGAAAGGGGCAGGGAAGCCCTGTGGGAGAAGAAAACTCATCTGGAGACTCAGCTGCGGAAGGCAGAGGAGACAGGGGCTGAGCTACAGGCAGAACTGAGGGGTGCCCGAGAAGAGAAGGAAGAACTTAAAGAGAAATTAAGTGAGGTGAGAGGCCATCACCGGTGTCACTTGCAATGTGTCGCGTGCTCACTGTTACTAGAAAGGACTCAGAAGTGACGTGAGTGAGGCGGATCTTCCCATTGTTTTAAGGCATTTCTATGGGAGTCCTTCACTGACCCCCACATCCCAGTCCTCGATGCTCTTCCTGTATTTCCTGCTCTCACTTCATACTCAGTTCGAACATGATAGTTCATGCTGCAGTTACTTATCTGTTTATCCTTAAAAATCAGCATATATTATTTACTTACTTATATTGGTCATTTGAGAGAAAATCTAACTCTAGCCTGTAATTCACTGTGTAGACCAGGCTGTCTTCATCTTACAGTGTTCCTCCTGCCTCTGCCTCCTGAATGCTGAGATTATAGCTACCATCGACAGCTATACATGTGTCATGTCTCCGTCTCTCTGTTTGCTTTTCACAACAGAGTACCTATATTTTTTTGACTCACAGCTTGAGGGGATATGGTCTGGCAAAGTGGGGGACACATAGCAGCAGGTGTCTGTGGTGGCCAGCGTATGTGGCAGCTGCTTGCTTGCATCTTAGCCATCAGAGGAAGGGGAACGAGGCTTCCCCCCCCCCCTTCCCCCCGGCTTTCGGCTGTTGCCCTTTTTATTGAATCTACAACTCCAGCTCATAAGATGTCCACATTCAGGTGGTTTTCCTTCTTCATTAATCCTCTCTGGAAACATCCTCACAGACACACAGAGGTGTGTCTCCTTGGTGGTTCTTAATCACGAAGTTGACAATGAAGATCAGTCATGACAGTCATACTTTTCCCTACCAAGCCGCTCACTGCCCTAATGCTTGGAGTATTAGCTTAAGGTAATACTTAGTGTGTACCATTCTTAGAGGCCCTTCCCAGGTTATTAGTCACTTTCTTTGCATATACAGGTCCTGCTGTCCTCAGCACAGTGTCTTGCACATAGAACATCCTTTCTGGTCTGGGGATTATTGGTTGATCAAGGAAATAAATAAATAAATGCCAGCTATTCAGCAGTGCTTGGCGTTCACAGTGCCGAGTTCAGAATCTCTGAAAACACACCGGCCCTGACTTTCTGGTAGTAGCTCTGGAGCAGGAATCTTGGGATTCTGCCTTACTCTGTATTTAATCAATTTCTCTCCCTCAGGCACATCACCAGCAAGAAACAGCTACAGCTCAACTAGAGCAGCTGCATCAGGATGCAGAAAGACAGGAAGAAACACTTGCCAGGGCAGTCCAGGAGAAGGAAGCCCTAGTACGGGAGAGGGCAGCTCTTGAGGTGCGCCTGCAGGCTGTGGAGCGGGACCGACGGGACCTCACTGAACAAGTTCTCGGGCTCAGGTAGGGTCCACACTTAGTTGAGCCAAGCACTGAGAGCTTTGCAAGCCCAAGGGTAGCCAAGCTAAGCTCCCTGTCCTAAGTGTATGTATGCATTCTAAATGAGTTGTAGACATGTAATTGCCCTGTAACTTCCCTACGTAACCTGTACTTACAATGCAGTCCCTCTTGAGAAAGGTAAGGGGTTTAATGGCTTAGAACTCTTCCTGATCCCTAAATCTCATAGGTCAGCCAAGGAACAACTGGAGAGCAATCTGTTTGAGGCCCAACAGCAAAATTCTGTGATACAGGTCATCAAGGGTCAGCTGGAGGTCCAGATTCAAACTATTATTCAAGCCAAGGAAGTAATTCAAGGTGAGAGCCCCGCTGGGATGGGGCACACTGCATTCCAGGGAGATGGTAACAGCCAAGAACGCAATGGGAAGCTTTCTTCAGCCAGATTCGGGCCTCTGAAATGGAAGTTGCTCATGAGGTGGGTGGGCAGGGAGAATAACATTAGGTAGAAAGAGTGGGACAGAGGCTCAGAGGTGATCTCACCTGATATCACAGGGGAAGTGAAATGCCTGAAGCTGGAACTGGATGCTGAGAGGACCCGGGGAGAGCAGGAGCGTGATGTAGTAGCCAGGCAGCTAGCCCAAGCTGAGCAAGAGGGTCAAGCAGCTCTGGAGCGACAGAAGGTGGCCCATGAAGAGGAGGTGATCAGGCTCCAAGAGAGATGGGTAAGTGATGGATGTGAGTGGGAGATAGGAGAGGCAGACATGGCCTCCCTTCAGTGAGTCTGCCGCCTGCTGCCTCTTGGTGCAGATATTGCTGCTTAGAAGAATGAAATTCGACTACCAAGGTCTAAAATCCAGTGTGTTGTGGTGGTGGTGGGGGGGGTTGCTTGCTTGCTTGCTTGCTTGCTGCTTGCTTGCTTGATGTATATGAAGAATTAAGTGTGGAGCCTAGGAGCAAACCTGGCAGAGCACAGTTATAATCTCAGCATTCAGAAGACAGGAGGCTTGTGAGTTCAAGGCTACCTGTGTTACAAAGGAATACCATTTTCCCAAAAGTTAGGATACTTCAGCAATGGTAGCACACGCCTTTTAATCCCAGCACTTGGGAGGCAGAGTCAGGCAGGTCTCTGTGAGTTTGAGGCCAGCTTAGTCTATAGAGCGAGTTCCAGGACAGCCAAGACTGGAACTGTCTGGGGGGAAAAAAGAATTGTTTCTTGCTTTTAGTTTTATTTTATTCACATGTAGATATCTTTGGAGGCATGGAGGAACTACAGTAGCTACACTCTTAAGGAGAAGTATGGTGCTTACATGGACCAGTGCTTACTATCCAGTGCCATTCTGAATAAGGCAGATACAGGCACCAGAAAGAGCAGAGCACATATCCTGTAAAACACTTTTCTAAGCTGGGCATAGTGATAGTGCATACTTTTAATTCTAGCACTTTGTAAGCTGAGGCAGGTGGATATCTATGAGTTCAGTGTCAACCTGATCTACTTAGTGAGTTCAAGGATTTCATAGTGAGACCCTCTCTAAACACTTAATTAAAAAAAAAAAAAGTTATAAGAGAGTCTGTCTGAGTGTGTGGAAAGGGAAAGAGAAGGGACCACCATGATCCAAGTGTGACCATGATAGTCACTCCTTCCAGCAAACCTGAGGCTGTTAGCTTATCAACCAGCAGGTTTGTAATCTTTTACTTTGGGGCTTTCAGTAGGTATCATGCCTGAATTTTGGTCAAGAAAATGCCTGTGGACACTACTCAACAAGTATTTTCCCATACCCACTATCATCTAAGCACATAATTCTAAAAATGGGCAATTTTTGGCTGCTGTCTTGCCAGAAAACTCACTGTAAAACATGATCAAGGGGCTAGAGATCAGTGGTTAAGAGTCTGCTCTTCAGAGGACCTACCTGAGTTGGTCCCTAGCACCTACCTCAGGTGATTCACAGTTGCCTTTAATTATTTTGTTGTTGTTGTTTTTTTTTTTTGTTTTTTTTTTTTTTTTTTTGTTTTTTTTTTTGTCTTTTTTCAAGACAGGGTTTCTCTGTGTAGTCCTGGCTGTCCTGGAACTCACTCTGTAGACCAGGCTGGCCTCGAACTCAGAAATCCGCCTATCTCTGCCTCTCAAGTGCTGGGATTAAAGGCGTGAGCCACCACTTCCCGCTTATACATTATTTTTTAAAAATATATATATTTTTAAATCTCAAATGACTTTTAAATTTTAGTGAGACGGGGATTCGAACCTCCCAGCAGAATAAGTCACCGGGCTTAGAGCAGTGCCCAAGTCACAGTGAGACAGTGAAGAGATCTGTGTTCCAGACAACCTCCCCGGCCCCCTCTCACTCACTGTTGTAACTGTGGTCTCCTTCACATGAGCAGGAGAAAGAGCGCTCCTTGCTGCAGCAGGAGCTGGATAAGACCCTGGAAACCCTAGAAAGGGAAAGAGCAGAGCTGGGAACGAAGCTGAGAGAGCAGCAGACAGAAACAGAAGCTCTCCGTGCACAGAGGGAAGAGGAACGAAACCAGGCTGACAGCGCTCTGTACCAAGTGAGCAGCTCGGAGGGTTGGACTCTCGTGATCTCTGCATGCCCAGTCTCTTACCTCTTACGTTTCCATTCCTGAGAGCAGGGCTCAAGAGGGGCTTCCTGAAGAGTGTAGCTACCGCCCTGCTGCTTGTGAGGAGACTAACATGCAGTTAGCTGCAAGCAGGCACTATGTCATACTTCCTGAGGGAGGGCCAGCATTGACCACATCCTGTCAGCTTATGAACCGGTGGCAGTCTTTGCACTTCCTGGTTCTAAGTTAATGGTCTGAGACTTTCCTTTTTCCTCAGCCTCTCTTCCTATTGTTGGAAGAACTTGGAGCAGATGTAATGTGCTTATGGCCTCCTGGGTGAACAAGATAATCCAGAGCCATGAAGCCCTTCCCCTTCCTGCCCTTCCACAGATGCAGCTAGAAACAGAGAAGGAGAGAGTATCCCTCCTGGAGACGCTGCTCCAGACCCAGAAGGAGTTGGCAGATGCTAGTCAACAGCTGGAAAGGCTGAGGCAGGACATGAAGATTCAGAAGTTAAAGGAGCAGGTATGGAGTGTGGTCCTGGGTCTGATCCTTCTGCTTCTACCACCTAAATGGACGAATTATAGGTGTGGACCCTAACACCCAGTTTTAAGTATTGTTAGGAACTAAACCTTGGGGCTTCTTGAATGCTAGAAGGAGACAGTTTTTATTTGCTTTTAAACTACATCCGTTTATTTATTCTGCATGCATGTATGTGCATGTGCACATAGCATGACGTGCATATGGAATTCAACGTATAGGAGTTGGTTCTTTCCTTCTACCATATGGGACTCTAGATTGGCCTCATGTCATTACACTTGGCAGCGAGCACCTTACCCACTTAGGGTAGTTTTGAAGGACATGTTAGGCCATTCCATTGTCTTAGGGCCCTGAAACAGACAGGGGCTTGGGAAATTCAAGGATAAAAGAGGGTGCTTGGCCCTAGGTTGATGAACTTGGGATGAGTACAGAAGAAAGGAGAGAATGAAAGGACCCCTCTTTAGCCATAGAAACTTGGAGTTTGTTTTGAGGCCAGTGAAAAACTGGTGAATGGTATTTTCAGAGCAGGAGAGACACATGATTTTTTTTTTTAAGATTTATTTATTTTATGTCTGTGACTACACTATTGCTCTCTTCAGACACACCAGAAGAGGAAGAGGGCATTGGATCCCATTACAGATGGTTGTGAGCCACCATGTGGTTGCTAAGAATTGAACCCTGGACCTCTGGAAGAGCAGTCCGTGCTCTTAACCTCTGAGCCATTTCTCTAGTACCGGACTTATTTATTTTTATGTTATGTGTATGAGTATTTTGCCTGCATGTATGTATATATACCATGTTCATGCCTGGTACCTGCAGAGGCCAGAAGAGGATGTCAGATCTCCTGGAATTGGAGTTTCTGAAGTTTTGAGCCACCATGTGGGTGCTGGGAACGGAGCCTGGGGATTCTGCAACAGCAAAGAGCACCAAGTGCTCCTAACCACCAGCCATCTCTCTAGCCCCCTTCATGCATAGTTTATGTATTTCTGTATATATATTTATATTTTTTATTATTGTTATCTATGCATGGTTCTAGGGATCAAACCTATAGCCTTGTATATGTTAGACAAATGTTCAACTACTAAATAACAATGCCAGGCCAGAGAGTCTTTTTTTTTTTTTTTTTTTTTTTTTTGAGGCAGGGTCTTTCTGTTATGTAGCTTCCATATGCTCTGCTAACCTAGAGTTAAGATTATAGGCATGCCTCACCACGCCTGACCAGGATATCTTTTAACGCAGTACTTGACCAAGTGAAAGTATGTGCGTGTGTGTGTGCAGTTAAGTGGAAACAGGGATCTGTTCAGGAAGCTGCCAGTGGGTCTGGGTAAGGGACATTTACTTGTCCAGAAAGAGTGGCTGAACCCGTGCAGTCATATGGAAGGAGGGGAAATGGGGTCTGAGAATAGAGGGGAAACGAGTATATATTGCTAGTTCCTGCCTCAGCTTCTGCCAACTCAGTAGAAACAAACAGATCAAGTAAGCATTATACAGTAAGCATCTCAGGAACTAGCTCCCGTGGAGGCTCTCCTGTACTCACCAATTCCTTTTCTGTAGGAGACCACTGGCATGCTGCAGGCCCAGCTTCGGGGGGCACAGCAGGAGCTGAAGGATGCAGCCCAGCAGCACAGGGACGACCTTGCTGCCTTCCAGAAGGACAAGATAGACCTGCAGAAGCGGGTACTTGTTTGCTACTTGCCCCACAGCCCTTCCCTATATAGCCAGTCCTACTGCCTTCCACAGACAAGGGGAACCTGGGGCTTGCTTCCTAAGCTCAGGAGGACAGAAATAGGCCATAAAAATTAATGCAGAGTTGAAGCGTGTCCAGAGCTGAGCACACACCTCTGAGAGTTCTGGGACTGTATTACTAGCCCTCTTTATCCACAGATTCTACCAGTGGCCAATGAAAACATTGGGAAGGCATTTTAGTGTAAATGTATAGACTTATTTTTTGTTCTCTAAAGAGTATAGAACAACTGTTTACATAGCATTCACATTGCATTAGGTACCGTTTACATCATATTAGGTTTGATAAGTAATATGGAGATGGTTTAAAATGTATAGGAGAATGTGAATAGTTTATCTTCAATTACTGTATAGTTTAATCTCAGCACTTAAGATGTGGACTGCTGAGTTTGAAGTCAATTTGAGCTGCATAGTAGGATTCTGTCTCTAAAACAAGAACAGGCTAGGAAGATGGCTCAGTTGATAAAGTACCTGCTACACATGCATAAGGATTCGAGTTGAGATTCTCAGCCCCCTCATGAGAATCTACCCCCTCATGAGAATCTAGATGTGGTGGCATGTTCTGACACTAGGGCTGAAGAGGCAGAGACAGGAGGATTTCTGGAGCTCACTGGTCAGCTGGTCTTGCTGAAAGTAAACTCCAGGTTTAAGGAGAAAGAGAGACCCTGCCTCAAAAAAAGAAAAAAAAAAGTTAGGGAATGATAGAGGACACATATTAACCTCTGACCTAACTGTGCACACACATTGCGTTTGTGTATGTCTGTGGGTGTGTGTGTATGTACATGCACGTGCGTGTGCATGCATATGCATGATGTGCGTGCACATATATCTTAGTGAGATAGCTCAGAACTAACTCTAACAAATTGTCTACTGTCCTCCACAAACATGTCTTGGCATGTATTCGAGTGTATACACAAATAAATGAATAAACATATAAATGTAAAGAAAAAAAAAACCAAAATAGTGTAGGGACAAGTGAAACCTCCAGACCTGTGGAGACGGCCACTGACTGGTACAGCTCACAGGAGCCTGTAGCCTTAGGCTAGAAGTACCTTCCCACTTGGCCCCGTGTTTGCCATCTCAGCCTCGTGCTTGTCACCTTCCAGATAGAGGACTTAACATCTCAGCTGGTAATCCACGAAGACTCCCAGAGACTGGTGAAACAAGAGATTGAAGAGAAGGTGAAAGAGGCTCAGGAATATAGCCGGATTCAGAAGGAACTGGAGAAAGAGAAAGCCAGGTAGGCTAGACAGCCAGAGGGGTAGCCTTGCCTTCTCACCGTGTCTCTGACTCCACATGTCTCCATGTGTCATTGTGGCATGTTCTGTGCATGCCTGTCTCAACCTCCGTGTCTTACTTCAGGGGTCTCTACCTCAAATCTTTTTTTTTTTTTTTTTTTTAAGACTTATTTACTTATTTTATGTATATATGAGAATACTGTTGCTGTCTTCTGACACGCCAGAAGAGGGCATCAGATCCCATTACAGATGGTTGTGAGCCACTATGTGGTTGCTGGGACTTAAACTCAGGACCTCTGGAAGAGCAGCCAGTGCTCTTAACTGCTGAGACATCTCTCCAGCCCTCTATCTCAAATCTTACTTGAGTCATTTAGTAACTATTTAGAGAAGACCATTGGTGCACCATTGTCTTATGGCAATGAGACCCCCACTTCAGTAGAATATATCTGTAGGGAAATTTTTAATTAAACAATTTTTCAAGATACATTGTTACAAATTTTTGCTTATGGTATGGAAGAATGAAGCAAGGTGCTGAGAGAGAGAGAGAGAGAGAGAGAGAGAGAGAGAGAGAGAGAGAGAATGAGAGAGAGAGAATGAGAGAGCGAGACAGACAGACAGACAGACAGACTTGCTTTAGAAAGGTGTAGGGATTGGTGGCTGGAGAGATGGCTCAGTGGTTAAGAGCACTGGCTGCTCTTCCAAAGGTCATGAGTTCAATTCCCAGCAACCACATGGTGGCTCACAACCATCTCTAATTGGATCTGATGCCCTCTTCTGGTATTTCAACTACAGTGTGCTTATATACATTAAATAAATAAATCTTAAAAAAAAAAAAGTAGAAAAATAGAAAAATAAAAAAATAAAATAAAATAAAAAAATAGAAAGTTGAACTTAAACTGAATGCTAAGCTGAGCATGATGATGCACACCTTTAATCCTTAAATTTCAGCACTCAGGAGACAGAGGCAGGTAGATCTCTGGCTAGCCTGGTCTACAGTGAACAAGTGAGTGCCAGGGCAGCCAGGACTACACAGAAAACCTGAAACAAACAAATACAAAGCTACACAGAGAAACCCTTAGATAAATAGATAAACAAATACAAGAAAACAAATGATTAACGATTGATTGATTGATTGATTGATTGATTGATTGATTGAAATGAAATGAATGCTAGGGTTGGCAATATGGTTCAGCAGGTAAGGATGCTTGCTGCCCAGCCTGCCAATCTGAGTTTCATCTCCAGGAGCCACATGATGGAAGGGGAATCTGTTCTTGAAGATTGTTCTTTGACCTCCACATGTACCCTCCATACACAGTAAATAAATCACCTGAATGCTGAAAGGGAGCCAACCATGCAGAGGAAGAGAGCTCTGCTCAGTAAGACCGTGCTTAGAAGCCCTGTGGCCAATGGAAGCATGCTGTATACTGTGATGCCCAGATGTGGTATTAGGTACTGTTTGCTACAGTCCATAGCAAGGAACTTGTAGGTTATATTTAGCGGGAAACTGCAAGGATTTCAAGTGAGGAAATCAGCACAATCCAGTTTCTGCTGTGTTCAATGGGACAGTAATGGCCTGAAGCACATGGAGTGGCATGAGCCCATTCAGAATGGGAGCAGCATACACTCAGTGCCTGAGGGGTCTGAGAAGGGATGGGTCTTTTTGATAGTGACACCTGAGTCCTAAAGATGAGCTGGTGTAGCTGTTCACGTGAGAGGTAGCAAGACTGAGCCATGGTAAATAGTAGGGAAGGAAAGAAGAAAGGACCTTGAGACACATGGGCTTAAAACTCAATCATATATAATGATAGACCAGATGTGGGTAGGACCACGTGGGACCTGAAATGGTTATGGCTTCCATACTCTGACACTTGATGAAGGAGCCTCTCAGAAATCCAGGGGACAGAGTGAGAGATGATTGAGTGGGAAATTGGGGGCTCAAAGGGTCCAGAAGTTTGGATGTAGTGAATTTGAAATATGTATATATATGAGTGTGGAATTTATCAGAGAAGAATAAATTTGTGCTGAAATGAGTCTTCATATGTATGAAATTCCCACAACCCCTTAGTAGGTATTCAATAAATAGAAGCTTTCATTGTGACCCTCTTGTCACCATGACTGTCTGTATTTGATACAGTACAATGATTAGTTGGGTGAAGCATGCTGTCTCACTCCCTGAGAGAATGACCTACCTCTCTAACCTGTTTTCAGCCTGGCTCTGTCACTGGTGGAAAAGGAAAAAAGACTCCTTGTTTTACAAGAAGCTGACTCTGTTCGACAGCAGGAGCTGAGCTCCTTGCGCCAGGACATACAGGACGCCCAGGAAGGGCAAAGAGAGCTCGGTGTACAGGTACCCCACTAGGCCTGAGCCCCACTTTCTGGTGAGGCTGTACTTAGAGAGGCTGAATGAATTGGTTTGTCCAAGAAATGGGATAGGTTGGAACCTCAACATCCCTGGCAGTAGGGGGAATCCAGGGCTTGGCAGCCGGGAGAACCTGACCCAGAGGATGTTCCCTGTGGAGAGCCTGACATCCTGAACAGTGTTCAGAGAGTGACCATGTGGACCTGACTCATGCAGTCACTTGAAGTATGCTTTATCTGATTGGCAAATGCAGCAGGAAGAAGTTGGAGGGTATCAAAAAATACCCACAGGAGGACAACTAGACTCAGTTTGCTCACGGTGAGACCCGGGCCTGTGCCTGGAGCGATGGAGTTGGGAGGAGAGAGGAGCTAGACACTGGCAGGGCGCAGGTCTGCCTATTCGTCTTCATGCAGTCACAGCCGGGCCGGCATAGCTGTCTGCCTAGGACCCCTGTTGTCAGAACAACTCACTTCAGGGCCTCTCCTACCCGCTGCAGAGCTGAGCCTGCCAGACTTCTTCCCAAGTGGGGTCAGGTGTGGGAGAACTAAGGGGAGGGTGCCACTTCTCAGGGATTCTCCTTCCTTCTGACAGGTGGAACTACTGAGACAGGAGGTGAAGGAAAAGGAGGCTGACTTTGTGGCCCGGGAAACACAGTTGCTGGAGGAGTTGGAGGCCTCACGGGTCGCAGAGCAGCACCTGCGAGCATCTTTGTGGGCCCAGGAAGCCAAGGCAACCCAGCTGCAGCTGCAGCTGCGCAGCACTGAGAGCCAGCTAGAGGCACTGGTTGCAGAACAGCAGCCAGAGAACCAGGCGCAGGCCCAGCTGGCTAGCCTCTGCTCTGTTCTGCAGCAGGCCCTGGGGTCTGCATGTGAGAGTCGGCCTGAGCTAAGGGGTGGAGGTGACTCTGCTCCTACCCTATGGGGTCCTGATCCAGGTGAGGAAGCCAGATGAGAGCTAAATCTGGGGTGGGAGGGACTGTAGTTCCTCTTGTGAAATAGTATCAAGGTTAAGATGCTGTAACTGATTCCAGGTGAGTTTGAACCCTATTCTGTTTGGTAGCAGGTAAGTTACCTAACTTCTCTGAACTTGATTTTTCTTGACTATAAAATGAAAGTGTTAAAGTCCTAGCTTGGGATTTTTCTAAGGAGATTACAAACAAAGAGCGAGGCCAAATGTGGGATACCTGCCTGTAAGCTCCACCAGTCTGAGACACATGTGAGTTGCTGGGCATGATGGAACCTGCTTGGCATGAGAGCTGGGACAGGAGGATTACGAGTGCAGAGTCTTCCTCAAGTATATAGTAAATTCCAGACCAGTCTGAGCTACATAAATCCTGTCTTTAAAGAAAAAAAAAAAAGTAAAAAAGATGAACCGGGCAGTGGTGGCTCACGCCTTTAATCCCAGTACTTGGGAGACAGAGGCAGGTGGATTTCTGAGTTTGAGGTCTACAGAGTGAGTTCCAGGACAGCCAGGGCTACACAGAGAAATCCTGTCTCGAAAAAAACATAAACAAATAAATAAAAAAGATAAAATTTGCAACTTACACTGAAAGCATAGCAGCCTATAGCCAGCATTATCTAATGGGACGTGTGTGGCTGAACCACAGAAGGGATTCTTTGGAGAGGAGGAGCTAGTGGGAATGCCAAGGCCTGTCTCAGGGTTGGCTGCTGCATATTACGGCAGCCAAGTGACAAGAATCTCCCTCCTTCAGATCAGAATGGAGCTTCAAGACTCTTCAAGAAAGGGTCCCTCCAGACTGCACTGTCAGCCGAGGCCGTGGCACTGGCTCTCCAGAAGCTTCATCAGGACCTGTGGAAGGCTCAGCAGGCTAGGGTATGTCCTCTGTCTTCCTTTTCTTGTGAAGCCGAGACAGACTTGTGATGGAGGAAGAAGGGCCAAAGGACGGTCGTCCTGCGCTCTGCCTGCTGTTGCACCTCTGTCACTTACTGTCATGCAGACATAATGGGGCATTTGGATTTCCTGGGCTCTGTTTTCACTTGGAAAGTAGAGCAGACAATGCATCCCCTTCCTCCGCCACCCCACCATTACATACCATTCCATACCCTTGTTGCTGTGAGTGGGACTCTTGAAGTTGCCCTGTGAACTGTAAACCCTTCAACACAACACGTGGGTTTTGTTTTGTGTCATTTCCTCTCATGCAAGAGTATATTCTTAGTATCAGATCATCTGAGAAAAGTCAAGTATAAACCGGGGAACACAGAATCACTGTTTATAAGAACATTCTAGGCTTAAGACTGAACTAAGTCCACCCCACCATGCACCTGTCAGTACTGAGCTGCCTGTTCCCCAACCACTGAGATCAGAGCTAGTGATATACAACAAAGACCAAAGCTGCCTTCCAGAAGCCCTTCCATGGTGGAGCCCAAAGTGCACTCTACTACTGGAACTGATAAGTCACTGGTTCAGATGTAGCTAGAGCACGGTTGGAACTGGGATGGAGTGTCAGGAGAAGAAGCAACTGGTCTAAACTGTGAAGTAGGCTTTAGGGAGGGAAGGACTGTGCCCTGTAATGGGACACTGAGCTGTTATTTCAAAAAAATCATCCAGGTATGGTGGCACATGCCTGTGGTCATAGCACTCAGAAGGCTGAGGCAGGAGGATTGAGAATTTGAGACCAGCCTAAGTTTATTAAGACCATGTCCTCCCCCCTCTCCCCCCCAAATTTAAAGATTTTGGGCAGATAACCAGGTATAGGACCTTGAGTGTCTGTAACCCCAGTGCTTAGGTTGTAGAGGCAAGATGATGATCAGGAGTTCCAGACCAGCCTATGTTTTATAGTCAGTTTAAGGCCAGCCTGGGCTACATGAGACTGTCTGAAGTAACAACACATAGGCCCAAGGGGCTTCCCACATCCATCAGGCTCACCTTCCCTTCGGGGTACTAAAGGCATGAGAGTTTAGAGGACTGGTTCTCAACCTGTGGGTCTCCATGCCTTTGGGGTCCAATGACCCTTCCACGGGGACTGCCTAAGAACCCTGCAAAACACAGATATTTATATTATAATTCATAACAGCAAAACTACAGCTATAACGTAAGAACAGAAATAATTTATGGTTGGGTCACCAGGGCATGAGGAAAGGCTGCAGCATCAGGAAGGCTGAGAACCGCTGGTTTAGAGTCGGGTCATAACAGCAAAGGCTACAGAGCAAGGACAGGGGCAACTCCTGAGGGCGGAAGCTCAACCCTACCTTTCCTTTCCCAGGATGACCTAAGGGACCAGGTCCAGAAGCTGGTGCAGCGCCTGACTGACACAGAGACCCAGAAGAGCCAGGTCCACTCAGACCTGCAGGACCTGCAGAAGCAGCTCTCACAGAGCCGGGAAGGTGAGGCGCTCAGGTGGGCAGATACGAACAGGAGTGGGAGACTAGAGATGGCCCGGAAAGGGTGGAGCCTCTTAAACTCCTTTACCACGTGACTTTAGCTCCTGTGGCCATTGTGGAAGGAGGACTTGGAGGGACAGATTTAGTAACGGAAAGATGCTGCTGCCTGGGCTGCTGTTGCTCGCTGCATTTCTAAACTTGCATACTTTTTATTTACTTTTATTAGAGAACGAATGTATATGTGTCTCTCTCTCTCTCTCTCTCTCTCTCTCTCTCTCTCTCTCTCTCTCTCTCTCTCTGTGTGTGTGTGTGTGTGTGTGTGTGTGTGTGTAGCCAGAGCTTTTCCCTTTTGAGCTAGCTCACCAGCCCAAGCAGGAGGCTTTATTTATTGGTTAAAATTCAAAATCCTGGCAACCCCAGGCCAGAACTATCAAAACATAAATTTGTGTTTCTTTTGTCATTTCTTCCATCATTTTTATCATTTCCCATTTTACTCTCTAAATTAGCCTTTGAGGACAGAGTGGTTATAAATGTACTGTGAGAAAGGCCAGGGCCGGGCGGTAGTGGCGCACGCCTTTAATCCCAGCACTTGGGAGGCAGAGACAGGCGAATTTCTGAGTTCGAGGCCAGCCTGGTCTACAGAGTGAGTTCCAGGACAGCCAGGGCTATACAGAGAAACCCTGTCTCGAAAAACCAAAAAAAAAAAAAAAAAAAAAAAAAAAAAAAAAGGCCAGGAAGGGAATGGGGAAGAACCTGCTGTCATGTGCTTCTGCTGGGGGCTTGGAGGGCCGGTGGCTAATGGAAAGGAAAGTAGTTCCACTGCAGAAGGAGAGAGGTCAACCTGGTGGGTCTGAGCCTGTTTTAGTCATCTGAGGGTCCCTGAGACCCTTACAGGCAGCTGGCTCTGGTGTCTTCAGGCTTGAGGGTTTCTAGAAACTTCCCAAAGTCTTAGATGATTTGGGGCCAGAAGGGCCTGCTGTCAGCCAACTGTCATGTGGAGAACTCATGGGAGGAGCTCTGGGTGATCAGATGAGGAAGTGTTAAATGATTAGTAGGTTTGCTGTGCCAAGGCTGGCAGCAAGCACAGGTGTGAGGCTGGAAGTGGCTGCTGGCAGGTAAGGATGGTCCAGGCACTGGGTGTAACTCTCCTCCTGTCCTTGCTCCCCTTTGATTCCCATCCTGTCCTCCATCTGCCTCTGCCTGCACCCGTGTTCTTCTTCCTGTGACAGAGCACCTGACTCCAACACCTCTGTTCTTTTAAAAGAGAAATCCAAGTGGGAAGGGAAACAGAACTCCCTGGAGTCGGAGCTAAGGGACTTGGAAGAAACCGTGGCATCCTTACAGTGTCGCCTACGGCAGGCAGAACTGCAAAAAATGGAAGCTCAGGTAAAGTCCTGTCTGGGGAAGGACGGCTCGGTAGAACTGCTTAGAGAGAGGCATGCCCACTTTGGCCTGTGCTCACATGGCAGCTTCCTTCAACAAGTCTCACAGTTCCTCTGGCTCTCCGATGTGTCTGTTGTGAAGGGCACTGTGAACCTTCTCTATTTTTTCTGAATTGGTTGAGACTTGTTCCTTGGTCTGGAAGATCAGGATCTAGAATGCCTCCTTGCACCAGGCTATCTCCCCTGGACACAGAAGAGCTTTAGAAAGAAGTAGGGATGCTTTTATAGGATCACCTTAAGTAGAATACATCACTTCTTCAGTCCTTGTTAAGGCCTGGTTACTGCTGGTGCCATAAAAGAGGCCAGGTTAGACTGACAGTATCAAGAAAATCTTGTTCAGCACTTGGGAGGCAGAGGCTGACAGACTATGAGTTTGCAGCCAGCCTGATCTACAGAGCGAGTTCCAGGACAGCCAGGGCTACACAGAGAAACTCTGTCTAAATCCCACCCCATTCCACCTCCATAAAAAAAGAAATAATCTTGTCTTAAGGGTTTTGCCTCTTGTTTCAGAGTGATCGAGAGTTGCTTCAAGCATCCAAGGAGAAGCTGTCAGCCCAGGTTGAGCATCTGCAAGCCTGTGTTGCAGAAGCCCAGGCTCAGGCAAGTGCAGCTGGTGTCCTGGAAGAAGATCTGCGAACGGCTCGTTCTGCACTCAAACTGAAAAATGAGGAGATAGAGAGTGAACGGGAGAGAGCCCAGGCTTTGAAAGAACAGGGTGAGCTGAAGGTGGCTCAGGGAAAAGCTTTGCAGGAGAATCTAGCCCTGCTGGCACAGACCCTGACTAACAGAGAACGGGAAGTCGAGACATTGCAGGCTGAGATTCAGGAACTAGAGAAGCAGCGGGAAATGCAGAAGGCTGCTCTGGAGCTGCTCTCCCTGGACCTGAAGAAGCGCAGTCGGGAGGTAGACCTGCAACAAGAACAGATTCAGGAGCTGGAGCAATGCAGGTCTGTCTTAGAGCACCTGCCCATGGCCGTCCAAGAGCGAGAGCAGAAACTGAGTGTGCAGCGGGACCAGATCAGAGAACTGGAGAGTGACCGGGAGGCCCAGAGGAGTGTCTTGGAACACCAGCTTCTGGACCTTGAGCAGAAGGCTCAGGTGATTGAGTCCCAAAGGGGACAGATTCAGGATCTGAAAAAGCAACTGGGGACACTGGAATGCCTGGCCCTGGAACTGGAGGAAAGCCATCACAAAGTGGAGGGCCAACAGAAGGTGATCACAGAATTGGAGGGCCAGAGGGAAATGCAGAGGGTGGCTCTAACCCACCTCACACTGGACCTGGAAGAAAGGAGCCAGGAACTGCAGGCACAAAGCAGCCAGCTCCATGAGCTAGAGAATCATAGCACCCGTCTGGCAAAAGAACTGCAAGAGAGGGACCAGGAGGTGACGTCTCAACGCCAGCAGATTGAGGAGCTGCAAAAGCAGAAGGAACAGCTGACTCAGGACCTGGAGAGGAAAGGCCAGGAGCTGATGCTGCAGAAGGAAAGGATTCAGGTTCTGGAAGATCAGAGGACGCTGCAGACCAAGATCTTAGAGGAGGACCTAGAACAGATCAAGCATTCCTTGAGAGAACGCGGCCAGGAGCTGGCCTCTCAGCGGCCGCCAGTGCATGAGCGTGCAGACGACGGGAAGAGCCCGAGGAAAGCGCAGCGAGGGAGCCTGGAGCACTTGAAGCTGATCCTGCGTGATAAGGAGAAGGAGGTGGAATGCCAGCAGGAGCGCATCCAGGAACTGCAGGGGCACATGGGCCAGCTGGAACAGCAGCTCCAGGGTCTGCACAGGAAGGTGGGTGAGACTAGCCTACTCCTGACCCATCGAGAGCAGGAGACTGCAACCCTGCAGCAGCACCTCCAGGAAGCCAAGGAACAAGGGGAGCTGAGGGAGCAGGTACTTCAGGGTCAGCTGGAAGAGGCCCAGAGAGCTCTGGCCCAGAAGGACCACGAACTAGAGGCCCTCCGGCAAGAACAACAGCAGACCCGGGGCCAGGAAGAAAGCATGAAGCAAAAGACAAGTGCTCTACAGGCCGCTCTGGAACAGGCCCATGTGACACTGAAGGAGCGTCAGGAGGAGCTGGAAGAACACAGGGAACAGGTGCAAAGGCTCCAGGAAGAACTAGTAGTGGAGGGACGGCAGGTACGGGCCCTGGAGGAGGTGTTGGGAGACCTAAGGGCTGAGTCTCGGGAGCATGAGAAGGCTGTGCTGGCCCTTCAACAACAATGTGCTGAACAGGCCCAGGAACATGAGGCAGAAGCCAGGACCCTGCAGGACAGCTGGCTGCAAGCCCAGGCCACACTCACAGAACAAGAACAAGAGCTAGCGGCTCTGCGAGCAGAAAACCAGTATTGCCGCCAGCAGGAGGATGCTGCATTTGGCCAGGCAGAGGCTCTGCAGGAGGCCCTCAGCAAAGCCCAAGCTGCCTTGCAGGAGAAAGAGCAGAGTCTCCTTGAGCAGGCTGAATTGAGCTGCACCCTGGAGGCCAGCACTGCCACCTTGCAAGCTACCCTGGACACCTGCCAGGCACGTGCTCGGCAGCTGGAGGAGGCCCTGAGGATTCGAGAAGGTGAGATCCAGGCCCAGGCTCTCCGACACCAGGAGGTTATGCAGCACCTCCAGCAGGAACTTTGCCAGAAGGAAGAAGAGCTGAGGCAGCTCCTAGAGAAGGCTATGGCCCAGAGGAATCAAGAAGATGGAATCCAAGAAGAGGAAACAAGGGGGCTTCTTGAGAGCCTGAAGGAGCTACAGCTGACTGTAGCCCGGAAGGAAGAAGAGATTTTGATGCTGAGGGAAGCCCAGCAAAAGCAGAATCAGGAGGCCTCATCTCCAAGCCACAGACCCTTCCCAGCTGAGAAGCCATCTCTACAACTGTCCCCAGCGCAACAGGAGTTGGAGCGACTGCAGAATGCCCTAAGGCAGACAGAGGCCAGGGAAATCGAATGGAGGGAGAAGGCTCAGGACTTGGCTCTGTCCCTGGCCCAAAGCAAGGCCAGCATCAGCAGTCTGCAGGAGATAGCCATGTTCCTACAGGCCTCGGTCCTAGAGCGGGAATCGGAACAACAAAGACTGCAGGTGAGCTGCCATGTGGGGGAGGGAGGGCAGGGAACAGAGCCATTAACTGAGCTCAAGGGCTGCCTACCTGGGCTTCCTCAGAGAGTGAGAAGCCCGACAGTGAGTGCCCCACCTCAGCGCTAGCAGGGAAGATTTGCAGCCCTACGCAGCCTCATTCATTCCTGATCGAGGAGCTTCAGCGTGCTGGGAGCACGCTGCTAAGCCTCCAAGGGTGGGGACCAAACAGCTTCCTGGTAAAGGTGGTGTTTAAGGTTAGGTTAGAAGGGACTGGCAGGGAATCAGCCAGGTAGAGTGGAGGTAGGGCTTTCTTGGAGAAAGGCAGAGGAAAGAAACATACATAAGGAGGAAGGGACAAATGGAAGACCTGTGAGGGAGGTTGAAATCACCTGGGACATAGAGGGTGTTGGCAAGAGAAGAGGACAGCAGAAGCCAAGGCATCAGGACTTCTAAGGAATGGGTCACTAGTGGGAAATGGATGGAAGATTTAGGGCAAGGTCAGAAAAACTGCTCAGGACAGCATGTGGAGTGACATCAGGCTTGGGAAGACCAAAAAGGGACTAACTGACAGAAGTCCAGGGAGAGGTGGGGACTTTAGGTGGCAAGTGTGAGTAAGGAAAGGACAGAGGCAGCACCAGGGTTTTCACCCACTGAGATAAAAAAAAGTAGGCTTGAGGAAGGTGGGCTTGGTTTGGAAGTGGAGCAAGGGACCTGTGGGCCATGGAGGGGACATTCCAGCAGGCAGCTGTGCCTGTGGGTGAAGAATGAAACAGATGCAGTCAGCAGTGTGGAGCTCACCAGTGCGTGTGTAGAGGTCAGAAGACAGCTAGCAAGAGTTGTTCTCTCCTTTCCCTGTGTGGGCTCCCAGGGCTGAACTCAGGTCATCAGGCTCAGGGACAAGCATCTTCACCGACCCCCCACCCCCCAAGCCATCTTACTGGCCTTGGAATTCAGGAATCTGGGCACGAGGATACTTGAAACCATGCCCTTATGTTACCAAGTGTTGTCAGTAGCAAATGAGGGTCAGGGGCCCTGTGCGTGCTCTCTATCCCCAGACCCTACAGAAGCACCTTTCAGAGACAGCACTTTGTGGTGGGGGTCCTTTTGTTGTTTTTGTATTTTTGGTTTTGGAGACAGGGTTTTTCTGTGTAGCCCTGACTGTCCTGGAACTCTCTGTAGACCAGGCGTGCGACACATATGCATGTCTCTAGAGTGTGCTATGTGTGTGCGGGCGCTTGTAGAGGCCAGACAAGAGCGGCTGGAGCTGGAGCTGGAGCTGGAGGTAGTTGTGAGCCATGGCATGTAAGCACTGGGAACATCTCTTTACACTTAGCATTTTACACTGTAAACATTTTTATATGCCAGGTTCCATTGTTTTCACTTTTAATTAAACTCAGAGAAGAAACTGATACTATGAACTCTTCATTTCATAGTTAAAAAATACTAGAGACCTGAATTTATCCAAAGTCAGACATCTGGTTGAAGTACTTTAGCTCTGACAGTCTGACTATGACTCTGATTAGACCACTTGGCTCGTCCTTTCCCTGTGAGCCTGTGACATACCACACACACACACATGTGCACAAACGCACACACACAATATACCACACATCACACAAACACCACACACAGCGTATACATACACACAGCACACAAACACAAAACACATACATAAACAGCACACGTGCACATACACAGCACGTACACAAAACAGGTCCACATATCACACACAGCACACAACACACTTGCAGATCTGTCTCCCTTCTTGAGCATGGCTAGCTTATCAAGATGGAAGGGAATGAGACAACTTTGGACATGGTTTGCCATAGTGTGACTCTTATACTGTACCTTAGGAGGAATTGGTACTCAGCAGACAGGCTCTGGAAGAGCAGCAGTCACATGGCCCACACTCAGCCAGCAGAGCAGACCGGGGACCCAAAGCTGGACAGGGCATACAACCTGAAGAGGTGAGTGCAGCCCAGTGGCACAGGAGGAGCTCTGTCAACTACTTGTCTTTTGGGAATGGGTCTCTCTGCCCTCCAGCTCTTCTCCCTGTCTGTAGGGCTGCCCAGGTGAGCACGATGGGTCTCCCCTACAGGTAGTAGAGACTGAGCCTAGGCCTGCAGTGGAGGAGAAGGAACGGCTGACACAGAGGCTTGAACGTCTGCAGCAAGCGGTGGCAGAGTTGGAAGTTGACCGGAGCAAGCTGCAGTGCCACAATGCACAGCTGCGGACCACCTTGGAGCAGGTCAGTAACTTCTGCAGTCTCCCACCTGCGTCTCCACTCCTCCTGCTGTTTCTGAAACACTTTTATTAAATTATTAGTTTTGTCTGTGGGTGCTTGCTCACCACTCCAGGGGGCGCAGTAGTTGTGACAGAGCTGGAACAGCCCACAAAGCTAGCCTCTGCTTCCAAGGCCTGAGAGCTAGCCTGCTTCCTCTATGCCAGGAGCACTTGCACTCTGCCTTATGCCCTCCCCGGCCCAGGAGTCTTCTGGCGGCTTCTAACTCTTTACATTCATCTCTGCACACGTGATTTGTCGACTGCATATTGGCAGGTGGAGCGAGAACGGAGGAAGCTGAAGAGGGATTCCATGCGAGCATCACGGGCAGGGTCGCTGGAAGCCAGGGAAACTCTGGATTCATCCCCTACACAACAGGTTCCTGTTTTTCTTCCTGCCCTTACCTCGCCCTAAGGCCACCCTCTGTAGCACGCATCCCAACACTCTTCTATGTAGCTAACCCAGAGCCCCTACTGCTTGAGTCTGCCCTAGACTGCCCTTACTTCAGAAGGAGGCCTACATAGGTAAGTGTGTTCTGAGGGATAGTGGGCCTGCATTCTTAGTTCAGATCCACTCACTCACTCCCAAACAAGTGCCTCAGGTTCACCTCGGGTCAACCAGAATCCCTGGTATCTAGGAGTTGTGTCTTGCTTGCCAGCTCCTGACATGCCCAGGAGTGGGATCACAACATTGCAGCTTTCTTGGAGCCCTTAGTTTTGTGTTTACAAAGTTAGGGTTCTTGATAGCTCCTGGCACAGAGGCCCGACCTCAGGAAAGGTGTTTGCTCCTCTTAGCTATGGCTGCCTTGGGTTAGCGTGCCTGTTATGGGAGGGAGAGATGGCTTCTGGACCTGAACAAATCTAGCTTTACCCCACTTCCCAAGGACAGACAGTCTTCCCCTTGATATCTTTGGATCATAGCCCAAGGTGCCACAAAACAGATCCACTGTGAACCCTTATGTTAAATACAAAAGTTCCTCACAGAGGATGTTGCCCATGTGCTGCTATGGGTCCTCCTCAGCCTCCCCCAACCCTGGAACAACACTCTACAGAACTTCAGTCTGAGCTCAGGTTCTCCTGGCCCTCAGATGTTGCCTAGACCCCCAGAAGAGGGATGACGAATTCAGTACTCCTAGGGCCTGCCAAGTAGATAGACCCCCCGGAAGCCTAGCTGGCCTTGGAGCAGAGGTAGGATGCTGTAGATACTCCAGAGCAGGGTACCCCAGCTAACAGGATCCATGTTTGTTTTCCTAGAATGGGAGAGGAAGTCAGAGGGGTTCCTCGGACAGCATGCTTGTGGTTGAGCTTCAGAAAGAGGTATGTTCTGGAAGGATCCACTTTCTAGTCTCCTTTTCCCTCTCACTATGCAGGCAACAAGGCTTAGTGTCTGCTATGTGCTTGGCCCGTGTGTTTCCAGCCAGAGAAAGGAAGTAGCTTTGGCATTCAGAGAACTTCCATCTTCATGGGAGGCAAATAGTGCTGCAGTTCCAACCCCACCTGAAATGTGGGGATAAGTCCAGGCCAGCCTCCACAGAGGGAAGGAAGCAGGGGCGCCTAGAACAGAATGGACCAGGGAGCCGTGGCTAGCCTCTGCCTCGGCTGTAGGCAGGCAGGACTTCCGACAGCGCAATAGACAGAGGACCCAGACACAGCTCCAGCAGGCTACTCAGGGAAACATCAGTACCTCCCTGCCTCAAGTATCTTACTTAAAGCTCCCACCCTGTTCCTTCCCCCACACCTCTCACCCTTCCTCTCTCCTCCCAGCCTCGGCCATGGAGCCTTCAGAAGTGTAGAATTTGACGTCTGAGCCTCTCAGCAGTTATTACTGTCAGGGCTGGCTCTTGTACTTTGCCTGTTGGTTTTAATTTTGTTAAATATATATGATGCAATCCTGACTCAGCCTGAGGCAAGAAAAGCCCTTCTTTTCCTAATGCCTACACAGATTGGCTCTCTGCTGCCTCCCCTCAGCTAGTTCTATATAACCCTGACACTCCAGTCACTTCCCGTTTCTGCTTAGCTCACTGTCTACCTGAGGAATGGAAAGTTTAGTTGGTGATTCTCAACCTTAACTGTACACTAGAGCCACGGGGGGTGGGGGGGGAGATACTGATACCTGGGCCTCACACCATTCTAGTTAAGTTGGAATGTTTTCTTCCAAAAGGTATGATGGAACTTTTACTGTGATTAAAATGCTCTATGTCTTGATTAGATTGTGGTTATGCATAGACATATCCATTATCAAAATTATTAAAATTAAAACTCTAGGCATTTTATCACATGTAAGTTTTCCTTTAATAAATCTGACGAAGAGCTGGAGAGATAGCTCAGTGGTTAAGAGCACTTGTTGCTCTTGCAGAGGATCTAGGTTCAGTTCCCATCACAACCATCCACAAACTCCAGTTCCAGAGGATCTAATGCCCTCTTCTGACCTCTGCGGGCACCAGGCACCCATGGTGCGCACAGACACATGCAGGCAAGACAGTCATACACTTTTTAAAAGTAAACCTTTTAAAAATTAAAAAATTGTTGAGTTTTATTGCTGCTTGTAGCTCCCTGTGTGTCACCTGTTGTCTTGTATGCGTTGATAAAATACACTGACAAAAGTGATGTACAGGAGAAAGGGGTTATTTTAGCGATAATTTCAGGTAACACTTCATCATAGCAGGGAGTTCATGGCTGCAGAACTTAAAGCAGCTAGTCACATCACAGTCAGAAGCCCAGAGAGAGCGAATGCAGGCATGACCACTGTCAGCTCTACGGTCCAGGAATCAAAGCCACGGAGTGGTACCACCACATGAGCTGAGTGCTCACACTGTTTATGTAGGAGAGATGACCCCTCCCAGAGATGCTTCCCAGGTGATTCTAGAATGTGTTAAGCTGACAGTTAAACCAGCATCATAACTGGAGCCAGTGTTAGGAATCATGGATTTGGAGTCCATGGGGCCCTTTTCCTACCCCTAGAGCCTGTTTCTGATTCATATATGTAGCAGGCTTGATTCTACGAGAGCACAGAACAGAAGGGCCAGGACAGCCTCACAGCCCTCAACTGCATCCTTGGTTTTCCTATCCACCAGGTAGCCCTGCTGCGAGCCCAGCTGGCCTTGGAGCGAAAGCAGAGGCAGGACTACATTGCACGCTCAGTGCAGACCAGCCGTGAGCTAGCAGGCCTGCATCACAGCCTGTCTCACTCCCTCCTCACCGTGGCCCAGGCCCCTGAGGCCACTGTTCTGGAGGCTGAGACCCGAAAGCTGGATGAGTCCCTGAATCAGAATCTGACATCCCCAGGGCCATTCCTGCTACATCCCAGTCGGGACACTACTCAAAATACCCACAGGTAGTGGCCATAGGCAGGGCAGGACATGTGCGAGCCAGGTAGTACAAGCATCAGATGACTGCAGAGGGGCCACAGCCCCCCCCACCGAGCTACAGATTTGCCAAAGGCAAGATTTACCTGTTACATAACCTGGGAGACCCTAGCCAGCTGACAGTCCCAGGAAGAAAACAAGAACCCTCCAGGCTAGAGAAGGTCCCAGCACACGTGGGAATGAGGCAAATTACATTTGCTTGCTAACCTACTGTTACCCAAGAAGTGCCTTGCCCTGACTACAGGGCATCTGTTGTCTTTCTGCTGGATGAAGCAACCACAATCTACACTAAGCCTAAAGACTCAACGGCGTATGGGTATCCTGTCCTGGGCAGGAGCATTCTGAAGGTATCAGGTACAGGGAGTGTCCATGGCCTACTTGTCTTCGGTGTCTCCCTCAGCTTCTCTTCAACAATAAATCCTAGGTCTTTGCATTAGTCCTTGGCTTCTGTCTCTGCTTATGTAGATAGGCAGAAGCAGGGCATCAAGGGAATTAAGGAAGATTTACTGATTTTTACATGGTGACGTGAACATATTACATGGTGTGTTGTCTAACTGGGAAGGCTACATAAGAAAATCTCCTCTGGGTGGTGGTGGTGGTGGTGCACACCTTAAACCTAGCACTAACACTGGCAGGGGCAGGAACTCTGAGTTCGAGGCCAGCCTGATCTACAGAGTGAGTTCCCGGACAGCCAGGGCTACACATAGAAACACTGTCTTGAAAAACCAAGTGAAAAAGAAAAGAAAAGAAAAGCCCAGGGCCGAACTGAAGTGCGACTGATAACCAGCAAGGAAAGGAACTTCCTGCAAAGCCTGACAGCCTGAGTTCTATCCCCGGTCCCACAAGATAGGTAAATAAGTTGCCCCCGACTTCCACACATGTGCAATAGCACATACATGCCTATACACACGCATGTATACTATAAACAAAACAAGAACCAAGTAACGCATTAATGAGTTCGAGACCTCTGAGTATGAACAAGGACCATAGAGCGAGGGAGTCAACCACTGACCTTTTAGGGATGGAGAAGTTGGGAGTGCTGCTAAGCACACTGTGGGCAACTGGTCTACTGTAGCAAAGAGTGGGACTAAGGTTAGAGGCTGGGTTATGGCAGGCCTCTAGCTCTAACCCAGATGCTAAGCAGCCGCCTGCTGAAGGATGTTTGATCACACTGTGAACCCTGAGATTGTGCTGTTTACTGAAGAAAAATAACTGTCGTATGGCTCAACCTTTAGCACACACCTTTAATCCCTCTGCTGGAATACAGATATGCCCATAATACATACCTTTAATCCCAAACTATGAAGGTAAAATCAGTTTATAGAAGGAAGCACCACGGGGCTGGAGAGATGGCTTAGTGGTTAAGAACACTGACGGCTCTTGCAGAGGTCCTGAGTTCAATTCCCAGTAACCACATGATGGCTCACAACCATCTGTAATGAGATCTAATGCCCTCTTCCGGTGTGTCTGAAGACAGCTACAGTGTACTCATGTACATAAAATAAATACATTAACAACAAAAAAGAATGGCTGGGCAGTGGTGGGTGGCACATGCCTTTAATCCCAGCACTTGGGAGTTCAAGGCCAGCCTGGTCTACAGAGTGAGTTCCAGGACAGCCAGGGCTACACAGAGAAACCCTGTCTCGAAGAAAAAGAAGAAGAAAGTGCTGTCTAGTTGAGTGTCAGACAAAATGGCAAATCACAGAAAAATCTGACAGAATAGGATATGTCCAACTCTCACAAGAAGAGAAAAGGAGAAGCTACTTAAGGGGCAAGTGCAAAGAGGAAAGGAGAAGGAGCAGTCTTACTGGGAGAATTTTACAGCCAGATGTTGAAGAGAGAACAATCTAGACTCGGCAGGTAACGGTGGGGGGGCTAGGAGATTAGAACATATTGCTATTGCTAGAGTTAGTCTGAGGCCAAACAACAATTTAGGAGAAGCCTAGAGAACAAGTTTGGATCAGTTAACATGGAAAGGAGTTTTGGACCAGAATAGCTGAGGTGACAAGCCTGCCAGAGGTCAGAAGCAACTAGAAAGAGTGAGCTCATTCAGCAGTAAGCTTCAGAGGCTGAAAATATTCTAGACCTAGATTAGATTCTAGTACTAGTGGAGTCAGTAAGCCTTGGAGACAATTACTACAGGAGAATAAAAGGTACTGTATAGCACCAACTTTCTTTACTTAATCAGGCTCTTTGACCTTTGCATAAAGTCAAAGCCTTGATTTGATAAGTCCATCTGGCTTTGTTCCCCATAACACATAGTAGTCTGTCTGATTATCTTTGTGTCCCTCCCTGAACATATCAAACTAGAAGTGACTCTGGCCCCTAAGTCCAACCACCATGTATCAAGCCAATCAATATAGACTGGCCAAACCTGTCACTTACAGAAAAGGCCTAATGGATATAAACTAGAGCTTCCAGGTCTGAGACCATTGTTGATGACTTCCTCAGAGCCTAAGAGCAGTTGTGCCCACCTTTCATCCTTTCCGTCAGTGTTGGGGATAGAACCCGAGGTATCAGTGATGCTACATAGGAGTTCTGTCATCAAGCCATGTCACGAGCCCCCAAAACGGTTGTTTCCAGTGTTCTATGCTTGATCTCAGCATGCTATGCTCATTCTTGCTACTCTTGAAGATTGTATTTTTGATAGTTACGCCCTTCACATACACATGCACATATATTGCATGTATTAGAATTCCAGTTTCATCTTTTCATATGTCATTTTTCTGGTTCCTTGTACTGGAGTCTCCCTGAAAATAATGAATTAATTTGATGAGGTTGTTCATGCTATTCAGTGAGAGTGAACAAATGAATTTGATTGGGGTACTTAATAGGAATAGTAAAAATGACCCAAACACAGTTACATAACCAAGAGCCCACCCCACAAAGGGTGACACTCACAAATGCTGCAAAACAAACCTATATCTCATTGCATAACTTGTGGGCAGCTTCACAAGTTGGAAAGTCTTTTGCAGGCAGTTCAGTTGGTCTCTGCTTCCTGCCTGGCAGCTGGGCTTGTCTGCGAGTGACTCTGCAGGTCTCATAGTTTATGTATACTAATAGAGTGAAGGGTCTAGTGAATCTGCTCAGTTTCTGGGACTTCCTGAAGCTTTTGAGTTGTTACTTGGGAGTCTTCCTTAAGACCTCCTAGGTCTTAAGGAGCTTTCCTCCAAAATGAAAGGTTTTTGTCTTGCAGGAAAATGCTATATATAACATTGGGCAAGACAGTGCACACCTATAATGCCAGTCCTCAGAAGGCTGAAACAGGAACATAATGAGTTCAAGGTCAGCCTGGAGCTACATTGTAAACTGCTGCCCAAGAAAAACAAATTAAATAGATGATAACTAGATAAATGGATGGATAAATGGATAGAAAGATGGATAGGAGAGAGGGATGGGGAGAGAGAGTTGTCCCTGAGATCTGACCCTTCCTCCCAAGACACTATACTTGCAAAGAGTACCAGACCAAGATTTTATTCAGAACCAGACTGATATTTTATCTTTACCATGAATGTCTTCACAGTTGCATGACTGCTGTGATTAATTAAAAACCCAGCATTCAGCTCGTTGTCACTTGGGAATGGTGGCCTTGTCTACCCATCTTAGGCTGACAAGCAACTTCCATTTCTGCATCTCTAGTCCATGTGCACAGATCCTTCTGGGGGCCTTGGTCTGATTATCGTTCTTTCTTTGCTGTTCTGATCCAAATCCAGAGAGGGTGGCCTAAGCATATGAGCGAAGATGTTCATGTCAGCAGGCTGACTTCCTGTCCTTTAGCCCAAGCTCCCTCTTCCATCATCCAGTGAAAGGCTGTCTCTAGAGCTGGAAGAGGACAGAGCTTCACTTCCCTAGGGAAGACAGACTCAACACAGTGTCATCAACACTCTCATAGACTTACCCTGGACCTCAAAAAGAGCATCAACTAGCTGATTCCTGGTATGCTCTGGGAAGGGGATTCCAGACAGGGAAGGGCCTGTGGAAAGGTAAAAGGTAGCCGCGTGGTGATAGCCCATGCCTTTAGTCTCACAAAAAAAGGATCTCTGTGAGTTCAAAGCCAGCCTGGTCTACATAGTGAGTTCCAGGACAGCCAGGCCTACACAGAGAAACCCTGTCTCAAAGCAAAGGGGTTTGGGGGGAGTGTGGGGAACAAAAGGCGGCTAGAGTGCTGGGGACCAACATAGAAGCTAGAGAGATGCTCTTTGGTTAGGAATATTCGTTGCTCTTACAGAGAACCTGTCTGGTTCCCTACACCCACATGATGGCTCAGAACCATCCGTAGCTCCATATTCAAGGGATCCAGCCTCTTTTCTGACCTCTAAGGGCACCAGACATGAACATGATGCACATGCAGGCAAAATACTAATGCACATAAAATAAAATAAGCTTTTTAAACATAAAGGACAGAATTGGAAGGAGGAAGGCAGAGGAGTGAGTGTAGACACACAGCTTTGGCCTCTGTGCTGAAGGTATCAAGTGTGCAATGAGTCTGAGCTGACCATACTGACCAGACTGAATTCCAGTACTGGCCACTCACCCTGGTTATCCAGCTAGTTGCCTGTGTTACAGTCGCACTTGGGCTAGCCTGAGTCCTTGCCCAGAGCAGATCAGAGCTACATCCTTCTTACCTCGTCTTTACTATCTTGTACCTCTAGGGAATCAGACCATCTTCCAAAATCTATGGAAGAATTGGAGATGGTGAAATTCTAGACAGCTCATGAGAGCTGAGAAAATCCCTCAGGTGTCCTCAGCAAGGCAGCCTAGACTCCCCAGCATTCCTCCCATCTCCCCAGAAAAAACTCCTGTACCCCCACACTGAGAATGTCTAGCAACTCTTCATTACCTTGTCACTTGGGGCACCAGATCAGCAAGCTGCAGTAACCAGTGCTGCCCCCAGGAACCCTGGTGACTGGAGTTCCTGGGACAGATGAAGGCTCCTGCACTTTGGCTCCTCATCTTTGCCTCGGAGTTGTGACTGGAGGCCTGATTCATCCTGAGAACAAAGGCAGAAACTGACTGAACCTGGGACAAGCCTGACCTGGACCCTACTACCTTTCCAGTACCTACCTGAAAGCCATGTAAATTAATTGGTTGATATTGCTGAGGCCAGAATGCCCCAGCATGTCACAGGACACACAGTGGAAATCAAAATGGTGCAGGAGGGAATTGGGAGTCACTTCTGATGGCTTCTTCCACATTGTCTCATGCTTGCTCACTGAGTCCATGCCCTGGTAACAGCACAAAGACAAGGTGAGGGCTTTGGCACCAGCCATCAGTTTTGGGGAGCAGGAGGAAAGACCAGGGGCCATGGTTGGGGAGGGGAGAGGCACACAGCAGCCAAGAGAAAGGGTTTGGGCCAGAGGATGGGAGATGGACTAGACCTGGGGAGTGAAGTCAATAGCACAGGGCTGGGAGCTAACCACTGACCAGCCACCAGAGAACTTTTGTCCTCCAGTACCCCATGGTCTTCTCATAACATGCTTCTCCAGCTGTGTGGTTGCAGGTGGAACAGTTGTGAGGTTTTGAAGGGCAGCCACGCTCTCCAAATTTGAAGCACAAGCAGTTACATTGCTGTGGTACCATATATGTCCATTCCTGCTGGGGTGCCAATTCGTGTGTCAGATCCAGGCAGGGAGCCATCAGCCACAAGATAAGCCCCCAGAAGACCCAGCAGAGCTCCATGTCTGCCCAGATAATGGTTCATGTGGCAGGCAACACACTGGCTTCTCCACCTGAAAGGACATGGGGCTGAGGCCACGGACCGCATGAGGATCCCCTCATGCTGGCCTCCACAGCTCCCCCAACCTTCCCTTCAGCTCCAATGCTTCCTTTGTGTCCATGTTCTCACCCCCAGAGAGGATTCCGACTGGGCCTAGTGAAGATGCTGGCACAGACAGAGAACATAAGTTTTGTCCCGAGTGCTCCTGCAGAAGGAAAGACTGGCTGTCAGGGCCACTCACTGTATCAGAGTCAACATTGTAACCACTGTCCTGTACCCCGCAGGGGACAGTCACCAGGCTCTTTAGTACTGAAAGTGAGAGCCCAGGGGCACACAGTGTACTCATCTCTCTTCAATTAGGTGTCTGAGATTGCTCACTAAAAGCCAAGCTTTCCAAGATGGTTATGTCAGTCAATTGACCCTACCATCGCCTATTGCCATGGTCTCACTGTGATCCTCCAGAATTCTTACTCTCTCCTCTAAGTTTTTTTTTTTTAATCAACATAGAGTATTGGATATCATCACGACCCTTTCTCTTTTTCATTTTTTCTAGATTTATGATATGATAACTCTCTCCAGCCCCTAATACATATCTATACACATACTACGGTATCAACATCACCTCCCTGACAAAGGAAGCAATTAGAGAAAGCTTTCTAAATTGTATCACATTTACTTATTTAGAGCGTGTGGGCATACATGTCATGGTTCATGTGTGTGGTGGTCATAGGACCACCATGTGGGTTCTAGGAAGTGTCAGGCTTAGTCACCAAGTTAACTCACTAGAGTTTTCATTTACTCAAAATAGCCAGATAAAAACAAAAGCAAGAAACCCTAGTGACTCTCCCTTCAAAACCACTTGGCTAAACTTCATTTCCATTAGAATGCAGTTATTTTTTACATGACTAATTAAACAAGACCAAGATTTGATACATATGCATAAATTTACATAAACACAGAAACAGATGGGCAGTGGTGGCACACACCTTTAATGATAGCACTAGGGAGGCAGAAGTGGGCAGATCCCATTAGTTCAAGGCTAGCCTGGTCTACAGAATGAGTTCTAGAACAACCAGGGCTACACAGAGAAACCCTGTCTTGGTAAAAACTGAAAATGAAACAAAACAATATACTTCATTTTAAGACAAGAATGATATATTCATCTCTATTAACAACCAATTTCCAGCCTGACATAGTGGTATAGCCTTTAACCCCAGCACCTTGGAGGCAGCAGCAGGCAGATCCCTGTGAGTTTGAGACAAGCCAGGTCTACATATGGAGTTCCAGGCCAGCCAGGGCTATTCCCAGTTCTCAGAAATGATAATTAACGTAACAGCCGTTACAAGGGTCAGTGAGATGACGTGGTGGCAAAAGCCCTTGCCACACCAGCTGATGACCTGAGTTTGGTCCTGCAGCTTGAAGAGATTTGTCTTGACCGGGTCAGGTCTGCATCTTGTTTACATCTGTCTTCATTAAGTTGCCAGGGAGCTGGTGGCTGTCATTCTGGTGCTGTGTTGTGGATCAGCTACCAGGCTCCCAATACAGAACCCCCACAAAAGCTGGTAAGTATGGATGGTTTGCCTTTTTGTATATATGTGCATCGTGTGCATGCAGTACCCATAAAGGCCAGAAGATGGCTCAGATTTTGTAGAACTGGAGTTTGTGATGGTTGGGGGCCACCTTGTGGGTTCTGGGGACTGATCCCTGGATCCTCTGAAAGAGCAGCTATACCCTTTTAACCTTTGAGTCATCTCTCAAAGCCTCTGCACCCATCTTTTTAAAATGCAGGTTCTAAGGTTCAATAGTTCTAAGGTCAAATACTTTTAAGTTCTAAGGTTTTAAGATCAAATAGTTTTTATTCTATTTTTTTCTGGAGACCTGACCACTTTACAGAACTGAGCCCTCTATATGGGCAGTGACTTTGACTTCAGTGTTTTGCCTCTGAGCAATCTCATGAATTCATGCATAAGTTTTAACTACCTGGTATAATTTTTGTTTGTTCTGAGATGGGTTTTCATAGCCTAGGCTGGCCTTGAAATCTTTTTTTAAATTTTTATTTATTTATGTATGAGTGTTCGTTATCTATCTATCTATCTTCTAGTGTATGCCAGAAGAGGGCATCAGATCCATTACAGATGGTACTTATAATCCTGACACTTAGTGGGTAAAGGAGGATGATCAAGAATTTCAAGGCTGAGGGCTGGAGAGATGGCTCAGCGGTTAAGAGCACTGACTGCTCTTCCTAAAGGTCCTGAGTTCAATTCCCAGCAACCACATGGTGGCTCACAACCATCTGTAATGGGATCTAATTCCCTCTTCTGGTGTGTCTGAAGAAAGCAATGGTGTGCTCATATACATAAAATAAATAAATAAATCTTTAAAAAAAATTTAAGGTCTAGGTGTGGCGGCACATGCCTTCAATCCCAGCTCCTGAGAGGCAGAGGCAAACAGATCTCTGTGAATTCAAGGCCAGCCCAGGCTACATAGTAAGACCCTGTTTAAAAAAAAAAAAATCTAAACTCTTTAGGTTAAAGGGAAACCAATATTATGGGTATATTCAACAGCATAAAACAGATTCCTAAAGTGGGATATATTACCTGAAGCAAGATTTCTAAATCAAGACCTTTAAGCTCAGGGCTGGAGAAAGAGCTCAGCATGGTTAAATGCTTGCTGCTCTTTCAGAGGACCCTAGTTCAGTTCCCAGAATAAACATTGGGTGACTCACTACTGCCCATAAGTCCCGATTTAGGAGATCCAACGCCTTATCTATCACCTGGTACACATAAACACATGTAGATACACATACACATAAAAATAAGCAATAAATCTTCAAAACAAAAACCTCCCATGAGATGCTAAGCGGCTGAGGCAGGAATCCAGGAGTTCCCGGTCAGCCAGGGCAGCATGAAGAGACTGTCTCAAAACAAACTATTGAGTAGCAGTCTAGAGCCAATGGGTTACAACAGAAAGTACATAAGGGTCTGCTTAATCTCCACTCCATAGCCTTGGCCAGGAGCGGTGGAGTCAGTGAACCGTCCATATTTTATTTATTGATCCACACTGGGATTAGCGCTGGGAAGCTGTTTGAGTTAAGAACCTAGGGTACTTTGAAGTCCAGAACTGGGTTCCACTATTGATCGGTTTGAGCTTTAAAAAATTTACATATATATAAAAAATAGTTAACATCCACATTCTTTTAAAACTTATTTATAGATTATATTTACTGATTGTGAGTGTGGCCACAGGCATGCCACAGCATTCATATGGAGGTCAGAGGACATTTTGCAAGAATCAGTTTTCTTCCACCATAAGGATCCTGGGTATAGAACTCAGAAATGACAGCAAGTGTCTTCACCTGCTGAGCCAACTTGCCAACCAGTTAATACCCACTTCCCCCTGCAAAGATTCTCATCCCTTAACCGCATAGGAAACACCTCGGAGCCACTTGTGGACTTCCTGATGAGGGAACCAATTATTTACTTGGAACCGATTCCTTTTCTTTTGTAGTTTTTCGAGACAGGGTTTCTTTGTGTAATAGCCCTGGCTGTCCTTTTGTAACCCACGCTGAACTCGAACTCACAGACATCCGCTTGCCTCTGTCTCCCGAGTGCTGAGATTACAGGTGTGCGCCCACCACGGTTTGGAACCAATTCTAATTAGTGCTGCTGTGGCTATGGCGGGGTCACGTTGGAAGCGCTGTCCTAAGAGATCCAAAGGTCCGAGAAGCTCTTACCACAGGTGCTGTCACTCCGCACTCAAGCACCGCCCTCTGTGCTCCCGGCACGCCCCCCTCGGAGCACCGCCCAATCCGCGCCAGGGGGCGTGACAATGTCAGCAGGCCAGACAGCTTTTGAGAAGGCAGGTGAGGGGTGGAGCCCCACTTACGCACAACTACGCCTGCGCAAGACAGCGAGGGGCGTGACCCCAGCTCCAGGCCGGAAGCGGGAGGCTGGAGGGGCGGGCCGGCTGGTGTCCCCTTTCCGGCCGGTCCCCATGGAGGCGCTGGGGAAGCTGAAGCAGTTCGATGCCTACCCTAAGACTCTGGAGGACTTCCGGGTCAAGACCTGCGGGGGCGCCACGGGTAGGTCTCGGCGCGGGCAAGGTTGCAAGGAAGGAGCGGTCCTCGCGTTTGGCCTGGGCTCCCGGACTCTCCCTGGCCTTGCTAGGGGCTGAGGGGTGGGATACAGGCCATTCCAAATCTCGCTCTCGCCCTGCAGTGACCATCGTCAGTGGCCTTCTCATGCTCCTGCTGTTCCTGTCGGAATTGCAGTATTATCTCACCACCGAGGTAAGGGGCGTGGCCTAGAACGTGGGCGGGGCCTGGCATTCTAAGGGTAGGACCCTTAAAGGTGGGAGAGGGGAATAGAGGAATAGAGATGAATCTGACTGAGGTAGTCGCTCTAGGTGCATCCTGAGCTCTACGTGGACAAGTCTCGGGGGGATAAACTGAAGATCAACATCGATGTTCTTTTCCCACATATGCCTTGTGCCTGTGAGTACCTGATTATGAGTGGGAGTTTGACGCCTGGATGTACCAGGTGGGCTTCCAGATTTACACCTCTAGCCTTAGATCCCGAGATCCCGGAGTAGATGCCAGGTCATCCTCATTCCCCGAGTCTAGTTCTTCCTCGAGATCCATCTTTCCCATCAAAGCTCAGCTCTCCAGGTCCCTAGTGCTATGCTTTAGCACTAAAGCTAAGTGTCGTGCCTTAGCTTGCCTCTCTGTTTCCAGACTTGAGCATCGATGCCATGGATGTGGCAGGGGAGCAGCAGCTGGATGTGGAGCACAACCTGTTCAAGAAACGACTAGACAAGGATGGCATCCCCGTGAGCTCAGAGGCTGAGCGGCATGGTAACCAAGGGAGGGGCCAGGTCTCCAATCCTAGAGCTGGATGTTCTTGCCCTGCTTCCCACAAGTGGGCTGCTATAGGCAGGGTGACACATTAGACAGAAGTCAAATGGCTTGCTTAGGGTTCTACAGCTATTCCAGGTCAAGAGTCAGTTGAGTCCATGCTTCTGGTATTGGGACATTGAGTAGAATGAATACCTTAGGGGCTGGAGAGATGGCTCAGTGTTTTTTTTTGTTTTTTGTTTTTTTATTTATTTATTTATTTTTATTTTCTTTATATGAGTACACTGTAGCTGTCTCCAGACACACCAGAAGAGGGCATCGGATCCCATTATAGATGGTTGTGAGCCACCATGTGGTTGCTGGCAACTGAGCTCGGGACCTGTGGAAGAGCAGCCAGTGCTCTTAACTGCTGAGCCATCTCTCCAGCCCCGGCTCAGTGGTTAAGAGCAGAAGGTTATTTCTCAGGCTTGAGCATGGTCTTCCTTATGCTTCCAAGAACGTTTACTTGCTCAACGCATTGGCTAAAGTTTTTTCCCCCATTGCAGTGCAAGTATCCTAAGATTAAGAGTTTAAATTCTTGCCAGGCGGTGGTGGCGCACGCCTTTAATCCCAGCACTTGGGAGGCAGAGGCAGGTGAATTTCTGAGTTCGAGGCCAGCCTGGTCTACAGAGTGAGTTCCAGGACAGGCCAGGGCTACACAGAGAAACCCTGTCTCAGAAAAAAAAAAAAAAAAAAAGAGTTTAAATTCTCAAGTAGACTTGCCAGGTTCAGGTCTGGCATTGTCCTGCAGTTTGTGAGCATTGGCTGTAGTAAACAGTAGGAACCAGTACATGAGATGAAGGGTTGGACGCACTATAGACCGTTCTCATCTTACGATGCTTTGACTTTGAGATGGTTTGAAAGCACACTCCTACCACCACTCGGGTCTTCACGTTCAGTAGGGGAGTCAGTAAGTTATTTGAGATCCTCAGTACTTTGTTAGGAAATAGTCTTCATGTCAAATGGTTTTGCCAGCTGTAGGCTGTGTAAGTATTCTGAGCGTGTTTACGGTAGTATAGATTAAGCGATAGATGTATTAAGTGCATTCTAGAATATCTGACTATGATATTGTACCATCTGTAACCTCATCATGAGTTAGGGATCAGTAATACATAATCAGTAACACACAATCCATAAGTTATCCTTATAAACATCTTGGTAAGAATGCTTGCTTTCAGCACTTACCCTAAGTTGCTGTCTCTGCTACCCTCAGCCCATCTCACTATGTAGCTCTGACTGTCCTAGAACTCACTCTGTAGACCAGGCCTGGAACTCACAGATCCTCCTGCCTCTGTCTCCCAAGTAATGGGATTAAAGGTGTGCACCCCTCACTACACCAGCTCAGACCCAGTTTCAGCGTCTGATGAATGACACAGACAACATGGAGTTACCTGTACCACTGATACTTAGTATTTACTGTTGTTCCCTAATACTGAGCATATGTTAAGGGCTTAACACCTGACCATCATATGTGTTGTTGGTTTTCCCCGGCCCAGGGACTCATGTGGGAGGGAACTGTGGCCGTGGATGCCACTGTGTCTGCTTCATGCTGTACTTTTGCCTCTGCCCTGCCCAGAGCTTGGAAAAGTCGAGGTGACAGTGTTTGATCCAGACTCCCTGGACCCCAATCGCTGTGAGAGCTGCTACGGCGCTGAGTCAGAAGATATCAAGTGAGCCATGCCCTGGGCATGAAGCAGGCTTGTCACCAGGCTCTGTAGTTAGCCCGCCTCAGCCCTGTCCAGACTGTTGCCTGGGGAGTTAGAACTGAGAATTTAGAGGGGTGCACTCCTCATTACTGATCCTGCTGCAAGTGAGAACAGTGAGTGAGCAGGCCCACTGACAAGCGTCCACCTAGGGGTAAATGGAAGTAGCTGCTGCTCCTCAGGCTAGAGAGTCAGCTGCCAGGCATCCAGTCCGTGTCTTCGGTCTGAGCCACATGCTTCTCTGTGTGTTAATAAAGGCGGGTAACCCCGTCCTTGCAAAGTTAAGTGTATGTTGTATGTAAAGCCATGACGTACAAGGCTGAAGCTACATTATTAAGCCTCTGGAGTGTACCAACCACTATGTGATTTCCCAGCCCCGACCCCTGAGAAACTGACTTGGCAGGTCTAGGGAGATGTACTTTTTAGAAAGGAGAGGAGGAAATAATAACACTGTTACGTGTGGCCTCCGGTTTGCGGTTAGAGCTGTTCTTATGTGTACAATAATTGGCATTAAGGACATTCACACCACCTTCTGCAGCAGGCAGAACAGCTTTGATGTTCCTCCCCAGGGCACCGTGGCTGGGCTCGCATCCCCTCATGCCTTCTCCACAGGTGCTGTAACAGTTGTGAAGATGTCCGGGAAGCATATCGCCGTCGAGGCTGGGCCTTCAAGAACCCAGACACCATTGAGCAGTGTCGTCGAGAGGGCTTCAGCCAGAAGATGCAGGAACAGAAGAACGAAGGCTGCCAGGTGTATGGCTTCTTAGAGGTCAACAAGGTACCAGGAGGGAATGAGGCAAGACAGCTGGGTGAGCCAGGCTGGGAGAGCCCTGTAGTTGATGTGGAGAATGAGAGGAAATGTCCCCCACAGGTGGCTGGAAACTTCCACTTTGCCCCTGGGAAGAGCTTCCAACAATCTCATGTGCATGGTGAGTGATCCAGGGTCAGCCAGGGGAACTTAGCTCTTGGGTTCCCTGGTGGCAGGTTGTTGTGCCCCTTACCAGGCCAGTGTTCTTTAACTTGAAGCCAGAGTAGGCGAGCAGTTTAGCACAGTCCTAAAAAGTATAGGGCAGAGATCTGGCGAGCTCAGTTAGTAGAGTGTCTACCTAGCATGCATGAAGCCCTGGCTGTGATCCCGTCTGTGTGCTGCAGGAGTTAGGGAGGGTCACTGCACAGAGCCTGGTTTAAGTGCTGCTTTGTTTAGTGCTAACCATCCCTCCCCAGCCCCAAAATCAGCTGACTGTGAGTGAGGCTTTGGGCAAACAAAGCTGAGCTGGAACTCAGATTCCATACCCTTAGCCGTGTTTATGTATTCATTCTCTAGACGTTAGTAGTCACCTATTGGGTGCCATGTGTTAGTCTAGATATGAAGATACGCAGTCAGTAAAGTCTTCACAGACAGCCAGGCATGGTCCACATACCTACAGGCACAGCATTTGGAAGGTATATAGAAGGATCAGTTCAAGGTCATCCTCACGTAGTAGGTTTGAAACTAGCCTTAGCTACATGAGACCCTGCCTCAACACCCTCCTTACACACACACACACACACACACACACACGAGAGAGAGAGAGAGAGAGAGAGACAGAGACAGAGAGACAGCAGACAGACAGGCATATAAAGTACATGATATATCCTCTACTATTAAATAATGTGGACCAAGCCAGAGACCAGCCTGGTCTACATGGTTATGGGCTAGCCAGTACTATATCGTGAGACCTTGTGTCTGAATAAATAGATAACATAGTAAAGATGGTGGAGGGACACTGCCCGCTGTTCTAGTTAAGGTGGTTTAGGAAAGACTATGGGGCTATGCTTGTGCAACGACCTGAGCAAAGTGAGGCGGCCAGCAGTGTTGATGCCTAGGGAGCGTAGCAGGGGGAGCAGTGGATACAGGTGCTAAGGGGCTGCGTGCACTTGGTAAGTCCCAGTGACATTAAGACAGGGCGCCTGGAACACAAAAGAACACGGCTTGACCACAAGCTGAGGGAGAACCTCTACATCGGGCAGCAGGGCCCGGGCTTCTGTGCTGTGTGGTCTGACTTCACCTTTACAAATAAGGTCAAGCATGGTGGCTCAAGCCTTTGATCCCAGCACTCAGAAGGCAGAATAAGAAGGACCCCCATGAGTTCTAGGCCAGCCAGTGCTGCATAATGAGGCCTTGTCTCCCCTGCCACACACACACCCCAAAAATGACAGAAACACGTGGTAAACAGCACCTGGTGGCGTGTGGAAGGCGGGAGGAGAGCAGGGCAGCATTGACAGCTCAGTGGAGGCGGTCGCAGTGACGAGACCTGGCAAAGACGGTGGAGCAGAGATCAGAGGTGGAGAAGCGGTGGGTTCTGGATATGTTAAAGGTAGAACTGAGAAGACACCGATGGATGTGACAGAGAAGGACAAAGGAGTCCAGGACAACTGCAGAGTTTCTAAGTTTTATGCCTGGGTAGTGAGAGGTCAGAACTACCATTTGGAAGACCTAAGGAGGGTTGGGTGGAGGGGCTGGTTGGGTACAGATGTGGGTATAGGTACAACATAGATACTCAGCTTCTGGCCCTTTCAGACCAGTAGGATTTTCATTTCCTAGGTTCTGTGGTTACCAAGTAAGTGCTTCTGGGAGTTAGGGCAGAGGAACTAGCCGGGAGACACAGACGCTGACCCTCCCACATATGTAGAGCTCTCCCTGCAGGGAAACTATGTTGGAGAAGGGGACTCGAAGGGCTGAGCCCACCAGGCCTCAAGTATTAGAGGAGAGGTGATGGATGGCTGGTAAGCCAAGGGAGTGGACAGTGGAATGTTAGGGGCATCGGTGGCCCTGATAGAACATGGCTGTAACTAGGCCGTGTGGGAAAGTGGTCTAAGATTATGTTAAGGGCACAGCTGCTTGAAATTGAAGCTGTGGCCAGGCAGTGATGGCGCACACCTTTAATCCTAGCACTTGGGAGGCAGAGGCAGGCAGATTTCAGAGTTCGAGGCCAGCCTGGTCTACAGAGTGAGTTCCAGGACTGCCAAGGCTACACAGAGAAACCCTGTCTCAAAAAACCAAAAAAAAACAAAAGAAAGAAAAGAAAAAAGAAATTGAAGCTGTGGACACATCTCAACACTGCCATTGTCAAAGTTTAGACAGTGGCGACAGCTGAGGACTGGGAAGTGGAGGATGACACCGAGAAGGAAGGAGTGTCCAGGAACAGTCAGTGCACAGACCTCAGGCGGCTCACATGCAGGGTTGTGCGTGTGCGGGGCTGCGGGAAGTCACCGTAGCCCAGCAGAAGTAAGGCTGGAGACAAGAGTGTGGCCAGTAGGCCTGGAGAGGAGGCAGTCTAGAGCCTGAGCATGGCAGGCCTGCGGTGGCAGCCAGGAGAGCGCATGCAGAGTTGCCCCTCGCTGCTGCTCTGGCGTAAGAAGCAAGGTCGTTAGCTGAAGGCTGAGGAGTGGGGGGGAGGTGGCAGAGATTTGAGAGGCCCCAGTGGGTAGAAGTGAGAACACCGGCAGGATTCTCTGGGGTTGAGGGATGCTCCATGCTGCCCAGACAAGGGAGTCACGAGCGCATGAAGAGATCACAGGTGAACCATGGGAAGAGGTGAGCACTCGGGGTTGGGTAGGAGTAGAAGCCAATGAGGAAACTGGCAACAGACTGCTGCAGGCTTTCCGTGTGGGGGCACAGGATGGTGGGATTTGGGTGGGAAGGAACAGGAGGAAGTTAGCAGGCTGGTGGCCAGAGCACCTGGTACTTGTGGTAAAAACTAGAATGGATGTAGCTACTGCTAATGTCAGATTGGGGAGTGACTAGCAGCTGGAGACCGGTTGAGAGAGAGGAGGGGGCTGCCCAGGAACTTTGAGGACCGGATGTCGGGGACTCCTGTACATGACTGTGGGGCTCACCAGAAGCTGTGACTCAGCTGTCATCAAGGATGGACAGTCCTGGGAGTGCCTAGTAGTATTTTGTGATTACGCAAGTAGGGGGCCCTTGATCTGCACCAGAGCTGAGGACTGAGTGGATCAGGGGACAGTGATCTGACATTGGCAGTAAGGAGCTAGAAAGGCTTCCATCTTGGCCAAAGAGGAGATAGGTGTGGAAGACCACATAGTCACTGAGGAGATAGAATAGGGCTGGTGCCTGTGGGTGACACAGAACAGTGAGGGGCCTAGGTAGTGGCTGAAGCAGGAGTCCTTGCTGCCTGGTGGGGTGTGGCTGGGTGGGAGTTAGGATCACACTGGGAGATGGCTGCCAGGTAAGAGGAACAGAGGGAATGAGCAGGGTCTGCTGGCCTGAGTGACTAAGGTGAGCATGTATGTGGTCCTGTACAGTAGCCCTGTAGGTCTGTCAGGTAGTCTGTGCCTGCACTGGGGAAAGGCAGGGGAGCAGGTGGGTGGCCTAGAGGACCCTGCGGAGCTCTGGACCCTGCTTCCCTTTACTCTGAGGAGTAAAGGGACTTGTTGAGACTGTAGGAAGATACCATTGTGGCACTGTTTAAACTGTGGCTCCAGGCCTCAGACACTCAGGAGCTGGGGCAGCTGTCAGGGCAGCATGTCTGCGCCTCCTCTTAGGTCTATCCTCAGAGTCATGAACCCCAGAGAACTGAGTACGGTGATGCTCAGACCCAGAGCTCCAGCGCCTGTGGCCAGACAGACACCTGCCAGAGTCCTTGGAGTACTTTTTTTTTTTTTTTTTTTTTTTTTTTTTTTTTTTTTTTTTTTTAGCATCCTTGTTGATTGCAGGGTGAATGATATGTAGTGGTGTAATATCTTGTAAAGCTGACCAGGTATTGCCTCTCTTAGATCCCCCTGGTCCTTAGGACAGCCCTCTGCAGAGAGTAACTTGGACCAAGCACTTTGTCCAGGTCATGCAGCTGGGAGAGGGTTTTAAGGTCTTTAGTTTTTCTTAGATTGGCTATTTTTCTGCTTAAACCACCTTCTGTGCCTCTTTGGTCCCAGAAGAGGCCTTTTAGCTGGGGCTAGACCCTTATGCTGAAGCAGAAGTGTCAGTCCTCCCTCCTACCATGGATCTTGCTCCATAGATCTCACTGTGAAGCTCTGAATCTCTGTTCTCTCCCTCCTCTCTCCCTCCCCCATGCTGCAGTCCATGCTGTGGAGAGTAAGTGGCCCTGCCCCCAGGGAGGACAAGCCCCCACTTCTGAGGCAGCCTGCCCTCCTGGAAGGGGGGAGGTTTGGATGGGTCTGGGATGTGTCTTTGAGGTGGGGTTCCTCACAGCAGGCAGTTGGGATTAGAAGATGGGATGAAATTGTTGCTTCAGGAACCCCTTGAGATAGATCCCTTTGGGGAATTTTGGGGACAGAAGCACCAGAGTCCCTGTACCATCCCCCAACCCCAGCTCATGTTGAGGTCCAGTGATTTGCTATTAACTCTCATTAGTGATCCAGTGAGTAGGTTTTGTTTCCTGAGCTAAAAGCCCCACCTGGAGTCAGTTGCCTAGCGCTCCTCTGTCAGGGAGGAAAGATCGTGTTCTTGCCCACCCCAGTGTGAGGTATGAACTCATCCAGGTACAGGGCAAGGGTACCAAGGTGAGGGTGACTGGGGGGTCCCAGAAGAGCTAGGTGCCTCACACTCCTCAGGGGAAGAGGACAGCCTGAGAGGAGACTCAGGAGCAACCAGGAGCCTGGTCCTGCCTACCTAATGGTCCTTTCTTCTTCTCTTCTAGTTCATGACTTGCAGAGCTTTGGCCTTGACAATGTACGTACCAGGTGGAGACCATGGAGGTTGGGTTGCCTGGAGACTGGATTACTCGTGTCTGATATGGAGGACAGAGAAACCCCTCTCCATTGTTTGGCTGATGCTTCAGACTCCGGGCAGAGACAGGGTTGTGGAGTGCATCCTTGAGAAGGAGCCTCAGAGCAAAGCTGGGAGGGAGTGTGACATTTCTAGGAAGCCACCAGGGTGGGTATAGGTGGCCAAGACTGACGAAGTTGGCAGGGCCAGAGAACTTGGCAGTCAGACCGAGGACTCCACTCTTCCCTTTCAGTACAGAAGGCAGTTGTCCACTCACCTTAATCAGGGGCATGACATCATCAGATTTGCACTTCTAAACATCCCTCAAGAAAGCTGGCAGTTAGGGCTTAGGCTTCAGCCCTTGAGGTCCAGGCAGGACCAATGTCTGCTGTGCACTCCATGACTCTTTGAAGTTGTACCTTAGCCCTGGAGCCCCAGGAACCTGTGGCCTGAGAAGGGAATCCCTAAGTGAAAACAGGAGATGCCTGGTACAGCCAGTCCTTCCATTAGAGTCATAGCCTCTCCCATCCAGGGGTCCTCCCTTCATCCCTCCCTTTCCCACCTGCACTGACAGACTCGGGCATTCCTCTCTGTGACTCTGGATAGTTTGGGTGGCCTGGGTTGTGTACTGTGAGGCCTCAGCCACCGATACTGCTTGCAGATCAATATGACCCACTACATCAAGCACCTGTCGTTTGGGGAGGACTATCCGGGCATTGTGAACCCCCTGGACCACACCAATGTCACTGCACCCCAAGGTACCATCATGGGAGGTAGCCCCTTCTCTCATCAAAACCCTGCCTGGCACCCATGCCCTGTGCTTGCTTCTCCACACAGCCTCCATGATGTTCCAGTACTTTGTGAAGGTGGTGCCCACGGTGTACATGAAAGTGGACGGGGAGGTGAGTTAGGAGAGGTGACAAGCTCCAACATGTCGCCCAGCACTTGAAGTCCTTGTGTAGTCCTGCAACCTGGGGAAGGAGGTACTGCCCTCCCTCCTGTACAATGGAGGCAGTGCTGAGGCCCAAAGGGTAGAAGTCTGCCCTCACTGCAGTCACTGGCTCAACACCACGTGGTCTGCCTGCTTCCCACACTGCCTCCAGACATTCCTTGGGTGCTTAGTGACTCCCGTTGTATGTTCTGGGCTGGGTTAGCCAGGCCTAGCATCTCTTGGGCCTGCTCTGTTCTGTGTAGAGCATCGAGTCTTGGAATGCTATAACAGCTCAGGGCAGGGAAGTGAGCGCCAGCCGTAGGGCACCTCCGCAAGAAGCTTCCTCACCCCTGGACCTCCATCAAAAGGCTCAGCAAGATGTAGCTAGGACAGGGTGGCTGGAAGGTGCTGACTAGTAGGGCTAGCTGGCCAGTTCAGTCAGGTGACCAGACAGGGGTCCACAGCAGCTCTTACAGTGCTAGTTACCAACATGGGATCCTCATAGACACAGCCTTACAAGGGGCCTTACTCTGCCTCTGGGTCCCTTCCTACCACAGGTGCTGAGGACAAACCAGTTCTCCGTGACCAGGCATGAGAAGGTTGCCAATGGGCTGCTGGGTGACCAGGGCCTGCCTGGGGTCTTTGTGCTGTATGAGCTCTCACCAATGATGGTGAAGCTGACAGAGAAACACAGGTGAGGGTGTGGAGTGGGAGGAGTCAAGGCTCAGGCTGATGAGAGCAGTGCCTGCTAAGCTCTCCTGTTGCCTCTGCAGGTCCTTCACCCACTTCCTGACGGGTGTGTGTGCCATCATTGGAGGCATGTTTACAGGTAAGAGATTCCAGAACATCCTTGCAGGGAACAGGTGCCCCAGGATTCCCTGTGCTGTGGGGTTGAGGGTGTACAGGTTCTGGGCAGGCATCCACTGCTGAGTGGTATCCTCATCAGTGCCCCAAGCTCTGGTTGGGGACGAGGAATGCCTTAAGGACCAAGGAAAATGCTAGCTGGACAGTTAGGTGACAGGCGGGGATCCACTGCTAGTCACGGTCTCTCCCTCAGTGGCTGGACTCATTGACTCGCTCATCTACCACTCTGCTCGGGCCATCCAGAAGAAAATTGACCTAGGGAAGACAACGTAGTTCTCTTCCTTCCCCATTGCTCGTCCTGCCCTCTCTCTTCCCCTGTGAGTTTATCCTCTAGCCTGTCAACTACCCATACTCCTCTCCTCCTCAGTCAGCCCAGCCCAGGGTGATAAATATGAATTGTGATAGTAATGGTTGGTCTCACTGTGATTCTTGGGATCTGGCTGGAACCTGGGACAGCCCCTTCTTAGTCACTGTTGCAATCCATCATGACTGCCAGGCCAGGGTCAACCCTTTGAGAGTCCCATGTCATCCCTGTTTAATATGGCTTTATTTACACCAGACTGATCCCTGCTTCGAGCCATGTCCTTGGTCCCTCTTCTGTGACCAGATAGAACTTTCTAGGGTAAATATCTTGGAGCCACCACAGCCTGTGGATAGATGACACCAGTGTCACTGTCACAGAGCTCTGGGTCCAGGCTGGAATTGGTCACCTCTGCACTGATGGACAGTTAAAGCAGAGGCTGCTCCCCACAGTCTGGCCTCAGTCCTGTGGTTCTCGCTGCCAAAGCCCATAGTGTTTCTGCGTAGAGGAAACACACAGACCTTGGCAGACTGCTGACTGAGACAAGGTGAGAAGCAAGGAGGGAGGAAGCCGCTGCCGCTTTAGAGCGCAGTCCACACCAGACCGTCGGCTTCTCATTAGAACCCTTATCTGTGTGCAGAGAATGAGGACCCAAAGGCCTCCCCAGTTCATCAGACCATAAGACCATGGCAGGGAAGCAAAGTGCAGTGATGACAGCAAGATCACTGGAGGGCACTGTGCCTGAGGTCCAGGTGACGGACCACCTGAGAGCTATGTCTAGTGTCCCCTAGAAGTCAGAGTGATGACTCTCCCCCTTGTTTACCTGTGGTCCTTGACTTCTGTGGACCCTATGCTCATAGGAAGGTCCCAATCTCGGGGCTGGTACAAGTTAATGAGACAAAGTGCTTAGATGTCACGGAAGGCAGAGCCATGAGCAGACGGAGAGGGAGACCCAGCCACTGGCAGGAACTGAGAGGCTGCTGCTGGGGGTACAGGTGACACAGTCCACTCAGGCTTTACAGCTAGTTCTTTCCTGGGATCCCATGTGGGACGTACATCCCTGTGTGTTCTAGCAATTCCCCAGCTTTTAGTGCTACCTGAGAGCATTTATCCTGCACCACCTATAAAAAAAACAGCCTCTGGCCTGTGATAAAGTTTATTGAACCCAAGGACTGAACCCATCCGGGTCACATTGGAAGGAAGGACTTCAAGAGCAGGTTTGAAAGATTGGGACTTTGAGGTGTGTCCCTGGTCACGTGGATTAGTGTTTGTGGATTGGGCTGAAAATGACCTCGCTGATCTGTCCAGGGATGGTGTAGAAGACGAGGAGAAGGAAGATGGTGATTAGTGCCAGCAGCAGCAGCACCACCAGGATGCGCCAGTACCGGCGCCAGATGAAGAAGACGAAAGTCTTGAGGGGGTTCACAAACCAGTTGAAGGAGGTTTTGGGGCGGCTGTTGGGGAAGGGTGGAGTCACAGTGACCAGAAAGTCACTGCCAGTGACCCCACCTCCCAAAGCTCGGGCTACTTACTTGGGTTTCTCCAGAGGCTCTGGCTCCTTTCGCCCCTTCCCAACTGGCCGCTTCTCTGCCTCCTCCACAGTTAGCAGTTCAAACTCCGCCTCAACCTTTCCCTACAAGGAAATGGTGGGGCAGTCAGTGGACAGTCCAGCCTGAGCCAGCCCGTGGTCATTATGGGCTACTCACTGTGAGGATGTAGACGTTGCCCCCCGTGTCTGTGAACTCCAGGTCCTCCGGCCGGCCCTTCCTCCTCCTCCTCTTCCTTTTCTTGCCAGCCTGAGCCTCTCTGGCCTCCTGTTCCACATCTGCCATGTCCTTCATCCTCACCACTGGCCACCAGCCCCGCAACCGACGGCAGCGAAACAGATTGCACCTCGGCCCTGCCCCATCAAGGGCTAGTCGGACAGAACAGTGCTCAGGGTCCCGGGCCCCCCTCACCATGTCTGGTAGCTGCAACTCCAGGGACCCTGTGAGAGCAGAACTCAGGAGTTGAAGAGGCAGCACCCAGGGTTGCAAAGACCCCAGAGGGAAGACAGTGGTCAGACCACAGCTATAGATATCTAGAATCAGACTGCCAATCAAACATTACAGAGGGGGGCCAAAGTGACTCCAGGACGGTCTGTGGAGGTATGAAGCAGAGTCTCGGAGAAGAGGTGACTGCACCAAGCTCCTTGAACACTGACTAGGAATAAGCCTGGGCTCTGAGATCAACAGGATTCGAAGTTGAGTTTGAGTGCAAAGCAAGGGACAAAAAGGAAGAGGTGGTGCAAGGAGAATGGGGACAGATCAAGTGTGAGCTTGAGGTTAGGAAAGCTAAGTACCAAGAAAGTCGTTGGCAGAGATTCGGTCGTAGTCCCAGACCTGCAGGACCAGCACAGCCGGCTGCCTGAACTCAGCCTCCTCCAGAGCAAAGGGTCCAGGCTTGCGCCGGACGGTCACCTCGCGCTCCGTAGGCAGGTAGTCAAAGCGGAACACAAAGCGCCAGTTGAAGTTGCCCTCTCCAGTCAGGGAGTTGAAGTGGACATCGGTCTCCTGTCTGTCATGCTCTAGCCCCTTTATCCAGCTGGGTGAGGGAGGGAGGGAGACCGCCCAGGGCAAGATGGGTATCAGGACTAGGGCCACACCCAGAACTCAGCTGTCAGCACACAGGATGTAAACACAGGGTCCCCATTTGCAGTGTCCTGTACGGCAGCCATGTGGCCAGCCTGCCCTGTAGGCCTACCTTTTAACATAGATGTCACTTGACATCTCTCCAGTGAGTGGATTCACATCATCCAGAACCACGTCGTCTGTGTTCCAGATGACAACTCTGAGTTCATAGCTGGGGATGTAGTGGTTTCAAACTGTTAAGAAGGGTCCTTCCTGGGAGTATAGCTCAGTGGGTAGAATGCTGGCCTAACACACCAAGGTCCCTGGTTTGACTACCCAGCAACTCTTAAACCGGGATGGTGGCACACAGTCCTGTAATATCAGTGCTGCCACCGGAGGTTTGGAGTTCATCCCTGAGGTTGCATGAGACCCTGTCCCCAAACCACAACAGCTGAAGAATCTTTGTTTTTAGTTCAGTTGAGTGCTTGCCTAATTTTTGAGAGGCCCCAGGCTCAAGCTCCAGCAACACTACATATAGCAAAGGTGTGATACATGCCTGTGAATCCCGGCAATGAAGGAGCAGAGGCAAGAGGGTTAAGAGAATTCAAAGGCCATCCAAAGCTGTATCTCTAGTTCAGGGCCAGCTGGGGCTACGTGAGACTTCGTCTCAAAAGACAAGAAAAGAGGGGGTGTGGGAACAGAAAGCTGAGTCAGGAATCACTGGCCATTTCCCACTACAACTGCAGCACCGGGGTGTCGGGACACAAGCCAGTACACTGAGGTCCTTTACATTTGGGGTCAGAAGCCTGAAACTGTTGGGTAGTTCAGCATCTATCAGCTGCAGTTAGAGCCACAGCAAGTCACGTGACGTATAACCCAAAGTTCTGGGGTATAGAGAAGAGTGAGAAGAGACAGGCAGAGAGGGAAGGGAACATTCTGGTTCTTCCCCAGCATGGCCTCGTGGTTGTCTGGGGGTTGCTTGTATATCTCTTCCCTTCATTTATTAATCCTCTCTGATTTTGTTAGGTTGAGACAGGATCTCATGGCTACCCTTGACCTCTCTATGAAAACTGAGATTGGCCTTTGAACTCCTGATCCTTCTTCCCAACCATGTTGTCAATCTATGGTTCTGGTGAGACAGACTTGGGAGGACCACACAGAACTGGCCAATCTGTGGTACCAGAGACCCTACCCACAGTGACAGAGAAGGCAGCATCTAAACCAGCCAGTCCAGTGGGAAGTGGTTTGGGGCTTTAGCTCTAAAGGCATTTATCTCCACTCAGGAGGCCTGGCTCATAAGAGATAAGCCAGCATTCTTAGAAGCCATCTTGTCCCTAGGCTGCAAAAGGCTCTCCGAGGGGCTGATGAGATGGTTCAGTGATTAAGAGTACTTGGTACTCTTCCAAAGGACTCAGGTCCAGTTCCCAGCATCCACAGTGTGGTTTACAATCTTCTGTGGCTCAGGAGATCTGATGCCATCCCTCTTCTGGCCTCTGCACGCCGCAAGCATGCTTGCAATACACAGACATACATGCAGACAAAAGACCAATACACATTTAAAAAAAAAAAAAAAAAAAAAAAAGGCTCCCTAAGAGGTATACCAAGAATAGCAGAGCCCAGAAGTGGAAGAGACCCCCTCACAGCACTGCATTTGTGCTAGCCCAGGCAGGAGCAGAGTTTACTGAAGGACATCTGGACGCTATACAGACAGTGTGCATGGCTTATGGGCAAGGGAGGGTATGAAACACAACTACTCACAAGTCTCAGAAATCTTGGCCTCATTCAATGGGGGCTCAGGTTTTCAGAGAATAGAAGGGCCCAAATTCTCTCACCTGATTGGCTGCCGAGGCTTGATGTCAACAGGGGGTGGGGCAGGCACATCACTGGGGAAGATGTCAATCCACATATGGAGGGATCCCTAAAGCACAAAACCAGGATGCAGGGTCCTGCTAGAGACCTCCTTTTCTACAAGGAGTCCAGCAGCTGCCCTGTCCCCTGTGAGGAAAGGAGGAGGGTCAAGGGCAGGAGTTGTTGAGTAGATGGGGTATTAGGTTAAAGGTCGAGTCTGAAGTGAGGGCCCCAAAGTCAAGGCAAAGTTTGGGTCCAGGATAAGGTTCCAGAGTAAGAAAGTTAGAAAGAGTAGTATATGGTTTTCTCAAGGTCCAGGTAACCCAGGATGGAGCCCTGAGTTTCAACCTTGTTGGCTCAGGGTTGGGGATCCTGTAGGACAAGAATCAGGACTGGGGTATAACAGCCCATGACAGGTTCAAGACTCCAAGGCTGGTGGGATGCCTATACCAGGAGCCAGGGTCAGTGGTAGTACTATGTGGGCAGAGGACTTAGGGAAGGGTCCAGAGGCAGGTGGGAGTCTTGGTAAGTCTTAGGGGTGCTGAGGTCCCTTTACCTGCAGCAGCCCTGGGCTCCGGGGATGGTACAGAGGTCGTGTTTCCACATGCTCAGGTACCAGCTGGATCCCAAGACCTGGCATCTCCTGCCAACGCCTCAGCACAAGCAACGCTTGGGCCTCTTCAGAAGCCTCATTTGTCACCTTGGGATTCCTGCCATCTGAAACAAGGGGGTATGGGCTTGGGTTCACAACACCCCAGCTACCCCTCCCCCACCCCACTCTCCTCAGTAGCTCTCCACTGAGACTGACACTGTACTAGATTAAGCCTGTGGCCTGTGCCCTGGATGGTGACTCACACCTTTAATCCTAGCAGAGGCAGGAGCATCTCCATGAGTTTAAGGACAACTTAGTCTACATACTGAGTTCCAGGACAGCCAGGGATACATAAAGACCTCCTCAACAACTGCCCTCCAGCAAAAACGAAAAACAAAAAACAAAAAAAATCCTGCAAAGCCTGTGGCCTGGGAGAGCAAATCTATCATTTACAAAAAGCAGGGGTTGGGGGATGGGGTGCTGCTCTATTGACTGACGACTGTGAAGAGCTAGCCATCACCTTTGATCACACCCTGTTTAGAGAGTATGCCACCAGCCTTGTGAAGTGTGAGTTCCATCGCCACAGACTATAGATCTGGATGCTCTGAGGGCTCTACCTGAGGTCATTTTCTCCCAACATCCAGGAATCTTGTCCTAACTCACAAACATCCCTGTGCCTGCTACAATCAGTGGGCTCTACTGGGCACAGCAGCCTGACACCTGGTGTGCCCTGTGTCTTGATCTGCCTCCCTAATATCCACTGTGGCCTGTCCAACAGACAGGGTCTGGTACCTGGAGGCGGGGCCTCGGATGGTGTCAGAAAGACTCTGCTGCCCACTTTGACAGCCCCAGCTCGGTATTCAGGGACAGGAAGGCCACAACGCTGGCACAGCCCCGCCAGGATCTGTGAAGGCCGGAATGCATCTCGCCAGGCATTGTACCCATCCCTGCAGGCAGAAGGGAACAATGTATCAGCTAGGGCTGTGTGAGAGCACAGTGGGACACAAAGGCACTGCTGAGGAAATTAGGTCAAAGAGGTCAAATGACTTATTAGTATGGAAACTCCAGTACCTAAGTTCAAGTCTTGGACACTAAACTAGGGTGTCTTGGGGAGGGAGGGGGGGAAGAAATTCCCCTATTGGAGACGACAATGGGATTGTGAGAACTGGGAGATGCATCTGTTTGGAGATGTATCAAAGGGCTTGTGGCATATACATGAGACCCTGAATTCAAATCTCTAGAGCCCACATAAAGGTCTATACACAGTGCAAGTATCTGTAATCCCAGCACTCCTGTGGGAGATGGAGGTGGAGACAGGAGACTGGAAGCTTATGAGTCAGATAGCCTGAGACACAAGAGTGTGGAGCCCCTGCCTCAAACCAGATGGAAGGAGAAGACCAACACCCAAGTCGGTCCTCAGACATTCGTGTGCATGTTGTGGAATACGTGTGCCCAGATTCTCATATGAGTGTACTCACACAAACACAAGACATTCAAAATATAATAAGATTAAAGACATCTTAAGTGGGAATGTGAGCTTTGCATGCATTTGTTTTGGGAATGTCTTCTTGGGGCACTGCCAGACTCACACATCATACTGGGAGGCCAGCCCACAATTGGCTCTGTGGTGGCTATAGAATCTGTTTTCCAGGTCAATGTGGGTTTCCCCGATGAGGTCATCGGAACCCACGAGGTCATGGTCGAATATGGCCACAGTCAGCTCTGGTTCAGCTGGGAGGGAGACACTCAGCTCCAGGACCCTGGGCAGGAAGGAAAAGTACTAAGGACAGCTCCATGCCCTCAGAGGAGACCTGGGTGGCAGTGTCCAGCCCTTGCCACAGCTGCCTACGCAAGAAGCTGTGAAGCCAGGACGCCCCACTTCCCAAGCCCAGGGCCCAGCCTCACTCTCCAAAGATGGGGTTGAGTTGCTTGGGGATATAGCGTTCCTTTGTGTCCTGCTGCTCCTTGCCAGCGCTCACCACCACATATGGGTCTGCCTTGCCATTGGGGTCCGCAGGAGCCAGGTTGGTAGCCTAGGGAGTGGAACCCAAATCCAGTGGAGTCAGGAGGCATAGCGCCCTGGAAGCCTGAGCCCTCATTGGATCTAACCTCCTGACTTCATGAGGTACTGGAGGTCAAACCCATGAAGGTCAAACCCAGGGCCTTCTCCATACTAGCCAAGGACTCTGTCAACTGCCACATCACAACCCCGTCTCTTCCTCATTACATTGTAAGAAAGAAATCCTACAGCCCATTTGCAGTAGGAATATGCTAAGAACCCATCAGACAAGCTGGAGGCACAAGGCCCTGGTCTCCAGCAGTTGCTGCCTGTCTCATGTTAACAGTGCAGCCTAGGGTTGACAAGGTAGAAAATTCTGTGTGACTCAGCCACAAGATGAGAAGATGAGCCATAGAATGAGGTTAGGGGAGGGACAGTACTAGACACTAGGAAGATTGGACCTCTCTGAAGAATTTGCCTGGGAGCTGTGGGAATGGGAAATACCATTAGAGATTTAAAAAAAAAAAAAAAAAAAAAAAAAAAAAAAAAAAAAAAAAAAAACTCTGAAAATAAATCTGTCTTGCTGTTGCTACACTGAGTCTCCAGCACTTTTATTATGAAATGAGGATCGGTGTTTCTCACATACATAAAGAATACACTACCCAGAGTCCTTTGTACTTCCTATTTTCACCTTATGCCAGTTTCTGGAAATTTCTGTTAAAGGACACAGAGCTCGTCCTCACTCCTTTTATACCATTCTATAATGCTCGATTTACACATTCTTATACGCCTATGCATTTGTTTTTATAGTGACTTTTCACTTTTAGAAAGTAGGGGTTTTCTTCCCAACTGTTCAACCAGCCTTTTCTCAGGACTGGAGGTTGATCCCAGGGCCTCCTGGTTGGTAGGCAAATGTTCTACCATCTAGCTATGTTGTTAGCCATCTCCTTTTAATTCTTTCTGAATGTGTGTGTGTGTGTGTGTGTGTGTGTGTGTGTGTGTGGTGTGTGTAGTGTGGTGTATATGCATGTGCCTTCATGAATGTGTACATGCTGCCTGAGGGGCCTAAAATCAACTATGGGAGTCTCCTCAGTCCCTATCTTTATTTTTGAGATATGGTCTCACTGAACCTGAAACTCGCCAGTTTAGCTCTGCTGGCTGGCCAGCACATCTCACTGGGCTTCCCACCCCCACCTTCTCTGTACCAGGATTATAGGTGCACACCACCAAGCCCAGCTTTTTTTTTTTAAAGATCTATTTGTTTTATGTAAGTACAAACACACCAGAAGGGGGCATCAGATTTCATTACAGATGGTTGTGAGCCATGTGGTTGCTGGGAATTGAACTCAGAACCTCTGGAAGAGCAGTCAGTGCTCTTAACCGCTGAGCCATCTTTCCAGCCCCAAGCCCAGCTTTTTACACCGGCACTGGGGATCCAAAAGTTTCCATGCTTGTACAGCAAGCACTTTATCTACCAAGCCATCTCTCAGCCCCTATTCAAGTTTGAGACAAAGGCTCACATAGCCCAGGCTACCCTCAAACTTGCTTTGTGGCTGAGGATGGCCTTAAACTCCTGACCCCTTTGCCGTCACGCCTGAGTGCTGGGATTACAGGCATGCCCACACCTGGTATGTGTGATTCTGGGGATTAAATCCAGGGCTCCGTGTATGCTGAGAAAGCATGCTGTCACCGAGCCATGGTTCCAGTCCTTGGGGTCTTAACTTTCCACTTGGTCTACCTCAGCCTCCTAAATAGCTGTGATTACAGGTAGCACAGGCTACCAGGCCCAGTTCTTGCATTGCTTTTGTGTGTTCATGAGGACACGTGTATTGCATGCACGTTGAGGTCAAAGCACCTCCTCAGTGCTGTTCTTCAGTGTCTACACTTTGTTTGTTGAGACAGCATCTCCCACTGGACTGGAAATGGCCACACAAGCTAGAGCGAGTGCCCAGTGAGCCCCAGGGCTCCACCCGTCTCTAGCTCTCCAGCGCTGGGATTACAAGTATGTAGCACGGTCTGGCTTTTTTAAAAAAATAGGTTCTTGGGATCAAACCCAGGTCTTTGTGCTTCCAGGGCAAACACTTTTCCTACCAAGATACCTTCCTGCTCTCCTGGGTCATTTTTATTTGTGTGTGTGTGTGTGTGTGTGTGTGTGTGTGTGTGTGTGTGTGTGTGTGTGTGTGTGTTTTGGCCTGAAAGATGACGATGAAGCTTAGCTGACTGGCCAAGCACCCACCTCAGTGCTGAGGTTACAAGTGTAAAACATCACACTTGGGTTTTGTTTATTTTTCCCCCAAAGTGAATTATGGGATCAAACGAACTTGGGTCCCCATGCTGATACAACAAACCTTCTATGACCCCGCCATCTTCTCAAGTCACTTCTGACAGCTGAGCCCTCTCTGCTTACAAAATACACGTAAGCTGCTAGTTCTCAGTCTAATGACTGACATTTCTAACATCCAGGACAGTGTGATGTCTCACTATCCTTGTTGTGCAGGACTTTTGTCATTTTATTTCCCGATACTGTTTTCTTACATATTCTATAATTCTGTGTCGTGAGTCCACATTTGTTTTTAGCCCTGTGGAAACTTTGAGGCTGGGTTTATGGTCACTTTGAACAGTCTCTTGCTTGGTTTTGTTTGCTGGTTTGTAATTTTTGGTTTTATGAGGCAGGGTCTCTAGTGGAGCAGGCTAGCCTAAAGCTTAGCATGTAGCTGAGGCTGGCCTTGAGTTTCTGATCCTCTTGCCTCTGCTGCTACAGTTCTGGGATTGTAGAACGAGTAGACACAACTAGCTTGTTTGTCCTGTTTGTTTGTTTGTTTGTTTGTTTACTTGGGTTTGGTTAGTTGGCTTCTTTGGTTTGGTAAGGGTTTTGTTTCATTTTAATTTTATTTTATGTGTGTGGGTGTTTTGCCTGCATGTGTATCTATGTACCCACCAGGTGAATGCCTTAGACAGTGGACAGGAGAGAGCATCAGATCCCCTGGAACTGGAGTTACAGATGTTAGTGAGCTGCTGCCTCCTGGGTGCTGGGAATCCTACCCAGCAAATCCTTTGGAGGAGCAGCCAGTGCTCTCAACTGCTGAGCTACCTCTCAGGCCCTGGTTTGGTATTTTGATTCTCCTGCCTCCACAAATGCTAAAATTACTGGTCTACATGGCTACATCTAGTCATGGTTTTGGTTTTGGTTTTGGTTCTGGGTTGGGGGGGGGTCAGGTTGGGTTGGGTTGAGTTGGGTTTGGTTGATTGTGTTGTGTTGGGTTTGGTTGGTTGAGTTGGGTTGGGTTGGGTTGAGTTGGGTTGGGTTGGGTTGGTTAGGTTAGATTGGGTTGGGTTGGGTTTGGTCTTACTGTGTAGCCCAGGTTAAGCTAAAACTCACTATGCAGCTCAAGTTGGCCTGGAATTCATTGTAATCTTCTTCACATCTCAGCCTCCTGAGAGCTGGGATTACAGATATGATCCTAAGATTTCTGTTTCCTCTGCTGAGTCCCCGTGGCCTTGAGCATGCCTTGTAAGTGATCTCAACCAAACCTCAGCTCTCGGTTTTAAATTTTTTGGATTAAACAGAAAATACAAATCCCAGTCTTAAATCAGTGTAGGGCCATGCTAAACACACATTCCCCAGAAAGACAGTTTCCCTGGAACAGATTCTTGTCCCATGGGTGAGCCACCTCTTGGCCTGCTTCCTACGGGGTCTTGTTTCTAGACCCTTCCCTGGCTCAGGCTCTAAGAACCCAAGGTCAAAGTTAAGATGTGGACAAACCCTTTTGAGACAGCCTGAACTCTGGGGCTCATCTGGAAGTACTACAGCTGCCTCCTCACTCAGGGAAAGGAAATTTTTCTTTCTTTAAAGCTTTGTGTTCATTAAATAGAATTTTGTCTAGTATGTCTAGATGTATCACAAAGTGATTTATCTCAGATCACCCTGTCTTCCCTGTTGCTAAAAGGAACAGTAAGAATGAATGAGTTCTACTACCCAGCAGCCCCCAGGAGGGTCAGGTGGTGACAGAATGTCTCTTCCCATGATGTCTTAGATCCTTACGTTAGAGTGAAGCATAGTGTCTGCTCTGGTGACTGAGACGGGGGAGTGGGGGCATAGCAACCAGCATAGCAACCTGCTCCTTCCCTGTTGCTCCTCAAGATTCCTTTAAGAAAGTTCTGGGGCCCCACAAGTCCTGCTTGACAGACATAGCAATGGGAAGAACTACAGGTGTTCTGGAACTGGGGGTCTGTTCTGGAACTGGGGGTCTGTTCTGGAACTGGGGGTCTGTTCTGGAACTGGGGGTCTGTTCTGGAACTGGGGATCTGTTCTGGAACTGGGGGTCTGTTCTGGAACTGGGGATCTGTTCTGGAACTGGGGGTCTGTTCTAGAACTGGGGATCTGTTCTGGAACTGGGGGTCTGTTCTGGAGCTGGGGGTCTGTCCTGGAACTGGGGGTCTGTTCTGGAACTGGGGATCTGTTCTGGAACTGGGGGTCTGTTCTGGAACTGGGGGTCTGTTCTGGAGCTGGGGGTCTGTTCTGGAGCTGGGGGTCTGTCCTGGAACTGGAGGTCTGTTCTGGAACTGGGGATCTGTTCTGGAGCTGGGGGTCTGTTCTGGAGCTGGGGGTCTGTTCTGGAGCTGGGGGTCTGTCCTGGAACTGGAGGTCTGTTCTGGAACTGGGGATCTCTTCTGGAGCTGGGGATCTGTTCTGGAACTGGGGGTCTGTTCTGGAACTGGGAGTCTGGTACTACAGTCTTTGACTTCCTGCACCCACGACCAGAATGTGAATAAGTCCTGATACCAGCAAGCTTTGTGAGAGAGGGGAAGTCTAACCACACCCAGGATTTCTACCTAAACCCTGAAGGAAGGAGCCTCTGTGATCTCTGAGGAGCCTTTGAGAGCCTTTTGTTCTGTAGACTGCACACTATTGTCTTTGCTGCTGTGGGGATGAACCAATCACTACCCACCTTCACTATGTACACTCTGACCAGGAGCTTGATGGGCCGGTTCTGGGGAATCCCCCTGGAGATCTGAGGCTCAGAGAAGGATTTAGCTTCTGACTCAGGGTAAATTAGGAAGGAGCCCTGAGGTGGGGGAGACAGAAGAAGACTTGGTAAGAAAGGTAAGGTTTTTTTTTTTTTTTTTTGGTTTTTCGAGACAGGGTTTCTCTGTGTAGTCCTGGCTGTCCTGGAACTCACTCTGTAGACCAGGCTGGCCTCGAACTCAGAAATCCGCCTGCCTCTGCCTCCCAAGTGCTGGGATTAAAGGCGTGCGCCACCACTGCCCGGTGAAAGGTAAGTTTTTAAAAATCAATTACATTAGATGTATTTATTTTGCTTTGTGTGTGAGTGTTTTCCCTGCAGCTGTGTCTGTGCTCCTGTGTGGGTGTGGTTCCACAGGTCAGAGGAGGATGTCAGGTCCCCTGGAATTGGATTTAAGGATGGTTGTGAACCACACTATGGTGTTGGGAATGAAATCTAGGTCCTCTGCAAGAGCAGCAGTGTTAACCTCTGAGCCGTCTCTCCATCTCTCCATCTCTCCATCATGTAGGAAAACCCTATGAGTCCTTTTCCAAGTCTTTTTCTTTCCCCACGTATACCTTGAACTTGCCCACAAAGTGTCCAGATGCTTCCTCTCCATCTCCGTCCTGGCCGCCTTGTCCTCTGTACAAGGGGAACACACTCAGCCAGTCTTCAAAGTGGCTAAACTCATCCTCCAGGGAGCTGTTGTAGATCTGAAAGGCGAGGGGCTTCAGTGACAACTCTATACCCCAAATCCCAGGGACTCCCTCCTCCCCAGCACCCTGTCACCTTCAGGGTAGCAATTGCTTTCTTCCGAGGCACAGAGACTTTGATATCAGTCTCCCCCTGCTCCTGGGCCTCCCTGTCCCCAGAAATGAGGTGAGTCCCATCTGGAAACAGCAGAATTGCCCCTGGTAAGACATGGGGTGGGGGTGGGAGGACAGACAGAACAAGAGCAAAGAGCTGGGACTCTCACCTGGATCTCCAGCTTCGTCCATCTCATCATCGGAGCTGGACTGAAATCAAAAGGCAGGTCAGAGAGCCCTCCTGGCCATGCCCCTCTGTAGTCCACCCCCTTTCCAGCTACACAGCCACTTCTTTTTCAGAAGTTGCATTTATTGTCTGGTCCTGTGAACTCAGTCACTGCCACTCACATACGGTCACCGAGTCCTTGACATGAGGTTAGTCTGCACTGAGAGGTGCTGTGAGCTAGAACACACAACAGACTTACTAGGAGAAGGCAAAATAGCTTATTATTGTTATGATAGTTACTACTCAAAATGATGTGTTATATATATGTGTGTGTATGTGTGTGTGTAAAACATTATTAAAATTAACCTCATTTGTTGCCTTTTACATTTTTATTTGTTTTTCAAGATAGGGTTTCTCTGTGTAATAGCCCTGTCTGTCCTGGAACTTGGCTTTGAAGACCAGGCTGGCCTCAAACTCACGGAGACCCACCTGCCTCTGCCTCCTAAGTGCTGGGATTAAAAGTGTGTGCTGCCACACCTGGTTCCCTTTTACTTTTTAAATAAAAATTAAAATTAAAAAATTGATCCAGGTGGTGGTAGCATATGCCTTTTATCCCAGCACGTGGGAGACAGAGGCAGGCAGATCTCTGAGTTAGAGGCCAGCCTGGTCTATAGAGTGTGTATCTCTGCTTGGCTTGTAACTGGTTATTTAGACCAGGCTGGCCTCCAACTCACAGGGATGGGGGACTGGTTTAATGGGCTCAGGTTCTATTTTTATTAGACAACAGAATGATAGCCAACAGATGTCTGACCACTAAAACTGAGCTGAAGAGGAAAGAAGATGGCTGAAGTAAAGAGGTCTGGAACACACAGGGGTCTGTTGTGTGAGACCCCACCTTGCCTTTCATCCCCCAGTTCCAGCCCTGGGTCCTGCTCCTCGTACCTGCCCCTGGAATTCCTGCAGTGAGGCATAGTACTTGGACCACCAGTCCATCTCTTCTGGATCTGGAATGTCTTCCTCCAGCTCAGGGCCTTGACCCAGGAGCCCTAAGGTAAGCTTCTTTAGAGGGGCCTGAGGCAGAGAGGACCTTGTGGTTTTCGGCCAGTACCACCACAAGCCCTGACATCCCTTCCCAGCTTACGGAGCGCCCCTCACCTTCAGGAGCTGTCTGGATATTCCTGCTTCAGACTTCTCTCCTGGGAGTAGGGAAATGATATCATGAGTTTTAGGCCAGTAGAAACCAGACTCCATGCCCCATTAGAGGGTCCCACTGGAGCCATCTCTACCAGGATCCAGAGGGGCTTCTGTCTGGTAGCCCCTACCAAGAACACTCCTGACCTTGAGGCCTCTGTGGCACCAGGTCCCTTGTCTCCTCCTCTGTTCCTTCCTCCTCTTGGGGATGCTCATGACCCTGGAGTGTGAATCTGAGCATGTGGGGAACGATATGGGACCCCACGAGAACGGTTCGTCCAAAGGCCCGGCGCTCAATCACCAGGATGCTTAGTGGGGGCTGCAGATATGGCTGTTCTGGCAAGTCCTGGAAACAGGGAAACAGGGAAACAAGGAAACAGGGAAACAGGAAGTGAGTCTAAGCTCTGGGGAAGGAAGAAGGAGCAGAGAGCAGGAGAGGAAACAAGCCATTCTGGGTCCATATCTGCCACACTGTCAGCCCCTTAAGTCATCACGGCCTTCTGTCTCTACCTGCTAAAGAAGGGACACAGTGTGGACTAATAGACTGTCCTAAATATGGTGACATAACTGATACAAAGGGACTTTGGCACCTGCAAAGTGAACCCAGGTTAGTGTTGCCCTCAGGTAGAAGACAGTGCTCACCATGCAAATAGCGAGTCTGAGCCATAACATTATGGAGTTTAACCAGGGGATTCCCTAACTGTCCCTGGCACCTAAGAGGGGAAAGGACGATGATTACACTTGATTGCTGGCTTCATTTATCATGTACAAAGAGGAGAAGAAATAGAGCTATACTGGAGAAAAGCATATACCTTTCTCTGGAATTAAAGTTTTATCAGTTTTTAAAAAGTTTTTAATGAGATGCTATGTAGCCAGGCAGTTGTGGCATATGTCTCTAATCCCAGCACTCGGCAGAAGCAGGTGGCTCTGTGAGTTCGAGATCAGCCTGGTTGATGGAGCAAGTTTCTGGACAGCCAAAGCTATATAGAGAAACCCTGTCTCCAAAAACAAAAACAAACAAAAACAAAACCAAAATGCTATGTAGCCCTGGCTGGCCTGGAAGTTGCTATGTAGACAAGGCCAGCTTCAGAGTTGCTATGATTTTCCTGCTGCTGTCTCCTAAGTTCTGAGGTTACAGAAGTGTACCACTATGTCCCGGAACTGAGTAAGGATCATAGCTAGGTGTGGTGGAATATGCCTTTATTCCCAGATTGGGAGGCAGAGGCAGGTGATCTCTGTATCTCTGTGAGTTTGAGGCCAGCCTGGTATACATAGTGATGCCAGAACAGATAGAGTTACATAGTGAGACCTTGTCTCAAAAAAAAAAATGAGTAATAATCTGAAATAAATTGTGAAAAATCAGCATTCATATTTGTGACATTTTGTGTATTGGATACAACCTAGAGTTGCTGGGAAGAGAATCTCGGGAGGGATTGTCTGTGTCAGGTTGTGGGAGGGGTTTTCCCAATTGTGTTAATTGTAAATTGGAAAGACCCAGATTACTCAGGGAGGCACCATCCCCTAGGCAGGTCATCCTGGACTACGTAAGTGTGTAAGTAAGTGTATGAAGGACTGTGTGGATATAGAGAGGATTCTGAGCACAGGTAAGCATGGATGGATGGATTCCCTCTCTTGACTGTGGATGTGATTTGACAAACTATCTTAGGTTCCTATCACTGTGACTTCCCTGAAACCCCAGGCACATGGAGAACCACCTGCCTTGGCTTTAGAAGTGCTGGGATTAAACACATATACCACCACACCCAGATGAAAGAAACTTTAGCGTCAAAGACACACACAGGTTGAAGTCTGAGGGTGTGGCTCTGTTGTAGATTTGATTGCATAGCAGAGCATGTTTGAGGCTCTGAGCTCAACACTCAGTATCACAATAAACAAATAACAAATTACAAATAACAAATTAAAAAGACATACATACATAGGAAGAACTGGGAGATAATCAGGCAAACAGTAATTGAAAGCCAGAGAAGTTATACCATTAGTTAAAATAGACCAAGAAACAAAAAACATTACTAGAGACACAGAGGGTCATTCTACAGTGGTAAAGGGGTTGATTCATCAGGAAGCTAAAACGACTGTAAACAAATACACACTAAGCAACAGAGTTCAAAACACAAAAGGGTAAGAAATGAAGGATGAGGATGGGGGAGTCTTACAGGGCATGTCTAGCATGTGTGGTTCACAGGGACCAATATTTAGCACTGAAAAAGAGAAGTGACAGAGCTGGGGAGACGTGAATAACAGCCTTGAGACGTCAATACCCTAATACTGACAATGGATAGAACTGGCTAGAAAACATGAAGAGGGTTTCAAGAGGCGTGAGAAACACTAGGAAGCAGCTGGACCCAGCCGATCTGTCTATGGACCATCAAAGTCAACAAGAGAGGTTTCAGGCACACGGTAGGAAGAGGGTGTATGCTGCCTGATCTGAGCCTTGGAGGAAGGGATGAAGGGAAAGTCTCAGTATGCTTCAGTGTATCTGCTCGATAAACATACCCCTTGGAGGGAACATAAAAGTACAGTTTAAATTAGCATCCTTGATACCAAGATGTGGCACACACCTGATATCCCAGTATTTGGGGGTCATGGAATGCATGACAAGTTTAAGGTCAGCTTGAGCTACATAGTGGGACTTTGCCTCCAAAAAAAAAAAAAAAAAACAACAACAACAACAAAAAACAAAAAAACAAAGAATTGGCTGTCTGGGTGTCTTGGTTGTGTATGTGTTTAGTCTCTTCTTTGTATTTCCTAGACAGTAATCCCCATCTGAAGTAGATAGCTGGCAAAGACTTTCTTTAATTCTGTAAGTTTACCAGCTTTCAGAAGAAGAAACAGACCAGAAGGTGGTGGCACACACTTTTAATCCCACCACTCAGAGGCAGAGGCAGATAGATCTGTGTGAGTTTGAGGTCAGCCTGGTCTACAGAGTGAGTTCCAGGACAGCCAGGATAACACAGAGAAAAACAACAATGACAACAAGAACAAAAATGCTGGCAAGATATGGGTGAGGGGAACCCTTATTTAATGCTGGTAGGAGTGTCATGGGCCCAGCCTCCATGGAAGCCAGTATGGAAATTTCTCAAAAAGCTAAGAAGTGCTGGCACATGCTCAGTGGGTAAAGCACCTGCTGCACAAGCCTGATGACCCTAGCTTGATCCTCAAAACAAATGTAAAGGTGGAAAGGAAAACTGACTCCTCAACCGTGTCCTCTGACCTCCAGAAGAAGGGAGGGGAGGGAAAGGAGGAGGAGCAGGAGGAGCTCTGCCTCAGGAGTAGGGGCTGGCTCTTAATGGCTGAGCCATCTGTGAAGCCGCTATGGTGTCTTTCCTCTCCTCCCCTGTGTTTCAGAGACTGGATAGATTCTCTGATGTTTATTCTTCAGGCCTCTGGCTAACACCTTCATTCAACATCACTAAGAGAATGCCACCAATCTAACGATTAACGCAGAGAAGTCATGAACTACAGCCAAGATTCATGGCCCGCCCACTGGCAGTTTTTATAAGTTTTATTAGAGCACAGCCGTTTAATTTCTACACTGTCTCTTGCTGTTTGCATCTGCAAACAGCTCATGCTACAGAGCGTGTCCCGCTGCAAACAGCTCATGCTACAGAGCGTGTCCCACATGTAGCAAAGCTGAAGAGTTGCAGATGAGAGCCTAAAAGATTTAGTATTTGGCTTTAGATGCGGATGCTGCTCCTGAATCATCCTAACTAGTCAGCTCGAATTCACTGCCTCTGCTTCCTCAGTCCTCCACCCTTCAGGCTGTGTCCTGGCCCGCTCTCACCACTGTCACCCACAGGACACGCCCTGTGCCGGCTTTCACCACTGTCACCCACAGGACACGCCCTGTGTCCGCTCTCACCACTGTAACCCACAGGACACGCCCTGTGTCCGCTCTCACCACTGTCACCCACAGGACACACCCTGTGCCGGCTTTCACCACTGTCACACACAGGATACTCTCTGTGCCCTCTCTCACCACTGTCACACACAGGACACGCCCTGTGCCTGCTCCTCACCACTGTTACATGTGGGACATGCCCTGTGCCTGCTCTCACCACTGTCACATGTGGGACATGCTCTGTCCCTGCTCTCACCACTGTCACATGTGTGACACCCTCTGTGCCTGCTCTCACCACTGTCGCATGTGGGACATGCCCTGTGCCTGCTCCTCACCACACACAGGACACGCTCTGTGCTCTCTCTCACCACTGTCACGTGCTGGACGAGCTCTGTGAAGTTAGGGTTCTCACGGTAGTTGGCCAGAACTTCAGACTCCACATGTCTCCCAGCCACTTCCAGAACGACCTGAGGCTTTTCCACCTCAAACAGGTGGACACGGCCCAAGCCTCGAAGACCCCAGAACAGCACCTAAGGTCAGGAAGAGGGAGAGTCAAGGGCTATGGCTGAGATGAGGCCACCAGGTTGGGGGAAGTGAAGAGGCTTCAGTGCTTGGTGCTACCTCAAAACGGAACTCCCTGAGCACAGGGCGCACACTAGGAGGCAGAGACAGGTGTCCAGAGGTGGGGTCAACCAGTGAAGCCAGATCCTGGGGCTCCACATCACTGGGCACTGAGGGCTACAAGAAAAAACAAATCAGAATTCACACCAAAACATGGAAAGCCTAGGCTTGGAGAAGAGGCATGGGTTTCTGTGAAGTGCCAATGCAGGGGGGCCGGACAGAGCTGGATTTGAAGGGAGGACCTCCCAGATGCAGATGTGTATATGGAAAGTGGGGTGGGGGTCTGAGGCATTCGGGATGGGATAACCCCAGGATGAACAGCAATATGGGTTCTCTAGAGGTAGAGACCTGACAAGATGAACCTTGGGTATATCCATCAGTAAACCTGGGGTCAGCATGTCCAATGGGGTCAACCCAGGAGACACTTGCAGCCAGCATTCCCTTCCAAGGTCCTAGACCTTGGGACACCCAGAAATGTCAGGCCAGGGTACCTAACCTCAAGATGGCCACTGTAGTCCAGTTCAATAAGTTCAAAGGTAGCAATGACTTCTCCAGCAGCCTGAGGCCCTTTCCTCAGGGGGAAGAACTGCAGCTCAGGGCGCTGATATGGGTCCTCTATCAACTTTACTCTTGGGGCTGCAAATGCCCTGCCTAGGAACACAGCAGGGCCCTGTAGGAGGCAAAGCAGTAGGAACTAAGGAAGATACAGCTGGTTGTGGTGGCTACATCTTTAACCCCAGCACTTAGGAAACAGACAGTAGCTTCTGTGAGTTCCAAGCTAGATTGGTCTAAGCAGCAAGTTCCAGGCTAGCCAGGGCTACATAGTGAGACATTCTGCCTGCAACCCCAAAAATACAGGGGGCAGGGGAAGGATGCTCAGAAGCTAAAGGAGAAGTCACCAAGACAGTTGGGAAGAGGCAGCTGGAAATGGGGTGGAGGAGGGGACACACTCACAAACTTATTATGGTCAAAGACATTGATGGCCACTAGTGGGGGCTCCTCCCGCAAATGTTCCCGCCTGCCGTCCACAATCAGCTGGTCAAATACCAAGAGTTCATCCCACAGGGGACTCAGTGTCTGCTCCAAGACCTTGGGGACCATGAAGACAAAGGGGCAGAGACAGATGTCAGAAGGGAACCCCCTTGTATGCCAGGTGGGTAGTCAACGTGATGCTTTAACTAGCTGTTTATCACCAAAGGCATGGTTGTCCAGTTCTGGGGTCTCTCTGTGACCATCTGCCTTTTCCCAGCCCTAAAGTCAACCCCAGGAAACAATGGCTGTCTGTTTTGTACCAGGGCCTGAGTCAGGCCAGAGTCTTATCTAGTACTCTGTCCTGAAAATACAAAGTGGGGAGAGAAACATAGGTCCTTGGACAACAGTGCATCTTGTCCCCTGCTTCCCTCCAACCCCCCACCCCCGTTTGTGTCCCAGTCTGGCTCTCACCCGTGTGGTCTGGCACTGAGTAGAGATGAGAACATGTGCGAAGGGGTCTGAGAGGCCACTGTCATCTGCTGCCAACACACCTCGGGCCTGGTACAGGTGAGCCCGCAGCTGGAAGTAGCTGAAGTCTGAGATGAGGAAAAAGGAGACACGCTTGCTCAGGGACCACTGGAGTTCCCTCACTTGTGAAGCCCTGCCTAGGGCAAACAGCAAGGTGAACTGACCCTGGGCCCGCACTCACCATCCCGGGATAGGCTGTGGGGCAGTCCAGCCGAGGGTTCAGGCAGAAGATCTGGGGGCAGCTCAGAGGTGCAGGCCTTGGATTGCTTGCCCAGCCCCAGCCACAGGAAGAGCTCCAGCTTGGCACAGACCTCACCAGGGGCTGCCCCGGGTGCCTGTGTGGGAAGGAGGAATGCTGGAGCCACCCCTTGCCCCAAATCTCTCTGCCAAGGAGAAGTGGTACCCAAGTTCCCCAGTGTAGAAGGTCTGCTCCCACTTCTGCATCCTTCCTCAGGCCCTCCATCCCACCCCATGATCCTACCCCATGCCTTACGATGCCACGCCTATATCCACAGCCCTAACCCCAAATGTATAACCTGCCCTCTCTGTCCCTCCATCCTCAGTACATTCATATTTTCTGTCCTTTACCCCAAGGGTCACAGCTTCTCACCACTACAAATCTGCTTTGGTGTCTCTTCTAGAGGCAGATCATTTGGAAATTTTCTATTTGTAAACCAACTCTGCTCTCAAGAAAGCTCACTCCTTCCATATCACCTTGCCTATGTGTCAGGACCACTGTAGGCCCAGGGCAGACAAGTTTGCTTTTGACTTCACTCCCAGGCTGACCTGGACAAAGCCCCACTCCCTTTCACCTTTATGGACAGTTGCAAACAGTCAGGGAGTTTCTGCTTGGGAACACAGGCCGCCAGCTCCAATGCCCTGTCCTGTCTGCGACCCTCACCCCACTCTCCCCAGCCCCGTCTCACTGTGAGTAGCAGACTCTGGATCTTCCCACAGTCTCGGCCTCGTTCCTCCTCAACCACGGAGAACAGCACATCCTGGGCAGGGACACGGGCATAGGCCACGCGGCGCTGGCCACTGAACATCCAGACTAGCACGTCAGGGAGGGGTGGCTGCGGCTATGTGTGGGAGACAGGGTTGCTTAGGGAATTTGGAACTAAGACCACCTGACCCTGAAGCTTGATGGGAACTTCAAATGTCCTGAACTTTCTCTGAACCGCTGGCCACCTGCTCCCTGACCTCTCCTCCTGGATGCACCATAGACCATCCCAGACTCAGGTCCCACTTGAAGTCCTCACCTGGCACACAGCCTTCTGCCCTTGTCATTTTTACATCCAACGTTCAGTGGTATTAAGCGCTCTCACAGTTGTACTGACAGTCATGCATCCCCAGAGTTCTTCCCACTAAGACCCATCTCCAACTGAGGGTCCAGTTCCCAGTCACACAAAAAGGCAAAATAATGTAACACTTAAGAACAACAAAACTAGGAAGAGCGAGCTGACTTGGGGCTTAAGCGCTCTTACCGCTCTTCCAGAGGACCTGGGTATGTTTCTCAGCACTCACATGGTGGCTCACTCTCTGTAACTCCAGCTCCAGGGGAGCTGATGCCTTATCTGTCTACAGATACCAGGCATGAACATGGTGCAAAAATATACATGCTGGCAAAGAATCTATACAGGCAAACTAAGTAAACCCTAAAAAAACCAAACTGATGAAGTCAGGCATGGTTGGTTACGCCTTTAATCCCAGCACTTGGGAGCCAAAGTCAGGCAAATCTCTGAGTTCGAGGCCAGCCTGGTCTATAGAGTGAGTTCCAGGACAACACGGGCTACACAGAGAAACCCTGTCTCAAAAACAAACAAACAAACAACAACAATGAAACTATATATGATATATATTTATGTCATGAAATGTCCTTTGACAAAGGAAGGATTTCATTAAACATTTTTAAGACGGGTGTAAACACATGCTTATTGTGGGCAAGCTAAGAAAGGAAGGGAGAGAGGGAAGAAGGAAGGGAGAAAGAGAGAGGAGGAAGGGAGAGGAACAGGAAGGGAGAAAGGAAGATTGTTGATTTTGCTCTAAGATTTAATTGAATGACACTCCTACCCTGCTATCCTTCCTCTCTCTACACCAAACTACAACTATCAAATGTGCTTGGAATTGTAGCTTCTGCCCACCAGGACTGACCATGATGGCTAGTCTGTCAGCTTCTGCGGTGTGCACAAGCTCTCCTCACACGTTCCAGTCAAAGGAGGCCATCCATGCCCAAAGCTTGTGGTCACCTGTCCTTCCAAACAGATCTTGAATATCTCGGGATCCCTGCCAAACCCTGGGTTTGGCGTTCTTAACTACACCAGAGGAAGCATGTAGCATTCAAAGGACAACAGTCACATCTGCCCAGAGGTCTGTGGAAGGGTCTAGAACTTAGGGAAGTATGCAGAGTGGGAAAGTGGTAGGAAAGGCATCACCTCCCGAGCCAGGAAGTGCAGCTTTGCCAGAAGCTTCTTAGCCAGCACCACGGTCCTCTGCATGTTGTTCCGCCTCAGGCTCCGTAAAAGCCGAAGTCCTTGCTTTGCCATCAGATTCTAGAAGGGCAGGCAGAGTAGATGAGTAGAGGAGGACTCCGCCAGGCATCGCTACCTCCTTCCCTTCCCAGCCTGTACCAGGCTGTGTACCAGGCTGTGTGTCAGGAGCTTCACTCGGCAACGATCCAGGGCATTGGGTCGAGTCATCGTCCTGCGCTCAGCACCATGACAAAACTGTCTGCAGAGAGAAGTCAAGGACGAGATCAGGACCCTGGAACCTCTTCCTTCAGGAAGACCTCCTACTTCCTGACTCTGACAGTTCCTCCTCCGAGAGCCCCATGCCCAAATACAACTAGCACAGCCTGGACTCTAAGCCCTGCAGCCACCAATATTTAACATCTCCGGCCTGGGCTACTTCAGCTACTAGTCTATAGACCAACAAACTAGCCTGCTTGCTAGTTAGATATGCTAACCCCACCCAAGGCCTAACAGCATCAAGGCCTACTTGTTTACACTCTGGGAGAGTCCTGTCCCCACATTAATCAGAAAGGAATGCCTGCTTTAGTCTCCAGCAGCCTGGCTAAAAGACAGCTAGACTTCCAGGTGAGGTGGTATTTGGCACCTTTAATCTCTGCACTTGGGAGGAAGAGGAAGGTAGATCTCTGTGGGTCTGAGGTCAGCCTGCTCTACACAGGGAGTTCTAAGACAGCCAAGGCAATAAAGTGAGACCCTGTGTCAGAGAAAGAGTGTGTGTGTGTGTGTGTGTGTGTGTGTGTGTGTGTGTGTGTGTGAGAGAGAGAGAGAGAGAGCGCCAGGCAGTGGTGGCACATGCCTTTAATCCCAGCACTTGGGAGGCAGAGGCAGGCGGATTTCTGAGTTCGAGGCCAGCTTGGTCTACAGAGTGAGTTCCAGGACAGCCAAGGCTATACAGAGAAACCCTGTCTCAAAAAAACCAAGAGAGAGAGAGAGAGAGAGAGAGAGAGAGAGAGAGAGAGAGAGAGAGAGAGAAAGAGAGAGAATATATGCATGATTTCCAGTGACCCAGTGACCACGTCCAACCAACGCACATCCAAGTTGCACTGCTGAGATGGCCTCAGGAGAAAGGGCGCTAGATGCCTAACAATAAGAGAACCCACATGGAGGAGGGAATCAACTCCTAAAAATTGTCTTCTAACTTTCCCCATCCCCTTCATGATATGAATGCAAGCATGCACACACAATTAAAAATATTTTTAAAATGTAATTAAGGGATGTTTTTAAAAACACATAGAAGTCAAGCTGGTTGGTGGTAGCATACACCTTTAATCCCAGCACTCAGGAGCCAAAGGCAGGTAGATCTCTTGTCAGTTTGAGGCTAGCCTGGTCTACAGACCAAGTTCAAGGACAGCTGGGACTACATAGAGAGAAACTTTGTCTCAAAATACAAAAACCAAACAAACAAACAAAAAACCTACATAAAAGTCAAAATTTCAATTGTTACCTTTCTCTTTTACTAAATTGTTTACATTCTATCTTAAAAATCCAGAACCAGGATGGGTACAAGACTTGGCAGTAGAGCACACGGTTTGCGCTTTGCATCCTGGGTACAAGACTCGGCAGTAGAGCACACGCTTTGTGCTTTGCCCACATGAGGCTGAGTTTAATGTCCAGCACACACACGCATACACTAGCACCCAGCATCTAGCCCCTTCTCCCATCTTTTCCCAGGATCACCCAGTCTAAGTTTCTTTCTCACACAGGATCAGGGCAGACACCTCCTCACTACACCGGCTGCTGTTTCTCACCCTCAAAAGTGCCCAGAAGGCTGTCAACACTTTCCCATCTATTTTGCTCCACTGCAGTTGCCTATCTAAGGGTAAAATATAAAACTCTAAAAATGGACTAAAAGGCTGGGTATGTCTGGTCCATTATCTCTAACCTCATCAAATGTACTTGTGCCATCAAGGACAACCCTGTGTCACACTGGCCTCTTAGCTCCTTCACAAATTATGTAGAAAGCAAAATGTCCTTGTGTACACAGAGAAGCACTGGAGATAGCAGGAAAGTTGAACACACAGCTTGCCTCTTCCGTGGAACGAGATGCTTAGCTGGTCCTCTTGGAAGGCCAGGGATGAATGGACATAGTTTAACCCAGTGATCGTTCACTGCCTGGTAAGCGAGGATCTCCCAGAATTTATGTTTTGCTTATCCCAGGTCCTTTCCCCCTAAAACCTTGCGCATTGCTTCTAGGCCATAAAACCCATCCTAATGAGAGACACCACTTGTACTTTACCACAGCCCAAGTGACTCCTGTACTATCTTGGGCCCAGGGCAATCCTGACATCCACAGGTGTTATGTTTAGCTATCTCTGAGTCAACAATACCCATCTTTGTGAAAGAAGCCAGACATACTATGCAAAAGTTTTCAATGGTAAACATGTTTTAAATGTGTTGTCCTCCTGGGACTGAGTTATCAGAAAACCTTCCCCCACTCCCCCCCTACCCCCCCGCAAATTATGCTGCGCTCAAAAATGGCTAAAGTAAATGATCTGGGTCAGCATACAAAAGTCCTGGCCCGGCACCAGTATCTAAAAATCAGGGGAATCATTCTTGTCTCTTCATGGGTTGTTTCCCAGCTTGCAGGGAACCTCTACAAATTTATCCTACACACATTTTCCACCACAGCTATACAGGGAGGCTCTAGCTCCTGGGGGGGGGGGGGGGTGGCGAAAGGAGCAAGCAGGCCATTCAGGTAAAAAGCTTGGAGTGTTATAGAAGTCAACATCCATGGTTCTGGAAGGAGTGGGCTCTACTGTGTCCCCTGGCACAGAATGGACGGACAGTGAGCATCCAGAGCCTGTGACTTTGATGCTTCTGTCCTGGTGTCACAGCTGAGTCTCTGCAGATTTTCAGATTTCTTTCTCTGTGCTCCTGAAATGTCTAGCCTCAGCAGCATAATGTAAATTTGCATTTCCTGCAAAGAATTATCCCCAGAATTCAGTTCATCTTGCTGTCTGTCTACCAGCTATATGTCCACTTTCAAGGCTAGCTAACATCTCCAGAAATAAGCTTCCAACACCCTTCCTTTCTTCTTCTTTCCTTCCTTCCTTCCTTCCTTCCTTCCTTCCTTCCTTCCTTCCTTCCTTCTACAGCTTAGTTAACAGCCCAGTCTACACAGCCAGGCAAGCTGGGATGGTTAATGTTAACCATCACCTAGACAGGTTCTTTGGTTGCCAAGGAAACAAACCCCTTGAGCATGTTAGTGAGAGTTTTTCTAGATTGGGTTAGTTTGATTGAGAAGATTCACCAGAACTGTGGGTGGCCCCATCTCATGGGCTGTGCTGGGCTGGGCTGCAGCTGTGCTGACATATCCAACTGCAAATTTTCTCTTGAATTCACTCACCTGGCCTTTTACTGTTGTTTTGGTTTGGCTTTCGAGACAGGGTTTCTCTGTGTAGTTTGTGGCAGTACTGGAACTCACTCTGTAGACAAGGCTGGCCTCAAACTCATAGAGATCCACCTGCCTCTGACTCCTGAGTGTTAGGGCTAAAGGCGTGTGCCACCACTGCCCAGCCTTGCTTTTTAAAATTTATTTATTTATTTATTTATTTATTCACTCACTTATTTCTGGCCAATGATCTCATGTGTGCCACACTGGTCTCACGCTTGATCTTGAATTTCTGACCTTCCTGCCTCTATCTCCCAAGTGCTGGGATTACAAGCATGCACCACCATGCCAGGTTATTGCAGTGCTGGAGACTGAACCCAAGGCTTTGTGCATACATACTGGGCAATTGCTCTGTCAAGTGAGCCCATTCACCGCATGGCTCTGTTCCTCTCCTGTCACCTAAACATTACAAGGCCTTCTTCAGTTGTCCTGCCTTCTCTCTCACACCCTCTCTCTCCCAACTCATGCTTTTCTAAAATTATAAGTGAGAATTTCAAGACCTTCGGTGGCTCTCCCCTGCCACTCAGAGAAGAAACTACGGCCACTACAATGACATAGCAGGTGCTATAGGTGTCTGCCGAATGAAGAGGAAGCTCTTGAGAAAAGTGTCAGAAAGGGACTTGAGTACCTGGCGCAGGTGGTCAGATCCATGGAAGTGGAGAGGAAAGACGGAAACAACTAGGACTAGTTCATGTGGTTAGAGCAACAGCTGGTGACTGAGAAAGGACCAGTCAAGGATGCAGGAGAGACAGATGCCAGCAGAGCTAGCTATGCAGGAGGTGAAAGGTTAAATCAGTATCACAGAGGTGCTGCTGAGGAAGCAGCACATCCTCTCTGCATCAGCAAGTAGGGCCATCGCGTGGATGCAGAAATGGCTAGGTACAGACCGGATGGAGAAAGGCAGGTTTACTGGTTGGTTTTGTGGCAACTTGACACAAGCTAGAGTCATCAGAGAGGAAGGAGGGAATGCCTCCATGAGATCTAGCTGGAAGGCATTTTCTCAATCAGTGATCCGTAGATGAGGGCCCAGCCTACTGTAGGAGGTGCCATCCCTAGGCTGCTGGTCCTGGGTTCTATAAAGAAGCAGGCTGAGCAAGCCAGGGGCAGGAAGCCAGTAAGCAGCACTCCATGGCCTCTGCAGCAGCTCCTGCCTCCAGGATCCTGCCTTGGTTGAGTTCCTGTGCTGACTTCCTTCAATGATGAACAGCAATGTGGAAGTGTAAGGTGAATAAACCCTTTCCTCTCCAGTTTGCTTTTTGACCATCCTGTCTTGTTGCAGCAGTAGAAATCATAACTAAGCAGAGTTTTACTTTCTTTATGAAATAGGAGGGAAGAGAAGCCTTATTTATAAGCCTTGAGGAGCCCAGCGCCCGTGATCTCTACTGAGCTCACTTGATATGGCACCTCTCCTTCTCATTCTTCTGTAGGTGCTGGACAAACACAGCTTGAAACTAGACAGTCTTGACAGTCACCCTTGGTCTCTCTTGAGCCTCTCTTCCATCCTGAAACTGGCCACAGGTAGGCAGCTCTGCTGACTCACCTGCTTCCAGCCACCAGCTCTTCCAGAGTCTGCTTGAGTCGTGTGCAGGCACCCAGCCCTGACCTGCGCTGCATTTTCTCAACCTCCTGCAGGCCATGGTCCTGTGTGGGCTCCAAAAGAAGTCAGTCATGAGAGTTCCTGGCCCATACCCTACCCACGCACACCACTCTCCTGGTGGCCCTTCATTGGACTCTGGTTCTGATTCTCTAGCCCCCTTCTGTCTCCACTCCATCAATCACTCTACTGTCTCTCACAACTTTGTTCCCCTCAGTTTGCCTAGAAGCTTCAAGCTCTGTCCAGCATTTCCCTTTCCTGCACCAAGGTTATCGGCTCCACCCCATTAGCCTGTACTTTGGAGCACCTTCAGAAGCCTCAGTCTTTTGCGTCCTGTGGCTAGACCTTTCCCATCAGGTGTGTCTTGCTCTCACCAGCCTCTCAGCTACTTTGCACACACTGTTGCTGCTGTGTAGGCGCCAAGTATAATCCTCCCAGCGACTCCACACATGTAGGCAGGGCTTTCGGTGACGCAGAGGCAAGCAGAGATATGGTCTGGCCAGATAGAGAGAAGAGAGGAGCCTGGGGGCATCTTGATTGCTCAAGGATCTCTTTAACCCCTCCTCAAGTGACTCAGGTCACTTACCCATTGCCATCCACAGGTTCAGGCCACTGAGCAGGTGTCCCCAGCAACTCTTGCTCCTCCTGCCCTGACCCTCTGTCCTCAGATTCCAAGAGAGGCCGAGCCTCCAGTGTACTTCCTTCAGATCCCTCATCAGCCCTTGATCCTTGGCCCAATTGCTCTTCCCGGCGGCCTGCATGACCTGCACCCCATTGAGGATCAGAGCATCAGGCTGAAGGTCAAGCATTTCCCTCCACAAACCCTCCCTCAGTAGAGCAGCACCCGCCCCTCTCCCTGAAGTGAACACCCCTTCCTGTGGCCTAACATCTGAAACAAGGGACCACTCTCCATCCCATGGCTTTTTGGGCTCATCTAGGCCACATACCAATGGAAATCTCCAGGCTGATGGGCTTCTTGGCCAGTGAAGGGTCAATCATGGTGGCCTCAAAGACCACCCCGAAAAGCAAGAAATCTTCAAAGGATGCCAGGGCATTCTAGGAAATAGAGTGAGCCTGGGGTCAGCTCCCGCCCTCCTGAGGAGCAGTCTGTTCTACTTGGTCACAATGCCTACATAAAGACATCAAAAATAAGACCCAGGAGGCTCTGTGTCTTAACTCCCATTCCACCCCTGGTAGCTCCCCCAGGGAACTGACCCCCTCAATATATACCATGTTTAGATACACTAGCACACGTGTGCGCACATACACAGGATTCTTCATCCAAGTCCCCAAATTGGAAACAGCATCATGACGTCTGATGCTGAGGGTGACTCCAGCCCCTACCTCTGGCAGAGGCAGCAGCTCCTCTACCTCCACCTCCATTGCACTAGGAATCTCAGGCACAGCCTCGCTGGTGCTGCCATTGGCAGGCTGCAAAATACCAGCTGGGGTCTGACCCTGCCTGGTCTTCTCCTTCTTCCTTTTCTTCTTTCCGGTGAGCCGGGACAATCTGGACCCTTGTGAGCTCTGGGAGGACTTAGGTTCAACTCTGCCATCGAACACCTCCGTGGACACAGCTACCAGAAGTCGACCCCGGAACCAAATGCCTTCCCCAAGGCCTTCATTGAGACTTTGAAGACCATCCCGGAGCCTGCCGCTGGGGAGCGAGCCATAGAGGGGCACCCAGGCTGGACCAAAAGTGGGGTTAAACCCCGCTGTAGGGGGACAAGAACAGGATTTAGAGGGGAACGCAGAATAAATGGATACTGTTCTGAACTGTACACTGGTATCCTCCAGGGGCTAGGGTGGGGAAGAGAAGGCAGGGTTTGGTTCTTTCTGAACTTGGGAGTGATAACAGTATCAGGCAAAGGACCTCTCTGGGCTTTAGGGAGGAGATGAGGTTGAGGTGAAAGTACTGGTTTTGTGGTAAAGGTTTTGGGGGTGAGGCAAATACTTCAGAGTGGTCACTTCCCTGCAAGGCTTGACTGGAGTGGCCACGTGCTTAAGACTTTGTAAAACTGAGGGCGGGATCATGGTTGGAAGGCAGAGCCTGGTTTAGAGTGGGATCATGGTCAGAAGGCAGAGCTGGTTTAGAAAGTTTGTTTTGTGGGGTGATGGTTCCCCCTGGGCCACCTGTGTTCTAAGGATGAGCTTTGTTCTGAGGAGCTGACCTGAGCCACGGTAGACAAGGCCCCCTGTGGGCCAGATGTGCTCACCTGCGCGACCCGAGTTCGAGATCTGCCTCAGGTCTAGCACGTGCGTGGCGAGTGCCACATCTGCAAGAGGTGCGTCGTCTCGTAGCTGCAGGCGAAGGCTGCATGTTAGCGGCGGGAAGAGCTCCACGAAACTCAACTGCTCATTCCACTCAGGCGCTGTCTCTTCTCCGCGGACCGAAGTCTCACCCTGAAGGCCAAGTCAGGCAGAAGGGGGTCAGTGCGGGTCCTAAAAGATGGCTGAGCAGGAGATGGTGCTTGCTATCAACCCGATGACCTGAGTTTGATTCCTGGGTCCTATACTGTTGTTCCTCCTATAGGTTGTCCTCTGACTTTCACACATGTGCTATGGCACTCAGCACACCACACACATACACAAAATAAATAAAGGCTGGAGAGGTATGTGATGGTTTGTATATGCTTGGCCCAGGGAGTGGCATTACTAGAAGGTGTGCACCTGTCCTCATGTGCTCATAACTCATAACTCCACAGAGCTATTCATGCATACATAATTAAAAATAAAAATAGTCTTGGGAGGCAGAAGTAGGCAGATCTCTGAGTTTGAGGCCAGCCTGGTCTACAAAGTGAATTCCAGGACAGCCAAGGGTACACACAAAGAAGCCGTATCTTGAAAAACAAATAAACAAACAACAACAAAAAGCCAATCATTGTGGCACATGCCTGTAATCCTACCAAACAGATCTTTGAGTATCAGGGCTACATAGCAAAACCTTGTCTCTAAATGAATAAATAATGATTATATTTAGTAAATAAATACTTTCTAAAAGACTCAAGCTGCAGCATGGGGCATAGGAATGACTTACCTGCTGGCCCAGGAAGCTCACCCGCACATATGGATCTAGGAGGACATGTTGGTCATGCAGGGCTCGGGCCAGACTGCCCAGCAGCCCCGTGCGCACCGTGGGAAGCCCCTCTGCACGGTACACACGGACTCGCAACCGTGACCATGGCCTCTCAGCCTGCACCCCGCGTGGCAGGAGTAGATTCCTAAGAGGAGCCAATGTGAGGAATGAAGCTGGAGTCTGAGCCCCTCAGCGTCTCTGCCCCGCCCCCATGCCACACCTCATCCAGTTTTCTCCTCCCACTCCCCAACCCCCAACCCCACCCACACACACACCCCACCCCACCCCACCCCCGCTCACTTCTCTATGTCCGAACTGGTTCCTGGGCATGGGGATGGCGGTGGAAGGGGAAGGTCCCCACGCGCCCTCACAGACAAGGTGATCTTAACGAAGCCCTTGGTTCCGGCGCGGGTGTCACGGGGGTCATGCAAAGGAGCCCACTTTTGATGGAAGTGGCCATCTGAGGACGGAGGAAGAGGACAGAGAGTGAGGGGACATCTAAGGGTCACAGATTCAGGATGTTGGACACTGGCTGGGGGTAGGGCAACACATCCTGTCTCGTACAGAGAGAAGAACCACCATACAAGAAAGGTCAGCATTCCCAAGAGACTGCTGTCTTCAAAGTTAGTACACTGCCCAGAATTCAGTTAATTTGTTCATACAAATAAGCTTCAATGAGAGGAGGGGTTTAATACCTGGCTGGTCCAAGGCCATCCCCAAGTCCATCCTGAAGGTTCCTATCCTGGTGGCCATAAACGGGAGAGTCTGCGAGTGGAAAGCCTGGGGAGAGAAGGGTTAGTCCTAGTGCTTTGGCATCTTTCTTCCTGCCTGCCTTTTCACTCTCAGTCTATAGCCCTAGCTGGGCCTTGAATTCATGGCAATTTTCCTGTCTCGGTCACCCAAATGCCCAGCTGGGCACCTTGCTTTCCTGACATGAATCCGCTTTCCCACTCACAGTTATCTCCAGCAGCAAGTCTTGGAGATGAAGTCGAGTCTCGTGAAATTCAAACAAGAAGTACTGGGGAGAGGGATGAGAAAGGTTAGAGCAGCAAGAGGAGGTTAGGCATGAAAGGCTCAGTCAGCTAGCCCCGAATTCTTGCCTAGAGAATGCGGTCCCTTTCCTAAAGGGCACCTACACACTCTTCCTTCTTTGCCTGGAATGACTCCCCTGGACTGGCTCAAAACACAGAACCCGCATCTTTGCATCCTGGCGCCCCCTCCCCCCCCCCATGGACAGATCTCTCTGGATCCCTCCCATTTTCTCAGACCCGCCCTCTTCTCCTGTGGTGCCTCACCTCATTGTAGAAGGGGCAATTGGTTCCACGCAGTGTTGCAGTCACTCGGCGCTGATCCCCGACGCGAACAGCCACATAGGGGTTAATATTGACTCCCACCAGTTTCTGGGCCTCAAGCACTGTGACCCCCACCTGGGAAAGGAATGAAACAAAGAGGGGAAAGAAAGTCAGAGCTGCCTGGGTAAGGGGAGAAACCTGTGAGACTCCACAAGGGTTAGAATATGGCCTGAGAGTCATACCTGGAAGTCCTGGGCTTTGCATACCTTGAAGGGGTCTCCCCGGGGCAAGCCCAGAGCTCGGCTGTAAAGAAGTACAGTGTCAGCTCTGCTCTTCCCTCCTCTCCTCCCCCCACACACAGATGCACGGCGCTAAGATGAGGAGTCAGACCTCCTTGCCCTACCTCCATCTACATCCAGAATTTGACTCACTCTGAACAAAAGTTGGTTGAGACCAGCTCTGTGGCCACACTGTGCTAAGCGCTGTACCACTGCACTGACATGAAGAGCAGACACAACCTGTCCTTATCAAATTCCTTTACAAATCAGTGTGAGCCGCTCTAAGTGACTGAACATGGCAGTCTGTACTGTAAGTGAATGACCTTTGATGCCTTTGATGCCAGAGTATCTACCCTTTCCGGTGCCCTGGTGTGGATGGATGGGCGTGGCTCATGTGTGAGGAAAACTGACTCAGAGACAGGGTGTGAGCCCAGGAGCATGCGAGTATGTTACCTTTTGAGAGGGCTGAACACCACCCCAGAAATCTCCACGTCAGCTTCGTCCTCCAGCTCCAGCTCCAGGTCCAGCTCGTTCTCTTCATCGTCCTGTGTTCCTAGGCTTCGAGCTAGCCTGCGGCCCATAGCCACTGCCCGCTGCTCCAGCTGGGCCTCCCCAGGCCTGAGAGGAAAGGCCTCATAGGACCCGTCACCTGCTACTGGGCATCCCTTGCCTTTGCTTATCTTAGAACTGACCTTTAACCTGCAGATTGACCCCACGTATCCTGGGACTAACTCTTTTTTATTTAGGTTTGGTTTTTTGAGACAGGGTTTCACTGTGTAGCCCGGGCTGTCTGGAAGTTGATTTGTAGACCACGCTGGCCTCAAACTTACAGTGATCCACCTGCCTCTGCCTTCCAAGTACTGAGATTAAAGGGATGCACACTACACCCAACTTTGGACTAACTTCTTAACCCTGAGATCTGTCTAATTTCAGAACCTAGTCTTGATGCAAGGATTGACCTCTGACCTTAGAATTCAATCACCAGGATGTCAGACTCTAGAACTAGATCATGTCACTGGCTCCTCACCGCCACACTGACCTTGTCTGTTCCCTGTCACTGCCACATACTTACCCTGTGTCCTGGAAGCCCACATTGGGGATGATCAACTCAAAGCTAAGAGGGAAAATAGAGAAGATAAGACCCGACTACAGAGTGTTGAGATCACGCCCACCCAGCAGACCCAGGGTGGACGTGAATGCTACCTCTCTCTTCATCTGGGGACACCAGGCCTTGCATAGGTTACTAGAGGGTTACCTGTCTCGAATGGGTGTCCCAAAGTCCTCCTCTGCCCAGGTTCCAGCAGCTCCCTCAGGGGGCTGATACTTTAGGTCAAGCTCCACTTGAATCTGAAACCAAATACAGCACCCATCAGTGCCCTCCAAGTTGGTGCCCTCAAACTGACATGGGGCTGAGAGGATACCAATACCGTATACACCATCTGTGAATAGTGAGCTCTCCACCTATGTCTGCAGTCACGTGTTCCTCTCCGGTTATAATAATGTTAATATTCACAACTTTCTGCACTGCTGCTAGAAGCCAAGGTGGCTTTCTTTAATGATGACCCCTGGTAGGTTAACTACATTCCAAGGAAGGCCCTACTCCTAAGCTCATCTGGATAACACAAATCGACTTTTATCAAGGGGTGAAAAATAAAGAAAACTCGCAGTCGTGTGGGTAGGCAGGTGAGGGTGGAGAGGAGATATGAGAAGAGTTGGGGGATGAAGATGATCAAATACATCCTATTACATTCTCATAGAATTATTAAAGACTATCGTGTTGTAGATATTCACAACCTTCTTGAGAACTAATGGCAATAGGCTTAGGAGCTTAAAGGATGTTTGCTGCCAAGCTTGACAACTTAAGTTTGATGCCCAGAACCTACTAAACAGAGGAAGAGAACCAACTCCCAGAAGGTGTCCTCTAACTTCTACACAAAGGCTCATGAACACATAAGAAATAAATGTTTAAAGGACTGGAGAGATGGCTCAGGTGTTAAGAGCACTGGCTGCTTTTCCAGAGGACCCGGGTTCAATTCCCAGCCCCCACATGGTGACTCACAACCATCTATATATAATAGGATTGATTCCCTCTCCTGGCATGTAGATGTGCATGCAGTCAGGGAACATACATATCCATAAAATACACGAATAAATAAACCTTAACAAAAATAAAAATAAATGTTTATAATAATTTTTTAAAGAAAGGGTTTTATTGTATAGCCCTAGCTAGCCTTGAACTTAGAGAGATCCACCTGCCTCTGCCTCGCCTCTCTCTGCCTCTCTGCCTCTCTCTCTGCCTCTCTCTCTGCCTCTCTCTCTGCCTGCCTCTCTCTCTGCCTCTCTGCCTCTCTGCCTCTCTGCCTCTCTGCCTCCCTGCCTCCCTGCCTCCCTGCCTCCCTGCCTCCCTGCCTCCCTGCCTCCCTGCCTCCCTGCCTCCCTGCCTCCCTGCCTCCCTGCCTCCCTGCCTCCCTGCCTCCCTGCCTCCCTGCCTCCCTGCCTCCCTGCCTCTCTGCCTCTCTGCCTCTGCCATCTGCTTGGATTAAAGATATGCGCTACCACACTCAATTATAAATAAAATGGAGATAGACAAAGGACTTGGGGCTGGGGGCACAGCTCAGTTGGTAGAGTGTTTGGCCAGCATTCAGAAAGGCTTGAGTTTGGGCTCAGCAGCACTGAAAACAATAAAACATAAACCAGGAATATACAAAAGCAAACACTCATACAACAAACAAACAAATAACTGGACTCAACCTCAGTGTGCACGCCACCTCCTGTTCCTGTTCTTTCACTGTCCTCGGCCCTCACAGCCTGCTCCTCAACAGTTTTCCCAGTTCCAGATCCTTCTAGGTTTCTGTCTTAACCAACTTCCCACACCAGCACACTGGCATTTTGTTTTTAGGTTCTCTGTCTGAACGTTCTCCCTTCTACTTAGCACCTATCACCTTCAATTCTGAGCACAGGTATAGTTTCCGCAGGAAAGTCTTCAGACCTCCCCATGAGGGTCACCGACTGGTTAGCTACACTCTCACAGCCTTGTACCGGCTCTTCTGTAACACTCATCGTGGCAAACTTACTTTGTCTCGTGTGGATGCTTGCTCAATGTTTGACCCCTTGGTGAAGCTTGTGGGCTTCAACAAAGAAAATCTTTATCTGGTTTTGTTGACCACTGAGTCCTCATTGCTCAACATCATCCTTTAACTTAACCAATGATCGAATGAAAACAAAGTCAAGTGTAAGTTTGACTTGCCATTGTGTAAATGAGGAGAGAGCTTAGAGAGAGATGCTAATAACCCTTTCAGGTACACCAATGGGAAGTAGCAGATCTATGATTTGAAGCCAGGTCCACCTCTTCTAAGGATATACGACTTTTTATGAAATATGAGGAAAACCCTAACGGCTTCACCATTGTCTCCCATAAGAAAAAAAGAGAGCCTATCCCAGACCCGAGGAGTAACAGGTACACACACCACATCCCTGAGCCTCAGAAATGAGCCTGCTTCTGGCCCATGTAGGGCTGAAGCAGGGGCTGCAAATAGAACCTAAACTGGGCTGGGTGCTTGTTCCCATTCCTGTCTGGCTCAGGTTTTCCTCTCTGTTAATTCAAACCCTCTGTCTGGAGACATCTTGGGGTTGCTGAAGGTAGGCTGGTGGCACTTACCGGGGATAGCTGGAGTCTCTCATCCACCAGAGCTTCCCTCAGCACTAAATGCCCAGCACTCTGCAGCTGCTGCAGAGAAATCACCAGGGTCCCCAGGGGCCTAGAAGAATGGCATGGAGCAAAAGACTGAGCCAGGTGGATGGCAGCCATCACTTGGCTTCCCTCCGTTCTCCTTACCTGGGGCTGAACACACGGCTACAGTTGACCACCTGCACAGACAGACTCTCCCCAGCCAGTGGAGATCCATAGTGGGGCCAACGAAACAGCTAGGAACATGAAGATGCTGGTGATAACAGGCACCAGGCTGACTGACCCTCACACTTAATCCAGAGTCTACCATCAACGGTTCAAACATGAGGCTACCTCTTGGACTGACCCTGAAAGCCTGGAACAAATCTCTCCAACATGGAGTTGGTGTCAATCTAGGGCTGACATGGGACTGATTGCCAATCAAGAACTAATCCCACTAGTTTTGAGGGTGACATCTCAAACCAGGTCTGAACTCTCCAACTTGAGATTTACACCTTCCAAGCCCAGGAATGAGCCCTTCTGCCCCAGGATGGACCCGGAAAAGAACCAGCTCTACTGACCTCACCCACATCTGCTTCTCGGCCACAGTGAATTTTCCTTGTTTTCTGGGTAAAGCCTGCTCAAAAATGAAACTAGAGATTTATCATCCCCTACACATACACACAATCATTAGCCTCCCCGACCCTTGTCTCACTGTCTAGTTCCCCTCTCACACTTAAAGAAAAGCAGAAGATAAAGAAGTAGAAGCTAGGGAGAAGTTCGAGGTCTAGGGAACTCCCCAGTTCTAAAAAGACTTAGACCGTCCATGCAAGTCTCACCTCGAAAGCAGAGCCTCACTTGTCGGTCATGGATGCCCGGCAGCCCTGCTAGGTGCTTCACACACACAGTCAGAGCCATGGTCACAATGCCACCAGCTCTCGGGCTGCCTGCTTGCCCTTCTGCCCACCTGTGTTGTCCATGACTCACTGGCTGACCCAGCAGGTTCAGCAATCCCCTCCCTTTAGTCAAACACACAGGGGGCAGGCCTGGAGGTCATGGGTGGGGAAGGATGGAGGCTGAGAGGTGTGGGGGTAAGGTCCCTGTGGTCAGCACAGAACTCTGCCTGGACCATCTGCAGGATGCCAAGAAGCTTGAGCCTCCGTTGGATGGGAGCTGGGACAGGTAGGAATGGAGAAGACAGGCTCTCAGTCTAGTCTGTGTTGGCCTAGGAGGCCTCCAGGGCATTGCTTTGGCTTTCTTTCTATCGCAGTGATAAAACACCATGACCAGAAGTTACTTAGAGAGTTGTCTTAGGGTTACTATTCCTGTGATGAAACACCATGATCAAAAGAAGCTTGGGGAGGAAAGGGCTTACTTCACCCACAATTCCAAATTACAAAAAGCAGAAATTCATGTGGGGCAGAAAGTTCAAGGCAGAACTGATGCAGAGACTATGGAGTCTGGTTACTGGCTTGCTTCTCATGGCGTTCTCAGCCTGCTCCCCTCTTTAAATAGAACCAAAGACTACCAGCACAGGATTGTCTCCATCCACAAAGAGCTGAGCTCTCTCCCAGCAATCACTAATTTTCTCCCAGCAATCACTAATTTTCTCAAATGAGGCTCCCTCCTCTCAGATAACATCAGCTTGTTTCAAGATGACATAAAACTACCGAGAACAATTGACCCTTTGTCAACTTGACACACCAAGACAACAGTATTTAACAATATTTAACCTTTCCTTTTTTTGTTCACCCCCTAAGATCTCATATTAATAAACAATACAATATAAATTCTATTAGAAACATAAAAGTCTTGCAGTCTTTACAAACTCAAAAATTTAGTCTCTTCTGAAATATCAGTCTCTATAAAATTCCAAATTACCTTTAAAAGTTCAAAGTCTCTCAATTGTGAGTTCCTGTAAAATCAAAAATACATACTTTCTCACTCCAAGAAGGAAGGCCCAGGGCACAATCATGATCTAAACAAAGCAAAAGAAGACTTCATGACTCACTCACAATCTTCTGGATTCCTCCAAGGGGAGGGCCTTGCCTCAGCACACAAGCTTGTCTCAAAGGCTCAGGCAGCTCCACTACAAGGCGGTGTCTGTCCTTGGTGGTCATCCTGTGATCCTGGCATCTCCAAAATTCGGGGTCTCCTGTTGCAAACAGGGCTGCATTTTTACCAATAGCCTCTCCTCGGCTGTCTTTACAGCCAAACCTTCAATCTTGGGCCTTCAGCTGCTACTCAGATTACATATTGACCATGACCTTTCCAGACCTCTCACGGTGCCAAGCCTCGGTTGCTCTCCATGACCCCTTCATACCTTCAAAACCAGCACCACCTGAGAGACTCTTCGAAATAACCAAATTCGGCTGCCAGTATGAGCTACAATGTAGGCGCCTCTAGAAAACAGCTTTGTATGTGTTAAGCCAAGGAACGCTGCCCAGAAGACCTCACCAGTGACACTGGAGTCTTCTTAATCACCACTAATTTCTCAGCTTGAGCTGATCAGTGTTGATAGTCACAAGAAAGGTTTTTACATTAAAGGTTTTGGTATCTTGTCAATCATAGCTTATTCTTCAGCCCCAGCTGACCAGAACCACAGATTAACTCAAAATATCAACCAGCCATGATGGAGTCATTAAAGGACTCTCAGGCTTCCCTTTGAAACTTCACAAGCCAGGCCTCCATCGTCTGCACTGCTCTCAACATTCTTATCTTCCAAGCTCCCACAGAACTGTTCACCAAGCTTTGAACACCCAATGGCTTTTCTAGCCCAAAGTTCTGAAGTTCTTCTGTAGTTCTCCAAAAACACATGGTCAGGTCTGTCACAGTAAGATCCCTCTTCCAGGTACCAATTTCTGCCTTAGTTAAGGTTAACTACTGCCGTTTTGAAACACCCTGACCAAAAGCAACTTGGGCAGGAAAGGGTTAATTTCGTTGACATGTCCTTAGTCACATATAGTCCACTGAAGGAAGCCAAGGCAGAAACACAAACTGGGTGGGAATCTGGAGGCAGGAGCTGACTCAAAGGCCATGGAGGGGTGCTGCATACTGGATTACTCAGCCCGCTTTTTTTCTTTTTTCCTTTTTAATTGAACCTAGGACTACTAGCCAAGGGATGTTCTTACCCACAATGAGCCGGTTCTTCCTCTGACTTCATCAATCACTAATTAAGAAGATAGCCACCAGGCAGTGGTGGTGCCCGCACTTGGGAGGCAGAGGCAGGTGGATTTCTGAGTTCGAGGCCAGCCTAGTCTACAGAGTGAGTTCCAGGACAGCCAGGGCTACACAGAGAAACCCTGTCTCGGAAAAAAACAAACAAACAAAAAAACAAACAGAAACAAAACAGAAAAACAAACAGAAAAACAAAACAAGAGAAGTTAGCCTACAGATTTACCTGCCTACACCAGATCTTTTGGAGGCATTTTATCAGTTGAGGACTCTCTATGACTTTAGCTTGTGTGGAATTGACATAAAACTAGCCAGGACGGGAGGGCAGGGTCTATTTGGGTTACTGGTAACAATTCATCATCAAGAGAGGCTAAGATAAGAATCGAAACAGACATCGTGGAGGACCACTGTGTGCTGGCTTGCTACTTCTGGCTGTTTCAGTTTACTTTCTCATATACCTCTGGACCACCTGCCTAGAGCAGGCACAGCCCACAGAAGATTGGGCCCTTCCAACTCAACCTTTAATTAAGAAAATGCCCCACAGTCTTGCTTACAGGCCAATCTGACTGGGACATTTTCTCAGTTGAGATTCCTTCTTCTGAGATGATCCTAGTTTGTGACGTAAATAATTTTCTTTGGTTTTTGAGACAGGGTTTCTCTGTGGAATCATGGCTGTCCTGGAACTCAATGTGTAGATCAGGCTAGCTTCAAACATGGAGATCCACCCTCTCCTGCCTCCCTGGCAATAGAATTGAAAGCATGTGCCACCACTCCTAGCTCTAAGCTTTCTTGTCCTGAGTTCTCAGGGTCCACTTCCAGATATACCACACATAGCAGATCCTGAAAGCACTAGCTGGGGCCAAGCATAGTAGCATATGCTTGTAACATCAATAGTTGGGAGGCTGAGGCAGTAGCATCTCTAGTTCAAGGTCAGCTTGAGCTATACAGTAAGACCTAGTCTCAAAACAAAAAAATACGCTGTCGGGATGAATAGACAGAGTTAAAAATGACCTTCCTTTCCCCAGGTTCAGTGCTGAAAGCACTCAACACATTTGTTGGATTAGTGAGTGGTTGAGTGCATCCCTAGCTACATACAGCACTTGTCCTCTGTGCTTCTTAGCCAGGAGCCAGGGATCCTTAATTCAGTGACAAGGACTCTAGTGACGCGGGGGGGGGGGGTCTGCAAACCTTTGTATTAAACCAAAACTTAACAATGTGTGCATTTTTCTGTATATAAATGTCCTACTTTGTTGTTAAAGAGTTTGTTTTTACTATTTTTATTGACGTGTATGAGTGTACACAGGCTCAGATCCCCTGGAGTTGGAGTTATAGGCAGTTGTGAACTGTCCAGATGTGAATACTGAGAGCCAGACTCTGGTCCGCTGGAAGAGCAGCACCCCTCACCCCTAAGACATTCCTCCAGCTCCCTAGACTAGCTTTTAATTTTTAAATTTCATGTATTCATGTGTCTGTTTTGGAGGGTGTGTGCACACGTCACAGCATATCTACGGAGATCAGAAGACGACTTTGCAGGACTGAGTTCTCTCTTTTCATGAAGTGGGTCCTGGGAATCAAACTCAGGTCACCAGACTTGGCAGCAAGGTTTTCTTTTTTTGTTTCTCAAGACAAGTGTCCTGGAACTAGCTCTGTAGACCAGGTGGCCTTGAACTCAGAGAGATCTGCCTGTTTCTGCCTCCCAAGTGCTGGGGTTAAGGGTGTGTGCCACCACCGAAAGGACTCCCAATCATTTCTTCTGATTCACTTCCTGTGTGCATCACTCTTGCTGTGTTCTCGCAAAAAAAGAGATACAACCAAGGAAAAGTGAAACAGATGTGTATTCTCTCTCTCTCTCTCTCTCTCTCTCTCTCTCTCTCTCTCTCTCTCTCTCTCTCTCTCTCTCTGTCTCAGAAGTGTGGTAGATGCCAATATCAGAGCCAACTCCAATACACCACAGTTGCTTTCACACTAGGTAAGGGTCAGACCTCAGGATCTCCCAGTAAAAAGGACAGAGGCACTGGGCTGAAGAGGAAGTCTTTAAAACAGGATTCAAAGATAGAAGCTGGGACCAGAAACCTGCATTCAGGGACTAGAAATATGTTCTTGGACCTGGACACTCATGTGTCCTAGAACTTGAAATTTATTCAGCTTGGCTGAGATTCAAGGAATGTTCAGGGCAGCCTGCACCTAAGACTGGACCATCAGAGGAACTGGGTCTTGTTACATAGTTATAAGCTGTAGAACATGGCTATTCCTTCTGTAAGTTTTTCCATCTCAATATTGGCATCAGGAGGAACTGGAGATGTAAATCAGTTTGTAGAATACATGCCTAGCATGCAGGAGGCTACAGGTTTAGACCCCAGCACCCAATAAATTAGGTCACCACCCCAGGAGATGGAGGCAGAAGGATGAGAGGTTCAAGGCCATTGTTAGTTACATAGTGAGTTTGAGGCAGGAGATCCTGTTTCTAAAACCTAAAAATCACACCAAACAAACAAACAAATACCAGACAACAAAACCCTACATTTGACAAGAAAGATAGGTTGCTTTTTAACTTAACCTTTTCAGGACTTCACAGGTGCCATCTATAGGCAGAATTTATTTCATTTCTAATGCCCCTCCTCCCCCAACTCTCCCCATGTTCTCCTACTCCCTCTCAAATTCATGACCTCTCCTGTAATTATTATTGCAACACACACACACACACACACACACACACACACACACACCCTACTAAGCCCACTTAGTTTTGCTCTTACGTATACATGCTTAGAGTTGACCCCTATTGGCACGTAGTCTCTGGAGGAGATTTATTTCTCCTCTCTTGGTAACCATTGTTTGCAGTAGCTTCCCCCAGCAGTGCAGCTTTATGAAATTCCCCCATCTAGGTTATCCTGCCTGGCATCATCGTTATGCAGTGTAGGGCCGTGAAAGGGGTCTTGGTTTTTGGTAGAAGCTCTGGCCGGAAGTAGCGTGGAGACCCTGCAAGGGACAGGCACCTATTCTGCCGTGCTCCCAGAATCCAGGCTCCTAACATGTGGTGTGGAACTCTATTAACCTGCACGGTTCAGTCACATAGGGCATTGCAGTCCCTCCCTGTAGTCCCTCACCCTACACAGGTAGAGGGACTACAGGCTTCAGCCTCAAGAGATTTCCATATTAATGAGTTACCTAAAGGCCAGAGCTAATTAAGTGACCCTCCTCCCACCTCCCTCCCTGTTTAAGTCAGGTCCCCCTGGCTTAAGTGGGGGTGCACATCCAGATTCTACTATCATCCGCCATGTCAATAAAGCTCTTAGAACCCCGGACTTTCTCGTGTTATTGGGGCCTGCCATTGTGCTGCCATTTTGGAGGACTTCTCTGTGTTCAAGCCAAGTGAGTAGAACAAGCGAGCAATTCCCGCAGGGTGCTGCTCCAGAGCCCTCTCCCTTCCTCCTCGTCCCTCTCAATGCGTGGGCCAGCCTAGTGCCCGCACATTCCTCCTCTCTGTTCTGCTATGGCCTCCCAGAGCCCCAAAGTTCTTGGAGCCCCAGATTGAGACCTATCAGCCCCCGGCCGCCTCTGGGCCCGGGAGTCCCCACTGGAAAGCCCTGTGCCCCCTTGGAATCAGGCTGAGTTCACTCCCCGCTAGGGGGCGCCCCGGTGGCCTCTCATGGCCCAGTGCCCACCCGGTGTCCCGCAGAATGAACTCAGTCAAGATCCCACTAGTTCCTGCCATTCTGAGCCATGACAGACTCGCAGACCCACAACGCAACAGAGAACTCACGCCAGCGCTTAGGGCGGGCCCTTCAGCTTTTCCCTACAATGCAGTCCTTGTTCAGGTGACCTTATTGTTGACAGTCCATGAATGTAATGAAGTATCTCTCTCCAGCTCGTCCAATCCTTCTGCTCCTCCTTCCCAATGTTTCCTAAGGTATTGGGGATTGGACTGAAGACATATTGAGGTTTCTGTGACCACTAGGGCCAGCACAGTGTGAATCCAATGGAGGCAAGAAGGAAGTCTGGTTCAATACCAGTCAGTGGCCAATGTTGGTTCAAACTGTAGAGTTTGACACAGGGAAGTTTATATTAGGCATATTTAAGTGTAGCATAATTTTGGAAAAAACAATTCCTATTGATAATTAACTCAATCTCATGCATACAATAAAGCTTAAGGCATGACTACATTGAAACTCTTTGAAAAGTACATGTGACCTCTTTCATAAAGATGAGTCCTATAGGTCGACTACATGTGTCATCGTAAGGGTCTGAGACGAGATCTAGTGTGAAGGTCACTGGAAAGTACATGTCGCCTCTTCCATACAGATAGGTTCTATTGACTGAGAAACAGTGCTCAATACGGGTCTAGGGAGAGTGACTGAGATAAAGAGTCGGGGAGAGTTAGGTGTGGTCTAGCCGTACAGAGAGCACAGAGGTCACCAGGGTATAAACTACATCCTTTCCCAACCTTCTGGGTGGAAAACAGGCTATACATTACTTTCTTTGAAAGATGACACTGTCACAAGGACTTCATGCCCTCTACACAAATGTGTCAAATAGGGATGACAACTGTCACTTACTCTCTGCATTTTAGCCAATCTGGGATCTTTGTAGTAGCCTCTGTGTGCTGAATAAGGAAGCCCCTTTGACGAGGGCTGAGAGCTACACTTCCTGTGGACAGAGGATAAGTATTTAGAATATGATTAGAAGTTATATTGATTTCAGAAAATTATTCTCCTCTAGGATCTAGGGCCACTTCAGCCACAAATAGTTGGCCAGGTTTACTATACCAGGTATGACTTTCCTACTGAGCAGGTCTTCTGTTCTTTTAGACAGCTGCTGGTAACCCTTGACATAATAGCGCCACATTGTATCACTGGAGCTATCTTGCCAGGCTGGCCATTATTGTGGTTCATAGGCTTTACAGCTGGATAGAACTATTGATGTTTTCCACCTTGTCTTGTATAGTAGTTGTGATACTAGGAGTCCTCAGGGGAGGCTTCCGGGAAACTTACAGCTCCATTCCTCCAAGTTCTGTGTCCTAAGCATATGTATCAGGAGCCATAATGGGACAAGCTAATAACTATCAGGTATCTTCCTGAGATGGTCTGCTTTGGATTATTATATAATCTGCAATCCTTATTAAGCAAGGCTGTAAGGGATTCATTTTAGGAAAGATTCCTGCTATTCATATGCTTTTCCTGTTATCATTAAACATATATAACAATCACTAAGTAAAAGCACACCTCTTTGGAGCAGATCTCTGCAGATCCATGAAGATGTACTGTCTTGTGGTGATGCTATATAGACAAATGACTTCTTAAGTCTTAATTATGATCCTATAAGAATCCCTAAAATTATATCAGTGATTATTAAGCTCTTTTATAGTGGGACTGCTATTAGGTCCTTTTCTGATAGTCAAAACTGCGATGAGAGGGCTGGAGCGAGCGGGGCAGGAGCAAGAGGGAGAAGGGAAGGGGGGGGACTGTGATGAGAACTCTGACAGTCTCCCAAGTGTCACCAGTTAACTGCTCTTAGATAGTAACCAGACTTTCTCCTACTCAGAGCACATTCCAAAAGGTCGTACAACAAGTAACCAAAGGTCATAAAAAGGGAACTAAGGATTTATTATAGGTGCTAGGACAGAAGATAAAGTATTGGCTGGGTTTATCTATACACAACTTCACTAATAACTTAGTAATGGTTTTAAACCTTCAGTGAACCTGTGGAGCTGAGACAGGTGATGGATGTTTAGCCAGATAATTACTCCTAATGGATATGCATGTAAACATTCTCTGGTGTAAACTTTTTTTTTTTAGATTTACTTATTTTATGTATGTGAGTACACTGTAGCTGTCTTCAGACACACCAGAAGAGGGCATCTGGTCCCATTACAAAGATGGTTGTGAGCCACCAAGTGGCTGCTGGGAATTGAACTCAGGACCTCTGGAAGAGCAGCCAGTGCTCTTAACTGCTGAGCCATCTCTCCAGGCCGTGTTGTAAACTTCTATTTCAATTTATGATTTGATTTTTTGTGTGAACTTGTGATGAACTTTGTAACATGTGATCGTGTATTCTGAGAGATGTATAAGTACTGAAGACAAAGAGGAGAGACTAGAATTTTTTGCCTTTTCCCACTTAGAGTAGAATTATCTTCTCTTTCCCCACTTAGAAGAATTTTTTCCTTTCCCCGCTCAGGATTGTTCTGTTTTTCCCCTTAGATAGCTTTCATAGGAAACTTTTTACAACTTAGTAATAAATTCTATAATCCCTTCTCTAAGTGTCTTTTTCTTCCTGTGACTTCTGAATAGTAGGTTGAAAGTTAGATTCGCACAGTTCCTGTTGAGACAGTAGAAAGACTATTTACTTAATCCTTTGCAGTTTTTAGGAAGAGGTGCTAAGTGCCTCTGCAAACTGCAGTTTCTGGCCTCAGAGGATCACGGAAGGCAGGTCAGCTTCAGTAGCAAGGTAAGTTAGACTTAGATAAACTTTTATCATACAGCAACCCTAAATATCTCGTAAGACAAAGTCTTACCCTTCGATGCTCTTCCCCCTCCGCTGCCTCAAGAAGAACCAACAAGAAAGAACCACCCCACCCCCACCGGGGCTGGCCCCTGGCCCATATGGTGTTTTCAACAATAGAGTCTTCCCTTCAAGTTCTGGGAACAAGAACTAGGACAAGGGCAACAGCTTATGGCAATGGCTTGGATGAGAATGCCCCCTTTCTCCAGCTTTAAACAGTTGGTACCCAGTTGGTAGCACTGTTTAGAGGAGGCTTAGGAGGTGTGGCATTGTTGGAAGAAGGATGTCACTGAAGGTGGGCTTTGAGCCATTTCCCGTTTGTTCTACTTTGTGTTTGCTGTTCGAGGTAAGAGCTTTCTGTGTGCTGCTGCTCCAGCTGCTGTGCCTGCTGCTGCTGTCAGCCATGCGCCTGCTGCTGCTGTCAGCCCTGCCTCGTTGCCATGATGCCTCTTATCTCTCTGGGACCATAAGACCAAATCAACTCATTTTCTGTAAGTATCCTACAAAAACAAAAAGTAACAGACGTGTCTATATTGAATATATAACCTGAAATCCCACAGAAGCAGGAAGATGGAAAGGGGGAGCCCTAGAGAGAGATAATCCGACATGGGTCCTCTAAAGTGGAAAAGGCGGAAAACTGGGGGACAAGGGTAATACAGAAGGAGAAAAGAGAAATTACACCAACAAAGCGTGAAAAAGTCACAAGGAAACATATTTTATAAGCTTATTTAATAACACATATATATTCCAGCATTTGGGAAGCAGAGGCAAGTTCAAGGCCAGTCTGGTCTACATAGCAGGTTCTAGTCCAGCCAGAGCTACACAGAGAAATTCTTGTTTTGAACCCACCCCCCTCAAAAAGAAGTGTACTAGATGTGTGTGAATGTGTTGTGTATATGTGGGGGGGGGCGGGCAAATACTCTCAAGACTCAAAGACTACCAAAAACTCTAGTGACAAGCAGGAAAAACCTAAATTATTTTTTTTTACGTACATTGGTATTCTGCCTACATGTCTGTGAGAACGTACTAGATCCTCAGTAACTGGAGTTACAGACAGTTGTGAGCTGCCATGTGGATGCTGGGATTTGAACTCAGTTGTCAGGACAGCGCTCTTAACCACTGAGCCATCACCTCAGGCCAGGTAGCTCTCTTCGCAAGTAAGGTCCAGGTTAGGTGTCAAGGTAATCAAATGATGAGGGAGGGAGGCATCACCTTCCTCTGCCAGAGAAACTGCAATCCAATGGAATTTTCAAACAGGACACAGGGCAGGGTCAGATGGGGACTGACTGGCTCGGATCAGAGTTCTTGGTCTTCCTGCTTTACTTTCCTCTGGGGCTCTGTGGCATCTAATGAAACAGTAATGTCACCTCTCAAGAGCCTGGTACAAGAGTCTCCTCAGGACTGGAACACAATTTAGCATACCAGATTGTCTCTATTCCTCAGCCTCTAAGAACTGCGACATCCACAAGCTGGTTAGCATTCTAAGAAAGATGTGATGTGACAAAAAAGCCTAGGTGGGTGGGTGCAGGATTTTGGAATTCTGTTTTTGACACTGGTTTTTGTTTTGTTTTGTTTTTTTGAGACAGGGTCTCACTATATAGCTCTAGGTGTCCTGGAACTCTTTATGGAGGCTAGACTGGCCTTGAACTCAGAACTGAGGTCCTCCTACTTCGGCTTCTACTGTGTTAGGATTGAAGAAGTGTGCTAACACCATGCTGGGTCAGGATTCCCAGATTCTAATCTCTCGTGCAACATGGTCTCAGGGAAGTAAGTCCTGTTCCCTCTGGACCTGATGGACTCCGTGTGTAAATCTTGTATAAGTTGTGTAAGTTGCACTACATTGCTGTTCCTGGTGTGGACATTAATTAGCTACAAACATATAGTTATTTAAAATATATGTTCTAGGATGGCAAGATGGCTCAGCAGGTAAAGGCACTTGTTGCCGAGCTTGAAGGCTTCAACTTGATTCCTAGGCCCCACATGATAGAGAAATATCTATCTCTATCTCTCTCTTTCTCTCTCTCTCTTTCTCTCTCTCTCTCTCTCTCTCTCTCTCTCTCTCTCTCTCTCTCTCTCTCTCTGTCTCTCAGCGGAGTTAGGGTGTATGTCTTTACCCCAGAGCTTGGGAGGTGGAGGCAGGCAGATCTGAGCTCCAGACAGGCTTTGGCTGCATAGTGAGACTCTGTTTTAAAAGTGAGTAGAAAGGGGCGATTAAAACCAAATAAATGTTTTAGTGTGTTGAATGATGCTCTGTTCCTTCCTAATATTTACTGCTTCCCTATATACCCGGACACTTTACTATAGGCTAGACCTGTCTAGGTGTTGCAGGATACACAAGTGAACACAACCTAGTAGCTGGTCATGATAGACATAATGAAATGCCTGTAGTGCCAGCACTTAGGAGACTGAATCAGGAGTATGGTCCTGACTTGGGACCATCCTGAACTACATATCCAGTACCAGACAAGCAAGAGATATATAGCAAACCCTCATGTCTAAACTGGGAGGTGGTGGCGCATGCCTTTAATCCCAGCACTTGGGAGGCAGAGGCAGGTGGATTTCTGAGTTCGAGGCCAGCCTAGTCTACAGAGTGAGCTCCAGGACAGCCAGGGCTACACAGAGGAAACACTGTCTTGAAACACCCCCCCCCCCCAAAAAAAAGAACTACATAGAGGACTGGGGCAATGTCACAATCAATAAAATGGCTGATGTGGAAGTCCGAGGACCCACGTGGACCCACGTGCAGATACCCAGCACTGTAGTTAAAAGGCTGCAGGCCAGAGCTCAAGGGAATGTAATCCCAACTCTGAAGAGGTGGAGACAGCAGAATTCCTAGGACGCATTGGTTAGCTCTCTAGTCAAACCTGTAAGAGACCGTGACTCAGAAAACAAAGTGGAGAAGTTGAGATGGCTCAGTGGATAGACCTCATGCTTGTTGCCTAAGTATGAAGACCTAGTTGTTAACGAAGGGTGCTATGTTGCATGCCTGTAATCGAAGCTCTGTGGAAGCGGAGACAAGTGGAACCATGGAATCGTCCAGGTCCTAGTTCAGTGGTTCTCAAACTGTGGGTCGTGACCCCCTTTGGCACACCTCTATTTCCAAAAATAGTTATGTTTCATAACGGTAACAAAATTAAATTTAAAAAAAAAGATTTATTTTATGTATTAAGTACACAGTTGCTCTCTTCAGACACACCAGAAGAGGGCATAGGATTCCATTTACAGATGGTTGTGAGCCACCCTGTAGTTGCTAGGAACTGAACTCAGGACCTCTAGAAGTCAGTGCGCTTAACCGCTGAGCCATCAGCTCTCCAGCCCAACAAAATTATAGTTATGAAATAGCAATGAAAATAATTTTATGGTTGGAGGTCACCCAACATGAGGAACTGTATTAAAAGCTCTCAGCATTAGGAAGGTTAAGAACCGCTGGGGCCTCCTTGAAAAAACAAGTAAGTTCAGTAAGAGGGACTCTCTCAAAAGCTAAGGTGGAAAGCAGAAGACAGCAGCAGCAGACATCAACTCCAGGACAGACAGACAGACAGACAGACAGACACACACACACACACACACACACACACACACACACACACACACACACACACACACACACACACGAAGCCGTGAACAACGACAACAGAATCAGAAAACGGGTTGGGGGTGGGCTGCCTGGCTCCCAGTGACGTCACGGGCGTTCTGTGACGCGGCTCCTCTGTGACGGTGGCAACAGCACAGCAGCGGGAGGGTCGCAGACGCCAGGGCTGAGTCGGCCGCGCCGCCCGGGGCTCACGCAGGGTCCTACCCGGCGGCGCGAGGCAGCTGAGGGAGGGCCGAGGGCTTTGGCTGCGGCGACTTCGGCTTCCCAGAGGGATAGCCCAGGTCAGGATGCGGCGGAGCCCCCGCCCAGACTCGGCCGCATCCTCTCACAATCACACACCCAACTTCTACAGCGAGAACAGCAATAGTTCCCACAGCGAGACTTCGGGGGACAGCAATGGGCGCCGGTCCGTTGGGCCGGAGCTCGGGGAGCCCGAGGGCAGAAGGGCCCGGGGCTCGAGCTGTGGTGAGCCCGCCTTAAGCCCAGGAGTGCCCGGAGGAGACACAAGGGCAAGACGCTCTCGGCCGAAGCTGGCGCCTCGGAGCCACAATGGGCAGACCGCCTGTGGCGCGGCAACCGTGAGGGGCGGGGCCTCGGGTGCGGGCGGGGTCGAACCCGGGGGCGAGAGGGCGGGGCGGGCTCGAGGGGCGGGGCCCGGCGCGGACCTGGGTGCAGAACCGACCTGGCGCCTGAGGGGGCGTGCTCAACACGTGTTCCTCAGGGGCGAGCTCGGTCCCATGGCCGGTCCCGGGAGGGGGCGGAGGAAATCCTGTGCCTGGGCATGACTGAGGAGGTGCCGCAGGGCTGGCCTGAGTGGCAGCCTGGACCCTGGTCCGGCCGCACCGGGACTCAGACTGGGGCGGTTTCTACTGACTGAGACTCTCCGGCTCCGGGTCTGGGGGTGCGCAGGGAGTGTGACAGGGCGGTGCGGCAGGACCAAAGGCCTGTTTGAGAGGCTGCCCAGCTGTTTGGCACTAGGGTCAGGAGCCTGCGCCCGGGCCCCGAGGGGAAGAGCGGGCCTGCGGTGCACAAAACCTCAATGGAGCCCTGGGCTCTCGCAGAACCGTCTGGACCTCATATAGTCTTGGAGGAACAACTCAACCTTCTCCCGATCCTGGATCTGAGGCAGGAGATGCCGCCCCCGCGGGTGTCCAAGAGCTTCCTGAGTATGAGCCAGGCCAGCCCCATCCCCTCTGACCTCAGCACTCGGAACCCCAGTTCTGCTCAAGCATGGGTCCGAGAGAATCCAGCCCAGATCCCCTTTTCTCGGACCCCCCTCCTCGTTCTCCTGCCTGAGCCCATGTCCGACTGTCCAGCCTCAGCTCGTTTCCTCAACCTACCTTTGCCTTCTGAGCCCCAGGCTCTTGTCCTCCGCACCACCACCCCCATCCCCCACCCCACTGAACCCTTCTGAACCACCTCACTTTCATGGATCGCCTTCTCTGAGCTGCTTCTCTGGTCTCTGTCCCTAGGCCTGCTCTTTCAGGTGCTGAGCGTGTTGTTATCCTTGGCAGCCGACGGGCTGGTCTGTGTGTACAGGTCAGAGGGAGTGGCAGGGCTCAGGGGAGGGCAGCAGGACTGGGCCCCACCAAGGCTAGATAGAGTGGATCCAGATCTGATTGAGTCGTGTTCCCAGAAACTGGGCGGGTCTAGTCTAGGACCCCGGGGTCAAAGCTTGAGTGGATTAGGACCTCTAGGCATCCGCTTCCACCCCGTTCTTCAGGGAAATCTGCTCCATTCGCTTCCTGTTCACTGCTGTGTCGCTCCTCAGCATCTTTCTGGCAGGTGAGGAGCATGGATTCCCTGGGGCCCTGGCTCTGCAGGTTTGCAGCCAAGTTTATTTCCTCTATCTTAGTGGCCTTCAGCCCACTCTAGTAACCCCTCCACTTGGTCTCCCACGTACTCCTGCAGCCCTAGCTTTCACCCCATCTCCTTGTTTTCTTTCATGTCCTCTTATATCAGAAGACACCTTTCCTCCTCTTCTTTCTCTAGCACTCTGGTGGGGGCTCCTGTACCTGATCCCTCCTTTGGAGAATGTGAGTTGGGAAAACCTATGTCCCCGGGTGGGGTGGAGGTTGTGTTTATGAGGGAGGGGTATCCCTGGGCTGCTGGGAGGGGGTAGTGTAGGAAGCACTAAGCACAATCCCCATGGGCCAACCCAGAATGGTAGGGCAATGCTGACTGGGAGAAGGGTACTTACTGACCCCTTCCTCCACAGGAACCTAAGGAGATGCTGACTTTAAGGTGAGGGAAGGCAGCTGGGGCGGGACTGGGCAACACTGACAATGTGTCTGTGGGTGCTTTCTGAGAGGAGTGCACAGGGACAAGTACTAACTAACCCATGGTCCTACCTCCCAACAATAGCCAATACCACCACCGCGTGCACTCCCAGGGCCAGCAACTGCAGCAGCTCCAGGCAGAACTGAATAAACTCCACAAGGAGGTGTCCAGCGTCCGTGCAGCCCACAGTGAGGTGAGGCCCCCTGCACAGGGGCTGGGGAGCAGCTAGGAGGCTCAGGGGCCTAGCTGTGTTCACTCAGAAGGCTGCTTTGGAATTGCCTCACCCTGGGTCCCACGGTGGGGAGTCTTTCACAAGGCCCTTAAGTTCCTACGTCAGAGCACTGAGATACTGAGACACAGGCCTACCTGTAAACTAGCTCACCATCCTCCTGGTCCATCCTCTGCTTCTCTAGAGAGTGGCCAAGCTTGTGTTCCAGAGGCTGAATGAGGACTTCGTGCGCAAACCTGACTATGCACTGAGCTCTGTGGGTAAGACACAGATGTGTGGAGAGCTGGAGTGGCGGTCATAGATGGCCATTCTACCGCACTGATGGGGAGGCCTAGGAGGAGCTGAGAGTGACCCGTGCCTGTTGCAGGAGCCTCCATCGACCTGGAGAAGACATCCAGTGACTACCAGGACCGGAATACTGCCTACTTCTGGAACCGCCTGAGCTTCTGGAACTATGCCCGCCCGCCCTCTGTCATATTGGAGGTGGGCCTAGAGCCAGAGAGTGGGGATGATACCCAGGGCAAGAGCTGGGGTAAGAACAACAGTCAGCTTGGTGCAGGGAGGAGTGAAGCTGAGGTCAGTTTGGCTTCAGGAGGCACCCCACTGGAAAAGGAGTCTGGAGTTAAACTGAAGAGAACTGGGGGTGTCCAGCATTGCCTCATCTGGTGAGGCAAGAAACAGGGCAGAGGGCAGAGCCTGGGCTGAGCAGCAGCCGGACCTGTTAGTCTTCTGTGTTCGTCTTTCGTCTGACGCCTGCCCAAACCCCTGCAGCCAGACGTGTTCCCTGGAAATTGCTGGGCTTTTGAAGGTGATCAAGGCCAGGTGGTGATCCGACTGCCAGGTCATGTGCAGTTAAGCGACATCACCCTGCAGCATCCTCCTCCCACTGTGGCACACACCGGAGGAGCCAGCAGTGCACCCCGGGACTTTGCAGTCTTTGTGAGTGGGGCTGAGGCCTGGAGGTGGGGGAATTCTGATTAGGGAACACTAGGCAGTGGTGTTTTGTCATTGTTTGCTCATCTATAAAACTAGGCATACTTCCATCTGCCTCACAGGCCACTCTAGGTTATAAATGAGTGTAACCATATCCAGATATTAGGTATGGACTGTCAAATTTTCTTTATTATCTCATTGGAACTGCAAGGCCTAGGAAGTACTATTGTCTCCCCACCCACCCAACTGAAGAGGGACAATAGTGCTCTAAACCTAGTGATTACAAACTCAGTTACCCTACTTTTAAAAAAAAAAAAAAAAACATTTTTTAAAATGTATGCATGTTTTTGCTTGTATGTGCACATGCATGCTCATCGCCTCAGGTGTTGGATACTCTGGAACTGGAGTTAAAAACAGTTGTAAACCATGGTGTTGGTGCTGGAAACCGAACCAGGGTCCTCTGTAAGAGCTGTCTTTCCAGCCCTGCTAACAACTTCCTAATAGCCTGGTTTGTTTGCTTAAGACAGGCAACAGTCTTGGCTTAGCATTGCTGGTGTCCTCACTTCTGTGTTCCAAACTACACACCCTACTGTAGGAACATCAGCCAGGGCACGTGTGGTGATTGAGCAGTTGCTTTCTCTCCCTCCCTCTGTGCCTCGCTGACCTTCCATACACTTCATCCACCAGGGGCTCCAAGCTGATGACGAGACTGAAGTGTTCTTGGGAAAATTCATCTTTGATGTGCAGAAATCTGAAATTCAGACTTTCCACCTCCAGGTGTGTTTATTTTGGGGGGTGACAGGGCAAAGATGTCCCGGCAAGATGAGGAAGACAATCTTGACAGAGCAGTTAATGGCATGATCCATTCATTTGTCTCCCCAGAATGACCCTCCATCTGCCTTCCCCAAGGTGAAGATTCAGATTCTAAGCAACTGGGGCCATCCACGCTTCACATGCTTATATCGAGTCCGTGCCCATGGTGTGCGGACCTCAGAGTGGGCAGAGGATAATGCCACGGGGGTCACAGGGGGACCCCATTAAAAATGCTGATGGTTGGAGTAGAATTGAGGTTTGTGCTTAAAAAAAAAAAAAAAAAAGTGCATTGGTGCCAGGAGCTCGTCTTTTGGGGAAAGTCCCTGCTGCCTGTGATATAGCAGTATAACAGGAGATGTCCCTCAAACACATCCCCTTTGCCTGGAAAAGTCCTAAGTCATATAGTAGCAATTGATGTTTACAGTGTCTAACATATGCAAAAGAATGTGTTGTGAACATTCTACACTGCAAATGACACAACTTGATCCTCAACAGAGAAGAAAACTGCTCAGGCAAGCAACTTGCTTCAGTCAAGTACTAGTGAAAAGTACCACCAGAATAGAACAGGCCTCAAGGAGCCTTCCTCTTCAGCTGGAGAGCCACCAGGCAGCAGAAGGCACACTTGTACTCACCTCTTACCCCCAGTTCCTGCCAAGTACATACAGAGTTCCTAAGGGTAGAAAGGAGGGACTGGGCGTGAACAATGGCTCAGTGGTTAAGAGCACTGGCTGCTCTTGCAGAGGACCTGAGTTTGCTTCATAGCACTCAACATGGTGGCTCCCAACCACCTGTAACTCCAGTTCTAGGGAACCTGATGCCCCCTCTAGCCTCTCAGATACTAGGCATACATGTGAGACACAAAAGAAGGTAATCTATCTAAACACATAAAAATCTAACAACAAAACCCAAGGTTTGAGCTGGAGAGATGTCTCAGCAGGGAAAGGCCACTAAGTCTGACAATCAGAATTTAATCCCTGGGACCCACATGGTGGAAGAAGAGAATCAACTCCATAAAAGTTGTCCTCTGACCTACATACACCATGACATGTAACACAAAATAATGTGATAATACAATTAAGGGGTCATTAAGATGACTCAAGTGGGTTAAAGGGGCTTGCTGCCAAGTCTTAATGACCCGAGTTCAATCTCTGGGACCCATACAACAGATACCTAACTCCCATGGGTTGTCTTTTGACCTCCGTGTATATGGTGGAACATACATGTGCACACATACAAAATAAATGTAGGAACAAGTTTAATCTAAGATTTAAAAAACAGAAGCAAAGTCTAGCACAGTGGTGTCCAGATGCTTCTACTTCTGGCACTCAGGAGGAAGAGGCAGGATTTCTGCAAGGTTGAATCCAGGAGAGTCAGTACTATATGGACCCTGTCTACAAAAAACAGATGAAAGAAATAGAACTAAAAACTGGGCATGGTAGGACACACCTTTAATCGCAGCACTTGGGAGGCAGAGGCAGTGGATCTCAGTACTATGCCAGCCTGGTCTACATGGTAAAACCCTGTCTCCAAAAAAGAAAGAAAGCAAGCACTAATGCTGGCAGTGTAGCTCAGTGACTCAGTGATGGAGCTGGCGGAGCACACTGCCTAGTGTGTAAGGTCTGAGGTCCTGTAGCTGCAGAGAAGACCAGTGGGTAAGAGCACAGGCTACTCTTTCAAAGGACTAGGATACAATTCCTAGCACCCACATGGCAGCTCACACTGTCAGAAACTCCAGTTCCAAGGGATCTGACATCCTCAGACATGCATGCAAGCAAAATACCAATGCACAGAAAACAGAAGTAAACTATTAAAAACCAGTCCATGGTCCTGGTTTCAGTCCTCAGTACACACATAAAGGGCAGTTTAGTCATAGGAACCAAAATCTTTAAGACTTTTCATTTTCCCCTCTCCCCTTCTAAGGCTGGCCTAGAACTTACTATGTAGCCCAGGTTAATAAGGTAGTGCTCCTGCCTCAGCCACTTCAGTGCCAGGACTGCAGACATGAACCACCTCGCTTGGCTGCTGTTCACACTTTTTAATACATGTATGATTGTGCATACCATTGCTAGAGTGGCGATCAGAGGACAACTCTGGACCTAATTCTCTCCTCCTGCCTTTACGTGGCTTCTACGAGTAGAATCAAGGTTGTTGGACTTATACAGCAAATACTATACCCAGTGATCAACCTTGCAAGGCCCTCTTTATGCTTTGGAAACAGGGTCTTCCGTAGCTCTGGCTACCCTCAAACTGTGTGGTAGAGGATGCCCCTAAATATAGTCAAAGATAAGGCACAGCCTGACTCCAGCCCACCTTAGCCCTAGACAGTCCCAAGCACCAAACACAAGACAAAAGCAGTCACTGATGGGGTTGTATATATTATTATTATTGATATATGGATATATTTTTAAAAGGTTAGCATATATAATAAATTTGCATATTGAGAATAAAAAACATGACACAGTAACAGCTGAGGGGAAAATACTTTCAACATGTCAAGAAGAACAACAGAATAAAAGCTCTCCATGAACAGGTTCCCAAGAAACAAGGAAATGTGTATGAAATAAGACCTAGCCCACATAGAGAAGTAAATGGCAACTAGAAATGAGATCTGGGGAAGGAAGGTGACCACAGGTTAACAGATGGGATGAATCAAGCCATACCTCTCTACAGAAGGCAACCTGTAATAATTGCGAACAATCTAAATATCCCTTGCACACCAATATCATTTCCATACTGAAAAACCAATTCCTCAAAAATATTGTGTAAGCCCAATAAAATGAATCTTGGTAAGGAAGGGAATTACCAAACTGGTATATTCTTACAAAAGAATAATTGACATGAAAAAGGAGAAGGGGCAGTAAGGATTGGTGGATAAGGCATTCAAAATAAAATAAATGCAAACCAGATACAAATAGCCTATGTATTAGCCTTTTAAAGCTTTTTCTGACTTGAAACTCTATGTACCTCAAATCCACACCAGACTCAGCAACCCTCCTGCCTCAGACTTCTGAGTGTTGGGATTACAACCTTGAGCCACCTATCTTTGTTCCCGTTGTCTATTTTTATATAATACTGATATTTGAAAAACTGTTTCATTAGATTAGGAAACAAATTTTATAGTACCCCTCTATGTCCCGGGAGTTGGGGTTCACACTGTGCTCCACCATGACTGAGCTTCAAGACAAGTGAAGTTTTAATTCTGCATTTAGGAGCTCCCCTTCTCCGCCCTGCAAACAAAACCTGTTTTGCTAAACGAGGTACTGAGTGAACTCTGGTTCTTCTACTCCAAGGACCTTGAGTCCAAGGAGTCTAAGGGCAGTCTAGGCAAAGTAGTTAGGATGTGTCCTATAAAGATTTCCCAAAATGAATATGCATGATAAATTTTTAATAGAAAAAAAGCTATTAAACTGTTTCCCAAAATGAATATGCATGTTAAATCTTTAATAATATAAAAAAGCTATTAAACTGTTGAGCTGTTAAAGGTCAAGCATAGTTGAGGCATGCCTATAATCCTAGCACTTGGGAAGTTGGAGTAGAAGAACAGGAATTAAAGTTATCCTTGGCTACAAAATATAGGGCCAGCCTGGGCTATATGAGATCGCATGTCAAAAAAGCAAATAAAAAAATCAGGACTGTAAACCAGGCATGGTAGTACATGCCTGTAATTCTAGCATCTATGAGGTTGTGGCAGTTCGGTAAACTGAAGGCCAACCTGGGCTACACAAATATTCCCAAGAAAGACAGAGCTAGCACAGGAAGTCTAACAGCCCTTACTCTCCTCTAAAACGTCATTCTCTCCCGTTTGCACATGTGTTTGCTTTTTAAAGTTGTTTCTGACTTGAAACTCTATGTACCTCAAATCTACCTTGTTCATGGTCCCAGCTCAGCTCGCCCCGGAGGAAAGGACAACCACATGCTTACTTTATACTCAAACTTCATCTTTTCAAAGTATGTGACTGGAGTGAATAGACTCAATTTGCTTGAATGGGGTTACCAGACGAAAGGGCTCTTTTACTCAACAAGCCCAAGGTAAGAGCAGGTGTGGCTATCTATAGCAGTCTAGGATTTTGAGAGAAAGTGGTGATTTACTAGTCTTTCTTTTCTGAATGAGAGGATGCCAGGTAGGCAGGTGTGTCAAAGAGAAGCAATAGCAGAAACATATAAAAGTATCTATGAAGTGGCAAGAATGTGCATGGTTGGTCCCTGCCCAGAGGATGGTGCAGGCTGAGGGCTGAGGACTGATTGTAGCCTACTCTTCCAAGAGAACCTATGCCTGTGGGGCCTGTTTGGGGCTCTTGGCTGGGACTGGAGGTGCCTTTAATGGGGCCCATCCTTGGGCTTTGAAGTAGGAAACCATCTGAGTAGGCACTTCTGCAAGTACAGTCTGTGCAAGTGTCTCCCGGGGAGCCTGCCAGGAGAAGAAAGGCAAGATCAGTGAGGGCCTGTAAGCTTCCCAGGGTTTACATTTTACCTCAAACCTCATCTTTCCCAGACACTGATTAAAAAGGCTTTATCTACTGTCCCTCAACCCCATTACCACCCTGCAAACTCTTCCCCACTCACATTCTGAAATCGTCGATAAGGCACAAACTGCACTATGTCCCGGGCAGCTGCTTCTCCAGAGCGTGTACGAAGAGGGCCACCATCAGCATCCAGCTGCTCCATGACCTCAAAGTCAGCACCACCCACACCCACAATGATCACGGACATGGGTAGCTTTGAGGCTTCCACCACAGCCTTACACGTGGCCTCCACATCTGTCACAGCGCCGTCAGTCAAAAGCAACAGTACGAAGTATTGCTAGAGACAAGTCCATTCAGATACTGAGGCAGATTGTCTTTCCCAAACCCCTTCCAAGAAAGCAGATGCACATTCCCACTGCCTAAGATGCCATCTACACTGTCCTTGCCAGCTCAGCACCACTGCTATCCACAGTTCTTACCGAGGCAGTCCTCTGCTGTGCAGCCTGGGCTGCAAACCTAGCCACATGGTTGATGATGGGTGCAAAATTGGTGGGGCCATAGAGACGAACTTGGGGCAGTGCTTGACGGTAGGCATCTACGATACCCTGGATGCCTACAGAGAAAAGCAGAAAATACTTCTACCTTAGACCTCATGGGATTAAGTTAGACCTAAAATAAGCTCATCTTAGCCCAGAAGTTTTAGAAACTTCGAAGTGTCTCACCCTATCAGGACACAACTCTATCCAACAAATGAAACTAAGGGGGTGATGAGATAGGACTTGCTATAAATTAACATCTTGAATGAAAACCCAAAATAAGAGTTAGCCTCTGGGCTGGGAGTAATTGAGCCTGGTTATATCAGTCCTTTGGATGCTGAAGAGGCTGGCTGTGAGTGTCAAGAGAGCCTGATATACAGTAAGACTCTAAAAAGCAAATACAGCCAGTGAGATGGTGCAGCAGCTAAGGCGCTTGCTACACAAGCTCAGAGACCTGAGCTCTACCCACAGACTCCGCAAAGGAGGGGAAGAAATGACCTCAAGATCCACCTGTCTTAGCCTCCCAAATGGTGGGAAAAAGGAGTGAACCTTCATGACAGGTCTGGGTCACAAGTTTAAGGCTAGCCCACAAAGTTCTAGGCCATCACAACCAGGGTACATAGAAAGACTGTCTCAAGAAGGGAAAAGAAAATGTTCTGGAAGACAAAGGACACAGAACTTAGATGTATATGTATGTGGCGGTTATAAAAGAAAGGGGACTACGAGGGGCAGAAAAGGTCTTAAAGAGAGGGGCCGCGGTAAGTCCACGGAACGTGTGATCTGAAGCAGACTGGGGGACGGCTGGGAAAGGGGACGAGCAATACGGTGGCCGAGGAGAGGCTAGAGGTGAAATAAGAACAAAGTACAGTGATATACATGTATGCAAATAGAATATGCCTAACACGTACGCAAACAACATGCTGCCTAACACGTACGCAAACAACACGCTGCCTAACACGTATGCAAACAACATGCTGCTTAACACGTACGCAAACAACATGCTGCCTAACATGTACGCAAACAACATGCTTGTAACCTTGACAGCTGGGAGATGGACACAGGAGGCACAGCAGTTTGAAACGAGTGTGAGCTAAAGACCCGACTCAAAATCATATCCAAAAAAAAAAAAGTCATAATAAAATCATTATGCCAACCACAAACTAATGAAAGTAACAAGGGGCTGGGATAACAAGGGGCTGTGTATGTGGGCTCACATACACAAGGGCTGAAGCTCAATCCAGTAACAGAATTATTTAAAAAAAAAAAAAAAACAAAAAAAACAAGAGAATGTTCTGGATTTTAGGTAAAGGGCAATGTGAATGATACCAGGCACAACGCTGATGGAGGCTGACCTATTTTCTATAATATTATCAAATACTTCAGGAAAAAGGATTTACAGAAAACAAAATCAGAGCCAGTGATGGCTCTATGGTTAAGGCAATTGCCACCAAGCCTGACTACCTGCGTTCCATCCCTGGGGACCACACGGTAGAAATAGAGGACCTCCAGAAAGTCATGCCACAGTGCTCAAACATATATATAATGAATATATATAATTGAACTTTTTAAAAAATGTAACCCTCTACACAAATATCCTGATCATGCAGTTCCAGTGATTCTGGAATTCCCATGACTACTTTTCTCTAAGTCTGATGTTTTGTTCAGAGACACGCTTACGCTATGTAGCCTTGGTTAGCCTTGAACTCTAATTTTACTTCCTCTACTAAGGTTATATAAGCATCTAAATATAATTTTACACCAAAATACAAAGTGAAAAGAAAGTTCTAAAGTCCAGGCCAATCCTCACGTGGCATCCATCTCACCGGCTACACTCTTAGCATTTCTGTGGCATAGGCAGGAAGGATGACTTGGTGTTCAAGGCCAGCTTTGGTTAAATAGTGAGTTCTAGAACAGGCTGGCCAAAAGTGAGATCTTGTCTAAACTGAAAGGAGATGGCTTGGTGGTTAAGAGCTGAGCTGCTCTTGCAGAGGACCTGAATTCGATTCCCAGCACTCACATCAGTGGCTCACAACTGCCTGTACACCAGTGCCAGGGACCTGATAACTCTGGCCTCACACATAGACAGACACACACACAAATTTAAAAAGAAAAAATAAAGGGCAAGGTCATGTGAGATCAGTTCCCACTGTAACTTGGCATCATGTGAAGGTGCTAGGAAGTCACAAGTCTTGGGGCCTCACAAAAGCAGCTTGGGAAGCTCACACAGAACATCGACCTGCACTGGGCAGGGGACGTGGCTCAGTAAGAGAGCGCTTACTCACATAGGTAAACTCTGGATTCCATCCTTAGCACAATGGTCACCCACCCAGCCCTTTTCCAGTTTTTTATTTTGAGACCAAGTTGCCCAGGCAAGCCTTGAACTTTTGACTCCCTGGCCTCAGCCTGCCGAGTAGCTCTGCCACTAGACCCAGGAAATTTTAGCCTTATTTTGAAACCAAAGCACACAGAGGTAAGCAACTTGCCCCAAGTCCTTACAGTAATAAAATGAATTTATCTCCATTGGGCTAGCTCTTCCCTCCCTGTGGTCTGTACCCACATATGCTCACTCCTCAGGTGTCCAAGTGCTCCACAGTGGAGAGGAGGGATTTACCTGCACAGTACGGATTACTGGGATTGAAGTTCAAGGCAAACTCATGTGAGACCTGAGGGTAAGACAAAAAGGAGTGAACCAAGCTGGGGTGCAACCCTCTCATGCTAGCAGCACATAGCAACCAGGACCAGAGGTGCAACCCTCTTATGCTAGCACATAGCAACCAGGACCGGAGGTGCAACCCTCTCATGTTAGCACATAGCAACCAGGACCTAGCCTGAGTGAGACAAACATGGCTGGGCAGAGAAGTGTACATTTTTAATCATAGCATTAGGATCACTGTACACTTAGGTCAACAAACAAAACAAACCCAAAAAAAGAAAAACTGAGATCCTTTCTACATTTCCCCCTTTTAGCCTCTTGAATCCCCCCCCCCCAAACAGCCCTTCTGCACCCACAACACACTAAACATAGTTTTTGTAGACCAGGTTGATTTTGAACTCTTGAAGGAAGATCCACTTGCTGCTGCATCCCAAGTGCTGGGATAAAGACATGCGCCACTGTACTCACGAAAGAATTTGGGTTTGTCTGTCTGTTTGCTTTGTTGTTTTGAGACAGGATCTCATGTAGCTCTGGCTGTCCTAGAACTCACTATGTAGACCAGACTGACCTCAAACTCATAGATATTGGCCTGCCTTTGCCTCCTGAGTGCTGGGATTAAAGGTGTGCATCGCCATGTCTGGCTAAGGTTTTATTTTTTCTTTATGCCGATGTCTGTGTGTGCACACCCAAAGAGATTAGAAGAATGCTCTGGGTTCCCTTTAGAGCAGGAGTTATAGGTAGCTATCTTTCCTATGCGGTGCTGGGAACTGAACTTTGGTTGTTTAGAAAAGCAGCGAGCTCTAATTCAGCTGCTGAGTCGTCTGTGTAGGAATACCACAGCCCTTCCAAGCCAAGACAAAGGGCACTCCCAGGGTCCATGTGTAGCTCAGCAGAGTGCATATTTAACATGTTTAGGGCCCTGGGTTCAATCCCCAAAAATAAAAAATCAAAACACAGCATTCTGATACATGCCAGGATTCCAACAGGAGCTATTTAGCCCAGAGCGTGCGGTATATATGTTTTCAACAAATGGATCCCTGTATCTCTCCTTGAAGCTGGATGCCAAGTAATAAATAAATTTACCACAGACTATGGACTTGGGATCCTGATACTAAAAAGAGAATAGAGAAAAGGAAGAAGAGCACTTACCTGCCAGTCAGGGGGGACCTGGGCTCCAAAACCAAATGCTGGAAACAGCTTGTCTCTGTGGGGGACAATGAATTATAAAAGAGGCAGCAGGAGGATGGAGTCTAGAAGCAGAAGTGTACAAGGAGCGGAGTGGCCTGAACCCGGGACTCACGAGTCGTAGTCTTGAACCACGCTGCCCACGCTCCACAGTGCTGTCAGATACTCGTTGACTCCTGTAGGACTCAGATAATGCAGGGAGTCAGGTGAGGATGGGTCACCATTGGAGCCAGTGAAATCCACACCCACCTGGGAAGAGAGCAAGAATGGAGGTGAAGGCTGTTTAGTCTAAGGCTTGTCACTTGTCCCAGGAAGGCACGCCCTTTTACTTACAGTGAAGTTGATCTGGCAGCCCCCCATCACATAGTCCAGGAAGGAATACTCAGTGTCCACCTGCAGATGAGACCAGGTTAGGACAGGGCTAATGGGCCAGCTAGCGTCACGGAGCCCAGAGCTCAGAGCCTGGGTCACATGGGTCACCATCTTACCCGGCAAGTCTTGACACACACAGTTCCAGAGTTCCTGTAGCTTTTCTTTCTCTGCTGCTTCTCAGGGTGGACACATTCAAACTCAGCCTGGTGGAGCAAGAATCAAAGAAACCCGCCACAGCATTAGCGGAGGACCCAAGCCACGTGTTCTCCAGACGTTCCTCTGGGTGGCAGCCTTGTAGGCCACTGAAGCACTCTAAACAGTCAGCACTTACCGGGACTGCTTGCAGTTGGGCCAAGGTAGTGTGGAAGGTACCAATGAGATCATGTGACCCGTCACTGTCATAGTCTGAGCAGCGGACCTGAGAGGGGCGTGTGTATGTATAAAGGAGATGCATGACATGACAGGCAAGGAGTCCCTTCCCAGGACCCCTGCCCTTGACCCATCTACTAGGGAGGTAAACTCCTCACCTGGATGGGTGTGTTGACGTCCCCACCGCAGAAATGCTCAAGAGAGACTGAGAAGCGCTTCCAGGTAGGGTTCAGGTTGTTCTTTACTACCTAGGGGTGGAGAACAGGGAGACCTGGTCCACAAAGAGCTCCCATCGTCTCTCCACCCAGCAACAGTCTTCTCTCGTCCCCAAACTTGTTCATCATAACAAGCTTCTCTCCTCTGCCAATCCAACTAACACTAGGAGTTACCTCAGTTCTGTACGCCAGGTGCCACTTCCCATCACCTTGCCGAAAGAACTCCAAGAATGGATCAGATTTTCCTAGAAAGTCCTGCCGATGCCAAAGAGACCCAAATTATAAGACAAAGGAAGACAGCCATAGCGCCAGCCCTCTGTCCCCTTAAGTCTTGGGTCCTCAGAGTCTCCTTCCAGACACACCTTCTTATCCAGGTTTCTAGCTTCCACCTCCATGGTCACTACACGACTGTCCTTTAGCTCCTGAGCTGAAACCTAGGAAGAGAAGGCTGTATCACCTCATGAATTATTTATTACACCAATGGGAAGGCTTCCCTGCCCGAGAGTTTTACTCCTTACCGTAATGGTTCCCCGCCCTGCAGGCTTTCCAGGCTTCAACAGCAAGGGGAGAGTCAGCGTCTGGCTGGACACAATCTGGGGAGAGTGGGGTAGGAGAGCTGTCAGCATCCACCTCAGGCAGGGTTGGGTCCTGCTTGACAGGGACATGCAAGTTCCAGGGGTCACTTGATTAACTCCTGACTCTACTTACCTGACCTAGGGAGCATTCGGCTCCCCCTAGGAAGTCATCATCCCCCAGCTCTGGTGTCTTGTTGTCTATGTCATAGATTCCAAAGCGTAGCTTCTGGACAGTCTCAAAGTGGTATTCTATCTGCAGAGTCTTGGAGAATGCAGGGCTTGAGCAATTGCGAACACGTTCAGTCCTGCAAAGCTGTGGTGACAGGTCACTAGGCATCAGTGACAAATCTTCCACCCCAAACACAATGCTACCTCCCTCCGTGACCTTAACCTTTAAGGTCCATCTCACCTCAGCCCAGGCCCCTCCCACATCCTGTAAAAGGACGCACAGCGGGTCAGACTTGGAGCCGATGTCCTTGTCAATGAGATGGTCACAGGAAATGGACAGCTGAACCAAAGTCACACAACGGGCCATCTGTGGGGGAAAAGAGCTGGGTCAAGCATCAGGGCCTGTCACTTTTCACTGACTATAGTTCCCAGCCTGGGAAAGTTGCTCGCTTCACACCCCTGAACTCCAAGTAAGCTCAATAGCACAGGATGCAGTTGTGACACCAAACTCTGGCTCAAAATTAATCCTTACTCTGAAAGTGGCCTCAAGCTCAGCATGCAGTCCCGCCCTGGGCTCTAGCCTTAGCCACTGCAGAGAGTAATCAATTCACTCTGATCACTGCCTCACTAAGGTCACAGCTAACCTACATTTAGTCACTGCTCTCCAACAGCTGATAATGATCCCCTCCAACTCTGGGGCTCCAGCCCATCCACTGATTGTTCTAATCTCTACTCTGCTGCTCAAGTGCAGTCCTCAACATTTCCATGTCATGATCCAGTCCAAGCCACTATTTATGTTGCCTAGAAACAGTAATGGCCTCTCCATCTGGTCTCGTAACCCGTGCCATCCCTACTTCCACTTCAGACCTCCACCCCAACAGGCTGTTAGTATAGCAACCAAATTAATCCTGGCAAAATACCCACACCAGGCATGGTGGCATGGCCTGTAATCACAGCACACAGGAGGCAGAAGCAGGACAGGTATAGATGTTAAGGCCACCCTAGGTAACACACAGAGTTGCAGGCTACCTATGGTTACAAAGTGAAATCCTGTCTCAAAAAAACACAAACAGAAAATGCACTGTGCCTTAAACCTGTAATTCTAGCTCTGGGGAAACAAAGGGAAGGAACGAGAGTTTAGGGCTAGCCTGAGCTACAAACTGAGTATGAAGCCAGACTGGGTTACATGAGATCCCGACTCAAAAGCAAACAAAAAGGCTTGAGATGGCTCAGCAGCTCAGAGAATATTTTGTTCTTGCAGAGGACCCGAGTACAACTCCCAGCACCTGTGCTGGGTAGCTTACAACAGTCTACAACTCTAGCTCCAGGACATCTGATGCCTCTGGCTCATGCCTTTAGTCCACAGACACATACACATTAATTAAAAATAAAACAACAGGCCCTCCCCGATGAACTTGTAGAGGCTGTACAAGCAGCACAGCAGTCTGAGGCATGACCTCAATTCTCATGTCCTTCTAACACCACCTGCTGTCAGTTCTCTGGTGCACTCAATTCTGGCCTTCGCCATTCCACAAGCCCACCAGATTCCTATTCCAAAGACCTGCAGCACCAGGTACTCTTGTTTTTATTACCCACTAGACAGTCTCCTCTCCTGTAAAGTTCATTCATCATCACATCTGTTACACAGGCAGAGTCTTGCCTGCCACTCTGAAATTCGAACCCTAGCCCCGACACATCGCAGACTCAGTTGTGGCTCTCACACTCGTATCTAACTTACTAAACATATGTTGGTTGCAGTCTCTAGTACTAGGATGAAAACTCCATGTATGAAGGAGAATATATCTGTGCATCACTCTATCCCAAGAACCCAGATATGCATGTTGCATGAAATCCAAAAGGCCAAACTCTCAGACGGACTTGTCTCCTGTCTCCAATTCAAGCAGCAACAAACCTCTCCAGTTCACCTGCTTCCTTTGTCAGAAACATCACCTTATGAGTCACCAGAGTGACTACAATGTAGTGCCTCCTACAACCCATAATGATGTACAGGTGACATGACCTATCTACGTCAAGTGTACACAGAGATTCCTTGCTGGACTTGCCTCAGCAGCCCAGCTTCCCCGCAGTACTTCCTGGGATGCCAACCAGCCTTGAGAGCAGTAATTCCTGGGATGCCAACCAGCCAAGACAGCAGTACTTCCTGGGATGCCAACCAACCTCGAGAGCTCTATGATTAGCCCTCAGTCAACCTTCTCCTACCGGCCTACACCATCTCACTTTGGTCTCCAAGTTTTCTGTTGGTTGTTGGTTTTATGGTATTGGGAATTGAACCTAGAGCCTTGTGCATGCCAGGCAGCCATCTGTCACTGACTTCATCCCCAGCTCTAGTGTCCCACCCAGATCAGCACCCACACTGTTGTGTTCAAAGGTTAGTCTACAAGAAGCATGCAGACTTTCCACCTTCCAGATGGCTGGCTCTCTTAGAGGTTCAACAGACCATAGCTTTTGCCTCATCATAAAAGAATCCCATGTCTGTCATCCCCTCATGTTCTGTAGGGCAGTGTTTGCTACTCATTTCACTATTGCTTTAATAGCAGAGAGATCCAAAACACTCAAGGAAACTTGAAGGTACATCAGCTGGGTGGGACTGGGTTCCCTACCAAACCACACAAAGAAGGACCAAGCATCAGCTCAACAGGGAGAACCATGTGTCTGCAGTACTTGAAAGCACTATAAGTTAGCAAGAGTGTAGTCCAGTTTTAAATGTGTTACTTAGGTAAGTGTATATGCAACAGACCTGAATACACACACACACACACACACACACACACACACACACACACAGAGGGAGGGGGGAGAGAGATACTTAATATACTCGGGGAAAAGAAGCATGTCAATGTTGCTTTTAGGGGTGTTGTAGAAATGAGATAAAATCAAGACTTTCTTATGTTCTATACAACCCCTTTTTATATTTTGAGACTTTGCATCATCATGTTGCAGATGAGGGTGACATTTGACCTTAGATTCTGGATCCTCTAACCTCTCTCCCTACTAAGAGCTGGAGTTACAGCTATGCAGCACCAAGCCCGGGTTATTACAATCTATACATTTCAGCATTGTTTTCAACATTATACACGTGCAGAGCCTTGTTAGCTTCCTACTCCACACACTTAAGTATCTACTACCCAGTTCAAGAACAATCAAGCTGTAACATTTCTGGCCCTCATGGGTTTCTTTGCCTCATTACTGCCTCAGCTAGCCAATTTCCAGTCTCTAATTTAAAATCCTAAGTAACTGCCCAGTGACCCTTACATTTAATACCAAGCTCTCTAGCAAGCTACTTTGTTCTCCCAAACAAAGAAAAGGGAGAATTCCTGCAGAAGGAAGAATTCCTGCAGAAGGAAGAATTCCTGCAGAAGGAAGAATTCCTGCAGAAGGAAGAATTCCTGCAGAAGGGAATAGGATGTGTTCTGATTAACCCTGCATTCTCTGGCTCAAGTTGTAAGTCCATTCTTAGCCTGCCATCTTCCTCAGCTCTTTCAGTTGGGATGGGCAGAATGTTAGAACCAATATCCTACCTCATGGGTGTCTTGTCATCTACAGTTCTGGTCTGACCTGACTCCCCTTATGAATTCTTGCCCAGTAAGATTTCATTGTCTTTGGGTAACTGCAGTAGTTTCCTTTATCAGTCCTTTGTAACTACGTAGCCATTTCTGTGTTTATTAGCTAAATGAAGAGCAGATCGTGTCAACTCTCTGTTTAAAACCCTGGGATAGCTTCTCAGTACATTGAAAATAAAATCCCAAGTTTAAGAGCTGAAGAGGTGGGAGGGACCAGAGCTCAGCTTCCAGCACCCACATCAGCATGAAGCAACAACAGCTGCAAGGAATCCAATGTCCTTTCCTGGTATCCACAGGCACTGCAACCACACACACAAACCCAGGCACAGACACGCACAAGTACACAAAACACACATCACCACCACCAAAATTCTGTGGCAGGCAAGATAAGATGGCTTAGTGGGTAAAGGTACTTGCCATCACACCACAGGTTGATACCTGGGGCCCACACAATGGAAGAAAAGACACACAATGGAAGGAAGCAAATTATCTTCTGATCGTCACATGGACTCCACATCTCTTCAATGCCCCCAACACTAAATATAATTTCAAAAATTTAAAAATCCAATCCATAGCTCTTATGACGATAGACAAAACCTAACTCCCGAGTAAAAGGTCACCCAGCCACCCAAGTGTGTTCCCACTGGGCTGCTCTTTCTGATTCACTCAAGTATCAAGTCCATTCTCCAGCTCAGGGTGTTCGTACCATGTCTTCTCCCAAGGATACCAAGCTATGTTAAGAACAGGAAGCCTGTCTAGTTTGTCTGTAATTCTGATACCTACTTACAATAGACACTCAGTAAATACTCAGTAACTGAATTAATGCTGAAATTACAACAGCAGAATTCTGTCTCCCCTCCTCTTCCATTTAAATGTGGGTTCCTTAGAACTAGCACTAAGTATTCTCTCTCTAAATGCCCAGTACTCAGTGTGGGAAGCTGGTGCTCATGGGTATTTTATAAACTATTGGAACGAATAACTTCAGGCCCTTTTCATTTGAAAGAATGCATAGCAATAAACCTTCCCTATCTTGTTCCTTTAACAACTGAGCCGACAAATTTTAATCTGGAGGGCTAAGATGTAGTCAGTTAGCCTAGTTACACACAGCCTTGGGTTCAAACTTCAACACTAAAAATAAACAAAAATCAAACCATAAAATTTCAATGCAAGACTCCTATAATTCCATATCAATAAGAGCCAATTTAAGTAAATAGGCAAAAGATTCAAAAATACTCCCAAAAAATTAGTAAAAAATAAGCCAAGGAATTGATCCATGGCATAAGTGACCAGAGAAAGGCAAAATAAAACTAAATATAAGACCACCAAGGCCAAATTTTGGCAAAGGACATAAGAATCCTAAGAATTGGTAAAGCATTAAATGTGCCACTTTGGTAAACAGCCTGGCCAAGTTGTCAGGAAGCCAAATATATACAGAGCCAACTCTAATTCCCCGGGCAGATTTTAATCTAAAAGACATGAAGCTTTTCACAGAACACTCACAGCAGCTTTATTCACTGTAGCCCAAAACATTCCTAGAGTCCATCAACAGAATGGACAGTTATGATTATAGAAAAATCAATCAGCAACAAAAAAGATTAATACCTGATGAACTAATAACTGATGAAATCCAGATGAATATTAAGGATAAAAATATTGATTCAATTTATTAGTTTTAGAATTGGCAAAAACTAATCTCTGGTGTCCTCTCCCCCAGGGAGAGGTCGGTATTGACAGAGAAAGGCCAAAGCTCTAGGGATGGATGGCCGGATTCCTTACCATGGTGGTCTACACTTATTTCCATCCATACTACTGTGGGCCCACTGGGTGCAAAACAAGCATACAGGGCTCAACTCAGTGATATTAGGAAGTTGGCCTGGCTTCTAGTCTAAATGTCACAGGTTCCTGTGCACCAAGGTTCCTATTTCTCACAGATTTCCCCTTTTTCTTTTTGGTTTTTTCGAGACAGGGTTTCTCTGTATAGCCCTGGCTTTCCTGGAGCTCACTCTGTAGACCAGGCTGGCCTCGAACTCAGAAATCCACCTGCCTCTGTCTCCCAAGTGCTGGGATTAAAGGCGTGCGCCACCACCACCCGGCCCCCTTTTTCTTATTGGAATATTACTGTGTGGAAAAGAAACACCTTGGTAATTTGCAGTTTCACTGGCCACTAGGAATCAGGTCTACAATCCCAGCCATTTGGGGAGTAAAAGCCAGAGGAGCTCACAGCCAGCTTGAGCCACAAGACCCTGAATCAAGGATATAGAAACAAAATAAACCTGTAGTTTTCTTTTCTGTGATGCATCTGAGTTTGAAGTATCAAACTCAAGAGTCTTGTGTATGACATGTAAGTGCTCACTAAGCTACCTCCCTAGTCCCCACCCTGGCATGACTCATGGAGGAGCTCAGGCTGGCCTGAAGTACCAATTTGTCTTCATCTCAAGTGCTGGGATTGCAGCTGATAACTATAGCTAGTGTTCTACTTTTTGAGCTGTTTCCTTTAAACTACCTGTAATCTGTGGAATTATTAATTAAAAATTATTAATTTTTCAAGTGCAACTACTGGTGCACTTCTGACCGCCCTTTTATTATTCCTAAGCAGCTACATGCCACTTGTTTTGAGACATCTCTTCAGATGGCTTAGGCTGAACTCAAACTCACTGTCCTTCTGTCTTGGGCTTCAGAGTGCTAAAATTACAGCCTGTGCCCACCATGCACTGTCAACAGCTACAGACTTCACCCAGACTTCCTGTTCATACAGTGTTGTTATCACCACGAGGCTTCCAACTTCCTTGAATATCACAGAGAGGTGATTCGGTAAGAGAAAGTAAGCTTTCTCATTTTAAGAGGTCTGGCTTATACTTATTAGATCTGTGTGCACAGAATTCCTCTTCAATCAATGACCTTAAGAAATGACTTCAGAGTGACCTGGCTTAATGCTAAATCCATCATGGGAAAAGTGAACTTTCTGGTGTATTCTGTTATCTCCTTTCCATTTGGGACTAGTACAGAGTTTCAGATGGCAATATCTAGAAGGTTGAGTTCTAACTTTTCCTATCTTGTTCATAATCATATACATGGGGGTGGAAGACTCATTCCCTTCCATTTTCCTTGTTTTTTGCCTCTCCCCCCCACAGCCAACCTCAGAGCTTTCTAAGCCCCATACTATGTCAGAACACAATTATATATTCTCTCTTAAAGCAGAGACTCACAGCTGGGCATGGCGGTGCAGGTCTCCAGTCCCAGCTGAGGCAGGATTGAAGGTTTGAGTCAACTGTGAGTTTACATAATGAAAATGTATTGTAAAACAAATGAAAAACCCTTTCTCACTTTTATAGTTTGCAATATCATACATGAGTGATTGTCTAGCCCACATTCTGTGACCCCAGGCAGAAGAGAGGCAGGATTTGGATGTGGCCATATGGTTAAGTGAAATTCGGGTAAGAGAGAATACAAACATCTGGACTCCTAAATCCTCCTCAGAACTTTGGTTTTTGAGACATCTCACCATGTGGCACTGGCTGATCTGCAACCTGGTATGTGGAACAGACTAGCCTAAAACTTGCAGTTTCCTGCCTCTGCCTCTCAAAGGGCTGGGATTAAAGGTGTGTGCCTTCATGCCTGGCCGAGAACTTTCTGAATCATAGTTACAAACTCTCGTCTTTCCTGAAAATTTTTTTCCTATATTCACTATTAATCTGAAAGTGAACAAAAAAGGATGGATTTCCCAACAGTGAGCAGGCACCAAATACTGCTCCTACTTCTTCCCAATCACCAGATGCTACTGTACCAGATGGTGTCCTGCCTATAAAATTTGGGCAAAATACTTGTCTCAGATTCCTTGGCTATAAGGGGGATATAATTAGCTCTGAAGACTCGTGTAGATAATATGTGCAAGGCTCATAATAATTTCAGCACAGGTCCGAAGCACCTATCAGCATGTTTTAGCCATCACCGTCTTTTCAAGCCTCATACAAGCTCCCCGACAGCAGCACTCAACTTCTTTGGAGGCGCTGCATTTAATCTACAATGGACAATTGTGTTCTTTCCATGTTTCTCCACCACTTTGCCTATTGAGAAACTCTTAGTAGCAGGGTCTCATAGAGCATGCAATGCCCTTCAACTTTCAAGAAAGCCAAAGTTGGTCCTTATCTACCTTCCAAATGTTTGATTGTAGGTCACAAACTCTGCCAACACATCCCTAGCTACACACCACAGATTATATATATATATATATATATATATATATATATATATATATATATATATATATATATATATATATATACCACAGACCTATATACAATAAAAACTTGAGAAAAGCTGGCATCACTGTACTGGACCAGACTTACAGGATTATGTGAGTAGGTGGTCCTGGTATATTTAAGAATAAGGAAAATTTTAAATGCTGCCCTCCCCTGGAGAGGTTTCCTGCATACCATTGTTGATAGGGACTCTCTTCAGTATCAAAAAAAAAAATTATATATATATGTGCGCCCATAACTTTTTATGTTCTTTCTCCAGGATTAGTAGGCTCTAACTGCTCTTCATAAACCCAAGGACAGATTTTTTTTTCCTCCTGGGTTCAGTTGCATACAGCTCAGTGCCAGATGGCCTAATTATGTCTCTTCATACCCAAGAGGTTTATCAGAAAACCATGCAATCCCTATCTCCCTTTATCTATCCAAAGTCATGATATAGAAGTGGCAGGGGCTACAAGTAGATCAGTCTCTGTGTAGCAGCATCATTCCTTCAGACAACTCAATCATGCTCACACCTGTTGTTGCCTACCTTGGCAAAATGAAGCAGCTCACAGATGCTGGAACGAATCTTGGAGGCCAATCAGAAAATCCTCTAGAGGCTCCCAATTGAAGCACAGCCACCCACTAATAGCCCTTCCCCCATAAAATTGGAGCAGCCCATGCCCACCAGCAGCACTTTTCTTCCCTTCTCATTTCTGCAAGGAACATGGAGAAGGCAGTTGTTCTTCTTAACCCTGCATCTCCCTGTAACTTCAGGATTCTCCACATTTACATCAGCAGCTCCAAAGACATTTCTCGCAAGTCACAAACTGACCCAAATAAATTTCTTTTGAGACAGTCTGGACTATTACTCTAGATCCCCCTTGCCTCAATCTCTCAAGAGCTGTTATTAAAGGTACTGCTACAGCATGACCAAATCCAAGTTCTGACTATAGTGACATTCTTTATTCATATATGAATCACATCTAATAAAAGGTATGCTCATAAATTAAAATTTTAAACAATGAAATTTATTTAGACCCATGTAGTTCTAAGCCTACGAGTCAGACAGAATCTGGCAATATCGAAAAGCCTAAAGTGTTCACACAAAAACATAAGTGGGAAATACAGCAGGTTCCCAACTTGTGGAAAAGGTCAAAAAAATCTGAATGCCATTCATTAGATTCCAGCATCTCCAAGGATCTTCCCAAAGCCAAACACATTTCACCCGTTGCTGACCCCTTTATAATAGGAAACCTAGCCCAGAGGGAACTGGATATGGAGTTCCTCTCCACCCAGAGACTCTGAACACATCCTATATCAAACTTCCTCTGCCCACTTAAGTCCTACACCTGATCAGTACCACATTAGTGGATAATGCTTGTTACTCCATGTTTACTTTAGTTGGGGAACTAAAATCCAGCACTGATGGAAGCTCTTCCCAAATAGACTGGGGATCCACTCTATGAACACTATTAGTGAATTCAGTCCCACCTGACACCTCTCAGATGAGGTAGAGGGAGAAGCAGGAGACACTTGCTACCTATGAAGTCTGAGAGCATCCATGAAAATTCTGTTTGTAGTTGTATAGGTTCATAGCTTATACCTGAAACCCCAACACTGTAGACTTCCCTATCAATAAAATGGGAGTGCGGATGCCAAGTCTGGGGGCTAAGGTTGCACTAAGCGTGATCAGTAAGGGCCTCTTGTTTGGTGAGATGCCCAATAAGTGTTCTCCTTTAGTGTTCACAGGTAAGTAAATGAGCCTTCGGGTGTTGGTGTAGCACCCCTTCTGATCCTCACGCTTGTGGGACACTTAGGCAGGATGGGGACAGGCTATGATAGAAAACAGTGACTGATCTCTCTTCTGAGTAGCAGTGTGGGGCTTCTATCCTACTGCACTCAAGAGGGAGGGGAGGTTACCAAAGCAGCCAAGGCAAACACACTTAAGTTTCATTTCAGGGCTAAAATCATACCAATTTCCAAAAGAAATGGAATAGCTGGGTCACAAAACCACAGACACCACTGAATAATCTGAATTATTTTACAGAACAAAGCCCAAGAACACATTAGCTATGGGTCACAAGAACTAATGGAATCAAAAGGCATTTGTCACTAGTTCCCATTTTATAGTTCAGTTCAGTCTTAAGAGTTAGGTAAGCACTTAAGATAGTCCCCTGCTGTACTGTGTGGCCTTCTCCCCATGGCCTACATATACTAACTAGCCTTACACACATCCATCAGAATCTCCTTATCACTGGAACAGCAACGGAGGACTTGCAGGGGTCCAAACCTACAGGATTTCATCAAAGAGATAGTTTTTAAACAAAACAAACAGTTCATGAATGGCAAACTTCATCTCAAAAAGTGGTTTAATTATGTGCTTGGGTGGGATATGTGGAGGGTCTTAAGTATTAGCCTCCAAAAGTTCTGCCTGGAAAACCAATAAAACGTCAACAAGGAAACTACAGTATAGCCACAAACTTGTTTCCACACGAGATAACTGTCTGACCATCAACTGGCCAGGAATACCATTACTCAGATCCTGTGGCCTTTTTATTTGCCTTCCCATCATTAAGTCCTGTTGTGCTCTGCATATAAGACTGCCCAAAAATTCGTTAGCATGGCACATAGCTATGGCTAAGCTATAGTTAGATGAAAACATAAGGGTATGAAGACCAACAAAGTTACATTCCACCATCGAAGAAGCAAAGTGGTCTATCTGCTGTAGTAATAGCAACCTGAGCCAGTTCATAGCCAAGGGGGCATTGCTGGATTCATAGACAGATCACATGGCCAAAGGGAATTACAGAAGCAGTGCCTCCATTTGCAATGTACCATGTAGAGCGGGGAACAGAGGCCTAACTCAGAGTGCAACAAGGCATGAGAAACTCAGCAGCAGCACAGGCTGGTATGTTTGACTATGTAAGTGGCTTGGCTCCCTCAGCCTTTCTTTTTCCCTCTTGAGACAAGGTCTCACTATGTAGCTGACTGGCCTCGAAGTCACCATGTAGACCAGGTTGAACCAGAGTGCTGGAATTAGGATGTACCACAACCAGTGTGTAGCAATACAATGTGGTTACTGTTAGCTATGAATCATGTAACTATCCTTTGCAATCAAAACCTCTTAAGTAAATTATCTCTACTGTCAGGAGACTACAGTTCACTGAGACTAATCACCCTGGTTTCCAGCAGATTTACACGTGAGGAGGCAAAAGGAGAAAACTGGTGGTGGAAGCAGAAACTGAAACATCAAGGAGCTGGTATAAACTCCTGGGATGAGTCAAGACTACTGTCAACATCTGTATTTGTTTTTCCTCCTTCCAAAATAAAATAGGAGATTGTCCGATTATTGAGAAGAACTTAAAAGTAATTGTTCCCTAGACCAGAGTCTAGATCTCTGTCTGACACGAGGATGCCAATATTAATACTCTGTCACTCATCACGTCTCTGCAGCTTTTTGTTGAGTTTCATGTCTTAACCTCTAACATTTCATTAGAGGATGCACCCGAGGCTAAACAGAAATCAAAGACCATGGTTAGTGAGAGTTCTCCCCTAATATGCAGCCTCAGTGCTTCTGAAGTGTTGCCTTGTGCCTGAGACTGAAATGCTTACATCAGGGTCATTTCTCCTGGACTCTTGAGTAGCAGAATGGTATGTAGAAAGCATGGTTTGCTGCACTGGTTGCTTACTGTTACATGTTGATCAAGAAAAGGAGCCATTCTTTAAGATGCTTGCGACTCTCAAACACATACAATGGAGCTCAAAACATCACAATTAAGTCCAGAAGAGCACACTAAGAATTAGCATTTAATAGGAGATGAGTGTGCTTATGTTGCTGGATAAAGGGTTTTTCCGCAGAACGGTCTGTCCCCACTGCAAATGTGCTACCACAGTACTCTTCAAACCCTCTCAGATTTTAGACTAAAAAAATACCATTTTTTACATGAAAAGGCAAAGCTTTAAGTTTAGAACCTACCATATCCCTTAAAAGGATGGTGATTATATATATCAGATATGCTTTCTTTCATAAAATGCTAGAGAGCAGAAAACAACAAATTGCAGAAGTGATCTCTCCTGAGTCCACCCCGTCTGTGTGCAGGGCTGCTGATGCCACTCCTTAACACTGGTCAGTTTTAAAAGACTCAGACAAGAGAGCCTGTGTCTGTTGTCCAGTTACTCCACAAGCCAAGGTGGGAAGAATGCTTGAATCCAGTTCTAAGTAGCCTGGGCAATACAATTAATAAAATCACTCAGTCGCTATGTAGAATTACGTATTAATTAGTCTAAGCTCTTCTAAAGCTGGACGTGCAGCTAGTTCAGTGGCAGACTGCCTGCTCAGACTTTCTAACAGGATATTCAAATACAAGCTAAACTCTTGTACATGATAAAGATAAAAATTACAAGCATTCCCCAAGACTGGTTTTAAGAAGCAGCCCACGAGTTCTAGAAATTCTAACCCGTGCTTTAAAACCAGCAGTCTATGACAACTCCGTTTGCTAATTTCATTAGGTTGAACAAATATGAAAGGGACAAAACCCAGAACACCAATGTCACAAAGCAGCAATTGTTTTCCTCCCCACCTCAAACCCATCACATAGGAATACAAAAGCAAAGCTTTCGGTGAGTGCAATTAAGAACCTACTCCAAAGCATTTCTTTTCCCTTTTCCACTGCAACCAGTGTTTGAAAATACTGGTCCACAGACCCTTGGAGACTCCTGGTGAGGAGGAATATCTGGTCCTCAAGTTCTTTCCAAGTCCACATAACGAAGCCATTAGCTACCAAAGCACACACAATAAATGAAATCCTGAAAACAAAGATACCACAGATTTGACCTAGAATCAAGTTTCCTCTTCTTCCCACACTTCAGCATTAGAAGACAATAAGAAGCAACAATTGTTTCCTCCAAGATCACTAAATCCACATTTCCAAAGACACAAAATATTTTCTTGAGTTAAAAACAAAAACCCAAAATGTGGTATTATAGCTCAAAGAAGTACTGTGCAGTTAAAGCATTAGAGCGTCAGCCTTTATTTTGTGACAAGTTTATTGAACAGTATCCAAGACGACTTCTTTATAAACAAAAACTCCTAAATGATGCCAAAGTAGGATGTGCTGGCAATGTTGTGGTCACACTGTCAACAGCCCTTTGGCTGTGCTTGATTTCAAAAGTTTGGACTACAGAACTGCCAATAAAACAGCTTTAGTGAAAGAACTTACACATGGCAATTGTGAGTGGGGAAAGGACTCAGTGATCACTGCCAGAAACGTCCCCAAAACACTAGGAGTCATTGTACATGTTCTTCACTCATTTTTCCAGCGCTTTCAAACTGAGTGCATTTTATTTTTACACACTTCATCAATCACAGAATTCAGCAAAGTGGAGTTTGAGTTAGCTTGTGTCCTTATTTTTGTGCAAGGTGAGGGAGCATTTCCACCTAAAACCATGTGTGCTTGCTTACTTCCATATATGTATGTACTCCTCCATTTTCATCAAGCAGATCAAGACTGACCTTAGCTACACTGAATATTACTGTCTGTGAGTTTGACATTTCCTAATTCAGCTTTAATTGTCAATGCTTTGACAACTTAAAATAACAAGTCAGGAACTACATTTCACTTAATACCATTGCATTAAAACAAAACCTAAAACAGCCACTAATAATTGTACATCCAGACTAGTATAAACACAGAAAAACCTCCAAATTATGCTTATGAGCTAAATCTGGCACTGGAGTTTTAAAATTTTACAAATTTGCTTATTTATATAATACATTTGTAGGTTTCTCTACTCCTATAAAACCAAAAGAAAAATAAACACTAGTAAAAACTTAGGAGAAACAAATTAAACCTAATAAAATATTCTTTTCCATAAATGTCAAAGTCACCGAAAACAGTCAATAAAATTTACACATGAAAATTGAGAATACCTTGACAGTGTTTACAAACACTTTGATCAAAGCTTTACAAAACCTTCACACCATACAAATGAAAAAATTACGTAAATTCAAATCTATACCAAGTCTAGTTCTGGAGAAAAATTTGTCCGATAAGAAGTATGAAGTTTCATAGAACACATTTTCATGGTTATTAAAACAAAAATAAAAACTGAAACTTCAATGCCTGAACAAGATAAAACAATATACTTAGCAATTAGGTCTGTCTCAAACATACAATCTCAAGTTCCAGAGGGCAGAGCCTTTCATTACATTTCACAACAAGCTCTGTTGTGATTAAAAGGGAATGTGGAACACAATTCTCTGATTTCTACACCAACGCTATTTTCTTAATTCATTTAATGAACAGTGAGAACCAGGTTTTTCTTTTCAGCATTTATCTAAGATGTAGAAATAACAAAATAGTTGCAATTGAGTGTATGAAATATTTAATAAGCACGTACGAAGATACAACCAAAATAAATTGTGAGAAAGGATAAAAGATTTTCACCTTTCAACAATCATTTTTTTCTAAAATAAAGATAGTCAGTTTCCAATGGGGAAAATAATCTGCAGTTGAAATAAGTTGCCCAAAATAGTTCTGAAGTGTTCACACTGTCTTTGGAACGAGAAATGATTACTTAACAAGGAACATCACATATAAACATATTGCTTTTTGAGGCAGCAGCTATCTGTCAAGCAAATTGTGTTTGTGAGTTATCAAGTGATTCACAATGCAGCCACTCTTCAAAGTCTGCATGACCCTTTCCCTGAATAAAACCCCCACACTCTCTCTCCTCCAAGACTATAGTAGTGAATAGGCTCTCCAAACTTTCCACACAAGAGACTGTTGCCAATCTTACCTCAAAAATTACACGACATAACTTTACTTCAGTGTACCACTCCCTTAGACAACAAAAAGGCACTCCATATAGACATACATACATACGTGTATGTGCATATGTATATGTGTATACATGCATATATACATGTATATATGTATATATATATGTGTGTGTGTGTATATATATATATATATATAATGTATGTGAGAAATGCTTCTTTTAAAAAGTAAACAAAGACTTCTCAATGTTGTTCAAACCAAAGCTACGTTATGTGAAAAATACTGTTATTATTCATCAATCTCCAATTCTGTTATGTGAAATGTGAAACAGCTTTCAAGCATTTTAAATTTAGAAAAAGAGCCATAAGTGTCAGTGAATAAGATGTGATAAACCAAATGCTTTTAAGGGAAAGGACATTTAGCCAACCAAAGATTTTCCCCATCTTAGTGTCCTGATTGCCAGAAGGAAAGACTATGAAAATGCACGGAGTGACCTCAATTCTCTCTTCTGACAGCTATACTTAGACTCTGCATAAAGAATTTTTGTGAACAGGCTCATGATCAAACAACTACACCAAAAAGCCTCCAAATTAACAGAATTAAACACACATCAACCTATGATCCAACTTAGGGATCTTTTATTCTACAATACTACTGCTAACAAAAGTACCACTTCCAATTCAGTTTTATATTCCAAGAGAGAATGCTCTTCCTATGGATTCCTTTGTTCCAAAATTCACATAAATTGGGACAAAAACAATTCGCTAAATTAGTCCATCACAGTAAAGGATTTCAAATCAAACACCTAAACACTGATTACCAAGAGGTTTCTGATTTTCACTGTCATCCAAACAATATGAACAAATTTTAAACTTACTAAACTAAATTAAAACTTGGCGGTCAAACCAAATAAGGTCATTAGAGAACTCCGTAGTTTATTTTTATGGTAAAAGTCATTTCACACAATCATAAGTGTGACATTAAAAACCAAAATTCAGGGTTATTTAGCACAAACCACAAGTGTGGAGTTTTTATATTAGAAATTAATTAAAAACTAACAAAATAGGTGTACTTATTACAAGTGAGTCAATTAGGTAAACAGAGCGACAACACTGAAGCAGGACTGTCTATAGAGCAAGAACCCTCAAGAAGCAATAAAGGTACATACAATGAATCCGGATACAGAGACTTTATTCAATTTTAAAAGAAAATGAAGGTTCCAGACAAAGCTTTGACCCTATAACAAAGCAAATATGTCCAACTTTAAATCAAATTGCAAAAGTAGCCAACTTCTAATTGTCAGCACTGGCACGAGCACCCTCCACGAGCTCTACCCACGGTTCTATTTTCTTCATCCATGTGGTATAAAAGAAAACCAATCTAGACTCCTTGATAAGCTTTATATGATCAAGTATTACAAACTGTCTCTACGTATGCCAAAATTATTTTTGTGATCTCTCCAGATAGCTTTACTGTAACAAATTGCAATGTTTATTCTGTGAGTTGTAAACAGCCAACCAATGCTCTGTATTATAGAAACCAATCTATCTGCAACTGAACAACCCACAGGTTCTAACCTGGAACTACTAGGAAAACAATCTGAATGCATTAATCACAGCAAAATAAAGATATATCCAGTAAGGAACTAATGTGAACGGCTACCCTAAAACGAGTTTTACCTTTCTTGAACCTATAGGCCTATCATTTAAGTCAATGACAGCAGCTGTGGCTTCATCCCGAGATTCAAAGGCCACCATGGCTTCACCTGTAGGCATACCTTTTTCATTGTATTTTAAACATACTGAACCTGGAATTACTTGATAACCATAAAAGAAATCTAATATTTCATCAATAGATACAGTAAAAGGCATGTTCTGCACCTTAATTATTGTAGGTCCTGGTTTTCCAGAGCTAGCTCCAAAACCAGGGGGACCCCCAATATGGATCGGGCCAGGACCAGGCCCAGGCCCAAAGGCTGGAGGCCCACTCAAATGCCCAGGAACACTTCCAAGACCAGGGGGTCCACTTCCAAAACCAGGAGGAGCATTTAAACTACCTGGGCCATTTCCAAAGTTCTGAGGAATCCCCCCAAATCCTGATGGACCACTTATATTATTTGGTGCACCTCCAAAACCTGGAACTTCCAGTCCTAGGCCAGGCAAACCACTATTTCCAACTGAAGGCAGAACTGGCCTAACATCACCAAAGCCTCCCCCTAATCCTGGAGGAGGGAGGGGTGGCCCAAAGGCATTGGGCCCACCAAAATTACCAGGGAAGTTAAACGGTGGCCCATTATTGGCCTCCTTTGATCCTACAGTCAAGAAGACATGCTCTTCTCCTCCTGCACTGGGGATGCCAGCACCGGGTATTGCTGGACCAGGTATTGCTGGACCAGGCATTGCAGGACCAGGCATTGCGGGACCAGGCATTGCGGGACCAGGCATTGCGGGACCAGGCATTGCGGGACCAGGCATTGCGGGACCAGGCATTGCGGGACCAGGTATTGCAGGACCGGGTAATCCGGCACCGGGTAATCCGGCACCGGGTAATCCAGCACTGGGTATTCCAGGACCAGGTATTCCGGGACCCGGTATTCCGGCACCAGGCATTCCAGAGCTGGGCATCCCAGCACCAGGCATTCCAGCAGCAGGCATACCTGCACTAGGCATTCCAGCACCTGGTATTCCAGCACTGGGTATTCCAGCAGTGGGTATCCCTGCACTAGGTATCACTGGTACTGCAGGATTACCTGGAACAGGTATCTTTAAGCCCTTTTTTCCTTGGACTGGGGGATTTTTCTCAATCTCTCTCATATCTTCTAGGGTAACTATATGAACAAAAGCTTCTCTCCCATTCAGCTTTTTACGGTGTAAGTGTTCAGATTTATGTGCGTCATCTTCAGTTTTAAACTGAACCAATGCTTGCCCTAGACCTTGCCCATTGTTATCGACAAGAACATGTACAGCATTCTCATCCACTGGGATTCCTTCCAGGAACTGAAGAACATCCATCTTGGTAATGCTGAATGGAATGTTTGTTATATGGGCACAGACTTTGGCAGAACTGACTTCCCCCTCCGGATTTAACACCATTTCCCTCTGGTCATAGCTGAAGTTCTGAAGTCGTTTCCGAATCATATCTATCTTTTCTAGCATACCTTTCTTAGTTATTGGATGAACTTGAATAAAGCGATTGCCCATGTATTGTTTATGACGACAGAGAGCAGCCTTATAGTCAGCATCATTCCTGAATTCTACAAAGCCTTCACCAGTTGCTTTCCCATTGGGTCCATAAGCTATATAAATACTATCTTCCACAATATCCAACTTCTTAAAAAAATCAATGACATGTTTGTTTTCTGCTTCAAATGGTAGCCCTTTTAAGTAAACACAAAAACCAGCCTCATGTGGTGATCTTGATCTTGACCTTTTCTGCCCACTGGGTGATTTTGACCTTGGAAGTGTCTGTGGAGGAGGGTGGGCTTGTCCAGAAGGCCCCATACTTTGCTTAAAAGTGATATGACCTCCAGCAGCTACCCACTGTCTCTCTGTGGCAGGACTGACTTCCACATAGCGTTGTATCATCAGCATTCTGTTCCGTTTCAAAGCTTCAAATGTATCTTGAGGGGAGAGAAACTTAACCAATCCATTCCCATTATTTCGACCTACATGATCTTTTAATAAATGTACTGCATCAACTCGGAGCCCATGGAAAAACTCTCTGACATCATTTTCCATTGCAGAAAAGGGCATTCCATGCACACTCACATACAGATCATCAGGGTTGATGGGAAGAGACTTCACGCTGCTTTGAGAGTTCATCTGTATAGGGTTAACAGGATTTAATGGACCCAGAAACACAGGGTTCAGATTATTATTCAGACCCATAGGTGCTCCAGAGCCATTCATTCCACCAGGAAGAGGTGCCACAGGCGGTGGATTCAAGGGTGGCATGCCTGACATAGGAGGCAATGTAGTCAGAGGTGGCACAGAAGGGACTGGGGGAATGGGAGGAACAGGTGGCACGGGAGGCAACGTTGGTACCGGAGGAGGAACTGGTATTGGGGGAATGGATGGCAGCGGTGGCAAAGAGGGCATCGCTGGGATTGGAGGAATTGGTGGCGGTGGGACTGTGTTCATTGGAGAAGCTGTACTCGGAACCGTTGAGCTGAATGTTGGACTTCCAAAAGAAGTCCCCATACTTGGAGGAGCAGTTCCTACGCTGGCTGTGGAAAATGTCTGTATGTTTTTGTTGCTCTCATGAACAGAAGTGGTAGCAGTTACTACACTTGGCGAAGGATTATTAAAGTTGGGTGCTGTTGCTGGCAAGTTTACCCTGCTGCTCATCCCTGAGCTAGGTGGTGGTCCTGACCTACTAGCATTTGCTGGTGGTATATCTAAGTTGGCAGTTTCAAAACGCCTACGACTCAGTTCAATCATATTCTGCATTTCTGTTTTACTACTCAATAATAGTGTTACTTTTGACCCTTTAATTGTACCACCTGTGCGCATCATACCAAGCCTTGCATCTTCATCAGTGGCAAAAACGATGAAAGCCTCACCCAGTTCACCCCCTACAATATGCACGCCCCCATCGGGGATGGTCAATCCAGAGAAGAAGTGGCGAATGTCCATGGTCCCCGCCACAATTGGGAGACCTTGCAAACGGATGACCACAGCCATGCTGCGCTGAAACCACACACACCTGCAGATGAGAAAAGGCAACGGCCATGTCAGACTCCTTATTATTTTACCAAGTTTTTAGTTCCAAGAATGACCAGCTACCACATTATCCCACAAACATTCCCTCAAGCTATTACAATGTCTTTAATTTAGATAATTCAAAGATCTAACTTCTAAAGGCTTTCATTTTGGCAACAGTTAAAAAGAAGTTCAGTCTAATACTCAAAAGATCCAGGAAAAACTGAGGACAGTAAAGTCACAATAAATACTTAGATCACTAAGCCTTCAGTAAGATCTAAAATAAATGTGCAAAAATCTATAGGGGGGAATCATGCAAATGATGCATCAAAATCAATATTTAAAACTGATTTAGCATCTTCATAATTTCATAGTTATTAGCGTGATACCTTTTTAAGAATCAATCTCAAAAGCCAGAAGAAAGAAAACTGGAATGTTCCTGGATTACAAATTCCTAACAATAAAGTAGGTTCATATCTCAAATGGAAGATCAGGGTATGACTAGCATTCAAACACTGATCCCCAAGTCAATCCTTAGCACAAGAAATCTCAAATGAGATTTAGAGTACAACTTTTCAACATGTTTTATAGTTTTATTAAAAGAAAGAACTGTCTGAGGATGCACAGATGATTCACTGGGTAAGAACTTGCTATATGTACAATCATAAGAACATGAGTTCTATTCCCAGCATCCAAACATGTATGGACATGTCATACATATGTCAGAAACCCTAGCTGGAAGCCCCAGCTGGAAGTCTAGATCCAAGTATAATGAAAGGTACTCAAGAAGTAATAAGGCACAGAATGATAGAAGACCTGACATCCTCTTCCAGCCTTTGCCTATACACAGGCTCACATATGTGACCATGTACACGCATGTACACACATGCATGTGGGAGGGGTCTGTGTCTCTGTCTGTCTGTCTCTCTGTCTGTCTCTCTGTCTGTCTCTCTGTCTCTGTCTCTGTCTCTGTCTCTGTCTCTGTCTCTGTCTCTCTCTCTCTTCTTCTTCTTCTTCTTCTTCTCTTCTCTTTCTGGATTTACTATAAGCAAAGTTAACACATACTAAGATTCCAAAGAAAAACTAAATAGAATAGCAAAAATCCTAAGCTAACCTTCATTATTGTCCTCAAGTAGAACCTATTACACCACTGTTTGCCATGGCTATTAGATCAAAACTCTGGTCAAGTGACTACTAAATCTTGCTTTAAAAAAAGACAACTAGGGCCAGGCGTGGTAGAATAGCCTTTAATTCCAGTACTTTAATTCCAGGCCAATTTCTCTTGAGTTTGAAGCCATTCTGCTCTATAGAACTCCAGGCCAGTAAGGGCTTCATAAGTGAAACTTAGTCTCAAAGAAACAAATGAACATAGATCAGTTGGCAAAATGTTTGCCTAGCACTAGTAAAGCTCATGAATCCATCCCCAATATCACAGATGCTCAGTATGGCAGTGATATAAATTGTCCCAGTATTTGAGTTGAGGCAGGAGGATCTTGAATTCAAGACCAAGACCACAAATTATACAGATTAATGTATATATTAGAGCCCTCCAACCCAACTTAACTCCTGTTCAATTGCTGGCTGCTCACTATCTCTTTATATAGCAAAATCTGTCTCAAAAAAATAAAGGGGGGAGAGGAAAAGGGCCTCAGTGAGATGGCTTAACTTGTTAATAAATGCTTAAGAGTTCCATCCCTAGGACCCATTCACTGAAGAGAATCATCTCTCTCTCTCACACACACACCATACAAATAAATAACTATACAATCACACTAATAATAATAGGGGTCAGCTGGAAAAACAGCTGAGCAGTTAAGAGTGCACCGGTTTGAGGCTGAGCACCCTCACAGTAGCGCACAACCACTTCTAACTCATTTTCAGATCTAATGCCCTTTCCTGTCCTCCACAGGAACCAAGGCACATATAGTATACATACATACACACACACACAGCAAAATACTTATATATGTAAAACAAATCAATATTATACTAATGGCAGCACTTTGGAGGCAGAGAAAAACATGTGAGTCTGAGGACAGCCTCCAGGCCAGCTAGAGCTATAATGAGATACTGTCTCAAAACACAGAAAGTAGCAACAACATGGGCTGGAAATGTAGCTTAGTTGGTGCTTGCATGTTATCCATGAGGCTCTGAGTTCAATCCCAGCACTTCATAAACTGGGCATGGAGGGATATGCTTATAATCCTATCACTATTAGTTACAGGATGATCAGTTCAGAGTCATTCTTGGCTACATAACCAATTTAAGATCAGCCTGAGATACACAAGACTATTTCAAAAATAGTAAGAGGGCCTGGAGTGATGGTTCAGCGGTTAAGATCACTTGTTTCTGAGTAGACCCAGGTTAACTTTCCAACATCCATGTAGTGGCTCACAACCACCTATTATTCCACTTCCATGGGCTCCAGTACCTTCTTCTGGCCTTGCCAGGTACATACACATACATGTAGAAACCACTCATACACATGAAATGAAAATAAAATAGCTCAGCAGTTAAGAGCTCAAACTGCTCTTCTAGGGAATCTGAGTTCAGTTATAAGCACCATGTCACAGGCTTAAAGCAGCTTTTTAACTCTGGCTCCAGGGGATCTAACTCCTCTGGCTTGCACAAGTACCTGTACTCACGTACATATACTCACACAAAGACACACAAACACTCATAATTACATCTTAAAAAATAATTTTAATATTTTAAGATAAATCTTAAAGAAGTCTCTCTCAGGTTTGAATTTGATTTCAAGGTTTCCATTCATTTATTTATTTGTTGTTCCTGTTGCCTTTGTAGTACGTGGCAGCATTACCATTTCAATTTTAATTGCTTCTACAACTTTCGCAAAAGAATGGGAATCAAAATTTGGGGATTGGAAAAATGTCAATTTGAAACTAATATGATCAATCAAGTTTTAAATATAAACCTATTAAGCTGGTTCTGAGTGCTCAGGGAAATTTTAATTACTTGAGATCTGGTCTAATAATTTCTCAAATAAGGACATTAGAAGAAACAAGGCTTCCTGCTATAAGCTCTAAGACACAAATAAATGGAAGAAATTCTTCAATGTCAAATATGGTAGGAACGCCAATTTAACATAATAAAATCTAATAGCAACAATATTATAATTACTATATATAAAATAGAAATATATTGTTTAGTTTTGATAGTTGTTTTGGTTTTCTTTTTTATTTCTCAACACATATTCCCCTTATCTTTTGTTTATTTTAAAATGTGTTCTTACTATGTAACAGTGGAACTCCCTAAGGAGTAGCCTATCCTCCAATTCACAGAAACCTGCCTGCCTCTGCCTCTGCCTCTGCCCCTCTGTGCCTCTGTGCCTCTTGCCCCCTCTCTGCCTCTCTGCCTCTTGTGTGCTGGGATTAAAGGTGTGTACCACCACTCTTGGCAGCCTAAAACAACAAAACTCATCTCATTGTTTAGTACACCTGAAAAAAATTTAATAAACCAAACACAGCCAAATTACATATTTAGAATTTTTCCTTCCTACCTCCCTAGCGCTTGGATGTGCTACCCCCAGGTCCAATTTATGTTATACTGCAGATTGAACCAGAGCTTTTTGTTTGTTAAGCAAACTCTACCAACTGATTTCATATTCTTACAATTATATACAAAGATAAGCAACCTTCAAATGTAACCAAGAATGATGGACTAATACTAGAAATGGAGGTGGGGTGGGTGAATAAAGCTTTTTTAGGTATGGTCTGTAAGAGTCCACATGAGGGCTGGAGAGAAGGCTCAAGTAACCTGAATTTGATCCCTGGAGTTCACCTGGGAGAAAGAAACAACTGACTTATGCAACCTTCCCTATGACCTCCACAAGTGTGTCACTGCAGTGTTAGTTCCTATAAACACACACACATACATACATACATACATACATACATACACACACACACATACATACATACATACACACATACATACATACAAACAACTATTTAAAAAAAAACACAACAAAGATCACCACCAATAGACCTTCTCTATTTTCTATTTAGCATTGCAATATGGAAGTATTTCGGCACATTTACAAATAACTGAGTCAAATTCACATTCCTTACTGAATCTGAAACATGTTTATCATGTAAGTAACCAAATCATGGCACTATGGTCAACTTCAAAAAAATGTTTCACTTTCTATGCAGGTAATATAGGTAAGCCAGGTATTCAAAACCTAAAAAAAATTGCTTTAGTTTGTAACTTAAGAAGAAAATGAGAACTTAAAATGGTCCCAAGAACACAAGCCTAAATTACATTCATGTAAGTTTCTATGCCATATTGCTAAGAGATTTACTGAAAGTCGATACAATGTACCCAATGAACGAAAACATCCCAAATATTAACAACCTAAGATTGCCTGTTAGGACAGGGCTGGATGATTGAATCAAGCAGAGTACAGGATCTACTCCTAAACCCATCTTAAGAAGAAACAGTTGTTAGGTTCTGAAAAATATAAAGAAATACCTGTTATTCTGCTACTAAGTACTTGGTTGAAAGCAAATCTTAACCTACCTTGAGTCTAGCTTGGCCCCACCAACAAAAGGTTAAATTCAATTGCTAAGGTCTAAAATTTGTGTTGTACAAACTATTACCTAACATCTACACCTGTATTTCTACGACTGTAAGTAACCATGCCAGGAAGCATTGGAGTCTATCATCCATCATAATGGGGAATGGCACATGAGCTCACTACCTAGTAATAAGAAATGTACACATAAATAAAACAATCTCAGGAGACAACTATTCATCCCACTCTCATCCCTCAGTAAACACACGCGCGCACACACACAGAGTGTACTAAACCTATTTTCATACTGCTTAAGGTATCGCATTTTATTTTGTATAAAAATGAACCTATTCAAAATCGCTTACCTTGTAAAACAAGAGATGTATTTTCTTAAGTAGAGGCCAAGTCAATCCTGTGGGCAACCAATTAAAACCAACTTTTAGACTGCAATAAAGAATAAATGAAGGCAAAAATCAATGCAGGAAACAACACGCACAGGCCACACTGAACTGTACATTATGAAGAAGAGTCTGAAACCAGCGGAGTATTTCATAAGAATGTATAATTTTGTTTTTTTAAGGAAAGAGACACCAAAATCCCAAACATATTCTTAATTTGATGTTGCTTTCAAGTCTGAAAACCATTCTATCAAGAAAACGCCATCAGGTAATTTTATCAAGAATATGCCATAAAATAGCCAAAAAATAAATTTAAAAACAGTACAAAAGCTCAGCTTCAGATGATAATTGCTTTTTCACTTAACATTTATACAATCCTGAAAATTCCGTAAGTCTATCAACAACTTCTCACCAAACTTCTGAAGAAGCAGCACAATAACAATTCACGGACAACTGTCATGTGGGACACTCACAGACATCACTGCAATGCCTCCTTCAAATAGATTACCTCTGCATCATAATATTATAGATCACAAAATACAATTGAAATATAAGTTCAAAGTCTAAGCACTAATTCCACTGGTATTCAACACATTAAGGGAGTTTTTTTTTTAACATAATTCCCCAAAAAACTTTTTAAAAAAGTATCTAAAGCACAACTGTAACCCCGGCACTCCAGAAGCAAAGCTGAAATACTACTAAGTCTAGACTAGCCTGGGCCAACAACAGATCCATCTCAAAAACCAAGTATTTTACAGGCAAATGTCTTAATATATAATGACACTTTCCAAAGCACAAACAGGTAACAGGGTACTTATCTTTCAGGGTAATTTTTTCCAAACTAGTGACATTATTAACAATTTACAAGCAATATATACACCAAACAATTAACCATACTTTTAACTTTAATCTCTATGTGTACAGGTTTTTGCTCGTATTTATATCTGTCCATCATGTCCATGCCTGGAGCCCAGAGGCCAAAAGAGAGCTTCAGATTCACTGGGACTGCTATTACAGACAGTTGTAGGCCACCATGTGGGTGCTGAGAAACAAACTCAGATCCTCTCAAAGAGCAACCAATGTTCTTAACTGCTGAGCCCTCTCTCTAGCCCCATAATTATATTTAAAAGGTCATTTAAAAATGTATATTTACTTTTTAACCTTTACTGGTGGGCGGTGTAATATCGCAGTCCCAGACTGAACATAAACCTAACACATTTTAGGTAAATATTCTACTACTGAGTTCTACCCTCAGCTCAATATTTTATTTTTAATTTATTGTATGTACATGTTTTATGTGTGTATATAGTGTGCAAATGTGTGCATGCCACTGAATGCATATGGAGATCAGAATACAACTCTGAAAAGTTGGTTCTCACCCTCTACCATGTGGGTTGGAGAGTTAGAACTCAGACCATTATGGCTGGCACCGAGTCATTTTATCAGCCCTATTCTACTTTTTAAATCAGGCTGGTGATCCTCCTGGCTCAAATACACTAGTTTATTTGTTTTTGTTTTGGAGACAAGTCTCAGGCAACCCAAACTAGCCTCAAATTCAGTAGGCAGCTGAGGCTGGCCTTTATTGATCCTCCTGTCTCCATCCATGTGCTAGGGTACAGGTATGTGCCACCATGATCCACTGAAAGTTGTGATTTGTTCTGGGGGAAGGTCTCACTCACATTGTAGCTCATGCTGGCATTATAGGCATATGACATTATTTTTAAAAAATTTTTTTAAAAATTTAAACTTCTTAATTTAAGAAAGGGTTTCTTTTTTTGTTTTTTGGCTGTAATACACCAGGTTGGCTGGCCCATGAACTTCCCAGGATTCTGTCTCTATCACCCAGCTCCCCAGAAGAGCAGTGGGCTTGCAGGTGTGCACTTCTTTTTTTACATAGATTCTGGGGATCCTCATGCCTATTAAACCACTGTCTCAGACAGTCATTTCTAAATTCAGAGAATGAGGAAAAAACCTGCCACTCTCTGGTACTAAGATTAGCAACAGAACTACTTATCTGAATGATACTCACTTTGTTAATATTCTTTGAAATTAAGCCACAGTAATAATTTTTATCACCAAAAAGTAAAACAAATTTTTACAAATCCTGTTAATTCTAAACTTATCTAATGAACAAAGCAAAATTATTCTAACAACTTAACATAGTATACAAAAGTGAGTTTTGCAACAAAAACCCAAGCTTTTAAAAGACCAGAGCACTGCATTAATCCTTACCATGTTGTGTACAAATCTATCCTAATACAAATTTTTGCCAACTATTATTGTGTACATGTGTATAATGTGTATGTATGCACATGTGCCAAACAGCACTTTGTAGAGGTAAGACAACTCTGTGGAGTTGAGTCTTTCTTTCTTCCTTTATATGTGATCCAGGGACTAAACTCAGGTCACCCAGACTTATGTGGCAAAAGCCTTTATCTTCTGAACAACCTACCCAGCTGTTTTCTTAAATTCTCCATTTAATTACATTTATTTCATTAATATATTTGTGTGTCACAGAAGCCACAGCATGTGTGTGGAAGTCAGAGGACAACTTGGAGGCTCAGTCCTCTCCTTTCACCACACGAGTCCTAGAGACCAAAGCAAGACTGTCAAGCTTTATGGCAAGTACCTTCACTCACTTGGAGCATCTCACAACCTAACCAAACTCTTGGTTCTTTGAGCCAAGAGTGGTGGCACTCACCTTTAATGCCAGCACTTGGGCAGAGACAGGTGGATCTGAGTCCGAGGCCAGCCTTGTCTATAATGAGTTCCAGGATAACTACAGAGAGAAACTCTGTTTTGAAACAAACAAAAACAAAAATGTATCTAGCAGTTTCTATAACTAGTCACAAAGGGAAATATAAAACAGAAAGTTTGCTTCAAATAATGTAATTATAATTACAATATGTAAAAATAATTATTGCAATACTTATCCCTAACTATATAAAACGTCAGCACTAGGAGCTAAGAACCAGGGTAATTTTCTAGTTAATTTTGGTGCTAAACATCTGGCGCCTACTGGAGATTCTAATGTGAAAGGTCTGGCATAGCAGGGTGTAGTACTGTATTCCTGTAACCTCATTGCTTCAGGAGGCAAGAGGCAGGAGGATCCTGGGTTTGAAGTCAAAATGGCCTACATAGTGAATTCAGGTCCAGCCAGGATGTAATATAATAAGAGCAGAAAAACCAAATAGGAACAAAACAAAAGGGCCTGGGCATGTCTCCCACATATTAGAGAACTGAGTTTCCTAATTTTTTTTCCCTTTCAAACATACCCCATGTCCATCCTGAAAAAGACAAATTTAGGCTAGCCAGTTACATTCAAGGTTCCAAAAAAATAACAGTAAGGAAAATTCATATTACATTAAGAAATGTTGAAAGCCCAGCTGATCTCGGTAAACATGTAGTTTAATTTTTGTGTTCAACTTACAGTACAGAATCAAATCTACATACAAGAAACACCATCAGAAGCATCTCCTACCAAGGAAAAGTATACACATCAAGGCTAAATACCAGCACCCTTTTTAACCAGTTTCACAAACAAGACAGATGGAAACTGAGAACTGCAGCATTTTTGTTTCAAATCTCACTTTGTAAAGACCAGTAGTTTTTATTAGCTCAGAAGAATTATACATGTATGGTTGTTCTGCCTACATGCTGATCTGTGCATCACACATACACAATATCAGCAGAGGACAGAAAGAAGGTAGCATATCACCTGAAACTAGCGTTATGGATGGCTATGGACTGCCAATTAAGTTCTGGGATTAAACCTTGATTGTTTGGAATAGTACTCAGTGTTTTTCACTGCTGAGCCATCTCTCCAACCCCAAGATTAACAGAAGTAGCACTGTTTTCCCAGAGCCTGCTTATTCCTATGTGTTCAAATGTGAGTAGAGCCTAATTGAACACAGGATCCCAAATTTAAAAATCAAGCCTGATCACCTAAAGTTCTGGTAAACTTTGGAAGGCCATAACTAAAACAATTAAAAAAAAAAAAAAAAAAAAGAAAGAAAGAAAGAAAGAAAGAAAGAAAGAAAGATGATGGGGAAGCCTGCACACCTTTAATCCCAGGACTTAAGGGGGCAGAGGCAGGCATCTCTGAGTTGAGGCCAGCCTGGTCTACTGAGTGAGTTCGGAAACCCTGTCTCGGAAAAACAAAAACAAAACCAAAAACGAATTGACAAATGTGGCTATTATGTCTTTAAGTCGAAAGCACGGAGGCAGGGGCAGGCAGATCTCTGGAGTTTGAGGCCAGGCCAGTCTTGTTCCACGATAGCCAGGGACAGGCAATGAGACCCTGTCTCAGAAAGAAAGAAAGAAAGAAAGAAAGAAAGAAAGAAAGAAAGGGAAAGGAAAGGAAAGGAAAGGAAAGGAAAGGAAAGGAAAGGAAAGGAAAGGAAAGGAAAGGAAAGGAAGGCTGTATAGCTAGACACACTGCACATGTAATGCTGCACTTAAGAGGCAGAGGGACAAAGTTAGAGTTTGAAGTTGGCCTGGACTACAACAGTCTGTCTTATAAACATACTTTATTTATATATAAAATATAGGGACAGACAAGGAGAAAATCAGCCACTGATCCATAGATATAGTTCAGAAGACCTAAAACAACAAGCTTGCTCATTTGGTGTCCATTTTCCACTTCATTTCCTAACAGATGTTGCTTCAGCACAACAGAAACCAGATACAAACACAAGTATTTGCATATTGACAAGATAAACTTATTTTGCTAGCCATTCCAATTATTTGAAACGTCAAAGTAAAATGTCCATCAACAAACCGTTAAGTTACAAAGAAAAGGAACAAACTAAAACTCCAGTATTTTCAGGCTTTATCTGGCAATAAACACTGAGAAAGTGAAATTTCATCTTGTAGAGTCATCAACCTTTACTTGACAGGAATCTGAGTAAAGCAGAACAACGCACTTTTAAGATCCAAAAGAAACAAAAATCCCAACAACCCCTTAAACGTTCACCTCAGAGACCAGCAACAAAGCTCTATGTTATCAGCAGTGTAATCCCAACACCAAAGAAACCATGAAATAAATCACAGCTTCACCCCTTTGAATTTGCCCCCCCACCCCCACCCCGTCACCAGATAACACACTTCAGATCCTGGAACCATCCTTATAAACACATTTTTCTGACACTGATAAAATGTGTAATGCTAAATGTTCATGTTAACTTCTCATTTAGTACTCAGGCAGCAAATCAAAACATTTGTAAATAACTAACCACATCTACTTTCACTATGGCTTTTAGTCTTAAAAGCTGGCTTTAAACTTAAAACTCCGCAAACCTGCTGGGTAGTGGTGGTGCACGCCTTTAATCCCAGCACTTGGGAGGCAAAGGCAGGCGGATTTCTGAATTTGAGGCCAGCCTGGTCTACAGAGTGAGTTCCAGGACAGCCAGGGCTATACAGAGAAACTTGTCTCAAAAAAAAAAAAAAAAAAAAACCCCTCTGCAAACCATAGGTACACAGGTGGTTGGCAGTAAAGCTGCTACAACTACAAGTGAAACTGTTAAGTCTGCCTAAAACTTTTAGTGAGCATTCATTTTTATGAGTATTTATTAAGAATATGTACAGTAGAGGGCTGAAGAACCTGCTCAGTGGTGAAGATCACTGGCTGTTCTTCTAAGAGGATCCATGTTTGACTCCTAGCACCCACACAGCAGCTCACAACCTTCTTTAACTCCAGTCGCAGGGGAGCTGACACCCTCTTCTGGCCTCTGAAGACATCAGGCATAAATAGAGACAAAATACCCATACACTTAAAAAAATATTGTAGGCTAGGTTTTAGATTTTAAAGTGGACTCTGCATTTTAGGGGGAAATTTAGAAATTAGTATACAATGTGCAACTAATTACTAATGACACTTTCAGGAAAAAAATCACTTATTCAAACTAAATATCAAAAGCCAACTGTTACCAGTGACTCCATCAGCTTAAGAGTTCAATGTCAGCCTAAGCTGTGATCCTATGACCAATGTGGAACAAACAACCACCAAACCTCCGAGAATCACGCAGTGGAGCAGCTCTCTGCAAACTACTCAAGAGGGACTATCACAACTGGCCCACAGTATAAAACACAAGTATAATGAAGTTTTACACCTAAAAACTACCAAGAAGTCCCAAACGTATAATATGCAGTCAATCTAAACATTCAACATGTCACAGAGGGGTAAAAGAAGCCTAAAGTATATTGCTAGTAGCCTAAACAGTAACCACCAGTGGTTTGATGTTCACAGATCTGAACATAAAATTATGCATTACAATCCACAGTGACCAACATTTAATCAAGCATAAGGTGATATAAAAATGTAACTACCCAATACACACTAATAAGCACAGCCCTGTGAGCTCACCTAAACACAAACATCTCATTTCCTTCAAAAACTGTATTTGAAGTTGTGTTTACAGTTCTTCCAGTCACGTGCTACCAATCCAAGTCTCCAGCTCAGCAAAAGCAACAAGTTTCAAAAACAAGTACACCAATTTTATATATCTATTATTTTTTAAATAAAGATTTTTTGTATAATTTTTTTTCCAGCTGCAAACGCTCTTTAACACTTTAACAGTATACAGTGGTTAACAAGGTCCCGGACAATTTTTGTTTCTAAGTTCGCCAAAAATTACACCTCAAACTATCCAAAAAGCTCTCAAATAGTCCACTCACAGTCTCTCCCTTCAGTTGCCATCCTAGTTTTTCCCCACCAGGTTATATAATAGATTCGCATCAACTTAAATCTTAAAGGACACAATAAAACGGATCCTGCCAACTGCACACATTCAGTCATCTCTGAACCTGGGAGCCAAGAAGGCTTTAGGACCCAGAATACTTCTGCAACACAGTCTGTAATTCTCTACTTTATCTACCAGAATGAATGAATCTTTAGAACTTGAATTAACCCTAGGTGAACCACATGGAACTCCTTACAACTTTCACTATAAAACACACACTTGGGCCCACTCGCTCACTTACACGGGGACCCCAACCTACTCCATTAGTCCATACCCCAATAATGAACTGTAGATTCTTAAGATGCCTTCCCTTCTATTTTACGCGGCTGCAAAGTAGCGCGGCCAACTTTCAGACAGTAAGCTATCTAAGGCACCCATCCTCCATCCTCCCTGTAACTTCCTAAGGTGCAATAAGGTGCTGCAGATAGCAGTCCCTTCCCTATTTGGGAACCAAGGACCAGCCATCCTATCTACAATTCTCCAAGATTTCACCCCTCTACCTACAGGGCGGCTCCAATTATTTCCCTACACTCCTTAGGAAACCCCTCCTCAGCGCTGGACCTAGGAAGCACTTCCCTGCAACTCCCTGCACCTTCAGCCCCTAAGGCGACCAGTTCCCGGCCTCCCAGGAGACCTTCCTCCCACTATGTGTGTCCCTAGTGATAGCCCCCTTTTGCAGGTCATAGGCCACTGGGACCTCTTCACTTCGGGGCAGAGGTGAGAGTTAAAACCTCGTTCCCGCTTAAAGCCAACGAAACCTTCCCCACTCTGCGTGCAGGCGTTTTCATCGCAATCCCCCAACCCGGTAGTTCGCAGGCCGCGAGGCCACCCAGTGCTGGCCGCTTCCCCTCTCGGGACCACCAGTGCGTCCCCGCTAAGGCCTCGCTCCCACTTCGGAACGCAGATTCCACCTCTCTCATCCTCGGAGGCCGCGGACCGTGAGCGGAGCCCCAGGACCCCCGCAGCCCGGCCGCGACCCTTTGTGTGGGGCGCTCGCGGCCGCGGGCTCCGAGGCCTGGGAAGGCCCCGCCCCGAGGCACCAAGGAGGCGGCTCGAGCCCCGCACAGCCCCGCCCGTTCCGGGGCTGCGGGAGTCTTACCGGGGAGAGCTTGCGCGGTACCAGAACCCAGACCCGAGTTACCCCCCGCGCGAGTGCCTCAGCCCTGCGGCCGACAGCCCCAGCCCGAACGGCTTTCCCGGAGCCCACTGCAGCCAACACCTCCGCTGCCGCTTCACAAAATGGCCGCCCGCCCGCTCCGCGTTCCCAGAGTGGGCGGAGCGCCGCCGCGACGTCACCTGGTGGGAGACGCAGGCGCGCTGAGGGTTTGAGGTGGGTGGGGGAAAAATCTCGGAAATAGCAGGTATTTGTGGTAAACCCGGCTTTTTAGTAGCTGTTTGCAAAGTCAGGCCAGAAGCTATTGTCCAAGGTTCGTTACAGAGGTTTTTTTTTTGTACAAATTCCTTTGGCTCTTGGAGGCCCCTTGAAAGAAGGGAAACAGAGCCTACACTGCAGAACTGTCTTGATTAAACGCACCACTAAGCAAAAACTTTATCCTTTTTTTTTTTTTTTTTTTAAATGTATGTGAATATACTATTCCTGTCTTCAGACACACCAGAAGAGGGCATCACATCTCATTACAGATGGTTGTGAGCCACCATGTGCTTGATGGGAATTGAACTCAGGACCTCTGGAAGAGCAGTCAGTGCTCTTAACCACTGAGCCATCTCTCCAGCCCGCTTGATCTTTTTTTGACTATTGAAAATATTCTGCCTTGGGGCTGGAGAGATGGCTTAAAGGTTAAAAGCTCACTCATACTGCTCTTCCTGAGGTCTTGAATTCTATGAGCTACACAGCCTCCTGTAACTCCAGCTTCAGATCTGATGCCTTTTTCTGGCCTCTGCAGGCACCTACACTCATAGGCACCTACACTCATATGCACAAACTCTCACACAGAGACATTAATGAAAATAAATATAAATATAAAAATAAATGTAAAAAGAAGTAAAATATCTTTCTATCTCTCCAGATGGCCCATATAATAATTCTCAGTATTTGATTATACAGGAAGTCCTAGGCTCTACCAAACTCTGTGTGTGTGTGTGTGTGTGTGTGTGTGTGTGTAAGGGAGAAGAGGGGAGAGGGAAGGGGGGGGAGAGAGAGAGAGAGAGAGAGAGAGAGAGAGAGAGAGAGAGAGAGAGAGAGAGAGAGAGAATGAATCTGCTTGCCCCTATCTCCTGGAATTAAAAGGCATGTACCTCCTTGCTTGGTCCCATGCCTTAAGATCAGGGTCAAAAGCCTGTGTCTTCCATTCCACATTAAAAGTCCTGCTGGGCAGTGGTGGCACACACCTTTAATCCCAGCACTTGGGAGGCAGAGGCAGGCGGATTTCTGAGTTTGAGGCCGGCCTGGTCTACAGAGTGAGTTCCAGGACAGCCAGAGCTACACAGAGAAACCCTGTCTCAAAAAATCAACAACAACAACAACAAAAAAGTCCAAGTGAAGTCAATAACCCAGTAATAATAACACCTAATATGATATAACTATTCTTCAATGGCAAACAAACAATAAACTTAGCTGAGTGGGATCTTGCCACAAAGTCACCACTCTCTTAATCTCTTAATCTCCTTAAACACAGGATTCACCTCCATTTTATTTCCTGGTGTCCCTTTATTACTCAAACTATACATTTTATATTTTTCCATTCTAAGCTTGCTACACTTGCTCAAAATCCTCTTCATGAGACTTACCCAGAGAACTAGGTCTCTGTTGAGCTTTTTTGAGACTTCCTTTGTCAACAGAGTTAGTATAAATCTTGACCTTAGCCTCAGGTAGACTGTTCTGACAAGGGCACAAAGCACCATATTCATCACCAAAATACCACAAGAACAGTCTCTAGGCCACATACTGAAATCCTTCTCCACTGAAACTTCTTGGGTCAGGTCTACACAGTTCAAATCACACTCTGCACCATTGTCTTCCGTATTCCTAGTAGGATGGCCCATAAAGCCCCACTTAAAGCATTCTACTGCTTCCCAAATCCAAAGTCCCAAAATCCACATTCCTCCCAACAAAAGCATGGTCAGGCCTATCACAGCAATACCCAACTCCTGCCTTAGTTAGGGTTTTACTGCTGTGAACAGAAACCATGGCTGAGGCAACTCCTATAAGGACAACATTTAATTGTGGCTGGATTACATTTACAAAAGATCAATCCACTAGCATCATAGAAGGAAGCATGGCAGCATCTCAGCAGACCCAAGTGGGGAATGTGCTGTCTCCAGAATCCAAATAGATCTACTAAATGTTATACTTCTTTCTTGGTGGTAGCAAGGGCCAGGTGCAACAAGCTATCCTTCACATTAGAAGCAATATCTCTGTATGCCCCACACCACTGGACTCCTAAGAATTTCAACGAGGTGGATGGTCCTTGAATTTTGGTTGGATTTATTTCTCATCCTCTGATACGTATATGTGTTACAAATGAGTACAAAGTGGTTGCTACTTCCTGCTCACCTGGTCCAATCAGCATAATGTCATCAATATAGCACACCAATGTGATATTTTTTTTGTGGAAGAGACAATCAAGATTCCTTCTAACTAAGTTGTGACCCAGGGCAGGAGAGTTCATATATCCTGGAGGTAAAACTGTAAAGGTATACTTATGGCCTTGCCAACGGAAAGCAAACTGCTTCTGGTGGTCCTTATGGACAGGTAGGTACTGAGAAGAAGGCATTTGTTAGATCAATAGCTGCATACCAGGTACCAGGAGATGTGTTAATTTGCTTAAGTAAAGAAACTACTTCTGGTACAGCAGCTGCAATCAGAGTTCCTGCCTGATTTAGTTTTTGATAGTCAATTGTCATTCTCCATGATCTATCTGCCTTCTGCACTGGCCAGATAGGAAAGAGAGTTAAGGGGAGTGTTGGGAGCCGACTTTTAGCAGAAAGTGGCTATCAGCTTTGCAGCCATCTTGAGCCATATACCCTGACATGAGACTTGTTTTTAAACAGCCTACAACAGCTGAAGCACACTCTGATATCCCCCATATTTTATTTTGCTGTTTAGTGCCCACAGCTGAAAGGTGCACGTGGTATCCATGCCTGCAAGGCATGCAGTTCACGTGTTGTCCACGTGCTATCCGTGCCTTACATGCCTGTAAGGCGTACGTGGTATCCAAGCCTGCAAGGTGCACGGTGCACGTGCTATCCCCACGTGCTATAGACACCTGCAAGGCACGTGGCAAAAGCCTATAAATACCCCAGATTTCCCTTCAATATAGGAGAATACGAGAGACAATGAGAGAGACAATAAAGGACAGAGAGACACAATAAACGAGACTTGAGACTTGATCAGAAACCTTGTCTTGTCTCCATTCTTCACATCGATTGCCTCTCCCTCTCTCTCTCTTTCTCCCCCCCTACCCCCCCCCAACCTGCGGAACAGAGCAGGCCGTTACAGGGGAGATGTGGGAACCACCATCCCTGCATTTTTCAAGTCCTTGCTGGTGGCGGCACTAATTTCCGCAATTCCTCCAGGAACACGATACTGGTTTTGATTCACTATTTTCTTTCTTTCTTTCTTTCTTTCTTTTTTTTTTTTTTGGTTGGTTTTTCGAGACAGGGTTTCTCTGTATAGCCCTGGCTGTCCTGGAACTCAGAAATCCGCCTGCCTCTGCCTCCCAAGTGCTGGGATTAAAGGCATGTGCCACCACTGCCCGGCAGATTCACTATTTTCTAAAGGCTTCCAGTTAGCCTTTCCAACCACAATAGCCCTCACTCCACAGGTCAGGGAACCAATGTGAGACTTCTGCCAACTTCTAAGTATATCTATCCCTTTATACATTCTGGACCTGGGGAAATGACCACAGAATGTGTTCTGGGACCTACTGGGCCTACTGTTAAGTCAAACATCAGCCAAAACTCCATTAATCACCTGGCCTCCATAAGCCCCTACTTGAATTGGTGGGCAACAATGTTTCTTGGGATCTCCTGGGATCAGCGTCAATTCAGGACCAGTATCCAATAGATCCCAGAAAGCCTGATTATTTCCTTTCCCCTAGTGTACAGTTACCCTTGTAAAAGGGCATAGGTCCCTCTGGGGAAGAAATGGAGAAAGGCTAACAGTGAAATGGTTAGGTTAGGTGTCTTATCAAGGTCATTCCTCAGGGGAATTTGGCCACCGCTTCATTCAAGGGATTCTGGGACTGCAAACTGGCTCAAATCTAGAAATTGATTCACTGGCTGAGATTGCCTTTTGCCATGATTCAATGTAGCCTTCCTTTCGTTTGTTTGAGAATTTTTCTGCTTATACAAATCGAACAGAAAAGGGATAGTTGCCAGGCAGTGGTGGGGCACGCCTTTAATCCCAGCACTTGGGTGGCAGAGGCAAACTTGTGTCTTCTGGCCTCAAGATCTAGGTCACAGGTGTACCTTCCATTTCTGGACTCCATTCCAGATATAGTCAAGTTGACATCACTAATAATAATAATAATAACAAACCTACAGACCTATACATTTCATATACATGTGTATATGTATGTGTTTAGGTCAAACACACACCACTTAGGGAGGCAGAGGCCTGGTCTACATAGCAAGTTACAGGGAAGCCAGGGTTATATATAGTGACAGCCTGTCTCAAAAAACAAAGAAACATGAAACCTACCTTTACATATACATACCTGAATATTTCTATGTGTGCATATATAGCTATAGATACTAAAGTAATAAGGACTCAGCTCAGCACTTCAGGCGTGCTTAGATGTGTATGGTCTTTACAGTAAGGTACTCCAGTGCACCTCTTGTGTATGTAGCTATGTATGCAATTGGCTGTGCCAGTGTGTGTGTGCATCTGTGTTCATGTGTTTGGAGGCCAGAAGGCAATGTCAGGTGTCTTCCTTCTTCTTTTTCCACTTTATTTTTTAAGACAAGATCTCTCAGTGAAGTTCACTGAAGGAGCTTGCCAGTCTGGCTTTCTTGGCTGGTCAGCAGGCTGCAGGGATCCCATCACTCCCTCCTCCCTTGCACTGGGGTAGGAGGCTCAAGCCACGCTGGCTTTTTCACTTCAGTTCTGAGAATTGAACTCATGTCATCAAACTTATGGGAAAAAGCCCAAGAAAAAAACTGGGAGGATGGTTCTTTTGATAAAGGGCTTGTCCTGCAAGCATGAAATGGGAGGTGAATTCTATGCAAATAATCTCTGAAACAACTACACTCAAAGGGAAGTAAACCAGACCAGACATGGTGGTACACACCTTTAATCACAAAAATGTATGCATGTGCATACATACATACATACATACATACAAACATAAATAAAATGTGAGCCAAGGCAAGTGAGATGGTTCAGCAGGTAAAAAATACTAGCTATAAAGTTTAATTCAATCTGAGTTCAATCCCAAAAACCCATATAAAAACTAGACTGATTCTAGTAAACTGTCCTCTAACCTCCATGGGTGAACCACATATACATGTGAATCATATGTGCACACACACACACACACACACACACACACACACTGAATTTATATACAATTTTTAAAATGTGTTGTTTTGTTTTGATTTGTTTTGGTTTGAAACAAGGACTCACTGTGTAGCCATGGCTGTTCTAAAACTCACTTTGTAGACCAGGCTGGATTTGAACCCACTGAGATTTGCCTTCCTTTGTCTCCTGAGAGCAGTCATTAAATGCACCATCATACCAAGCTGTCTTTGTTGCCATGTTTGGGACAGCATATTATTAATAGTTCTGGCTTGCTTGGGACTTGCAATTGTAGATCAGGTTGGCACTGAACTCAGATTGCTAGCCTCTGCCTCCCAAGTACCAAGATAAGAGGCATATACCTTCATGTCCCAATTGAAATCATTCAAAAGAAAATGGTTTTTTTTTTTTTTTTTTTTTTTTTTGTGTCTGTTTGCAGGACTGCACACTGAACTCAGAGCCCAAAAGTGTTCTACAATTGGGGTAGATCCCTAACCTTATAAAAGCTTAATTTGTATTTTTCGGAGCTGCAGAGACAGTTCCATGGTAAGGGGACATGCTCTTTCCAGCAGCATCGTGGTGGCTTTCAACCACCCAACTCCGTCCGATGCCAGGGGATCCCCTCTTCTGACCTCTGAGGGCACATGGTAACACACAAGGTGCACATATATAGATACATACAGGCAAGACACTCACACACATAAAATGATTTTATAAAAAATGATTTTTTAAAAATGGCTTAACACCTAACAGCACTTCCTGAGAACATGAGTTTGATTTTTAGTGCCCACCCACACTGAACAACTCACAAGGGACTGGCAGCTCCAAAGGCCTCTGGGCCCTGGGAGCACCTGCATTCACATGTACATAAACACATGTACATACTATAAGAAAAAGCATGGAGAGAGGCAATTGAAAAATAAGAGCAGACGGTGGGTTAACCACTGATCCATCTCTCTAGCCCCTTTTTGGTTTTTCGAGACAGTGTTTCTTTGTCTACCCGTGGCTGTCCTGGAACTCACTCTGTAGACCAGGCTGGCCTCAAACTCAGAAATCCGCCCACCTCTGCCTCCCAAGTGCTGGGATTAAAGGCATGCGCCACCACCGCCCAGCACTTTTTAAATTTTAAATATGAATAGTAAATTAAAAAGTTGCAGGCTCTTTCTGCTCCTTTCTATGTAGTTCACCAAGCACTGGCTCTCCACAGTGTGTTCACACATGGCCCGAACAGCTTCTTGAGGCACCCATCATCACGGTTCTCCCTACTGTTTCCTCAAAACACTCAAAAGCACTGTCCCACATATGACAGTCTCTGTTTGAGTGTCTACCTCTCCTCTAGTGTAAAAGCTGACTGAGGACAGTGGGCCCTTTCTGCTCCTATGAACCAGTGCATCCCAACACTCAGAATAAAATGTGTGCCCTGGAAATCCTTTAAATTGTTGGATGAAAGCAAGTGGACTGAGTCATCTGAGAAAGGCAGGTGGAAAGAAGTCTCCACAGTTCTCAAGTGCAGTTCTCCCTCAGACACTCAAAAACTCACAGAATAGGAAGGGAAATGGGAATTTATTTCTCCAATCTTCAAATTAACAACGTTGAATGAATTAAGCAAATTATTAGAATAGTGAGCAGGGTCATGGATATTTCTACTTACATTAAGTCAAAAGAGAGAAAGGAAGATGAGACCACAAAGGAAACGAGACTTTAATACAACTTGCTGTTCTTCAGCTCAAGTCGATATAAAGAGATGTCTTTTGAAGCCACAAAAAAAGGATAAAATAAGTGTTTAAGCCAGTCCCTAATGGCGCCAGTCCAGCTGAGCAGGAAGAGTGAAGATTCCAATGTTCACAGAGAAACAGTCTTTGAACCGACAGCCTTCTTCCAGTTCCTCCATCTCCCCACGGGTAATACTCCCCGAAGCAGTAACATGGCAGTGCCTACAGACCCTCAGATAAGAATGGCCATACTAGACAGGAGAAGAGCCCCTGAGGAAGAACAGGGAATGTGTGCCTGCAAGGGAGCCGAGGCTAGGGAAGATACTTCCTTCAATTTCTCACTTGAAACTTTGTGTGGTGAAGTCACCGAAGAACTTCCGATTTGGTCTGAGCAAGGACCACCTGCAGGTAGTAAAATTCCTGGCTGTGTATGGATCAGTGAGGCTGGAGCAGGCAGGTCCACACAGTCACAGCCCACTCCTCTAATGCTGGGTCCACTTGATGCTCTTGAGGTCAATGCCGTCCTGCACCATCTCCCAGAGAGGACTGCCGAAGACAAGAGGGACCGAGTGGCTGAGCTTTAGACAGGAAGCAGCGGGTGACCCTGCCTCTCAGGCCTGAGCAACCCTTTGCCTCCTGTCCTTGTTGCTCCTGTCCTTGCCCAATACAAGAGACAAACAAGCCAGGCGGTGTTGGCGCACGCCTTTAATCCCAGCACTTGGGAGGCAGAGGCAGGCGGATTTCTGAGTTTGAGGCCAGCCTGGTCTACAGAGTGAGTTCCAGGACAGCCAGGGTTACAGAGAAACCCTGTCTTGAAAAACCAAAAAAAAAAAAAAAAAAAAAAAAAGCTTTTCTAGGTTTTCTAAGTCCTGCTGAGTCCCAGGCTCTTCCTATTCTCCAGAATCAGGAAGACTATCTATTGCTTTAACCTTAGATCTCAGGCCTGAGTACCCACCCTCTTATACAAGAAATGCTACTGAGAAGCCTGCGGTAATGACCTGCAGCCTGACTTACTTTGTGGGTGGTGGGAGTGATGACTATGAGAAGTTCGTTTTTGCTTCTGCCACTGAAGATGAGAAGCAGACACACACACACACACACACACACACACACACACACACGCACGCACACACACGGCAGTGTCTTCTGCTGAGCTGAGCCTGACACCCAACCACTGAGCTTTGGGCTTCCATGTCCCTAGTTAGTTTTCCTCAATGTTACTGAATCCCACCCTTTGTTTTTGTTTCTCAGAAAAGCGCTCATGCACAGTCTTCCTGCTGCAGCCTGTGGGCCATTACATCAGGCGCACACATGACCCCTGGTTTGAGCTTTTTGTCTTCTAGGTAGGTGCTCTACCACTGACCTGTATCCTCAGCCTTCCTTTGGCTTTTGCAGGGCTGGGGATCAAACCCATGGCCTTTACTAATACATAAGCAACCTCTATGTTATATTCAGAAACCTAGTTTTTAAAATGTATTCTGAAGAAAAGTAGCCAAGGAGGTCTACATCCTTGCTTTGTGGAATCTTTACATCCTGCAATCCCTTTACACTTGGGTTTCTGGCAGTATGAACACAGAGTCTAAGGACAAGTTCCACAGACACTGCATACAGGTGCACACACCTCATCTCCCGAAGACGCTTCACGTGGTGGATGCACTTCTCCACGGTGTAGTCCACTTCTTCCTCTGTAGTGAAGCGGCCGATGCCAAACCTGAGAGAACACAGAAGATCTCAACACCTGGGCAGCAGGTTTGCTTTTTGTTTTTTTTGTTTGTTTGTTTGTTTGGTTTTTTTGACCAATACTCACTGAGACCCACTAAATAAAAGATAAACAAAGGGCTGGGGATATATATAGTTCAGTAGATAGAATTCTTGCTTAGCATGCATGAAGTCCTGGGTTCAGTCCCTGACTGGGTAGGTGGTGCATCTCCAGCCCTCGAAGAGGCAGAGCAAGCAGTCATTCTCTGGCTACAGAGGTAACTGGAAGCCAACTGGGCTGCATGAAAGCTACTGGAGCAAAAGAGGACAAAAGGAGATGACAGACCTACTTTTCTAGGTAAAAGTTTCTGAGAACACAGCTCAAGGATCAGAATCCACTGACAAGTTTCTTACATCTACTGTAGACCTCATAGGCAGAGGATCTGAGTATAGAACTCAGGCATCTTCATCTTTACCAAGATTCAAGAAGAGGGCAGGGACATAGCTCAACAGGAAGAGTGTTTGCCTATCACGTATGACTCCCCCAAACTGCATAAGTCAGACATGGTGAGCATACTCCTGTAATCTCAGCACTCTGGAGCAAAGACAGGAGGACAGAGTTCGAGACCAGCCTGAATTTCTGACAAGACCTTAACAAACCAGGAACACACCCACACACACTCACACCCCCAACATATACCTGGCCCCACACACAGCCACACACACTAAAACATTCTCACACACAAACACACACATACACAAAAATATCCCCCACATTCATATACAAACGCCCACATGCACACACACACTCACACACATACTCATACACAGAGTGATATACACACATATCTACTCACACATACACAAAACAAATGCACGTCATACACATTCTCACACACACTCATATACACACATTCACATATATGCACCCATGCATGACACACTCTCTCTCTCCCTCTCCCTCTCCCCCTCCCCCCTCTGCAGCTGAACTCACTGACCTGATAGAGGAGTGTGCTAAATCTTCATCTGTACCGATTGCCCTAAGGACATAAGAGGGCTCCAATGATGCAGAAGTGCAGGCACTAAGGATGGAGACAAGATGCTTTTAGTCCACAGGACACAGCAAGGGCCATGCTTCCCTGAAATCATACCACAGGGACAAAAGAAACAACCTGGAAATGTCATCATGCCTGATGATGCCCTGTACGTCCTGGGATGTAAATCTAGCTTCTCTGGTCCCTATAGATAACTTCCTGGACTAAGGACACAGCCAATGAGTGAAAGAGTATGACAGCCCACACACTGGACCTGACAAAACAGCCAGAAAAACTTCTGTAGCCAGGGCAGAAAATACAGTATGTAAGCCTGGAGGACAGACAAACCCTTGGTGGCTTACATCCAAACTGTTAGCTCAACCCTGCAAAAGACATCTTTAGCCAAGCATAGTAGTGAATACCTTTAATCCCAGCACTTAGGAGGCAGAGGCAGGAGGATCCCTGTTACCATGCCAACACTTGGTCTATAGAGATAATTTCAGGATGGCCAGAGCTACATAGAGAGATCTTGTCTCAAAACAAGACACATCTTCTAGGACCTACAAGTCACCAATTTCTCTCTAAAGGGAAGCTGCTAGAACAGTAGCATCAGCCCATGGCCATCGCCTAAAGTCTGAGCTTTCCCGTGGTGATCAAGAGCTCTTGTCTTATCCACACCAGGAAGCTCAGTGACAAATAGGGTACCTGACAGGCAAGTTAGCAGTGCTGCCACAGTGCCTGTCTACACCATCCAACTTACCTCCCTGAGGACAAGGCAACATCTTTGAGTGCCATCAGCAGGCTCTCCCCTTCCACATACGCAAAGGAGAGGTTGATACAGCCTGAAGAAGAGAACACACAATGATGGTGCTCTGGGCCTCAGCCTCAGTGTCTGCCAGAATGGAGACCAAGAGCTGGAGACAGCTCAGGGGCACAGAGTGCCTACCACGAAGGAGACAAGGACAGCCAAAAGAAACCAAACAAACAAACAAAGAAAAAACCCCTAGGCTCTGCAGGTAAAGCCCTTGCTGCAAGAGGCTTATGACCTGAATTCTATCTCTGAAACCTAGGGGAGAGTGGGAAGAGAGAAATGACTCCACAAGTGTATCATGGAGGGCATCCTCCAGCCTCACATAACAAAGAAAAACAGAGCTGGGCGCTGTGATGCATGCCTCTAATCCCAGCACTCAGAAGGCAGAGGCAGGTGGATCTCTGCACTCAAGGACAACCTGGTCTACAGAGTGAGTTCTAGGATAGCCATGGCTACATAGAGAAACCCTGTCTCAAAAAAAACAAAATTAAAAAATAAATAAAATTTAAAAAGCAGAAAGCAAAGCAGAGGAAGACTGAAAGGGTGAGCCCATACCAGGGTAGTGCTGTTTTGGGTCCCCATTCATCACCACATCTGGAAGGTTCTTCATTATCTTCTGTATCAGTCGCTCTGCTAACTTTGAGATTCGCTTATGGTCGTACTAAGAAGGAGGCAGGGGAGAACAAAGTACAGTGACCACCAATCAGCTCAGTATAATGAACTCCAGAAGCCCTTCTCCCCTATGGAGGAATGACTATGTATCACACAGGCCCTTCTGTTGACCTGTTCTGTGTGGAGACCACTCTATCTCCAGCACTCGGCAGTGTCTGATGTATAAAAGGTACACAGGAGCTGAACACAGGGTGCCAACAACCTACAGAAAAATGGACTGGTAACTGTAAGCAGGGTATGTATGGGTTATGAATCACCTCTTTCAGAACAAGGGGCTAAAGTTCCTTTTCAAAGCAGGCTTTGATTTAATTTTGTGTGTATGCATGTACATTTTACATTTACTTATAAGGAACTGAAACCAAGGTCTTGCACATCCTAGGCAAGTACTCTACTACTGATCCAGCCCTTTACTTTTTATTTTGATCAGAGTCTCGCTATGTAGCCAAGGCTGGCCTTGAACTGAAAATTGTTCTGCCTTAGCCTCCCAAGCAACTAGAATTACAAGCATAGGATGCCAGCTGCTCAAAGGCAGGATTTCCTTAGTCTTCCTCTTCCATCAGAGATCATTCATCAATGCTGATACATCACTAAATGGGAACCCTGCTTGAGGGGAGTGCCAGGGGGCGCGGTAGTGCTCTCCCCAATATTTACCTCCATCTCTTGCTGAGCCAGTTCACATGCAGCTCCCAGACCCACCACCAAGGGTGTGGGCACTGTCCCAGACCGCATACCCCGCTCCTGCCCGCCTCCACTCTGTAGAGCCTCCACACGTACCCTGGGCCTACGGCGGATATAGATAGCACCGACCCCTTGGGAAAGAAAAGTTGTTAGAAAAAAAAAAAGAGAGAGAGAGAGAAACACAGAGGAAACAAAATACTACTTACTTAAAAAAATTAAAATATGTCTAGGTCTTAACTTTTTCTAAATTAAAAAAAAAACATGGAAGGAAAAGGAGAAATAGAAAAAAACATAATTTGTAGCAAAAGTACTCAGTATAATTATGTTACAGCAGGTATAACATATATTAATGACCAAAATGATTTCAAGCAGATCCCTATGCATGATGAAATGACAGCACACAACAGAGGACTACTCTTAAGAGCACAATGATCAGGGACCAGCTAGAGATGGCCAGTGGTAACAAGTACATACTGCTCTTACAGAGGATCTGTGTGTGGTCCCCAGCACCCACATCACAGAGCTCATAACTGCCTGCAACTACAGCTCAGGCTGGAACTACAGCTCAGGAGACCCAGTACCCTTTGCTCTTGGAGTATCTGCAGGGACCTGTACTTACTTTCATAAAACTCCACACCATAAGAATAACAAAACTCGCTGGGCGGTGGTGGCGCACGCCTTTAATCTCAGCACTTGGGAGGCAGAGGCAGGCGAATTTCTGAGTTTGAGGACAGCCTGGTCTACAGAGAGTTCCAGGACAGCCCGGGCTATACAGAGAAACCCTGTCTCGAAAAACCAAAAAAAAAAAAAAAAAAAAAAAGAATAACAAAACTCCCCAAGAATAAAAAACAAGGCTAAATAAATAAATAAATAAATAAGAAGAAGGGAGAGGAGGAAGGGGAAGAGGAAGAGGAGGAGGAGGAGGAGGAGGAGGAGGAGGAGGAGGAGGAGGAGGAGGAGGAGGAGGAGGAGGAAAAAGACCCACTAGGGGCTATAAAGATGGCTCAATGGTTTGCTGCTCTTGCAGAGGACCCAGGTTCAGTTCCCAAAACCCACGTGCAGCTCACACAGCTGTAACTCCAGGGGACTCAGTGCCATCTTCTGGTCTTCATGGACACTGCACTCAAACAATACACTTAGATGCATGCAAGCAAAACACTCATACACCTAAAAGAAGTAAATCTTAAAGAAAGATTGAAACAGCGTGGGCAGGGTAGCAACCATTGGGAGAATGTCAAATACAGTATGGAACGTTCCTACAATGAAACAGTAAGCAACTGTAGAAGAGACTGATGCTCTTTTTGCTGTCATTATAAAAACTCTAAAATACAGAGCTGGGAAATGGTGAGGTTCAGCTTGGTGGCCCATGCCCACAATACAGCACTGAGGAGGTAAGTGGGTAAAGTACAAAATCCTAAAGAGAGAGAGAGAGAGAGAAAGAAGGGGTCTCACCAACTCTATACTGTACTTTCCCTTTGTTTCAGCTTTCTTTTCCCATATTATAGGGAGATCTAGAACTCAGTATGTGATCTAGAGTGTAATTTCTTTCTTCCCTTCCTTCCTTCCTTCCTCCCTTCCTTCCTTTTTCTTTTAAAGATGGGGTCAAACTGTGTAGACATGGAACTCATTATGGAGACCAGACTGGCCTTGAACTCACAGAGATCTGCTTGTCCCCAGGGCACTGGAATTAAAGAATATGTCACCACACCTGACACTGGATTTTATTTTTAAGATGCAGTATTAGATGAAAAAGCAAGATCAGAACATATATAGTTTAGGTAAAAAGGAGTGAAGGGCAAGTACTGCTGTCCTTATGAAGAAACAGACAACTGAAGGAAGCCACCCCGGCATGGCACAGTGGACATGTCTACAGCCCCATCACCTGTGAGTGACGAATACAAACTCAAAGGCAGGTGGGACTGTCTCATGACCCTTGGGAGGAGTGAATAGGGAAAGAAGACAATGTGACCACAGTCAAGTCACATTGTAGAGTACAAGTTGAGATCCATAGGAACAGCTCACAAGACTTAGTCACAGCAGGGGAGTGCCCTTGGCAGCCAGCATGGAGCGGCAGACAGAAACATCAGCCTCGCTAATGAAATCTATTTTGTTGTCTTTACTTATGTTGTATGTCTAGTGAAACCTGAATTAACAGAACCCTGGTCCCTCAGCCAATCAATACCCATGTCCATTTAAAGGACAATGTGAAGAGATCAAGGAAGAATACCAGTCATGTACATAGCAACTGCTTGGATCTACGAAGAGGCAAGTGGTTTTGGCTATTACTGAATGATACTTCCACAATCCAGGCCACTCTGAATGTAGAACCTTCTTAGAGAGCAGTCACAGTCTTGACTGTGCTGAGCACCTGTCAAAGGATGCTGGGAATGTGAAAAAACAGGCAGGGACTGGTACCTTTAGGGCCGTAGATTTTGTGACCACTGATACTCATGAGATCAATTTTCATGTCATTGACATCAAGTGGGATTTTCCCAACAGCTTGGGCTGCATCAGTATGGAAGTACACCTTTCTGGAACTGCAAATCTGTCCTGAGGAATGACAGAGAGGCAGACACATGGCAGAGTGAATGTAACCTGACATGCTAGGCACCATGAATAATTTAAGTGACTGATAACATACATACATACATACATACATACGTATGTGTATATATATGTACATATATATACTCACACATAAATATATATGTGTGTATACATATATGTGTGTGTATGTGTGTCCTCTCCTACTCCCTGCCTTTCCCCCTTCCCCCGCCCCCTTTCTCTAGCTCCCTCCCAATTCCCAGCCTCTTTGCTTTTACTCAAAAGATCAAGGGCAAAACACCAAACTATAAGCACACATGACATTTTGATGCCCGAGATTCTTCATACCACCTCATTAATCCCAGACTTTTGTGAATGTAACATCAACTTTTAAATACTTTTTTATTTAAAAGAAGAAAAGAGTAACAGGTATTTTTGCTAATTTGCAGAGGGGTTATGAGGTGAACTCTAAATAGGGATAAAGAGCATACAAAAGAGAAAAAGGATACATGGTTTTTTCTTATTGTTTTGTTGTCATTTGGGGCAAAACCTAAAACAAAATGTAACAGCAACAACCACCACAACTCTAAATTCTAAAAACTCACATAGTAGCCAGCTAGAATGCCGGTCAGCAAGGCACACAGCTCTTCCCGTTGGTCCACTTGGCATTTGGGTCGGAACTCTGTGTCCCTGTTCCTTCCGTGGCGCCCGGAGTGCTAAGGATCAGGTTAACCGACCATACTCACCTATTTCTGCAATTGGTTGCTTTACTCCAATCTCATTGTTCACAGTCATAACGGAGACCAGGCTAGTATCTGGCTGGATGGCAGCCTCTAGTTCCTAAGAATGCAGGAGTAAGGAGTCTATATGATGCCAAGAGACAGCTATATAATTAAGAATGAAGACAACCTTAAATCCAGAAAAGGGGCCTTTCACTATAAGCCTGTGGAAGCATGTAAGTAATGGGGGTATGAAGCATGTCTGAGGCCCTGAGCTCAGTCCCTAGAATTAATTTTTAAAAACAAACAATTACAACAGACAGACAACAACACAAGAGGCTGTGGGCGTGGCTCAGCAGCTGTGGGCACTGCCTAATTGTCCTAAGGACCCATGTTTAATTCCTAGCACACCATGGAAGATCACAACTCTCTGGAACTCCAGGTCCAGGGTATTGGACACTTTTTTCTGGTCTCCACAGGTACCAGGCACAGACATGAGTGCAGGCAAAACACCCAAACAAATACCAAAAAAAAGTTATAAAGGTCAGGCATGGCAGCACATGTGGACAATCTCAGGTCTTAGGAGGTAGGGGCAGGAAGAACATGAATTCAATGCCAGCCTGGGCAACATGAGATCCTAGCTCATAAAAATAATACAGAGGCTGGAGAGATGGCTCAGCAGTTAAGAGCACTGGATACTCATCCAGAAGTCCAGAGTTCAATTCCCAGCACCCACCATGGTTACTCACAACTTTGTGGAATCTAATGCCTTCTCTGTCATGCAGTCATATGTGTAAATAGAGTACTCATATGCATAAATAAGTAAACCTTTAAAAAAGAAATATGGACTGAAGAGAAAGCCCAGTAGTTAATACAATTGCTGCTGTTACAGAAGTCCTGAGTTAGAGTCCCAACACCCACATTCATAACCACCTTTATCATCCAGGCACACATAAAATAAATCTAAAAAGAGAAAGAAAATCTCCTTGGGTAGGTATTGAAGACCATGATGGTAATACCAACACTTAATAGACTGAGTACAGAGGGTCAGGAGTTCACGGTCATTCAAGTCTATATAGCCACTTCAGGCCAGCCTGAGAGACCTAAAATACTGTTTCAAGGACCAAAATCCCAAAAAGCTTACATGAGTCCCTAACTAGACAAAATAAGCAAAGCCTGATTTCAGCCTGTTATAACACTACAGGAGTAAGAACAGTGTAATCACATGAGTACAGACATGGACAAGTACAAAAACCTATACTCAAACCTTTTCTTTTAGACGGGCTCTCACTGTGGAGTCCAGGCTATCCCCAAACTCTGGTGATCCTCTTGTTTGAGCGACCAGAGTACCAAGTTTAAGAGTGAATCCTCCATATCTAGCCTATACTAACATGTTGGCTTTTGCAGTTCTGGGGATCAAGCCCACAGCATTGTGCATAATATTCAAGAATTCCACCACCGAGCTATACCTCCAGTCAGCATGCTTCCTTCGTAGGTGATAAGAAACATCAGTGCAGGGAAGAAAGAGGCCAGAGCTCTCCTGTAATGTAAGTCCCTGATATCCTACACTCATGTCCGGTAGCTGTCATACAAAACAGGATCACCAAAAGCGCTGAGAGGCAAGTTTTCCATTGGAGAAGAATAGTGCACACATAAAGAATATAATCTTCTCTGCCAGGCTTGATTCATGCTCCACTCTCACCACTGATCAACTATTAGGCTCCACCCAAAGCTGGAGAGGCAGACTTACAGGATGGAGCCAGGCCCTCCCACTCTGTCCCTCATGCCTAGTGGCACTCCTACCTTTAAGTCAATGACCCCATTCTTCTGCACTGGGAGGTAAGTGACACGAAAGCCCTCAGCTTCCAGGGAGCGGCAGGAATCCAGCACACATTTGTGTTCCGTCTGGGTGGTGACCACGTGTTTTTTCCTTGACCTGTAAAACCTGGCCACTCCCTAAGAATTGATGATAATGTAATGAAAAAAAAAAAAAAAAGAATAGCATTCTTAGGGGTAGCAATAACATGAAATCCCATTTATAAACAATCTTTCTGGGAGTGTATGCTCAGGACTGAACCCAGAGCCTCAAGTATGCTAAAGACATTCTACCCCACAAACTAAGGCCCAATCATGTAAGTGATACTTTTAACATCAAGAGAAATTATAAAGATAGGCTAATAAAAACTAAAATACCCAGAATTTCAAATGAACATTTGTGTTATTAAAAGACAAACAAACAAAACATAGCCAAGTATAGCGTACATACCTATGGGCTCAGCATTAAGTGGCATTTGCAAGAGGACACCTGTACACCGAGGCAGTCTTGGTCTACATAGTAAGATCTAGGCCACTCAGGGCTACTGAATAAGACCTTGTCTCCAAACAAACAAAGGAACAAAAGGAATGAAGAAGAAAAGTAGGAAAGGAAATCAATGTAGCTGAGCCCAATAGCCTGTAGTCCTTGCTACTTTGGGCACTGAGGACAGAGGATACTTTGAACTCTAGGTTTGAAACTAACCTGATTAACATAGTAAGATATTGTCTCAAAAACAAACAAAATATGAGGCTGACAACTCAATCCCTAAGGCACTTGCTGCACACACATGAGGACGTCTTGGAGCTGGGGAGATGGCTCCTCAGGACTCATCAGTTCAGAGCACTTGCTGCGCTTACAAAGAACCTGTTCCACTAGCATCCACAACTGCCCTTGACAGGGGATCTGACACCCTCTTCAGGCTCTGAGGGAACCAGGCACATATGTGGCGTGCTCGCACGCGCACACACACACACAGAATAAAAATAAATCTTTTTTTTTTTTTTTTTTTTAAGCTTAAATAGGCATAAGGACTGAGCTCTACCCAGAATCCAGTGTTCCTGTATCTCAGTCCTGCAGAGGCAGAGACAGGAGAATCCCAGGGACACCAGCCATGCAGGCCAACCCAGTTAGAGAGCTCCAGTGCCATGGGAGGCTGGTGTTGGTGAGCATGATGCCCAAGACCCTCATCAGTTACTGCATTATACTGCCTTGCTTTCATGTCTGTTTTACAATATAAACACTTGTTTGGATATTTCTTCTGTTTTTTATTTAAGAGATGTTCTTATTGAATACCATATGCTTCAGGGTTCAACCTCTATTACCATTCAGGGATTTATTTTGTTAAGACAGAGTCTCACTATGTGGCCATGGAACTCACAGAGATCCACCTGCCCTGCATCCTAGTGCTGAGATTAAAGCTATGAACCATCACACCCAGCTTTGTTTAACTATTTACAGTAGCTAAGAAATGAAACTAGCCTAGATGTTAATCAACAGATGAATGGATAAAGAAAATATGTCACATATACAATGCTATTTAATTCAGACATAAAGAAAAATTAAATAATCACATTTGCAGAAAAATAAATGGAATCGGAAATCACTATGTTAAATAAAATAAGTCAGATACAGAAACAAATACTGGGCTGGCAAGCTGGCTCAGCACATGAGGGGACTTGCTACAAGCTGACTGCCTGAATCCAATCTTGGGAGCCCAGGATGGGACCAACTCCCACCAGGTAGTGCTGACCCTAACATGTGTGCTATGGCACATGCACGTACATACACAAATTGATTAACTAAAAGAGATAAATGCTATTTACATGTGTGTGTGAATAGAGATATATGTGTGTGTTTATAAGTCATAAAGGTAGCAAGGAGACCATGAGAGGGAGAAAGATCTTTGTATATATGTGTCTGTATGTTTGGAGGTCAGAGGGTAATACTGTCCAGTTGTCTTCAGCTTCTACCTTATTTGGAGCAAGGTCTCTTTGTTGTTTGCTGCTAGGCTGCACCCACCAGGCTAGCAGACATTCAGGCTTCTGGAGAGTCTGCTGTCTCTGCCCCAGTGGGATTACAGACACACAAACACACTCTTCTGGGCCTGGCTTTACCTGCACTCTGAGGATTTGAACTGAGGTCCTCACACTTGCACAGCAAGTGCACTATCCACTGAGCCATCTTACTCCCTTCTTAATGAAGAGGGGAGGAAGAGAGAATGAGAGGCTAATGTACTAAATGTAACAGGAGCAAGAGAGAACTACTTGGGGATACTCATAGAAGGGAGCAGCGAAGAGAGCAGGGTAGCTGAGTCAGAGTAATGTGGGTGGTGAGTGAACAAGAACCAAGTAGAGTGGAATACATGTTAAAAAGCCCATAATAAAATTCATTACTTTGTATGCTGATTTTCAACATTTAAATTTGCTGATCTTGCAAAGGACCCTTGCTCAGTTCCTAATACCTTGACAACCATCTCCAACTCCAGTTCTAGGGGCTCCGACATTTTCCTTTGGCCTCTACAAACAGCAGGCACAAATGGAGTGCACATTCATGTATGCAGACAAACACTGATATACACAGCAAAATAAAAATAGGGTCTGGAAGACAGGCATGGTGGCACATACCTTTAATCCCAGCACTCAGGAGGCAGAGGCAGAGGCAGATGGATCTCTGAGTTCAAGAACAGCCTAGTCAACAGAGTGAGTTCCAGGACAGCCAGAGCTACACATAGAGACTCTGTCTGGAAAAATCCAAAAAACAAAAAAGGTGATGTGGTGGGGTTTTCAGGAGAAAAATTCCAGGTCAGGGAACTGGCTACTCTTCCAGAGAACCTCGGTTCAGTGCCAAACACCCACACAGCAGCACACACCTGTCTCTAACCCCTGTCCTCTTATGATCTCCACAGGCACTGCACACATTTGGAACATAGACATACATGTAGGCAAAAACACTCACACATAAAATAAAAATATACTTTAAAAAGATAAATAGGGGCCTACAAAGTTTGCTTCATATCTAAGAGCACTTGTTGCTCTTGCAGAGGGCCCTGGTACAATTCCCAGAATCCACATGGCAGCTCACAGCTGTCTGTAAGTCTAACTTCAGGGGATCCAACACGCTTCTGGCCAGCGTTAGACAAGAAGTATGGGGTACACAGACATACATGTAAGAATGCTCACACACAGAAAACAGCAATAAAAAGTTAAATAATACAACCTTAAAAAGAGAGAAATTAATCTTATCACATGTGCATAAATTATTTTTCAAACGCTAAAAAATTTTAAATGAGAAAATGGGAACAGGAGAGACAGCTCAGTGGTAAGAGAGTGCTTCTCTTTCTTATAGAGGACTCAAGTTTGGGTCCCAGCACATGCTGGGTGGCTTACAATTATCTGTAACTAGCTCCAGAGAGATCCAAGGACTCTGGCCTCTTTGGGGATTGCACTCATAGGAATATAGCTCCATACAGATAGACACAAAATTAAAATAGAACTTTTTTTTTTTCATTTCAAAAAAGCCTGGTGTAGCCAGGCAGTAGAGGCGCACACCTTTAATCCCAGCACTTGGGAGGCAGAAGCAAGTGAATTCCTGAGTTTGAGGCCAGCCTGGTCTACAAAGTGAGTTCCAGGGCATCCAGGGCTACACAGAGAAACCCTGTCTTGGGAGAAAAAAGAAAAAAAAGAAAAAAAAAAAAAAAAAAAAAAAAAAAAGCCTGGTGTAATATTGAACGCCTTTAATACCATCATTAAGGAGGCGGAAGCAGGCAGATCTCAGAGACTCAAGGCCAGCCTGGTCAACTGAGGAGTTCTAGGCCAGCCAGCCAAAGCTATATACTAAAAACAGGTCTCAAAAAAATCAAACAAAAAAAGGGGAGGAGACAGAATATGAGAATATTCACTTATCAGCAGTATAGTATGGCTTTAGCAAGCTTGAGAGCCTAGGTTCACTGCCCAGTACCAAAAAATAAATAAGAAAAAAAAAAAAAAGAGAGAGAAATAAGATCAAAGTTATATCATGAGTGAAACACGGTTATGTTCTATACATCAAAATGACTATTAAGAGTGAGATACTTAGGCTGGAGAGATGGCTCAGCGGTTAAGAGCACTGACTGCTCTTCCAGAGGTCCTGAGTTCAATTCCCAGCAACTACATGGTGGCTCACAACCATCTGTAATGAAATCTGACACCCTCTCCTGGTGTGTCTGAATGAAGAGAGCAATGGTGTACTAACATGCATAAAATAAATAAATCTTTAAAAAAAGAGTGAATACTTGCACAAAGCATGTGCATGCCCCAAATATAGGATGACCAATACCAGACTGAGTGACCAAATCAAAGGCCTACAGAGGGTACAATAGCAACAATAACCTCAAAAATGCAGAGGAATTTTGTAAACAGATCTCATCAGAAAGGAAAAGCTGACAGGAAAGTGGCCTTGATCAAGTACAAGTAAACTGATCTGAACATCACTGTTAGAGAGACAAGAGGATGGGAAGGAGAGAGGGAGGGAGGCAGAGAGGGATGAAGAGAGGGAGGGAGAGAGACAGGAGGGAGAGAGGAAGAGAGAAACAGAGACAAAGACAGAGGGAGAGAGATAGACAGAGACAGAGAGAGGATTCAGTCATTATCCTGGTTAGTTTTGTCAACTTTAGAACAGCAACATAACTGAAATCGTGCCTCCATGAGGCAGCCTGAAGACAAATGTGTAAGGTATTCACATGATTCATGCCTGGTGAGGAGCTGGTGCTGGGGTGCTGGGGGCGGTGCTACCCCTGGGCAGGGGGTTCTGGGTGAAATAAAGCAGGCTGAGCAAGCCATGGGGAACAAGCCAATAAGCAGCACTCCATGGCTTCTATCTCAGTCCCTGCTCCAGGCTCCTGTCCTAACCTCAGGTCCTGATTTCCCGTACCTTATCAAGGACTAGAGGCTGTAAAGTGAAGTAAACACCTTCCTCCTAAATTGCTTTTGGTCATAGTGTTTCATCACAGCAACAGAATCCTAAGCCAGGCACTGTTGCTCACTTTTTAAAAGGTCTAACATTCTAAAAAATCCAAACTGTTAGTGGTCTAAGAGCCACCTCTGTTCCTAACCAACTGCCACACTAAACTCAGGCCAACAGGCTAAAAGACTTGACTGCAAAAGGCTGAAGAAAGCATGCAAGATGGCTCGGGAAGCAAAGACATGCCTCGCGCCTTGAGTTTGATTCTCAGAACCTCAGTAAAGGCAGAAGGAGACTGCAGATTCCACAAAGTTGTCCTCCGTACAATTTTTTTTAAGGCAGAGGAAGAACTAGAAAGAAGTGGGTAGCTGAGTTCAAATGATAGAGGGGCACTAATCTCTAAACCCAAGAAGCCAGAGACAGTGTCTGGTTCCCTCCTGTTTGCTTCTGTCCTGCATCTTCCCGAAGCCCCTCACAATCCAAGGAGCTCTCCACCACACAACGGCCTCAGTCCTCCTCTTACCTTAATTGCTATGTTGTTGGACTCAGTAGCTCCACTAGTAAAAATGATCTCCCGAGGATCAGCTCCAATCAGAGATGCTACTTGCTGTAAGCCAAGAGACAAAGATACACCATATCAATCCCTGGGCAGCCATGGGACTACAGACACAGCCTGGACAGAGTTTTGGACCAAGAGAAGATCCACTGCATCCTAGCAACCAACTGCCTGCGAAGAAACTATGTGCCTACTAGGTATAACTTTTTAGCCTGACTAGAGATAAAAAGGAACTGATTGTCACAGCTCAGATATTCTATACTTTCTCTATTCTAAGACAGGCTAAGAATGTCAAATGTAAGCTAGGTACAGTGACATACTCCTTTAATCCAGCATTTAAGAGTTTGGTGCAGCTAGGCAGTGGTGATGCACGCCTTTAATCCCAGCACTTGGAGGGCAGAGGCAGGCAGATTTCTGAGTTCAAGGCCAGCCTGGTCTACAGAGTGAGTTCCAGGACAGCCAGGACTACACAGAGAAACCCTGTCTCGAAAAACCAAAGAGTTTGAGGCCAGCCTGGTATACAAAATGAGTTCTAGGACAGCCAGGGTTACACAGAGAAATGTTGTCTCAAAACAAAACAAAACAAAACAAAATGAATGACCAATGTAGCTTAGTTGGTAGAGTGCTTACCTAATATTTATGAAGCTCTGGGTTTGATTTCCAGCTCTGCACAAACCAGGTAGAGTGGTGCACACCTGAAATCAACTGCACTCAGGAGGCTAAGGTAAGACAGCTGCCATGAAGCCAGTCTGGGAATCATAGTGAGTTCCAAGCCATTTTAGATGAAAGTGCAAAGCTGGCCTCAATCAACCAGAATAGGGCCAGTGAGATGGATCAGTATGTAAAGGCTCTTGTAGCAAAACCTGATGACCTAGGATTCATTCCCTGAAACCCACATGGTAAAAGGACAGAGACTGTTCCAAGGTGTCCTTTGACTTCCACACTGAATACTTAGGTACATACGTGTACACATACATGCACACACACAAACAAACACACACATGCATGCATGCACACACACTTGTAGTTTTTAAAAATTATTTTTGCTGGGCATAGTGGTGAACATCATGAATCCCAGAACTTGAGAGGCAGAGGCAGGAGAATCTCTGCGATTCGAGGCCAGCCTGGTCTAAAAGGCAAATCCTAGGGGAGCCAGAGCTATTATACAGAGAAACCCTATCTCAAACAAACAGGCAAGTAAGAAACTGAAAAGATGGCTCTGTGGTTAAGAGCACTTGCTGTTCTTGCAGAGGACCCAGGTTCAGTTCCTAGTACCCACATGGTACCTCACAACCATCCTTAACTTCCAGTTCCAATGGATCTGACAGCCTCTTCTGGCCTCTGCAAGCATTAGACATGTTGCACATTGCACACGCACGCACACACAATTTTCTTTGCATTTATTTATTTTGGGTGGAAGACATTCATGCCACAGCATGTGGATGTAGAGGGTGGTGCTGATGCTCTGATTTAATTGCGAATCTGTGTTTACTGACATTGAAAGTCCTTGCCCCTAATTGGTTTTTCATCTATCAACAAAGTTGCCAGTAGCCAATGGCTGAGCAATGGCAGGACACTGAGAGTTGTACAGGCAGGAGAGTCAGGGGGACAGGGAGAGAAGAGGAGACTCAGTAGTAGCACAGGAGATAAAGCCAACCAACGGGTAACTGAGTTGGCCCTTGAGCCTAGGGTAGCAGGAGAAGATCAGGAATGCCCAGTCACTGAGTTAGCCAAGGCATTTTAAGAATAACTGTTGTGTGTGTGTTTTCTATTTGAGGATCTGAGAAAGCTCCCAGGAGGGTGCGAGCGTGTAACTAGGCAGGAACATAAAGTGGTACAGACAGGCCTTTAATCCCAGCACTCGGAAGGCAGAGGCAGGGAGACTTCTGAGATTGAGACCAGCCTGGTCTACAAAGTGAGTTCCAGGACAGCCAGGACTACACAGAGAAACCCTGTCTCGAAAAACCTAAATAAATAAATAAATAAATAAATAAATAAATAAATAAATAAAGTGGTACAGACAAAAGTACAAACTACATGTGAATTTGGGGGCTCAAACTCAAGTCATTATGTTAAGGTACCCCTGGAGGCTTCCCATTGACCCAAGAAACGCACTTGTTAAATGTATTTACTAAACTATTACTTACTACTTATGTTAACCTTTACCAGCACTCTCTCACTGAATTTATCTTATATAGCATGAACTAGTTCACTGTCCACTTGGTAGATGATGAGTTTAAGACTTAGAGAAATGAGAAGATTTGTCAGAGGTATTTTGCCTAGGAAATATGGGAACTAATTAAGCACCTACAGTCAAACTCCAGAGCTACCATCTGAGTCTCTTCTAGAAAAACAGCTATTTCCACCTCTAAGAAAGAAATGCCTCCTACAGACCATTGAATGGAACTTCCCAGAGTCCTTTGTGCTAACCTGGCGAGCACGTTCCATGGCTGCTTCGCTCTCCCAGCCATATGCGTGAGTCCGAGAATGTGGGTTCCCATAGTAGTTGACAAGGTATGGCAGCATGGCATCGAGCACCCTGGGATCCTGAAGAGAAGAAAACAGATCAGCTTCTTTGAGCTCAAAGTCAATTCAGAACCTGCTCCATCCACCGATACCTGCCCACTTTGCTCAGTGTATTTCCAGCCTTTCAGATGCTGTCTGCTTTCTTCCACTTCCTCAAATACTAAACAAACAGCAACTGAAATACACCCACTTCAAAACCACCTCTAATCACAATGTTCTGCCATTCTCTCAAGTAGTTTGTAAGCATTGTCTTTGATTTTTCCATTATTTATTGAAAGATAAGGTCTTATCTGGCTGAATCTGGCCTCAGATTTATAAGCCTGCTGGGTATGGTGGCACACACTTTTAATCGCAGCATGCGGGAGGCAGACTAGGGCAGATCTCACAGTTGGAGGCCTGGTCTACAGTGATTGTTCCCAGACAGATAGGGTCACAGGTATTGAGACTGGGTCTCAAAACACCCCACACTGTACCCAAAAAATAAAACAACCAAGTAACCCTCCTCCTGGCAAGACTATCTTGTCCTTTTCTTATTTCTTAAGGACAGGGTTCTCTACTTTAAGATATCCTCAAACTTACTATTAATGAAGATGCTCTTAAACTTGTGAGCCCAATCTTCCTGCCTCTACCTCCCTAATTCTTTAGAGTCGTGTGGGACTAGAGTTGTATAGCACCATTCCTGGCTTTCTGCAGTGCTAGGGGATCCAACCAAAGACTCTGTAAATGTGGGACACGTGCTCAACTATCTGTATCTGCATCCCTCATGGCCCTGTTCTTACACCTGTTTCTACAGGTACTTCAGGGGCTGCAGCACATTGATTTACAGGGAGCTGTGATTTTCCCCTGTGGTAACATAATCCCAGCACTTGAGAGGAAGTTACAGATAGTTGTGAGTTGACACGGAGATGCTTGGAATTCAACCTGGGACCTCTGGAAGAACAGTCAGTGCTCTTAACCACTGAGCCAACTCTCCAGCCTCAGGTTTTTGTTTTTTAAAACAGGGGTCTTAGGTTGAAGAAATATAGCTGAGTGGTAGAGAGCAGATGCTGATCTAGGTTCAGTCTACCACTCACAGGCAGCTCACAAGAAGCTATTTAACTCCAGCTTCTGGCTCCCCCAGGCAATGCCCAAATGAGGTGCGCAGACAAACATTCACGCAAATTCTTGTAAGATAAAAGCAACTGAATAAATAAAAAGGTCTTATATCCCGAGTTAGCCTCGAACTGACAAAGTAGCCAAGGATGACCTTGAGATTCTCATCTTCCTGCTTCCATCACATATTGGGATTACAGGAGTTCAGTTTTGTGTGGCGCTGGGGATTGAACTCAAGGCTTCCTACATGCCAAGCAAATACTCTACTAGTTGAGCCAGATATCCAGGCCCGATAACTGTTATTACTGAATCAAGTGCGGGACTTCTAGGTCTTTCAGCTCATTTAACATGTTACCAAATTCACATAGTTACTACATGGTAGTCCTAGTAATTCCAAAGCCCTTGTGTTTGTTTGTTCTTGGCAATTTTTTTTAAACACAGGTTTGAGGGGACTGTGGACATGCCTTAGCAGTTAAAGAGCTCTCCCAGAGGTCCTAAGTTCAATTCCCAGCAACTATATGGTGGCTCATAACCATTTGTAATGGGAGCCAATGCCTTCTTCTGGTGTGTCTGAAGGCAGCTACAGTGTACTCATATACATAAAATTAAAAAACAAAACAACAACATAGATTTGAAACTCCCTATGTGGCTCAGGCTGGTCTTAAGGTCACTGAAACTCTCCATGTCACAATGTTCAGCTCCAGTACCTGAGTATTTACTATTAATTATAATGCCTGTACTGGAAGGATCTGACAAGGTCAGTAACTAAAAAGCAGTAAAGCCTTTTCTACTAAATTAACATCTAAGTCTCCTGATTCCTGGCTGCTCCGTTTTCTACTACATTTATTTAATGGTTCTCAAGTCTGCAGAAATTCAGCCTTTCGGTGAAATTTGTCCTTTTAACCTTTCCTCCCTACAAAGGACCCCTGTTAGTCTTACCAGAGGAGTTGTAGCCTGCACGTCCATATAGAGAGGTCGTAGCACTGCCTCTGCCTCTGCCTCTGCCTCAGAAGGAACAGCCGAACGGGGGGCATGATCTACAACTAACAACAGTGCAGTGGCAAAGTGAGAAACCGTGGACGAAGGGCACACAAGACAACAGATGGTCAAAGCTTCTTCGAGGTAAATTTAAGGAAGGCTGAGGTCCAGTGTCAAAGTAAACAAACAACAACATGCACTAAAAGACATCGAGTTAAGTAACAGACACAGGGTTCTCGGAAGGGGCGCTGGCAGCAGTAGGGAGCAATGTTCAAACTACGTAGCACCGAGTGGGATGAGCTCTAAAAAGCAAAACCATTTAGAAGAAAAGTGAAAAGCGCAGGTTCCTTCAAAGGTTCACGGCTGGAGGAGGCTCGACAAGCATCTTTAAGACTTGGCCAGAAGAGATATGAAGGATGAGACTTCGGCTCAAGGGAAGTGCGGAGCAGGATGTAAGGGCCATCCTGAAAAAATAAGAGACTAGGCGACCGGGAGGTTTAGAGTCTGAGCGATCCAACACGGCGGGTAGGAACCGCAACAAAGCAGTGCCTAGCAGCGCCGACCCAAGGGGTTCGCTCCTCCAGAAACAGTGGAAGCTAAAAGGAAAGGGAACTTACCGCGCAGGCGCAGTCCCCGGGTGGGCACCGAAGACCTTCGCAGGGCCACAGAGGTAGCCGCCAACGACGCCCGCCTCCAAGCGGCTCGCAGCAGCATGTTCCCAGCAACAGAGGCCACCATCCCCGGCGCTTGCAAGTCCTCAGCCCATGCTCCCGGAAGTAATTGCGTTGTGCTCCGGAAGCAATTCTGCGGGCCGCGAGCGCCCTCCGCCCATCTTTCAGTGTGAGACGTCGAGCTGAGCGATCGCGGCGGAGAACGAGGTGAGGTGGGGCCCGACGGTGCCCTGCGTCGCGCGTGCGGGGTCGTCTATCGCGAGGAGGGTGGTGGAGGCGGGCTGCGGGCTGGCTTCTGTCCTGGGTCCTACGTAACCCTGCTGCGCGCCCCGGCCGACGCCACGGATGGCGACCAGGCCCTCACTGTCCTAGCCCTCTCACCCCAGATGCCGGTGGCCGTGGGTCCCTACGGGCAGTCCCAGCCCAGCTGCTTCGACCGCGTGAAGATGGGCTTTGTCATGGGTTGCGCCGTGGGTATGGCGGCCGGAGCGCTGTTCGGCACCTTCTCCTGTCTCAGGTGAGCCGCGCAGACGGAACTTCCTGGCTTCCGAGGACTCCGAAGCCCACTTAGAAGAGGTTGAAAGCACAGTACCCACGAATCTTAGCTCTAAAGTCAAAATGGCTTTCTGATTCCTTGGTAGTTCAGTGTCATCAGGCAGGTTAGAGGCTGACTTTACTGAAGTGGAGGACTATACACTTACCTCCAGTTTCCTAAGAGTCAATCATATTAATATTATGTGACACATCGTAATTGCTTAGCGAAGGGTTATTATTGGTGTATGGCATTTTAACTACCAATTGCATGTAATGAAGCAAACAAGCTTCATGAAGCGTTTTACTATACTGAGAATTAGGTGTAGTCAAATGTTCGACCTCTGAGATAAACTATTTTAAAGGTCATCACCCCATTTGGATACTGTACTTGTAAATAACTATTTCTCTCCAGCACTAGCTAAATTGTAGTGCTAAGTACTGTAGTTAACCGTGGAGCAGTAGTGGTGAGCACCTTAAATCCAGCACTATGGATGGAGAGGCAGGAGGATCTCTGACTAGCTTGGTATAGTAAGTGAGTTCCAAGACAACCAGGGCTATTACAGAGAAACCCTGTCTCAAAAAAATAAAGTATAGTTATTGAGATTGTAAATGTAATGATTTCCATTTTACACTTTATGCAGTTTATAAACTGGAGAGCTTGACTTTTATTCTAGGTTAAACAAAACACGAGTCATCTTGAAGAAAAATGGGTACTGGATAATATATACCATAGAGGCACAAACATGACTGCTTTTCCTGTCCATGTACTCCATCCTTTATCTCTGCAATCTACAAACTAATTGATGCAGCATTCAGCACAGGACCTAGAGACCCTAGATTGTCATTGCTAATCCTTCATGGGGAAGAGTAGCATTTTAAGAATGACAAATGAGATAGATTAGTAAACTGTTAGGGCTTCATGTATTTCAACAGATTATAAAGGAGGTAGTTAGTTCAAATCTCTATTCCTGTATTTGTATTCTCAAATGGACCCTTCTTGCTTTCCTCCTCAGGATTGGAATGCGGGGTCGAGAGCTGATGGGAGGCATTGGGAAAACCATGATGCAGAGTGGCGGCACCTTTGGCACTTTCATGGCCATTGGAATGGGGATACGATGCTAATTAGAGCACGGAAGCCCTGCTACACTTAAACTTCCCCATCCGTTTTGACCCTTGTACAATAATAAAATTTTTTCTTCTCGTTATCAGTTTATTTTACTCCAAACACCTAATGGTTTTCCCAGAACTAGGTTTTGTAGTCCCAGTACCCACCTCAATGGTGATCCAACATTGTGTAATTCTACCTCCCTATTGGTCCTCTGTAAATACATAGTACACATAATTCTAGATCTCAGATACCTAACACATGGAAAAATACAACTCATACTTAAATCTCTATCTAGGCTTGTTGACACACACTTATCACTCTGAAGATGGAAACACATCCTTAGAAGCGCTCAAAAAATCTTGGTTCAGCATGCCAATTATAAAACCTGTCTAGCGGCCTCGTTTATAATAGGTGTCCTATTCACAGTAGAACATTGTACGAGATTGTCTAGTTCAGAAAGACAATCCGGTAAACTCACCAGCCTTAACACATTTTATGTAGGTTACTAACAAAATTCTTACAGGATACCCATGTGATGGCCAGAAATCCTAAACAGATTGGCCTTAATTTTTTCTGATTGCTCAACTATTATTTGTTCAGAACTTTACTAGCCAATAATGGACAATTCAAAATGCTTTTTTGAACATGGTATTCAAAAAACAAGCTTTATTTTTTTACTGATATATCTAGGAGCCAAGATGTGTTGCTTGGCGAGCTGTAGGCATACTTATTTCCCACTCCTATACACAGCCTCCTCCAGTTAATCAACTGAGCTGGTATGAAAAGTTAAATAGTCCATTAGAATGCATATTGTGCCAACTGGTTGAAAAAAAGGCAGGGGGAGAACCTGGCTTCAATTCCTAGCACCTACTTTCACAACCATTCGTAAGCCAACTTCCAGAGGACCTCCAAAAGCACTAAGCGTGTATGAGGTACACATATACGAAGGACCAATGTTCATAGATAAAACATTAAGTTTTGAAACAGGGATGTCAGAAGCAGAGGGAGCTCTGAGTTTGAGGGCATTCTGGTCTGTGACAAGCTTTAAAGAGTCAAGACTATAGGGAGGTCCAGTGTCAAAAAGGAAAAAAAAGTGAGGACCAGTCCAGCATTTGAAAGTTAGTGTGGCCAGGTGGTGGTGGTGCACGCCTTTAATCCCAGCACTTGAGAGGCAAAGACAGGCGGATTTCTGAGTTTGAGGCCAGCCTAGTCTACAGAGTTCCAGGACAGCCAGGACTACACAGAAAAACCCTGTCTCCAAAAACCAAAACCAAAAAAAAAAGTGTGACTGAGGGACTGGAAGTAGTTTGAGATGCTGTTTCCAGCCCATCAGAGATTTGAACAGCACATACAAAAGGCAGAAGTTCAACTCTTTTTATATAGTAAAACATTTCTTCCTCATAACTGAAAATAAGAACTATATTGGTGGTGCATGCCTTTAATCCCAGCACTTGGGAGGCAGACGCAGTCAGATTTCAGAGTTTGGAGACCAGCCTGGTCTACACAGAGAGTTTCTGGAAAGCCAGGGCTGCACAGAAAAACCCTGTCTCCAGGAAACAAAAAACAGTGCTAAAGAAAGATAAACAAGCAGAGCAGAATGAGGGCATTTCCAGGGGACTTTTCTTCAATGGGGAGGACATACTTGGTAGTGGTGGTAAACTACAAACACTAGATGTGACTTAGGAAAAATATTCCCTATTACTAATCAAACAGGCATATTGTAGTCCTAGAGGCTGAAGGAGTACCATCTTCAGTCTTTGTAAATCTGACCTATATAATGCTGAGACACTAACTTGAAAACAAGAAGAAAAAAAAAGATACATACCATGATAGCCTATGCCTGAGTTTGTAACATGAAAAACATTTGAAAAACGAAAATTTTCTTGTGGCCATTTTCAGAGAATTTTATTTGAGTGGTTCTTACAAAGATTGTTGCAATATGAAAGTCATTTGTTTGATAGAAATATCAAGCTGTCTTGTCAAACACACTGGAGTAACCCAAAAATATATTTCAGAGCTCACAGAGCTTAAAAAGAGCAAAGATTATATGCAACCAGACAAAACCTATTTCTGTATTTCCTCTTTTGCTCAAGACTGCTTTACTCAATCTGTTACATCAACCACCTTGAGGAAATGCAGGGATCATTTTGTTTGGAATCTCAAGATACACTAAAACACATAATATTTACAAAGAAACTTTTACAGATACATTAATTGAAAAAATTTACCATCAAATATTTTGAAATCCCCTTCTTGCCAAATGATCAAGGTCAAATGCTAAGCAGCCATTTAGCTACTTAAGACTTTTGTTCACACTAAAAGTGTATTCCTTTGCTGAACCATGAGCCAAATACATGACTGTGAAATGTAACTGCTGTGTAAAAAGTAAGGTTTCTGAAACATTAAAACATTACCGGTCTGGCTTTATACAGAAAGCACATTTGTTCCCCTAGAGCTATTCTATAATCCTTAATGTAATTTCTACATGGACATTTAAAACAGCAGAACAAGAGAACAGCTTTGCATAAAGTAGGATTTGCTAGTTAGGGAGAATGAGCACACTGCATTCCTGTTAACATTTTTATTTTTCAAGATAACAGGAGTTGTATACAAATGACAGTAGACCCTTGCCTCTTTATTTTTATCTAAATAAAAGATAACTCAAGATGAATTCTCAAGAGAAAAAAAAGCTATATACATAAGGGACTGTATCTTCCTTCATCGTCTACTTGGAACCAGTAGTTGTGTTGCTGTCATAGAATCAGGAAAGAGGTTGTGGTAAGTTGGAAGAGGTACATACGCTGCTGTTATCATTTTACCTGTTGACAAAGAGAAAAAAGTTGGGTAAGTTGTTTTTACTCAATGTTAATAACTTGGTTTTTTCAACGTAAAGTCTTCATAGCAGGTACTCACCAGCAAACCACCTGCCATGCAATGCATTGACAGCAGCAATAGCTGCAGCAATAGATGGGCACTTCACATACACATTGCCCTACAAGTATCAAAAGAAAATCATTAATAATCAAAACAATGATTGAACATATACTCTCAACAGTATATCAAAAATGTTTGCATAAACATCCTTTATAGTTTATTTATTCTAATAGCTTATGGTCAATACCTTGAATGTTTTTTAAAACTATAGTATCTTTCCTTTTTCTCATTGATCTTTTTGCCCAATACCCATTCCCCTGATTTCTATGCAAAGACTAAAGAAGCTACAAAGAGTTCCAGGGTACGTGATGCAAATTAGCTGATCAGTTAATCACTACTCTCAAAATTTCATTATATTGAACTTGCCTTTGTTTTGGAGCCTGTATTTAGCTAGTACATTGAAGTTCCTTTCCTGAAATATCCACTAAGCTAGCAGAGTGGTACAGGCCTATAATAAATCCCAGAACATGGAGAGTCAGAAAAGACTTAACTTCATTAAGGGGCTACACAAATCAATGCATTAAAAATAGACTAAAATAGTGATTCGATTCGTGCCAGCACAAAGGAGGCAGACATGCAGGTTGATCTATGAGGTTGAGGTTAACTTAGTCTACAGAGTTTCAGGAGAGGTAGGACTACACACTGATATCCTGTCCTAAAAGAAAAACCAAAACCAAGCCAAACAAAAGGAAATAACACCTAAGGGGGATAAAGTGACTATCACATGCCATAATTGAATATAAAAAGTAAGATACAGAATGGTATACACTGTGATCCCAGTACTTGGGGAAGCATAAGCAGGCATGATAGGCCAGACTTGTATTTATTACACAAATAAAACCTGTTTTGAAAAACAGAAATTAAATTACCTGAGCTGAATTTTTGTCAACATAAATATGAATGACTCCTCCATGTTTATTACATTCTTCAATGACATCATCTTTAATCTCTGTATCCCATCCAACTTCTTCTTCTCTGTAAAAAAAATAACAAAATTATATTCAAGTAACAACCAAGTACAGTGTGTGTATGGGGATGTATGGAGATCATGGAACATGGGATCCAATTCTACTCATCAGACTTGGCTGCAAGCACCTATCTTTATTCACAGTGAAACATCTAATCTGCCTTCTACTGTAGAGGAAACATCTTGTAAAACACAGCAACTTAACTGTATTAGCTAAACAACAAGCTTGCTCCATGTATCTGCTTATTTATATCAATATTCCAAGTTGTCATTCATGCAAATGTGATAAGCACTGGACATGCTGAGATATCCACCCAACACTTAGCATATTTTTTAAGACATTAATTGCTATAATACATAAAAAAGATGTACAAGAGGCTGCATTAAAGTTACCAATTTTTACTACAAAGTTTACTGTAAACTTTGTGGAGTTGACCAAGTAGTTAAGAGCAGGTGTGGCTCTCTCAGAGGACTTTGGTCACATGGGTACTTAAAACCATAATTCTAATTCTATAAAAATTTTAACACTTCTATTCCTTCAGATACAAGTAAGCATGTGGCATACATATATGCAGGCAAACACTGATATACATAACACGAACAAAATTTAAAAACCCCCAACAAACCAAAAGCTGTGGGGGGAAAAAAAAAAAGTCCTACCAAGAGAAATATGGTCTCAAAACAACACAAAAGAAAATGAAACAAAAACAAAACACCAAAGTGGATGATCCACAAAAAAGGAAACCAAATGTTGAACTTGAAATCTATATACTTAGGTACCCAAGGCATACATATAGAAAAATTATTTAATTACTAACATCATACATTAGTAGAGGTGAACTAAAAGCAGACAAAAGTATCATAGGTTAAAAGCTTGCATGGACTATATAGTATTACTAATTGATCAAAAGGCCACCGCAGAAAAATGATGGAAAGACCCTGACAAAAAAAGGGACTAGTGATCTTCATCAGTGGCATAACTGGCTGGAATGCAGCGCCTGGGTCCCTAGGTTTTAACTCTAGGACAGAAAAAAATTCTAATAATAGATACTTACTGATTAAGAGGACATTGTACTTGTTATTCTTACAGAGTACCAGCTTCGGTTCCCAGAACACAACAACAATCCTGATGCCCATTCTGACCTCCCTGATCACACATGATAAGACACATTCACACATATATGCACACATACATAGAAGCAACAAACTTACATATATTTTAATCAAACTAACCAAAAGTAACAAGTAAACTAGTGCAGCAAAAGACTGGTGACAGAAATTTGACAACTATTACATGTTAATTCAATGTGCCCAATAAAATATAAACAGGATTAAAAAATAAAAAGATTATCACTTTAATTCATTTCATTTGTGAAATATTCTAAATATTAAACTACCATATTGCACAAATATACTTACGTTTGAGGATTAAACATGTTGGAAAGTTGGAAACACTGTGTGGCTAGAGGTTGAACAGATGCAGCTGCAGCTAAAGCTGAGGCTAAAAGGGGGAGAATAAAAATTAGCTTCATGGAAAATGTGTAAGTATCCCTGGACAATAAACTAAGAATAAATCCTATCTATATATGGCTGACATAATTTATATATTACCTTCATGAATATGAAATAAGACAGTTACTCACTTTACCAAAATACAACAGTTAAGCTAATCAAAACTACCTTAAACCAAAACCATCTTTAGTTTCACTTAAAACAGGCAACACCAAGAAGAAATACTCAACGATTATTAAGGAGTGCTCACAGATTTCTGTAAGATGCAAATATATTTCCCTAAAAAGTTCAGGAGCTGGGGTTTGGGATTGAATTATATTTTGACAATATTTCAAGAGCATGAAGCTCTGGGTTTGATACCAAACAGCATAAACTCTTATGAGCTTATAATCTTAAGAATTAGAAAGAGACATGTATGAGGAATATAAATTCAAAGTCATCTAGGCCAACATTTAGTTTTAGGCTACACTGCAACATATAAAGCCCTGTCATTTGGGAGGTAGAAGTAGAAAGATCTCAGAGTTCTTAGGTCAGCTTGGGCTACAAAGCAAGTTCTAATACAGCTAAGACTACATCGAGAGACAATTTTCTTAAACCAAAACCAACCCTGTGAGTGATTAATTAAAGGTATACAGTCTAAATCTTTTAAAAACAACAAAAATCTTGCACACAAATCATTCCAGAAAGAAAAAAGGAAAAATGGACAGTTGGTTGTATCCTGAAATAATAGCAGTAATACAAAATTCGGTTGTTGGAAAGCCTAAATAAAATAACATTCTTGTATTTCTCTTCCTTTTGCCAGGAATATAGTCTTATTTTTAAAAGACATATAAAAACACACATATATTAGATTTGTATTTAAAGTACTCTGAACAACTTGGTCCATCGTTTCATCAGCCAAGTATTTATTTTTTATTTTCAATCTTATGTCTATGAGGATTTTTGCCTGCATACCTGCGCAACACAGGTAGCTGTTTCCCTCAGGGACCAGAAACCCTGAAATTTGTTAAATAGTATTATTGTAAGCTATAATGTGGTTGCTGAAAAAAAATCAAACATTGGTCATGAAGCAAAAGTCTAAAGTATTTTACACCAAAGACCACTCTCTCTGGTCCAACTTTTAAATACATCAACCTAAATGTAACATTTGAAAGACCATGTAAAGTATACCAGGAAAAATGTCATAACACTGTAACACTGTAAATGATTTGTAGTAGCAAAACAGGAAACCAGAAACAGCCTGCTTATCTATGATTTGACTATTGTAATGTGAAAATTCTAAACACAGTAATATTCAACCTTAAATGTCTACAGTTAACTAAATACTTTTCGAAGTGAGGTTTCTATTTGGTGTTCTTTAGGTTTGTTTTTTTGTCTTCTTGAGAGAGGGTCTTGTGTCACCCCAATTTTCAGAGAATTGACAAAGCAGCTGTTACAGAACTCACCGTAATCATATTATCTGACCAAATCCCATTCCAATGCATAACAACAAACAGCTAAGGATAAAATAACGCATTAAGAAATCGAGATGAATTGAAATAACCACCTAACGAAGTATCAGACAAATTTCACTGAACAAAGCTATTCATGAAATACGACATTAAAATTATTCTGATAGAACTACAAAAGTGCTGTTCCTTCAATACTTCCTTCAAAGATAAAGGCATTTTTCTTTGAGAATTTTGAGAAGTCTTCTTGTATTTCCTGCTATAAACAAGTATAGCCTGACATAATCTAAGACCTAGTAAGTCCCAGCTAGCTACCTAGATTGTAAGGTAGACCTGCTTAGAAAAAACAAAACTATACCCGAGCAACAAACCAAAAACATCAAACCAACTTATATAACTAAAGAGTCAGTGGTAGAAGCCAGAGTAAAGCAGATCTGAGTTCCAGACTAGCTGTACATAACAGCCAAAAGCTACACAGTAAAACCCTGTCTCAAAACAAAAATATAAACAAGGATACAGAACTAAAAAGTTTTAAGGAAACTGAAGGGAACTACCAACTGATTATGAGAACTAAATACCAAACAAATATGTAATGAAATATTTCACGTTGACTTTTGATAAAACTGTTACTTACAAACAGCAGTACAAATGTGGCATATACTTAAACTTAAAATACATTTAAGATTCTCACCTAAAATTGGCATTTTTTACAAAGGATTTTTGATATTATAAAAGGAAAGAGAGAAACTAACAAACAGTTTACTATAAACTTGGCAGCAAACTGAAGTAGTAAAATGTTGCCCCCAACAGTAAAATGCTTTTTTTTCTTTCTTGGTAGATTTAATAGAGACATGAAATCATGGCCTAATGCATTTCGTGATGCTGATGTAATTAGAACAATTCATAACCCTATTCTTAGCTTCATAAAATAGCCAAGTCCAAAAGATTCAGAAAAACATTATCAAAAAAGTTATATACATGTAATTCTAAACTGAAGCAAACCTAAGAAAACTAAAAAGACTTGCTCATGTATTCATGTACATGAATGCACTATCTTCATGCGTATCAGAAAAGGGCCTAAGATCCCACTGAAACTCATTCTGAGTCACCATGTGGATGCTGGGAATGACAGTCAGGCCCTCTGGAAGGGTAGTGAGTACTATTCCATCTCTCCAGCCATTAAATAAACTTAAAAAACAGTCCCACATTGTCATGGCATGCTAAATTATTTTTTTTATACAAACCTTACAGTAGATGAAAGTGTGAAGAAATACAAAACTGAGTTCTGGACCTTGCTTTTTCAATTGTCAAGAACAGCACGTTAAAGCCAGAACTTTACATGGAATCAAACAATTAAACCTCTGAATGATAAATTCTAACAATTCACAACAAACATAACCATAGATGTTTATCTTCTCTATTAACGTTCTATGGTTACAATACATGGCAAAACTATATGAATATGATACTTAACAAATGGTATCTTCATATATTTAATTGTATTAAAAAATATCAAATATAAGTAACTCACCTTCAGTCTGTTGGGAAAGTCGTGTTTGCAAATCTATAACAAAAGAGAATTCTACAGCTCAGTGCAGGAACAATGAAGAGCCTCAACTAACAGGGTAAATGTCAGGAAAGTATTAATAAAAGAGGACTTCAACAGCAGGGTTTATTTAAATCAAATTAGTAAAACCTGGCAGCAAAACCTCCTTCCCCATTCCTCATTTACAAGGCTTTGGAACCTTTTGTTTCCTCTTATGCTAGAAAATTATCACTGTATTCCTAATACATTCTTCCCTATGTTATATGGTGTTCCAATATAATACCACAGCTAGGAATAATGGGAAATGGGGAAAAAGGAGCAAACCAGTCAGAAAATATATGAAAAACCCTGATTGAGAATTCAATTCCAAGTACTTGGGAAATAAAATTTTTAACAGCAATAAAAATTCAGTATTTCAGAAACTTGTATTAAAACTGTAGGCGTTATAACCACACACATTCAAGAGCTAGGATCATGTAAACTAATTTCCAAGTTTAGCATTATCCACTGAGAAAGACACCATTCCAACAATTTGGAACATATCTTTGTAAGAGCTTCTCAGATTCAATTTGCCAATGATTTCTATAACAGGTTCACAATTTGATCAATCTTAATTTTCTCACCTACTACAAAAATTCATGTTTCTATATAGGAAAGCATGTCAAAATTCATATCGGACGTGTGTAGAAAATTTGCATGAGCTGGGAAATAATTCAAACATAAAATAGGTGTGGTCCAAGCCTTTAATCCTACAGTAGAAGGGCTGAGGCAGGAAATATTCTTCATTGAGGCCAGTCTGCCTGATATATATGGGGAATTTCAGAAAAGCCAGGGATAAATCATAGTGACACCTGGTCTCAAACCAACAAAACCCAAAATCCTGTATTGTTGCAAAGTGATTGTAGTTAATAAACATTCAATTTGGGACACGAATAAGGAAATCTGGTTTAAAATAGTTGGGCCCTCAGGGCTAAAAATTAACATCAGTGTATGCTAAACAGAATATCAGTAACTTAAAATAGTTTCTTTTTACATAATAGGTAAATTATATATGTATTTATGATATTAAGTACAAATTCCAATTTTACTTTTAAAAATAGCTTAGATAACTTCAAATATACATTAGGAAACAAGGAACAAATTGTATTCTACATGAGGTGTATTAGAAAATTTGCTTTATCTGAGGGTGTTGGAGCACTGCTCAAATCCTCACACTCAGGAAAGGCGTGAGAATTAAGCTCAATGTTTAGTTCAATGCCAGAGTTATGGAGAAGGTACTACAAGGTCATCTTGGGTGATATACACAAAACACTACCTAAAAAAGACAGCAAATGGGAAGTCCATAAAACAAAGGTTGAGGAAAGAGGCTTGCTCTGAGTTACTAAATACAAAGCAAAAGTAAGGATGACCAGGGATACCCAATAACATCCTGCCTCAGTAATAAGAATCTGGATATAATGTTAGCAAATAAACAGACAGGCTGTCATCAGACATATGGTACATATTCTACGTATTAAAGGATACATCAACACAATGCACATTAGCCTCAGTCCTCCGCACATGGTCAGAGGCATAAGAAAGTACCTCCTATCGAAGTAATTAAATGCATTTAAAACAGGCATCTCCACTGAAAGAGAACAAAACCTGGACCCCTGCAAGTACAGCCAGGGCTCTTTCCCCATGAGCCATCATTTACAGGTCCTACATAAGAAACTTTATTAAAGGATGGCAGCATTATGAACGGATGAAGATGTTTGCTCAAGTGGAATGAATATATAAAACAAATTTTTTTATATGAAATCTTGACCTTGAATGAAGAAAAGCAGTAAGATAAATAATCATTTATTTTTCTAGACATAGTTCGGGATACTCTGGAGCTCACTGTGTAGATGAGGCTACCTACCTCCTAACCCTGAAACCCCAAGAACTGGCATTAAATGTGTGCGCTTCTATACTTGGCCCATTACTATTATTACTTCCTGTGTCGTCCTGACTGTTCCATAACTTATTCTGTAGATAATGCCTGACAGCACAGAGATCACCCTGCCTGCCTCTGAAATGCTGGGATTAAAAAAAAGTGTGCGCAAAGAGAGTCTGGAACATTACTTTTTTAAAATAATTATTTTTATCTTATCTTTACAAGTGTACAAATATGAGTGCAAGCAGTATGTGGTTGTATGCAGATGGCACTAGAGGGTATGAGAGTCCCTGCAACTAGAACAACAGGTAATTGAGCTAACCCTTGTGCCTTGGGGGGGGGGGGGGGAGGAACTGAACTGAAATCCTCTAGAAGCAACCACGCCCAGCAGGCTATATCATCTTAACATTAAGTACTACAGATCATTTCTGAAATAAGTTCACTTCAATTTAAAATAGCAGAATGCTTCCGGATTCGGTTTAAAAAAACATTTGTAATAGCTAATGTTTAAAAATTGACAGGCATTAACAAAGGTAACAGATACTTTTGTTGAGCTTAAGACATGTTACTTGCAAAAATGTCTTAATGCTTCCTTGTCCCTTTTTCTCATTATTTATGTTGTCAATGTTCTCAGAACATATGCTTTAAATATGCTTTAGCAAGCACACAGGTCACTTTGTACATTCAGAATATTATCAGTCTAAAACCTCACAAGGTCTCAAAGTTTAGAACACAAATGGCCACACTTAGAACGTCTGGACATTTGTGGCATAACATACAAAAGATTAAAAACAGGGTCTCATTCTGTATACCATCATGTTAATGCTGCCCCATCCTCCAAAAGTTGTTATTACAGAGTCCTCACCATATCTGGCTAAAAAGTATCCTTTATATATTATCTATAGCTCTAATTATGACAGATTTAGGGGAATATGTGTTAATTTAAGACTTTTGTAAGCATATATATCTGCATTACTGTATATGCCTGTGTCCTACAGAGGTTAGACAAAGACACAGATGTTCCAGTACTGAAGTTACTACATGTTTCTAAGCACAAAAATGCTAGAGAAGAACTGGACTAAATTAGAGCTTTCCTCTTTACGTTGCTTCTATCAAGGTATTAATAGTAACAATTTAGCTACACTTGAGATTTTTCTACAGTCTAACTGAATTCTCTGTCGTATACCTACTCTTCTTTGCAACTATTAAGAAGCTAGAAGTACTTAATGAATTGAATTCTCAGTTAGTCCTTTGAAATGCAAAAAAATTTGGCATATTTTCGAATTAGATGAAAATACAATGATTTCAAATTAGAAAGGATTCAATTCCTACCTGCCACAGCACCAAATGCCAAAGAGCCACTCATTTGTAAAGCTTGCTGTGCTGCTGGTGGAATCTGCAAACCGGTACCTGCAAAATAATAAACTTCCAAGTTAGTATTACTACGTTAACAGCAGAGAAACCAAATTCTGGTAATTCATGTGGTCAACTCGAGGTGCCTGTAAAATGGCTCTGCACAAACAGGCCTTCTTACCACCAAGGATGAGAACCTGTACTCTTCAGTACTGGTATATAGTAGAAGAATAAAACGTATTCCCCTAAAGTGGCACTCTGACCTCCAAAATCCATGTTGTTAGATTAGTATACCATCAAAACAAGCTGTAAAAGCTATGGAAAGTTGTATGAGGAGATAAGGTGGGCAGAGGAAGGAGAGGATGAATAAAAAGGAAGAGGAGGAGCTAGGGAGAGCCACACAGGTATAGAGACCAGTCCTGAGTAACAACTTATACTTAGGTTAGCTGATTGGGAAATACCTCTAATTGTGTGGGTATATTGCTATTGAGCATTACCAAACATATAAAGCCTTTGATAAATATTTAAACTTTACAGTTTCATTTCCTACCAGGCCCACATGGATGTTGATATGGTGTGGGCATCACCCAACTTTGTGGAGACAGCTTGGGAGATGGCTCTGGTACCTCATGGGTGGCAGGGCCTGTGTTTCCGATTGCCTGAGCAGACATCCTGAACTGAGCAGTGGCAGTGGTGGTATGTAGCCACCACTCCTTGCTGCAGGCCTAGGCTAGTCGGGAACATGGCGGCTGATTAAGAACAAGCCAGATTGTGTGCTGCCGTTTTACATATCTCCCACATCAGAAAATAATCAGAACTCATTTCTTACTGAGTCTGGTGATATATACAGAACAAAAAAAAAATCTATGTTGTTTACACATAAAAGAATGAGAAGAATAAAATTTCAATGAAAGACACTGGTAAAGACTTCAATGTATTCCTATACATAAACATTAACTCCAAAATATTTTTCCCATTTTGTAGTTTGCATGGCTACATTTCCTTTTCACCACTCTATCTACGATAAACCAGTAAAGCTATTGAAGACTTACCCTCTGCAAGTCTTGCCATTAACTGGAGACGTCCAGTTGTTCCCAAGTCAATTCCAGTCCTTTCTAGTTCATCACTGTCCAAAAATGAGCTAGCACTAGAAGCATCAGTTCGTTCAGTAACATGTCCAACTTTCATTGGTCTCCCAGCTAACTCAAATCCATTAAGCTGTTCCAAAGCCTTTTTGGCACATTCTGAATCAGAAAACTAGAACAGACAACAGGAATTTTAACTGACTAATATGCATTTATATCATTACTAACATCTAATATATACTGATATATATATATATTATATTATACTAATTATACTGAGAAAGTACAAAAAATATATGTATAAAATTAGACCGTTAATTTTGCAAATAAAGATATAAGAGTTTAATAAACATGAAGTTTTCAAACCTTGTTTTTAGGTAATGTGTTATTTTTAACTTTCAGCATGGAAGTCAGTATGTAGAACAAGGTGGACTTAAGATGCACCTACCTTAGCGTCTCAATTTCTGGGATTAAAACTGGGAAAAACATGCCTAGAAGCCTGACTGAATTTATAAGAGAATTGTACGTATCCAGACTGAAGAACATGTTGCTCCATGAGACCTTTTTTTTTTTTTTTTTGGTTTTTCCAGACAGGGTTTCTCTGTATAGACTGGGCTGTCTTGGAACTCACTGTGTAGACCAGGTTGGCCCTGAAGTCAGAAATCCACCTGCCTCTGCCTCCCAAGTGCAGGGATTAAAGGTGTGCACCACCACTCCTTGAAACTTCTAACATCATCAGCCCACCCACTAAATGTAAAAAAGTCACCTTTTACATGTTTCTTTCTTTTAATCTACAGATTTATTTTCTCTGGCCTATACTCTAAGACTATCACCCTAACTCTTCTAAATAGATTAAATTAGGTTCTATTATCTTGAGGCCTCAAGAAATATTGCAATACCTTTCACTTTCCCAGAAAATTTGACAGTAGTGGGAGATATGCGGTTTTACCAGAGGACTAGAGTTCACTACTAAATATCTACAAGGTGTCACTTAAAAACACCCATAATTCCAAATCCACGTGATCTTCTACATCTCTCAGGCACTTAAACATACACATTGTGTCATACACCCATATGAATCTAACAGCATCAAGTCTTTTAATATTTGAGAAGCAGATTTTCCAAATTTATTTGCAGTCTTTTCTTGGGGGGGTGAGGGGGGTTGTTTTTTTCAAGACAGGGTTTCTCTATGTAGTCCTGGAACTTGCTCTGTAGACCAGACTGGCCTCGAACTCAGAAATCCGCCTGACTCTGCCTCCCAAGTGCTGGGATTAAAGGCGGGCGTCACCACTTAAGACTGCTTATTTGCAGTCTTAAGTTATATAATTCCATCTTGCTACAGAGTAGGGGGTGGGTGGGAAGATTCGATATCCTCTTCCATCTACCTCCTGTGTGATAAGATTAAAGATAAGCACAGATATAACTGGTTAATTTGATACTGAACCAAATCTTCATGAATAAAAAATAAAAAAAGTATATTACTAACTGGACTACCTATCCCCAACTCCTCATGATTTATCAATTTTTGAGATCCAGAAAAAGAGAATTCTAGCCAAATATCGTGGCTTGGGTCAGTAATTCTAGCAGACTCAAGAAAATCAGGTGTTCAAAGGCATGTAGAATCCAAAATGAGCTAAAGTTGCCTGGTATGACACCAGGTATCTTTGATCTTAGCTTTTGCAAGGCTAAAACCATGTGTATCTAAGTTCAGGAACAGCTTAATATACATCCAGAAAGTTCCACGACTACAAATAGACCTTGACCCAAAATAAATTAAGAAAGTAAATAAATAAGTTGATAGTCTCAGTTGAGAACCGATCTCAGAAGAAGGATTGAAAGAGAAAAAAAAAAGAAAAAATTTTTCTCCCTTCAACCATAATATGACATCCAAATTTTCTTTTAACAGATGGGTCTGTATACATAGGTAAGATCATGGACTTGCCTGTCGGACGTGAGTGTTTTAACCATGCCTGATGTGGTAGATTATGCCCTAATTCTAGGACTGGCTACTAAAGTTAAGTAACATCATATAGGTAAGAATGTAAGAAGACTGGCATGGCAGTGTATGCCTTGAATCCTAGCACTGAGAAGGCAGAAATGTCATCTTAGTTTGATGCCAGTCACCCTGGCCTACATGGAGAGTTATAGCTATGGTTAAACTGAGAAACAATGACAACAATAATACTCCAAATCCAGGTGTATGTGACATAGCTAGACCATATGAATTCTAGCACTCATATACACATATGAAAACAAGCAGTACACAGAGAGAATTAAAATAAATGAAATCACTTGAAAACACTAATTCTTGGCAGAGGCAGGCAGATTTCAGAGTTCAAGGCCAGCCTGGTCTACTAAGTGAGTTCCAGGACAGCCAGGACTACACAGAGAAACCCTGTCTCGAAAAACCAAAAAAAAAAAAAAAAAAAATTAATTCTTCATTCACAACTATCGCTAAACCATAGGCAAACTTCTTAGATGTTATAGAAGACAAATTACTTACTGTAATGAATCCATATCCCTTAGATCGACCAGTTTCACTATCCATCATGAGCTGAATACTTTCAATCTAGAATTTAAAGGCATAAATTAGAGAAAATTACTCTATGAGATAGTTTTGAAAAATCTAGAATATACTTTTATCTCCCAATCCTCAAGAGGTAACAACCATGCTTTACATATAAAATTGGCACCTGTGGCAGGCAAATAACTATTGGAAAAGTCATGGGAAAAAGTATTAAATTTACCCTTCCAAAAGGTTCAAAGATCCCCCGAAGCATATCTTCAGTTATGTTAAAGTGCAACGAGCCCACGTAGAGCCTCATAGGTCCAGCACTTCCCTTTTGTAAATTGTTTGCCATTGCAGCAGCTCTGTTTTTTTCTGCCTATAGACCAATAAAATGCACTATTATAAATCAGACATATATTCAACAAAAAAAAGTAAGGCAGAAACTGAAATAAATTTAGAAGTATCACTAGAAATAGACAAGACTTTAGAACATTTGAACTAGAGAAAGTCAAAGAGAATGGATAGAATGGTTTGTCTAATCATATAGAATGTTCAGAGGGAAGATGGTGGATGATAACTGTACCATTCAGTGAATGTCATTAACAGCACTAAATTGCCCTGAAAGGCCTGTGTGCATGTCATGCAAACATTCCAACACAAAGCTGTATAAACCCTGATCTTCAATTCTGAACACAATAGCTTATGTGTTCTATTTTACCTTTTTTTTTTTTTTTTTTTTTTTTTTTGGCTTTTGAGACAGGGTTTCTCTATGTAGTCCTGGCTGTCCTGGAACTCACTCTGTAGACCAGGCTGTCCTGGAACTCAGAAATCTGCCTGCCTCTGCCTCCCAAGTGCTGGGATTAAAGGCATGCCCCACCACTGTGTGGTCTATTTTACCATTTTAATTAAGTTTAAAGTATATATAGTTTTATATATATATATATAACTATATATATATATGTATATACACACACAGTAGTTATACTTTGCTTCCTAAAGAAATTAAATTAGTAAAAAATAAACCAGAGTAACTTGTTTTGTATAATCAGCAAAAATTAGACTATTCACTGAATATTTGTAAATACATTCAGACATACTAAAACCTTGGTTGACTTACAAGCCAGTTTTAATGTAGTAATAAGATTAAGGAATCATATACATAAGACAATCACCCAAGTAAATCATTGCTATTTTTTCTATATTAAGACTGTCACGGGGCCAGAGAAATAGCTCAGAGGTTAAGAGGTCCTGAGTTCATTTCCCAGCAACAACATGCTGGCTCATAACCATCTGTAATGGTATCTGATGGCCTCTTTTGGTGTGGCTGAAGAGAGCTATAGTGTACTCATTTAGATAACATTAAAAAAAATTAACTGTCTTGGGCCTGTAAAGTTGGAGGCATGGCTTAAAAGAGCGCTGTATGGCTTACAGGAGTTTTGGGCTCAATGCCCAGCAACCACATATTGGCTCATCACAACACATTTATAATGGGGTCTGCTGCCCTCTTCTTGAATGAGGGTGTCTTCTTGAATGAGGGTGCACATGTAGAACACTTGTATACATAAGTCCTTCAAAAAAAATAAAACTGTGTGTGGATGTTTTACCCATGTACATTTGTGTACCATGTGTATGTCTGTTGTGAGAAGCAGCAAAAAAAGCAATGGGTCCAAACTTCTATACACAGCCTTGTACTTACCACCAACTGACAAGATTTCTCCTCTACAAAACTTACAATGATGTAAATAACAGACTCACTTTTTGTCTTTTGCCAAAAGTCAGTTCTCCAAATCAATTTAACTACTGTATCTGTAAGACTGATTATCTAAGGCAAATGATGGCAATCCCCCTAAGTGCAGATATAAGATATAAGATATATAAGGTAACACATGTGATACCAACATCTAGCTTAATGACAAACCTCAAAATCAAGTTACCTGTGATGCCTGTACTATGATTGGCACTCCTAAAACTCGTTGGCCAGTTAATCCAATTGCTAGAGGCACTGAACTGACATCAACAAATTCCACATAGGCAATTCCTTTGGAACGTCTTGAATTTCTATCAGAAATCATTCTTACATCTCGAACCTAAGATGTAAAGAAATGTAATTACTATTCTGTAATCAAATATTCCAGTACAAAGTATACACATAATTTCTTCAACATGTAAGAGGCTTTTTCATCAGAAATACTGTCTCAATACACGTCCCTGTGACTTAAAACTTCATTGTGTAGACCAAAGTGGCCTTAAGTTCACAAAAATCTGTAAACCTTGGCCTCCAGTGCTGCAACTGACCTGGAAACCTCTTCCCTGAAAACTAGCTCTCATAGTACAGAAAGGTGCTTAAACAAGTCGCCTAAGGGAGATAAGCTAGATGTCCACAACACTGTCTTCTGTGTAGAAACGGCATGCAAAGAACCAACAATACAGTAGTAAAAATGAGACCTGATGACCTAGGTAGTTTTCTAATACTAAGTGGTGTCAGCCCTAAAGCTATACACATACAATGGCCAGTAGATGGACTCAGCTGATTATATTTACATATATGAGAAGTAATTAAATGGATATAAGTAGAATTTTCATGTGTAACCATATTGTGCTAAATGCAGTCTTTGATTTTCTTTGGTGAAAAAGGTACTCGTTTTTTCCTTACTTTGAGACAGGGTTTCTGTTTAGCCTCTGATGTCCTAGAACTTAACGCTGTTAACCAGGCTGGCCTCACTCTCAAAGATCACCCTTGCCTCTGCCTCCTGAGTGCTGTGGTTAAAGGCTTCCAAGAGCACTACATATTATTTTTGACACATCTCTATGTAGCCCTGGCTATTCTTTGAAATCACAGCATTATATCATGATATGGGATTTAAGGTACGTGTTACCTTACCCAAAAACAGTGACACTTACTAAAAAATACTCTATAAACCAACTTGCTGTCTTTAAAATTTGATGTTACCTTTCCTACTGTAGAGAAAAATTCTTCCAAATCTCTTGGTCGAATTCTTGCTGCCAGTTGCATGCAGAAAACTGTCCTTGCATCTCTTTCCTCAGGAGTGAGATTATCAATAGGTTCCCTAACAAAAGAAAACCCATAAAATTAACTTTGAAGTATTATTTGGACAGAGGGACTAATGTATCATGGTTGTCCCCAAATTCTCTGTGTTCTTTGTTTTTTTACTAAAAATGTGTCTCTGTGTAAGCCTTGCTGTACTGGAATCCTACCTTTAGACCAGGCAAGCATCAAACCAAGTGCTGGGAAACATTCCTGCCATCACACACAGTACAAACTCATTTTTAAACCAAGGAGTTGTGTGTGTGGTTGTGTGTATGTACACACACGTATTAAGGTGACCTGTCTCTAGTGTATTTGAGTGTATTCAAGTGTACTCAATCATGAAGATCAGAACCCTCAAAATTTGAATTGTATATGACTGTGAACTGCCATTAAGTGCTGGAAATTGAACCCAGGCCCTTTTAAACAGTCAAGTGCTCATAAGCACCAAGTTATCTCATTAGCCCTAACTTGAATTTTTCATTGTATTTCTACTTCTCAGGTTGTAGGAATTACAGACCTGCATCATTCTATGCAGTTGTAGGCATCACTGCTACACATACATCTTTGTCAAATTTGTGCTCTTCTGGGGATTGTGGCCCACAATGCACATACCAGGCAAATCATCTACACTGAAATGTGTCTCTAGTCCTGGAGTAACTTTTAATGTATATACTTCAGTGAAAACGTAAACAAGGAGCTAAAAAAATGAATCAGCATTTAAGGGCATTTGCTGCCATGCAAAACCTATGCTCCATTCCCAGCAGGATATTATGAATCACAATTCCTGGTTTGAGTTCTCTTCTGATCTCCAGAAACCAAGTACATAGTGCACATGCACATAATATATAGAGTCAGGAAAAACATTTATTTAAAAGTAAGTTTCAATTAGTAGTCCATTTTTTCAAATACAGTTGTACTTACATCTATACAAAATTTTACCAATACAAAGTCTACTTCCTTTGACAGAGTGATTGAAAAATATTTCTGCTAGTCAGACTATGCAAGATACCAGAGCTCAAATAACTGCCTTTAAATCAACAAAGCAGTTATTTCTCCATATTAAAGAACTAATCAGGAGCCTTCACATTTGAAAGACGAATTCCAGCAGTGAACAAAATCTGCATAATGAAAACAAAATATGCCACGAAATTTGAAAACTTCAAATGATCAATGTGAGAATGCAACCTTCAAAGAGTTCCAGGGATTCCAATTGAATTGGCATTATTTCACTGCCAATCTCAACAGAGCTTGGGAATTTAGTTCTGTAGAAAAACAACTGCTTATCATGTACCATATATTCTGAATGAGGAAATAATGTGAGTGATCAAATCCAGTTACAAACAGCAGTAAGAGATGACAAGAAGCAAGAAAAAACAAAGAATCATGCTATCTATGTGGAATTTCCATAGTGGACTACATCTTACATGTCAAAAAAAAAAAAAAAAAAAGAGCCAGGCAGTGGTAAAAACTCTCAGCTACCTATGTGAACCAACCTCATGTTAACTAATGAAGATATTTATTCCTCAACCTTGAAATTGTTAGGAATAAAGGTTCAAGATGTAGTGCTCAACAATTTTCAGAAAAAAAATTCATCTATCAACATTACTAATTGTTAACAGGTATCAGCCTATAGAGATGGGTCAGCACCTAAGGGCCATATATTGCTTTTCCAGATGACCTAACTTCAGTTTACAGCACCATGCCGGGTGACTCACAACCATCTGTAACTCCTTAGTGTTAATAGCTCTTGTCCCTTAGGACACCTACACTCACACCTAAATGGGAACCTTAAAACAGTAAAATCTTTAAATACTATATGTCTGCTTTTCCAGAAGTCCTGTGTTCAATTCCCAAGAACCACATGGTGGCTCAATACCATCTGCAATGAGATCTAATACCCTCTTCTTCTGGTGTGTCTGAAAACAGCAACAGTGTACTCATATACTTAAATATATCTTTAAAAAAGCAAATCTTTTAAGTAATATAATAGAAACATGGTCTTCTTTGTGAATACTATTAAGAAAGCACTTCTTAGATACAAAAGATACACCACTGAGAAGTCAGTTGACAATTTTGTTTGTAAACCCAACTAGCTATAGTCAAAAATATATTCAGAGAATAACTGAGGGTTTTCTTACAAGTAAACCAACATTTCGAAATAAATCAGTATTTGTTCCAATTTAATGGAGTGTTATGATTAGAATACATCCAGTAACAAGTTTTTAAAAACTAGAAGACTGGCTACTCTAACCAAAGACCAGCGTTCTCAGTTCCCAGCAACCTAATGCTGCTCTGAACTATCTGAATGTACTGTAGTTCCAGGGAATCTAACCCTAGTTATGGCCTTGGAGGGTACCAGGCATGATATATTGCATAAATATGCCTAGAAACAAACACTCCTACACATAAAATAATCTTCTAAAAAAAAGTAAGTTGGGCATGGTGGCACACACTGTTATCCCAGCACTAAAGTGGCACAGGCAAGTGGAACTGAACACCTGGGCCAAACAGAATGTTCCAAGTTACCTATGGCTATAAAGGTATACCCAGTCCCCCAAATATTAATTAATTGGGCGGGAGATGACTCAGTGGTTAAGAACACTGACTGCTCTTCCTGAGGTCCTGAGATCAACTCCCAGCAACCACATGGTGGCTCACACCCATCTATAATGGGATCTGATGCTTTCTCCTGGTATGCATGAAAGTAGCTAGTGTACTCATATACATAAAATAATAAACCTTCAAAAAATTAATTAAAATAAATGTAAAATATCCTACTTAAGGCCAACCATGTTAGTGAAGCATGATACCCAATGTCAAAATGTGCTCTGAAGCAAAACTATGCATTATACAGTTGGAAACTTATTGAGGAAGTAATTTAAGAAACTTTATGAACAGATCTAACCACTCAATCATATAAGATACATAAGATGAAATGTACTTTTTCATCCAACAGTGCTAAGTAGTACAACTTATGATTGTTCCTTTATTTTACTATGAGAGCTATTTCAAATGTTACTGTTTAAGAATTCCATGAGGTCTGGAGAGATGGCTCAGTCGTTAAGAGCACTGAATACTCTTCTGGAGGTCCTGCGTTCAATTTCCAGCAACCACCTGGTGGCTCACAACCATCTGTAATGTGATTCAATGCTCTCTTCTGGTGCATATTCATATACATAAAAGATTCGTATACATAAAATAAATCTTTAAAAAAAATTCCACATAAAACGAAGCCTATGTAAAATCATCAGGATAACTGCCAAGAAAAATCTCTTTGTGTAAATATGGAAAAAGATGATATGTAATATCTGGGCTATCAAATAATATTAAAGATTATATGAGGACCAAGCTACTAAAAGTGCACAATCACTGTTTCAATGGTACAAATACTCAAAAAAGGAATTTAAAAATTTAACATGATTATTTTCTTTTTTTTTTTTCTTTTTCCAGAGCTGAGGACCGAACCCAGGGCTTTGCGCTTGCTAGGCAAGCAGCTCTACCACTGAGCTAAATCCCCAACCCCTGATTATTTTCATTATATAAATTTAAGAAGTGCTTTTTTGTTTGTAGAAAAGGGGGAAGGGGAGAGCCAACAGTTACCTCACAGGGCTCTTGTCTTTCCTGAATGGACTTTTGCTTCGGGAACGTCTTCTGCTGCAAGGTTAAAAAGTTTCACAAGTTACCCAAACAGGTACAATCACATCAGTTCCTTGAAATACAATTTAAACAATTCAGAAGTATGTTTAAAAACCTTAATTTGATGCTATGAGGCAACCCAATCTTTCCTCGGATGGCACTGTTAAATTTTGGTCCGGAGCTAAAAAGAAAACACAAAATTACACTAGTTACAGGTTTAGGGTTGTGTTGCTAAGTCAAGTTCATGGGCTCCCCAACAAGTCTAACACTGTTTAAGCTGCTTCTTTTCTACCTCAATTATATAGAGGAAACAACAGAACTTAGGAAAATCATGACTTTATCCCAGACCTGTAGCCCTTGTTTTTCTATCCTGGACCAGGTTCAAGGTGCCAAGAACAAAAGTTACAGCCTCAAAACTTTTTGGTTCTTAAAAAAATAAATAAAAAATAAATCATCACATCTATTTTCAATCATATAAACATGAGTCTTTAAAAATACAAATAGAGTAAAAACAAATGCCTCTGTACTCTCATCCCAATATTGGTTATATAATTCTTTAAAAAGTGTGCACTTAAGTGTACACACTATGTTTTTATTCAAAAACTTGACACAAGGTCATGAAATTCAGATAACTTTTGAACTCACTATTTAGCAAAGAAGACCTTGATCTCTTCTTCCTACTGACTCAAAGTGAGATTCCAGTGTTTAATTAATTACAGCCTATACCCCCTTACTCATCTTTTTCTTCACTCCCCTTATTCCTTCCCCCTTCTCAAGGCATGGTAGAGACCTGGTTGTTCTGGAACTCATTATAGACCACAGTCAGAGATTCTACCTGACTCTGCCTTCTAGTACCGGGATTAAAAGGTGCATTCTACCTATGACGAGCACCCAACTATTGTCTTCTGACTTAATACAGGTTCTCACTATGTCTTCCTAGCTGGCCTGGAACTCAAAAAGATCTTGTCTGACTCCTGCTGGAATCAAATGTGTGTGCCACCTTGCCCAGCTTCCATATAGTAATCCCCCCCACCCCACCCCCCAACAGGGTTTCTCTGTACAGCCTTGGCTGTCCTGGAACTCACTCTGTAGACCAGGCTAGCCTTGAACTCAGAAATCCGCCTGTCTCCTCCTCTCTCCTCCTCCCAAGTGCTGGGATTAAAGGCGTGTGCCATCACTGCCAGGCTTCCATATAGTAATTCTTAAGTGAGTTATCAGAATATTCATGGTACTATATTATTTATTATAAAAGATATTACAGAAATCCAAAACTAATTTACTCAGCAAAAAAAAAAAATTAACACTTTATGATTCAAAGACAAGTTTCAGTTCTGGAATATACCTGTCCCACAGCCCAACACCAATACTGCAAAAAATGATAAAAGGGGTTTTCACAGTAACTCAATCATAATATAATTTTTGTACCTTTTAAAAGATAAAGCTTATTTAAAGGGTGATAAGATATATGTCCTATAGTGTTCAATCATAGTCATTAAAGAAGATTGGCTCAGTAAAGTACTAGTTGTTCTTCCAGACGTTCTGAGTTCAATTCCCAGCAACCATTTGGTGGCTAGCCCTTCAATAATAGGATCTGATGTTTTTCTGTCATATAGGAACACATGGAAACTGACCACTCACATTTAAAAAAAAAAAAAAAAATCAGAAAAAATATTTTTTAAAAACCTATATTAATTAAAGGACTATGAGGGTCCTTTAATTAGGCTCAGTAAAACGAAGATGTTAAAGATTTGTAATTTACATTTAGTTTTAAGAAAAACTATGCCAACTTATAATCAAGTTGTTTCAAATAAAACTCTTCTGTCCCTTCTAACTCAGACTTTAAAACAAACTATTTTTTTAATAGGGTACATATGCGTGACTTAGCTTACAATTCACTTTGTAGATCAATGTGGGCTGGAACTTAACAGTGATCTTCTTACTTTGCCTTACTAATCCATAATAGTGAGACAATTACTGGACACATTAATGTCCATTCATGTTTATATAAGTATTTTTCCCTTCATTTATGCCTAATACAAAACAGTACTTTAGATACGGGGGATCCATGTACCCCTAGCAGGCTTGGAAATGTACTCTGTAAACCAAGCTGGCCTTAAACTCACAAAAAAAATCTGCCTCTGCCAGCCCTACTATATTTCTCCTTTGGTTATAAAACCATCTAGCTAATAGCCACCACAAAGTTCAATTCAAACCAAAACAAAAAATATTTAAATTAAGTCAGACTTGAGTAAGAGGCAGACATAAATAATAGCTTCTCAATAGTATTCTGATTTTTAAAGCTATCTTTCCCCTATTTAGTTCGCCCCAGTAAGAAAACTTACACTCTTAATGAATGTAAATCTTGAGAAAATTAACAAAAAAAGTCTAATATATTCAGAATTAAAAATAGTATCATGGGGGTTGGAGATTTGCTCAGTGGTAGAACACTTGCCCTAGGTTTGGTCCTCAACTCTGGGAAAGAAAAAAAAAAAAGTATCATGGCGGTATTACCAGCATGTGAAGTCCATAATACAAATTAATATAAACATAATAACATAAAACATAAAAACAAACACAGAGGGGCATCCAGACTCAGGTACATACACTATACAATTAATGGTTCAGAATCCAAACTCAAATAGCGTCAGATAATACCAGTATCAGTATATTGTTGACACTCTTTATTATTAGTTTATGTCCAAGTTTATTCCTCAACACAAGCTCAGAGCCTGACTCAGTAGACCATCTTTAAATTCAATTCTGAACTACTTAAATCTTATAAATTAAACATATTGGTTAAGGGAAATAAAGCTTTCATAATGTCCCCAATTTCAGTTCCCAGTACCCACATAATCCATAAGCTCACAACTGCCTCTGGTAACACCATTAGCCCCTTCCCAGAGGGGTGTGGGGGGCAATGTGCAGAGCTTTTGGACTAGCGGAAATCTATACTAACATGCATACTTTTAAAAGTGGTTTTAAAAGATGTGCTTAGCAAAGAATTAAGGACTTAGTTAAACTTCAAGGGATATTCATCCTTGCTTAGAAATGCAGTTTCTTCCCAAAGCTGTTACTGCAGGTTTAAAAAAAGAAAAGATTTTTCTTTTTTTTTAAAAAAGATTAATTTATTTATTTCATGTATGTGAGTACACTGTAACTGTCCTCAGACACACCAGAAGAGGGCATCAGATCCCATTACAGATGGTTGTGAGCCACCATCTTTTTTTAATTTTTCAAGACAGAGATTTTCTGTCCTGCCCTGGCTGTCCTTGAACTTACAGATCTGAGTGCCTCTGGCACCTGAGTGCTGGGACTAAAATGCATGAGCCACCATATTCCTGGCCAGGTACATTTTTTTTAGCAGCTGTAATGAATGAATTCTATGCTTATTGCATATAAATTCCAGTAAGTTCATCTACAAAGCACTTTCAATTTACTCTAAAACCTTATATAGAAATAATAAGAGTAATGAGTCTAAAAGATAAAGAACTTCAGCTAGCTACAGCTACACACAACATTTTCTTGTAACTGATTTATCTACCTGTAATTTACAGTTCACAAACTTTCTAAGTTCTATCAAGCACTGGAGTGCTTTGTTTTAATTTGAACTGTCATACAATTTCTAGCTTATGAAGAAAAAAGCTAAGTCTGGTAGATTGTAAATTTTATGTAGGAGTCCACATACCGTGGTTTTTTTTCCATACTAGCTTCGATGTTATTATCCTTAATTATGGATTTATTTATTCCCATTCCTCCAGTTAAATTGCTATCCAAACACATGAAACAATTACATACTAGGGACTTCTGTAGCGGCCTCGGAATCTTCTATCTCGACTTCGTGAGCGGCTTCGTCTCCGTTCTTTGCTTCTACTTCGTTTCCGCTCTCGGCTTTTGCTCTTTTTCCTTTCTCTATCTCGACTTCGTTTCCGTTCTTTACTTTTGCTTCTTTTTCTCTCATGACTACGACTTCTGCTCTTGCTTTTTTTTCTCCTGAGGGGGGAAAAAGTACTATTACATGCTGGTTTAAATAGCAACCAATTATACACTTCCTTTTACCGTCAAAATGTTTATTCTTTTGTTAATGTATTTTTACCACTGTTCAATGGTACAAAAATCATACTTTATGGAAAACAATTTCTAAGTATGGGACTTAACACCCCAACCTTTGCTTCAATGTTAACTGAAGATAGTTAAAGGAATTGAGAGACAGGATTAAGTAAGAGAAGACTTTTCAATGATCTCCTGAGGCAGCTACAGCTTGAAAGAAGAAACAGGACTTGCTGGTAAGTAGAAAACCAAGCCTGAACTTTAAAAAAATTCAAGTTTAACTGCCATTCACGTAACAGACCAATTCATATCATGGTATATAGTTACAGCATGTTCACAATCAATAAATAGTAATTGTCATATAAAAATTTTCCATTATCAATTTGGTTAAAGTCAAATTTGATAGTGTACATGTAAGAATGGTTTGTACTTTTCAAAACACTATATTTATATAAATGTGTGTATATATATATATATTTGCTTTTTATGGGCAAAATTACAATAAAGGATCCTAAGAATGCAGTAAAATACACTTTCACAACCCGAGATTTTACTGTAAGCACTTAAAGCTATCATGAAATCGAGATTGCCCTTTTTAAGCTTGTTTATATAGGCCTGTGGGACGAAATTACAACAATTTGACCTTCCTTGGAAAGTAAAAACGCCAGTTATCTTTCCACTCATTTCTGGGTTCCTCACAGTATTTCACCCCCTGGTTTAACAATTCAACCTTGAAATCTGTACCTCTGTCATCACCCAAATTAGAGGTGCCTTCAGATATTTCAATGTAAATTGAAAGACAAGTTTACTTCACCAAAATGTCCATTTGTAAGTGGTTTGAGATCTGAACATTTTGACATCTCTACATCATTAGGAAAATTAATGAGCTATTTAACTTGTATCAAAGCAAAGTTAGCACAAGAACAGCTGAGGTGTGCCTCAGAGAACCTGTAAGCAGGTCATCTTAGAGTGCATTAAAAATAGAAAATGAAGACACCCACCTTCTGGAATCTTGAAACCCACACTCCAATCACAAGGAGATGTAGAGCTTTCCAAGGAGGCAGAAACTTTGTCTAAAATTTCAAGATAATCCACCTGACTGTCAGAAATATGCTAGGTAGCACATGACAGAAAATTAGGCTACACTCATTATTTATATAGTAGTCAAAGCAACTCCCATGCTCAGGAAGGGCAACCAGTAACATTCCAACTCTGACGTTTCAAACCCTGACCCCACTTCTTAGGACTCAAGAATTCTGAGATGGCTAAAACCGTAAATCCTACCTACATTACTTCAAATTAGGGGATAAGATTAAAATTAATTCCATTCCCCAGAAAAAAAAAGACAGTAAGTGTTGCTCTGCTTAAAAGTGGCCAATAGCAGAGTCAATCTGCCTATGTTTACATCTCATAGGCCCCCAATCTTAATTCTTCCAAAAGCTAAAAAAAAAAACAAAAAAAAAACAAAAGCAGAATTTTAACTCAATGTCTTCTAGACTTTTCATAAGCAAATGCCCACCCACATCTGAAGGCAACCCAAGATAGGTAAATCGACAACACACTTCAATTATCAGAAAATACCATCTTCCATATAAAAGCCCAGACAAGATTGTTACAGTAAGAAACCAACGTACTTCTCTAGAACAAATGACAGCATTAGAAAACATTTCTTCAACTAAAGAAATGGTCATAAATTCCATCCTAATAGTCAAATCCTGTTACAACTTAAATGGGACTTTCCCAAGTCTTTAGTGGCAGTGGAATTTTGTACTGAACATCATTGAAGTAAAGGGTCCACTGGGCCTTTGGACTTTTTGGTTATATGGCCTCTGCTGAAAAGGTGTTTTGCTATAACTGGATTTGACCTCTTCCATGTAAGAAGATCTAAATTTTAAATGCAAAGTATTCTGGAAAATAAGAAAAAAAATAGAAAAGTCATTTATTCCAAAATTTGATAATCGACACCACAGTAGCCAATATATTTTTAACTGTGCCATTTTACTGTTATTCTTTTCTGATTCTTTATAGACAAAATGAAGTTTGATTTGAGACTGCAAAACTGGTTACAGTAACAAATACTTCCATGAGGGGTAACCTCAGATACCTCAGAGCAAATTGGAGGCCTTCACAAACTCAGTGTTAAAAACTTAAAACTCTTCAGAAAATAGGCTAAAAGGTTGTTACATTAAACTTTGATCCCTTTACTGCTGGGATACAATACAGTGTGTTATAAATAACAATTACAGTTTCTCAGTTTATATACTTAGCTAACTTTGTCAGAATGTAGTTTCCTATTCTTACTACCTTACCAGCAACAGTTCTCTCCAACATTCAATGGCTTTTAATTCAATAGTATTAGCATGAACCACACAAAAATGACATCTACCTTAGGTTAACATAAATTATCTTAAAACAAAAGCAGATCTTTGTTTTATCTACCCAAGTTAAAAGTTTTCTTTTACATTATGTTCATTACATAATGACATGTTCTTTCAAATCAACAGATTAAAAACTCTGTAACTAATTTAAGCAATCACCTAATTTAAATCAGCTGTAACTTAAGTCAGACAGAAATATTTTGAACACTTTAAAGATATTACTAAATGAAGTAATGTAAGAAAGCTCCAAGGAAGACAGTTTCATCTTAAATTACCCAACTGACTCTACAGCACAACACTGTTTCATTGAGCACTTAATGCTCTAATTACTCCTAAAAGCTTGATCATCTTTAATGAGTTTAGATACAGGCTTAAGAGTACAATCTGAAGAGATTAGTGAGAACAAGTGAAGTTAGGAAATACTGCAGAATTTACCTTCAAGTTTATCCTCATCCTTTTGAGCTTAAGATAAAAAAAAATCTTTTCTAAGTCACTAGGCCAGAGTCTAAAAATGAGTAATTTTTGTAAACTGGCAGATATCTGTTCCTGGATTGTCTTTTAGCTATAAAATTATGAAACTGAAACTTTAGGAAATTCAATTCAGAAAAGACTGAAAATGCATGCTAAGAACCCTGTCAACTATTACCCAAATCCCCTTTAGGAAGAAACTATTAGTGATTCCCACCTAAGCTTATACAAGGAAAAGAATTTCAATAAAGTAGATCTTTTCTCTTAACATCTTTTTTAATACACGATCTAAGAAATCCAACTGGAATTTATGATGATCTTGCCTCATCTAAAGAGAAAAATTATACGCCTGAATCACAATGCCCAACCCACATTAATTCCTTACCACATTAACATTATAAAACCTCGGCTTAACAACAAACAATTTTCTCATCTATTTTATGAAATTATATCAACCTACCTAACAAAGTTGTTGTGAGGAGGACTGAGGTAGTTATTATGAAGCACTTTGAGCTCTTAGGAGGAAAAGAGCCAAAAAGAATCAAATTAAGTGGCTATTTTATCATTTTTTTTTTATTAAGTACTATGTGGTCATTATATGACAAAATGTTTTAGTATGGCATTATAGGCTAGGCTATCTTGATGCACTAACATGACCATTATCATGTGAAGAATTACTAATCTTGGAGATAATAGTATTTCACAACAGCCAGTAGGCTCCAACCTTGTAAATTGGATCCTGTTTAAATTGTTCATATACTTTTTTGTATACCGTCTTCTGTACTGAGTCTGTCCTTATTTCAACTTAGTTATCTATCTCAAATACATTACACACTCTTAATGGTCTCCTTGGATACACTAGAGATAAAAAGGGCCAAGTAAGAAAAAAAAATCCCAAACTATTACGTATGCTTTCATTACTATCAAAAGGGCCTTTAAGCAGCAAGAAACAGAAGCTCATAGCTGATTCCTTTCGTGACTGAAGGTAAGCAGTACTTTTCACGGCCTTGACATTTTTTTTTCTATAACATCTTCTAACTCAGTGATTCTTCTCATCACATCTCCAAGACAGTTACCAAATTTAAAGCATTATAGAACTCAAGAGAATCATGGGAGACTGGAGGGCAAAGTGTCCAGGTCTTTGAAACCATAGTCTATAGACCACAAAGCCCACGGCTTTATACCCTGAAGTACTTTCTCATCTCAAATGTTATGAGCAGCTTTCTAAAGACGAAGAAAACCATAGTTTGATGCTTTAGCCACAGAACAGATTTCCACAAGGTTAGTTCCCACCCCCCAGGTTCCTTAGTGAAACTTACTTTTTGCTACGTTCTTCATGGCCGTTAGCACTGTTCAACTTGTTCTCATCCTAAGCAAGGTTGATAGAAGAACATCATGAGGACGAAGTGGTAACATTTCAAGTTGTCAAAGGGTAAAGGGAATAGGAATAAGAAAATACAAAACAATTTTAAAACTAATTACTTATTTAACATGGAAGGCTATAAAAAAATTTAGATGGTATACATTTAACCACTTTGTTGCTAATAATTAAGTCATCAAGAAACAAAAATTAAAATCTTTCCACATTTAACATGTTATATTTTACTTTTTTACATTGTTTAGATATTAAATAAGTCATCCAGAATTACAATGTTGAAGTGGTTAAAGATTTCTATGAAACATGAAGTCATTTTGAGTTTTATTCCATGTGCTATATTGTCCCTTTTGTTGGTACCATGGCTCTATTTCTGCCTAAGCCCCAAGTGGCCATGCTAGCAGCCAGCCACTATCGATTTCCTGTGACCGATGCCATTCCTGAGATCTTCGCCCATTTCCGTTGGAGGGTTGGGACTGTAAGAGCTTGATGCCACCTCTGTCACACATCTCGCCCTGAAGCAAACAGGGATTCACACTGCTTTAGTAATGTTGACTCCCAAGAACCCAAGAAAAGTTAATTAATAATCCACCAGTCCAGCCTAAACATTCCCTACTTCCATACCTGTTTACATGGAATTATATCCAAGTTAAACTAAGACAAGAAACATTAAAACAGAAAGTATGGCTTCAAGAGTCTAACATTACAAAATTACACTATTTAAAGCTATCAGAATTCATCCAAAAGGCACCACATGGTCCTGCTACACTCCAAGACAAATGTATTATTTTTAAACGGTTTAAGCGCAATGTTTCTTTCACAGTTTGAACACATAACCAATAGTAGGATATCTAAGTTACAAGGCTTAAGGTCGTGACACCAGTGATAATGCATGCATGCACACTGCTATTTTCACCACCAACTGGTCAAAGAATGAAGAGTGCTTTATTTTATGGTGATACCGAAATGGGTCATATTGTATTACTAGACAAAATACTTCCTTTCTAGTTTTTAGTGTGAAAAACTACGGCAGGGCCTAATTAAAAATAAAATACTATACTATGGAGAACAGTAAAACAGTCATCAAGTGACTCTAAGCTGTGATACTGTCTCTTCTTTCTTCTTTTTCTTGTTTTTTTCCTTCTTTCTTTTTTTTCTTTCTTTCTTTCTTTTTTTTTTTTTTTTTTTTTTTTTGCTAATTTCTATTCAGGGATCCAAGAATCTTAGTAATTATTAACTGAAAAGCAGATCAATACCTGCCTGTTTTAAGGTTTACTATTACCAGCCTTATATCTATTTATATAAAATAAATTTTAAATCTCACCCATTTCTTCTTTCAAGGCTCGTAAGATTTACTTGCCAGAGACTGGTTATAATTTATTATTCTTGGACCCCTGCAATTTTCCCAAACCACTACATTCACCTTTTTGCTATACCAAACTGGAGCTGGTAATTCTTAGTTGAGTCATTTTACCTAGGGGACCACGGTACAGCGATAAGTCACTCAATTACTACCTTATGATTGACAGTTCACACTGGAATCAAAGGTGAATTCATGGGAGTAGAGGTGAGATATCGTTAGGCAAGTCTACAAAGAGAGATAGATGGGCATTTATTCATCACGCTGAAGTGAAACTACTGCACAATATTATTACATCAATAGCATATATTTACTTTTGTAAGTTACACGTAATGCATCTCTGATAAGATAATCAAGAGGGCTCCGGGAAGGTTAGTTTACATTTCAGCAGTAGTTTCGTGAATAATGCTAAATTAAGAAATATATTAAAGCTCACTAGCACGTTTTCTCACCTTCTTGTAAGGGGCCTCAAGCATTGCTTCAATATCAATATCGTCTGCCATTTTCTCTACTCGCCTGGGGAAGAACAAGACAGTCCTGTAAGTAAGCAACCTGCAATTCTGCTATTAAAAAAAAAAAGTCTCCTTGACCTAAATACTCAAAGCCTGAGAAAAATCCTTTAAAGGCACTACAATGGCTAAAATTGTGCGATGCACGTCACACAAGGCTGACTTGGCTAAGTAAATGTGTAATGTTTCTTTCATCTAACACACAGGAGCAGAACTCAATGTCTGATTTCAAAAACCCGCCCAGGAACCGCTAAAACCGAACCTGTGTGTAGGAACCAGAGCGCTTCCTTTAGCACAAAACCCGCGCTGCCATTTTAGCGGCAGAGGGAAACTCCCTCTGCTGGGAGGGGTTGTGTACCAAGGTAGCGTTCGACAGGCGCCATGTTGGGAGGTCGCGACCAGCACCGGCCTCCAAAGGACAGATCTTTATCTGCCCCAGGTCCCCACGAAGTTCCTTGCCACTACGAAAATCTCCACAATGCCCTTGCCAGAAATGAAGGGTACAGCCAGGGAGAGGTGACCAAGCTTCCCGAAAAGGCTCCCTCCCCCTCTGCGCGCTGATAAAAGCGGCTAAAAGCCTCGGCGTCTCGGACCACCCGACCGAAGGCAGGCTGCCCACTACTCCCACTCCGCGACGCCCCGTACCTGTGCGGGTTTTCGCGCGCCTGTGCTCGACTCGGGAAGTCGGCTGCCGCCGCCGCCGCCGCTGTTGCTACTGTTAAGCCACTAGGCCCAGGCCGCGGTACCGCCCAACCCGAATATCGGGCCCCGAGGGCGTCTAGGCCCAAGCGAATCTAAAAGAAACAATGGGATTAAAGGAGCCCGCGACGGAGAGCAGGGCAGCGGCTTCGGCAGCTCAGGATCCACCCCTGCGACAGCGTCGGCTAGCTCCCTGAAATGGCGGCCGCTGCTCCTCCGTACTCACATTCACCAACACATACACACACACAAACACCCGGGGTCTCCCGAAGCCTCAGCACGGGCTCTCGCGAGAAACTGCCCAGTGTTCCAGCCTGGAAAGCATTAAATATCGCGAGATCTCACTACGGCTCCGACGACCGTGGCCCAATCTCGTGCAATGATTGCGCCACAGATGATCCCATTCTCCCTTCCCCCAATTCGGAAAGGCTGCTCCGGCTCCCCCTCCAGACAGGCACCCGAATCTCGCGAGGTTACGCCGTCTCCAGGGCAGAGACAGTTGGTGCACTGACTGTCAATCTTTGGAAGAATGCCTTGCTGAGTGGATCGTTGCTGTCATCCCGGCTGGTGACAGCTCCTCGCCGGGTGTGAAGGTTTCCCTTCTCCGAGCCGACTGCCCCCCGCCCTCCCACGCAGATGGCTGTCAAGGTCGCCATAAGGCAACCTATTATAGTACATATGGCTGTAGGGTAAGACATTCGTGTCCAGATTCACGGATGATGAAAACGCATGCAGACACGAATGATCTGTACATAGGGGAATGGGAATAAAAAGTACGATTTTCTTGTCATTTGGTGTCACCAGTTAGATGCAGTCTCGATGATGAAGCTTCGAAACACCCTTTGAAACCGGAGGCACTGGACGGGGTGGGAAGAAACCGCAGTGTGTAGTTTTCTAACCCCTGAATTGAGTCGGGCTATGTATCCGGGTTATTTTTTACTTTAAAAGATACCCTCCCGTTGCCCTAGGATTTTGACTGTCTACGTGTAAATTTACCGCCTTTTTTACTTTATTGGATTTTATTTTGTTTGCCTTTTGTGTATTTGGGAGTGGTTAATTCTGTGGCAGAGAATCTGAGTGATCATTGGAAGATTTTTTTTTCTCTTTCACATAATAGAAAACATTTTGAGATAAAATTAAATATCAAACCAGTCTTGAAATCTATCAGCAGCTCAATAATTGAGGGTGAAAAGATTCAAAATGTCACACCTTGGTTAGTGTTGGTACTCCAACACTGGGTGACCTTGGGCAAGTAAATTAAGCTCTCCATTTCCTCCTCAAGGGCAGATATTATAATTAGTAGCAAGAATAAGCTTGCAAGAACCAAGGTTGCATATGTTCACTAATGAATTCCCAGATTTAGCAGGGGATGTCTGTCCAGGTGGGCTCTCCATGGAATGTATGAAGGCTCCTGAGGAATAGCAAGATCAAATGGAATGACTCAGAAACTGCTTGGGGCTGGCAATGTAATAACAGTTGGCAGCTGGCTTTTCTAGCATGCCTGGTAGAGCCTGTCTATAGTTCCAGCACGCAGAAAGCAGAATCAGGGGGATCTCTGTGAATTTGAGGTCAGCCTAGTCTGTATGAGGAGTTCCAGACTAGCCAGAACTAGGTGGTGAGACCCTATCTCAAAAAATAATAATAAAATTAGATGATATGGATTTCTCCCTCCGATGTAGCACATTGCCTGAAATCACTTTTAGTTTCCTGCTGAAAGATTAGACTTTCCAACTTCCTTGTGGATTACTGAAACTTCTCAGCCCCTAGAAGGGGCTGCACCCCATCTTCCTCTATAGGTATTTTGATCATAGGGTGAGGTGTAACACAGATGCCCCTTCACCCTGAATAAGCATGGACTTGCCTAACTATAGTCAGACCAAGACCCTCTCTGTGTCCTTTCTCTTTACAGCTGGCCTTAATTAATAGTCCTGTCCTGGGCTGCCAAGTCAAGGACAACCTGTGCCACACAGGAAAGGCTATGAAAAAGACAGAAGGGGGACCAGAGCAAAAGCAGTGAGAGCACTGACTGCTCCTGCAGAGAACTGAGATTTGATTCCCAACACTCATATGGCAGCACACAACTACAGCTGGAGATCTGATGCCTTCCAGCCTCCACAGCCATCCAGTATACAGGCGGTGCAGACGACATGCAAGCCAAACACATGCACATTAAATATATATTCGTGTGTATATGCATATACATACATACATACACACACACACAATTTGTTCTTAAAAAGCTGAGACTGGGGACTGGAGAGGTAACTCAGAGGTGAAGAGCACTGGCTGCTCTTCCAGAAGACCAGGATTCAATTCTCACCACCCAATGGTGGCTCACAATTGTAACTCTAGTTCCCGGGATCCTACAACTTCAAGACACAAATGTACATACAAGCAAAACATCAATGCATATGAACTAAAAATAAATCATTAAAATATTAATAATTATAAAGTTGAGAAGGAGGCCAGGCATGGTGGCACATGCCTTTAATCAAAGCATTTGAAGGACAGAGGCAGGCAGATCTCTGAGTTCAGACCAGTCTGATCTACAGAGGGAGTTGCAGGATAGCCAGGTCTACACAGAGAAACACTCAAAAAAAAAAAAAAAAAAAAAAAAAAAGGAAACAAAACGTTATGGCTGAGTGGTGGTAGATCTCTGAGGTCAAGGCTGGCTGGTCTATAGAGTTTATACAAAGCTCTAGGTTTAATCTTAGTGCCTAATAAAACCAGGCTCCAAGGTGCAAGCTCGGATCCCAGCATTCTGGAAAGAGAGGCAGGAGGATCAAGAGTTCAAGGTCACCTGACACAGTTTGATACCACCCTGAACTATTGTGCTAAGTTAGACCCTGCCTCAAACCAAAAAAATAAATAAATAAAAATAAATAAATAAATAAAAAATTGAGGGTGATAGTAGAGGAGAGACGAAATCAAGGGCCAACTCATAAATTGTTAAATTGTTTTATGAAGTTCAAAGATGATGATGTATAATTTTAGTCTCAGTGCTTGGGAGGCAGAGGCAGGTGCCAGCCTGGTCTAAACTTCCTGTTATAGTTACAGCCTGAGCTACTTGGTGAAATCCTCTCAAAAAAAAAAAAAGAAAGAAAACAAAGAAAAATAAAGAAAAAAAGAAAAGAAAACATTCATTCACTTTTTTAGCAGAGAAGAACTAGAGGGAACACAAAATCTCTGAACAACTGGAATATAGAAAATATCAAAAACATCTCATTATTTTGCTTTTACTTTGGTGTCTTTTTTAATTTGTTGTTGGTTTTCTTTTGTTTTTTTGTTTGTTTGTTTGTTTTTGTTTGTTTCGTTTTGTTTTGGCAGGGAGGAGGTTTTCTCTGTGTAGCTCTGGCTGTCCTGGAACTCACTCTCTAGGCTGGCCTCAAAACTCCGAAATCTGCCTGCCTCTGCCTCTGCCTCTGCCTCCCAAGTGCTGGAATTAAAGGCCTGTGCCACCACTACCTGGCGTTGTTATTGTTTTGCAACTGTTGATTTTTTTGTTTGTTTGTTTTGACAAGGTCTTAGTGTGCAGGCCAGACATGCCTCAAATACTTGTCAGCCTTCCTTCACCCTCTAGTGCTGGGAGTCTAAACATGAGCCATCTGGTGTCATCTTCTAAAATAATTTTCTATAAAACTCATTGGTCACGATAATAAACATCATTCTGAGTGGTAGAGAAGCCTGCTCGCCCAGCACTTGGAAAAGCAACAGTCTGAGTGTAAGCTGGCTGGCTACATGGTGAGCTCCAGACAGCCTTGCCCTTGTTGCAGGATGGTGGGTGTTTTAGTCAGGGTCCTCTCCAGTCACAGAACTTACACGTAGTCTCTATATAGTAAGGGAATGTGTTGATGACCTGGTCTGCAGTCCAACTCCCCAACAATGGTCAGCAGCAGCTGTGAATGGAAGTCCCAGGACCTAGCAGTTGCTCAGTCCCACAAGGCAAGCAAGCAAAGAATGAATCTTCCTTCTTCCAATGTCCTTCTGTAAGTCTCCAGCAGAAGGTGTGGCCCAGATTAAAGGTGTGTGCCACTACTCCTCAATCTGGGACTTACTTTGTCCCAGATGACCCCAAAAGAAAAAGAAAAACAAAAAACAAATCTCAGTTGGGGAGCTGAAAAGAGGGATTGTAGGAGAGATATTTAGAAACTGCGCCTGGTCTGGCTTGTTCCCAGGCAGCCTGGAACTCACTGAGATCCAGCTGCCTCTACCTCCTGAGAGCTGGGTATAAAGGCGTACCACCATGCCCAGGGCCCAGGGTTGTTGTTGTTGTTTTTGTTGTTGTTTTGACCTAGAGGGAAGGAACACTTGTGATTACATGATCTAGCTGTTGAGCAACAATTCTTCTGAAATCAATGGGCACAGTACAGTGAACCTTTTAAATTTTCACTGGTCAATGCCTCTTGCAAGCTGATAATCAAGAATTTCAACACATCAACATTTGCTGTGAAGATTGCTGACACAGAACAATATTCCTTTTCCAATATAATTTTCAAATAATGGTAATAATAGTAAAGAACCATGTATGTGTAAGGTCTAAGCATGCATGCTCTAAGTGTGACTTTACTCCTCTCCCAGATATTTTCTCAGAATATCACAAACTACAGTTAAAAATTAGCCACTACTCTTGCTACACTAGTCATCTCACGAGATGTGACTTCTAGTATACATCGGTGACTACCCATTATCCTACTGCCTCCAAAAAGAAAAGGTTCTTTTAAAAATAGAATTTATCACTTTGGGCAATGGTAGCACAGGCCTTTAACACCAGCTCTTAGAGGCAGAGGTAGTCAGATCTCTAAATTCAAGGCCAGAATAGTCTACACAGCCTGTTCTATGCAGTGAGTTCCAAGATAGCCAGGGCTACACAGAGAAACCCTGTCTAAAAAAGGCAAAATATGTATAATGTATTTATTTTGTTTTCTCAGTACAGGGTTTCTTGTATATCCCCGCTGTCTTGAACTTCTTTGCAGACCAGATCAGGCTGCCTTTGCCTCCTCAGCATTGGGACTGAAGGCATTTGCCACCACTGCCCGGCTCAAAAAAAGAAAAGGTCATTTTGCAACTCTTTAAGATAGCCAATAAATGGCTAACTTAACTAGATCTAAAAGCTGCTTCCTTTTTTTTTTTGTCTTATCCAGAGAGGAGTCTCTGTGTGGCTTGGAATTCACCCTGTAGACCAGGCTGGCCTCCAACTCTGAGATCCACTCATCTCTGCCTCCCAAGTGCTAGGATTAAAGATTAAAGGCAGGTACCACCATCTCCAGTTTGAAATTATTTTACTTTTAATCACAGTGCTTGGTCTACATAGTAAGTTCTATGTAGACACATGTAAAGGCCAATGTGACACAGTGAGAACCAGCTTAAATTTAAAAATAAAGAAAGAAAAATTATTTTATTTATATGAATATTTTACCTGCATGTATGTCTGTGCACTGAGTGTGTGCTTCGTGCCCTCGGAGCCCTGGAGAGATTATTAGATCCCTTGGAACTGAAGGTGTGACAAGTGAGGGCTGGGAGTTCCCAAATCCCCAGGTCCTCTGCCAAACACTCTTAGCTACTGAGCCAAATGTGCAACCCCAAATAAATGTAATCCTTTTTTTAAAGATTTATTTATTTTAATTATAATGAGTACACTGTAGCTGTCTTCAGAAACACCAGAAGAGGGCATCAGATCCCATTATAGATAGTTGTGAGCCACCATGTGGTTGCTGGGAATTGAACTCAGGACCTCTGGAAGAAAATTCAGTGCTCTCAACCACTGACTCATCTCTCCAACCCATAAATGTAATCTTAATAAAAGAAAAGTTAGCTGGGTAGAGGTGGCACACGCCTTTAGTCCCAGTACTCAGGAGGCTAAGGTAGGCAAGGTCTGAATTTGAAAGACGCCTGATTTACAGATCTAGTTTGAGGAGAGTCAGGACCATACATGAAAACCCGGTCTTGAAAACCAAAATAGAGCTGGGCGTGGTTCCCAGGGACACAGAGGAAAGTGGATCTCCAAGAGTTCAAGGCCAGCCTGTCTACAGAGCAAGTTCCAGGACAGCCAAGGCTACCCTGTCTTGAAAAAAAGAAAGAGCCGGGCAGTGGTGGCGCACGCCTTTAATCCCAGCACTTGGGAGGCAGAGGCAGGCGGATTTCTGAGTTCGATGCTAGCCTGGTCTACAGAGTGAGTTCCAGGACAGCCAAGGCTATACAGAGAAACCCTGTCTCAAAAAAACCAAAAGAGAGAGAGAGAGAGAGAGAGAGAGAGAGAGAGAGAGAGAGAGAGAGAGAGAGAGAGAAACAAAGGAAGGAAGGAAGGAAGGAAGAAAGAAAGAAAGAAAGAAAGAAAGAAAGAAAGAAAGAAAGAAAGGAATTTCACTGTGTAATTCTGCCTGGCCTAGAACAGGCTGTCATCAGTCTGGCCTGAGTGCCTCCTGCGTTCTAGGATTAAATATGTGAGTTACCATGCCCAGCTCTTTTGTCCTTTGGATAGATATCTTAAATATGCTATACTCAGAATCAAGTAGAAAATCAAAAGATCATATGCAGAGGTTGGAGAGATGGCTCAGTGGTTAGGAGAACTCGGTACTCTTCCAAAGGCCCTGAGTTCAATTCCCAACATCCACATGGGGCTAAGAGCCACTTGTTATTCCAGTTCAAGGGAATCTGATACTCTTTTCTGGCTTCTACTAGCACAGCACCAACGAGGCATACATACATGCAAAACACCAATTCACATTAATTCAAAAAAAAATTTTTTTTTAAATCTGAGAAGAATCTGTAATTTTTGGGTGGTGGTGATGATGATGGTGGTGATGATGGTGATGATGATGATGATGATGATGTGCGTGTGTTATGTGATTGCTGCGCCAGGGCCTGCATAGAGAATCTTCCAGTTTGTTCTCTCCTTCCACTGTTTGCAGGCTCAAACTCAGGTTACCAGGCTCTCAAGACAAGCTCTTCCACCCAATGAACCATCTTACTCTTGTTTTCTTGAGAGAGTCTCATTATATAGCTGAGGCTGGCTTAGAACTCACCAATAAGGCCAGAATGTGTTATCTCCACCCCACCCACCTGCCTTTCCCTAAAAGAAAAACAATCAAAGTGTAGCTCTAAGGATACTTTATTCATATCAGTATCTGGTTGCTCGCCTGGCCAAAGCCTTTCTCCTACCATACCTCCCCTTCTGCATTTGGAAGAACTACAACAGGGGCAGACCATTGCCCTCACCCCTGGTGGCCAGCCCCAGCCACATGACCTGAAATTGGCTGATCCACAGTGGCTGCTGGTCAAGACTTTGCTCAAAGACAAAGACTGAATTGCAGTGCTGGGGACAGCTGCAGCTGCTGCTTCTGGCTTGACCTACCCTTGGGCTTCCTTGTTTTCTAACCCTGTTGCTGTTCAGGACTATATCCTTGTAATAAAGCTCCTTTTTGTTTATAATTGCAACAGTGTCAATGTTTGTACTTGTAACATCATAGCTGGGTGAGGTGGGTGGTCTAGAACTTAGGAAGTTGGGGCTACATAGCAAGTCTCAGGCTAGACAGAGTTACCTAAAAGACCGCCTTTCAAAAAACATAAAGTAAAACAACAGAAAGTAGAAGGAAACAGGTCAGGTTGCATCAAGTGGCCCATGGCTGTAAATGCAAGACTGGGCGAGTGGGGGAGTTTCAGGTCAGGGTCAACCTGGGCTGTGTGAGACCTTGTCCCAAAACAACCAAAACGGGCTGGACAGATGATGGCTCAGTGGCTAAGAACACTTTTTGCTCATGTAAAGGACCAGGGTTCTGATTCCAGCACTCACATAGTTGCTCACCATCATCTGTAACTCCAGTTCTAGGGGGTCCCGTGCCTGCTTCTGGCCTCCATAGTCACCAGTCACACAATGGTGTACATGTACACATGCCGGCAAAATACTCCTTCACATAAAATAAAAGTAACTTTAAAAAACATCTTTAAAGCAGTGTGACTGGAGATGTGGCTCAGGGTTTAAAAGCACTGGTTGCTCTTCCAGGGGAGCAGTTTCAATTCCACAAGCCCACATGGCAGCTGACAGCCATTAGTAACTATAGTTTCAGGGGATTTGATGGTCTCAGCCATCACCAGGCATACATGTGGTCCACAGACATACATGCAGGCAAAACATCCATACACATAAAATAATTTATTTTTATTTTTAATTTTTTTTCTTTGTGCAGTCTTGACTGTCCTGGAACTAAAACCAGGCTAGCCTTAAACTCATGAAGGAGCCCTGCTTGCCTCTGCCACAAAGGCATATGCTGCCTCCCATGCTGATCCCAATACACCACCAACCAGCTATTTTGCTGTGTAGGCATACTTCATCTAAGCTGCTTAGAAACATACTATTGTGGGATATCCACCAGAGAAGACTAGTGACTAGGACATAAGTTTACATTAGCTGGGTGGTGGTGGAAACATCTTTAATCTCAGCACTTGGGAGGCAGAGGCAGGGGGATCTCTGTGTTGAAGTTCAGCTTGGTCTACAGAGTGAGTTCCAGGACAGCCAGGGCTATATAGAGAAACCCTGTCTCAGAAAACCAAAACCAAACCAAACCAAACCAAACCAAACCAAACCAAACCAAACAAGAAAGAAAGTCTTTATTAGCTGGCCAGCGACTACACAGGGTGTTCAAGATCCCAGTGTAGCCTTGACACTTTCTTAAGGAGAGATTTTAAGTACAAAACCCATCTCCTGGGTTGACATGTTTTACTTAACAAGGACAGTTAAGCCGGGCAGTGGTGGCGCACACCTTTAATCCCAGCGCTCGGGAGGCAGAGGCAGGTGTCTGTGACTTAGAGGCCAGCCTGGTCTACAGAGTGAGTTCCAGGACATCGAGGACTACACAGAGAAACCCTGTCTCTGAAAACAAAACAAAACCAGCCAACCAAACAAATATAAAGAACAGTTAAGTGGGCAGGAGAAATGGCTCAGGGGTTAAGAGCACCAACTGCTCTTCTGCTCTTCCAGAGGTCCTGAGTTCAATTCCCAGCAACCACATGGTGGCTCACAACCATCTGTAATGGGATCCAATGTCCTCTTCTGGTGTGTCCGAAGAGAGCAATGGTGTACTCGCATACATAAAATAAATAAGTAAATTAAAAAACAAACAAACAAGAACAGTCAGAGTTACAGTATCCACAAAGCAAAGTTAAAACATTTAGAGATTTTTCCAGAACTATGGACCTTTGTGGATTAGGTATTTGTTTTAATTTGGCTGGACCTCATAAAATAAAATCCTATCTTAGAGTAAGAAAAAAATATCTCCAATCAGAGCCTGGACAGACTGCTCAGTAGTTAAGAGTACCTGTTCTTACAGAGGACCTAGTTGGGTTCTAGCACCTACATGGCATTTTACAACTAGCTCAGTTCCAAGGGATGAGATACCTTCTGCTGACCGATGTAGGCACCAGGCATTCACATGATGGCCATTCATACATGAAGGCAAAATACTCATACACACAAAATAAAATAATCTAAAATAACAAAACCCATTTATAACCACTCATGCATGTCTTCAACCTCAGCAATCTGGAGGGAGGAAGGTGGGTCTCTATGAATTCCAGACCAGCCTGGCTGTACATAGTGAGTTCCAGGTCAGCCAGGAAAACCAGTCTTAAAACAAAGAATTGACAAATAAATCAATCAATAAATAAAAATAAACAACAACAACAAAAATCCCAGGGTTAGGTTTCTGCTGCAAGTTCTCTTTGTTTTGTTTTATTTTTCTTCAAGACAGAGTTTCTCTATGTAGAAACCCTGGCTGTCCTGGAACTCACTCTCTAGATCAGGTTGCCTTCGAACTCAGATCTATCTGACTGCCTGAGTGTTGGGATTAAAGTTGTGTGTCACCAGTCTGGTACCTGGTGTAGGTTCTATCAGAACTGACAGTGCACACTCAGTACTTACACCCAAAATCATCCCAAATAACTTAATCTACAATTCACCTTCTTTTAGCTTTGAAGTACTTGGCTAAGTTTCCAGAGGGACATGGCTCAGAAAAGCCATAGGTGTCCCTAAAGCAAGTGAACCTTCAAATCAGTCGAACCAAACAGCATTCCCCCTGGTGGGGTGGGAGAAGAGGTTGGTAGGTTCTGTTCTCCCAGGATCTGTCCAGCCTGAAACTTGCCCAGCTTAGAAACATCTAACTGCACTCTAAGGTCAAGACTGTAGGGAACAAAACCCCACTATCTTCAAGGCTTGGGTGTTCTTATTACAGCCACAGGGGTCTTGGATTTCTTTTTCTTAGAATTAGATCTCCATGGACCATTTCTGCTCTGTATAGCTTTTCTGCTCTTGTCAAAGGTTATATATAAACTATTCCCACTGGGATTTCTTAATTTTTTTTTTTCTTTAGGTAGTAGGGCTTGAATCCAGGTTCTCCTGTATGTCAGGATTGTGCTCTACCACTGAGCTATATTTCCAGGTCTGTTTTGAAAAAATTTTAAAGTGTTTTAAGCGTTGGGAAAGTGACTGAGGAGGTAAAGGAACTCACAACCAAGCCTGAAGACCTGAGTTCAATCTCTAGGACCCTAATGGATGGAGTAAAACAAACAAACAAACAAACAAACAAACAAAACAAAACAAAAAAAAACCCAACTAACTCCCAGGAAGTCCTCTGACCTCTACATGTGAAATAGAGTGTTGCCCCTCTACATGCCTTCTAATTTTTTTTTTTTTTAAATTACTTTGTGTGTTTGCATGCATATGTGTCCTGTAGGAGGCATCCTGTAGGAGGTGGGATAGATTCTCTGGAGTCAGACCTCTCTTTGTCTTTCCTTGTTTCAGGGTTCGAACTCAGGCCACCAGGCTTTTCAGGGTACAAGCCCTTTGTCTGTTTCTGTTGCTGTGAGGAAACACTATGACCAAAAGACAAATTGGGGAGGACAGGGTTTATTTGGCTTATATTTCCATATCTCATTCCATCGTTCGAGGAAGTCAAGACAGGAACTGATACAGAAGCCTCAAAGGAGTGCTGCTTACTGGCTTGCTTATCATGGCTTGCTCAGCCTGCTTCCTTATAGAACCCAGGAACACCAGTCCAGGGATGGTACCACCCACCGTGATGGGCAGGACCCTCCCCTATTGATTACTAATTGAGAAAATGCCTTACAGCTGGATCTCTTGGAGGCATTTCCTCAAAATGAGGCTACTTCCTCTCTGATGACTCTAGCTTGTGTCAAGTTGACACGCAAACCCAACCAGTACACCCTTATTTGGTGAGCCATCTTGCTAGCCCTGTTTTTACTTATTGTTTATTTATGTATTTATTTATTTATTTGAGATAAGGTCATACTATGGAGATCATACTGGCTGGCCTGGAATTTGTTGTGTGGCTGAGACTGGTCTCAAACTCTCAGAGATCTACCTGTTTGTGGAGTGCTGGGATTAAAGCCCTGTGCCATGATACCCAAATTACTTTTTATTTTGGGAAAAGATATCATTAAATTGCCCAGGCTGGCCTTGAAATTTGTGATCCTGTTACCTTGGCCTTTTGAGTATCTAGGAGGACAAGGCTCATAGGGTCACTCACTGGTCATTCACTGGTAATCAGTTCATTATGCTAGAGCAGAGCCTAAACAATGGAGTACCATATACATAAACATAGACATATATATCTCCACTAATATGTCATTCTTTGTATTGCTAAGAGCTACAACTCCATCTATGTCCCTCATCTAAATGTCCCTTTAAGTCGACTTTAATATTAAAATCCTATAGACTAGATAAGGTGGAATCTTACTGGGATTTGAAACTGAGACTGGTAACATGAGGTCAGCCTTATAATCCCTCCCTCTTAAAAAAGTGCCACCCATGCTGGACAGTGGTGTCCCATGCCTTTAATCCCAGTATTTGAGAGGCAAACACAGGTGGATCTCTGAGTTTGAGGCCATCCTGGTCTACAGAGTGAGTTCCAGGGCAGTCAGGGCTACACAGAGAAACCCTGTCTTGAAAAACCAACAAAGAAAAAAAATTGCCAGCCTTATTAAAAAAAAATACCAACAGCTAGGAAAGCATGGTTGCATATGCATGAAATACGTAAGGAGACCCAAATATACAAATAAAAAAAACATTAAAGCAATAGTCTTTTCAAAGGCCTAGAGGCAAAAACAAAATAAAACAAAAACAAAAACAATGAGAGAGGAGGGGCTAGTGAGATGGCTCAGAGGTTAAGAGTACTGGCCACGATTCCAGAGGATCTGGGTTCAACCCCAACCCCAGCATCCACATGGCAGCTCATAAACATCTGTAACTCCATTCTCAAGGGACTCAAAGCCCTTTTCTGGCTCTGCAGTCACCATACATGCATGTAGTATAAGTACATCATACAGTCATGTATAAAGGCAAAATACCGCACACACACAGACCAAATAAACAAACAAAAATACCAGGGGATAATTGGAGTATCTTCTTTACTTGGGCATGGTGATGCGCACTGCACCTTTAATCCTAGTGTTTGGGAGCAGAGGCAGGTGGATCTCTGAGTTCCAGGACAGCCAGAACTACGCAGAGAAACCTTGCTTCAAAAAAACCGAAAGAGAGAAAGAAAGAAAGAAAGAAAGAAAGAAAGAAAGAAAGAAAGACAGACAGACAGACAGACCCTGGCATCCAGAAGATGGAGAGAAGTGATTCACGCAACTTGTATTCTGACTTCCCCATAGGAGTCTTCTAAGCATGTGTGTGCACATACACACACAGTAAAATAAACAAATAAATGTAAGAAGAGAGAGGGTCTCTCTGTGTAGCCCTGGTTGGACTGGAACTCACTGTATAGAACAGGCTGGCCTTGAACTCATAGAAATAATGAAATAATTAATAGAAATAATTCTGCTTCTGCCTCCAGAGTATTCTTTTAAAGGCTTGTGTCATCACACCCAGCCAATTTAAAGATAATTCAGAAAAGAGAAACCGGCAGAAAAGACCTGAGCATGGTTGCTCATGATTGCAAGTCCTTGGAAGGCCAAGGGACAGCCTGTGCTCCTTGTTTGAAAAAGAAAGGGGTCAGGGTGCTGTCCTATGAATCACACTGTGAAGAATTCCTGATAACAAAGCCAGCTAGGCCTCCAGAGCCAGACTGCTGACAGCAGTGACTGTGGAGGGTTTGCAGGTCTCAGAGCCGGTTTCTCTTGGCCTCTCTAAAGAGCCCACCTGTGTGTCAGATCTAGGATCCCGATAAAAGATAAACTTTGACTGGTATAGTTAACAAAGCCCTCTCCACCAATGGAAGGGCAAAGAATGCTACCACACAGTGTCTAAGCCCTCCCATTGAGATGACTTCATTTTACTGTAACTACTTACTTAATGTTTCTACTAATGTGTTTTTGTTTTGTTTTGACTCTTTTGAGGGTTTCTCTACATAGCCCCAGCTGTCCTAGAATTTACTATGTATGGGATTAAAGGAGCCACCACACCTGGGCTCTACTAACAGATTTAAAAAAAATTTTTTTTAATTGGTTATTTTATTTATTTACATTTCAAATGTTATCCCTCTTCCTGGTTTCCCCTCTGAAAACCCTCATCCCACCTCCTCCCCATACCAACGAAATTTTGAAAATGCCTTGGTTTGTATCTTTCTTTGTTTTGTTTCTATAAAATTCCATGAAACTACTTCCATGAAGTAGGGTAATTTGAATCTGTATTTTTCCAGGGTCTGATAATTATACTTTGGTTCTATAAACTATCTCTTAATTCTTTTGATTGGAGAGCTATGCTTTTGTGTGGATGATGACTTTAATCTTAGTATGTTAGGGGCAGAAATGTAGATCACTGTGAGTTCAAGGTTAACCTTGTCCATGTACTGAGTTCCAGAATAGCCAAAGCTGCACACTGAGACAATTTTAAAAGAAACTAAACTAAACAAACAAACAACAAACAAAAAGATAAACGGTAGAAAGTGTGTTTAGATGAGCAAAGGCATAGGATTTAGATTGATTGACGAGTTAAGTGACAGGATGTGATTAGACTTATAATTTAAGAAGCACAAGTTTGGTTGCTTCCAGTGTCAAATCAAATCATGATCGCCTCAGTAAATAACAATTTTAATACCTCTCGTTGGCACTTGTTAAGACCCACTGGGAAAACCTCTCTTTTGTTGTGGCTGCATCTTGGACCTTGCTCCCCTAGTGACAGAATACAGTTTTTTTGTTTTTTTTTTCTCAGCGCCTCCCCCCCCCCCCTCGGCCCCCAACGCTGGAATCCTTTTCTAGGGATGAACGCAAAGGCAGAGGTGAGAAGGTTCAGATGAGGATTTGACGGAGGCAGAGCACAGAGGGCGGACTGGATGTGTGAGAATGAGAAAGCCTGGTGACAAATCAATCTTTAAGACTAAGCTCTTCTTCTGGAGAAGGGAGCAAGTCGTTTTGAGAAGCCCTTGCGTGTGAAGAGCGGATTGGAAGAGGAAAAGTAATGAGCTGTAAAGGCTACGATCTTCATGGAGAGTGGTGACAGAGGAGGTAGAGGGAAGTGTGTGACTTCCAGACGCATTTAGAAAGAGAATTAAGAGGGCAGATGGGCAGCATTCAGGCCGCTGCTTCTGGTGACCTCAGCGGTCGCGGGTGAGTGCCTACTTGGTGTTCCCGCTCCAGGGAGGTGGGCGTGGCCTGCTCGTGCTGTCGTCCTGGTGACCGGGTGGGGCGGGGCCCGGGGCGGGGCTGTCGGGCGGCTGCGTCACTCGGTGGTGGAGAGGGTGCGTGGGGGGGGGGGGGCGGGGGATACGCTGGGCGCGTCCCCGGGGTCACGTGGTGCGCAGCGCGCACAGTCCTTCTGTCGGTTGGTCTGGAGCGGCGCAGCAGGAGCGGGGCTGTGAGGTGAGCTCGTGGCGAAGCGCGGCGACGCGAAGCCAGCTGGTTGGGGCCGTGTCGGGGGCAGGCCCCGTGCCGCGCGCGCGCTGTGCGGGCGGGACCGGGGACGGACGCCCCGGCCACTGTGGGACCCTGGCTCAGTCCTGTTCCCCGACTGGCCCCCGGATCACCCAGCCCCGGAGGGAGGCCCGGGGACCGCTGCTGAGAGCGTGGCGGCGTGCGAGCGCCGCCCAATCACTGCAGCTACCTGCGGGAATGACGGGATCCCAGGCCAATCAGCGGGGCCCGAGGGGGCTGGGCCGCGAGGTGCGGGCCCGGGGCGCGGAACGGGGCAGTGGGGGTGGGGAGGGGTGCCGAGGCTGCACCCTCTGCTTAGCCCGCAAGATAGGGGAAGGCTGCTGCCTCTGCTGCTGGGGACGGGTTTACGTGTAGTGCCTTTCTTATCCTGATCTAGGAAGCACACCCTTTCCTCTAGACCCTGTATATGGGAGTGTCCCCTTTCTCTGTAGTTTGGAAATCTGGGCGTCCCTCCCCTTTCCTTAAGCTCTAGTCTTGGAATTTTCTCTCAATTTCTAACCGTCCCTAAAAACAAACTGAAGTCATACTCTCTTTTCTTTGCTCCCCCATACTGAGGGAACACTCCCATATTCAAACATAATTAGCATTTTTCCCTTTTCAGTTTGGGGTTCAGTCCGTTGATAGGTTCCTCAGAAGTCAGGTCACTAAGCAAAGTTATAGGATGTTTTATTATATCCCACAACCCCGAGGAGGAACTCTTCTTTCCAGGCCTCAGATCTGGTATGTTCTCAGAAGTTAGTGAACTTGGGGGTCAGTTCTTTTTTGTCTTAAGTCCTTCAGTCTGGAATGTGCATCCCTTTCACGTTCTTCTCCAAATCCTGATGTTTATGGCGCATAGTTTTCAGTTTCACGTATAAGGGGATTCAGTGACTTGTCCTTAAGTTATTCCTTGGGGTTGCACTTTTTCATTCATGTGTTCCCCAAGCTAACTTGTTTCTCAGGGGCAGACTTGTTTTCCTATCTGAGAGTGTCTTTCCTTTCTGTGCCCATTTATGGTTTGAGGTGCATCTCTTTTAGCAGGAAACATACATGCAGCAAGTGCTTCTGGGCACACCTTTCTCCTGAATTCTTTCATTCCTAAATGTGGTTGGTCTTGAGCATCCCCCACCCACCCATTTTCTCACAGCTTCCTTTTTATTTTTCCTAGTTGAAAACCCATATTTATTTGACATGTGCCATAACATTCATGTGGTGATCAGAGGACAAGTTGCAGGAAGTTACTCCTGCTTCCAGTTTGTGGGTCTTAGTTATCAAGCCCAGGTGGTGGTTCTTGGCTGCAAGTGCTCAGTCGTCTGGCTAGCCAGTCTTCCTTTTTTTGAGACCTGTTCTTGCTGTGTATCTATCTTGGAACTTACCATGCAGTCCTGGTTGGGTATGATCCTCCTACTTTGGGCCCCGAGTGCTGAGATTACTGGTGCTCTTTCCTCCCCCCCCACCTCCCTTCTGCCTGCCTGCTTGTCTTTTTCTTTCTTTCTAGCTTTTCTGCTATCCAGATAGTTTCAGTCTTCAGTTTCCTTCCCTCTTTGGAACCACATTCCCCATTATGTGCTCTTCTAAGCTCTGTCGTGTATGTACCTCTTTCCTCTTCCTTCCTCTGTTGAGTGCCTATCTGCAAAACACTTTGTGGCCTCTTCTTTTTTTCCTCAGGGCAGTTTTCATGGTTACTCCACCCTGAACTTTTCTTCACTGATAGGATGCCCTTTTGTGCACGTGGCTTTGGCAGTCATTTGTTTGTTGTGAGGTATTGTCTCATGGGTAGTTCAGGTTATCCTGGAACTTAGCAGGTAGCTGAGGCTGGCTTTGAATCCCCCTGCCTCTGCCTTACAAGTGCTAGGGCCCAGGCAAGAACTTCCATGCCTGGTTCAGATGACTTTTTATATGTAGTTTATTTTTCTGCAAACAGGAATTCTTTTTTGGTTCACAGTCTGTCCAGACATTTTTCTGGTTTCTGGTTCCTGTTGGACAGTGTTCTGTTTATCTAGTGATGATAATGACTCTCTTCTTTGATCACCCTCTTCGTTGGATGTGGCCACAAGACTAGGACTCCTGAGTTGTTCTGGAGTCAAAATAGAAAGAGGAATCCCTTAGTAATTTTTGGTTATTCTTGGAACTCTTAATCCTCTGGTGCTTTACTTTCTGTAAGTTTCTGGTGAAGCCCTCAGTAGTTTTTGTGGGTCTGATCCCAGCAATTGTCGCAGGAGGATTGTTGCAAGTTTGAGGACTGCCTGGTCTACAGGATGAGTTCCAGGCTAGCTAGGGATACATCTCAAGCAAATGACCTGCTTAATTGCTCCTCTTCATACAGCCTCCTTCCCCTCCTTTTTCTTTTTTACATTTTTATCTATTTTATATTTTGAGTCAGGATTTCTCTGTGTAGCCCTGGCTGTCCTGGAACTAGCTCTGTAGACCAGGCTGGCCTCAAACTCAACCGAGATCCTGCTTCCTCTGCCTTTTGAGTGCTGAGATTAAAGGCCCACCACTGCAGGCTGACTCCTTTTAATCTCCCTGTTCTCTAGGTGAGGGCTTCAGAGACTTTTCTAGTAATGTATGCTTTCTAGACCATAACTACCATTCATTAGTTCTTTTGATCAAGAAAAGTCATCTGGGCTGAAAGCTGTAGCTCAGTGATGGAGTCCTTGGCCTGGCACATGTGGAGGGCTGGTCTTGCTCCTAAGCATGGGAAACAGTGTGGCAGCCAGGGGTGGTGGAACACAGACAGGCAGGTGAGAGCTCTTGACTTCCTGGTCAGACTGGGCTACGTAGAGAAACTCTGCCTCAAAAACCAAACATCTAAACAAACAAACAAACAAACAAACAAACAAATCTACACCTGGGACATCTTGTCTCTTAGGAGCCTACCTCAGTAGGTCCCCTAATTTCTCTCCCCTCTCTAGATTTTTGCATAGTGCTTTTAGGCCTTGCCCTGATTCATTTCTCCACAGCTGGAGTTTCCAATGCTTAGGGGATAATGACTCCTCTGACCTTTCTTCCTTTTGGGAAGTACTTGAATATGCAGCTGCTGGAGGCATTTGGGAGGGGGAGGGAGTTTGGATCTGGGAAGCTATACCAGTAGGACAGGGCAGGAATATAACATCTCAAGACTAAGTTCTGAATCTCGTTTAGAAACTGGACATTTACCAGGCATCTGCTTCCTTGGGATGCTGGGGGATTTAGTGGTACCCCCAGGAGCCTGGAGGAATTGATGGGACTTGTAGGGAAGTGCTCCGAACTTAGTGTGAAAACTTGAATAAACTTGTCCATCATTGTGTTTTTGGAACAGCTAAGCTGCTTCACATTTTTTGTTCACTAAAGCCATAGAACTTGGTTGTGTTATTTCAAAGGGAAAGAAATCCCATGTTCATTATTAGTAAGTATTACATTTCTTTAAAAAAAAAATGGCGATCGTCTGAGTAGTACCTAATAAAATATGGTCTGCTGAAGTGAACAGGCACTTTGTCTCTTTATTTGACTGTTTCTGCTTCATCTGTGTAGTGCTGTAAGTACACCCTTAGGGCCTACACCCTAGTTTCTCATCCTGGAATGTACATTCCAATTTCCGGCCTCTCTTGTTAAAATGTTCACTCTGACTTGGTAGGTGGAAGCTGTGGTCTGAGTATATAAAAACCATTCTAGTTTTTAGGTGGTGTTAAGATTAAGGGACTACATACACATTAGAGTTCCATAGACAGCCGGAGAGTGCTCAGTGAAAACAGAAAACCAATCATTAACCAGATGCTAGGGAATTGTTTTCCATTTTCCCTTTGTCTTCCCCGCCCCCCCAAAACGCGCTTTTTTTTTTTTTTTTTTGAGACAGTTTCTCTATAGCTCTGGCTGTCCTGTAACTCATTCTGTATAGTTCCAGGTTGGCCTTGAAGCCTTGAACTCAGATATCTGCCTTTTGAGTGCTGGGATTAAAGGCATGAACCGCCATTGTCAGCCAGACATGCATCTCTTTTTTTTTTTTTTTTTTTCCCCGGTTTTTCGAGACAGGGTTTCTCTGTGTAGCCCGGGCTGTCCTGGAACTCTGTAGACCAGGCTGGCCTCGAACTCAGAAATTCGCTTGCCTCTGCCTCCCAAGTGCGGGGATTAAAGGCGTGCGCCACCACTGCCCAGCCAGACATGCATCTCTTAAAGCTTGTACCAGTTCATTGTCTTCAGATAGGCTCTTGTCTTCAGTTACCTATGTAGCCCAGGCTACACTTGAAATATACTTTTTGTGTTTCAGTCCTTTGAGTGCTGGGATTACTGGTTTGTGTCTACCATGCCTGATTTCTTTTTTCCCCTCCCTTTTTTAGTTGGGGGGGGTGTGCAAAAGACTTTCCTTTTTGTGTTTGCCTGCATAAATACATCTTCATCACATGCATGTCTGATGCCCACAGAGGTCAGAAGAAGAGTTGGATCCCCTGGAACTGAAGTTACAGTCCATTGTGAGTTGCTTTGTGGATGCTGGGAATTGAACTGAGGTCCTCTCAAGAGTAGTCAGTACTCTTAACCCATGAGCCATTTCTCCAGCCTTGCTCTAATCACCCCCCACCCCATGTTCTGGTGCTATAGATAGTTGCCACTGTTCCTAGCTAACCTTTAGCTTTTAAACCTACAAAATATACTGTTTTCTCTGTATATTGCTAGATTTAACTGCTTAAATATATGTGCTTTTAATGTGAACTGTTTTTTTTTTTTTTTGGCCTGGGGTTCTGAGGTTTGAACCAGGGTATTGTACGTTCAAGAGAAGTGCTTGTCTTCTGAGCTTCTATATCTTAAGCTCTGATGGATAATTTTTTGACATAGAATCATTGCAGTAAGTACTGCTTAGCCAGCTTGTTTCTGATTCCTCTTGTTTTTATGAGAAGGGAGTCAAGCTACCCCACTTCCAAGTGGCTGGAGTTTTTCAGAGTTCTTCAAATAGACCTGATAAAGGCCAGGCTGAAGTTAGGTGCTTGTTCTTGAATGGAAGCTGCTGGTTCATCAGTAAAATGCTCCAGAAGGCAGTCCTGGTGAGCTGTGGACACCCTTTGATGAGGTCTTAAGTTTGTAGTAATCTCTTCTTGTATTTTAGGGGATATTTCTTTTCTTTATGTTTTTAAGCTAGGTTCTTTTATGAGTGGTCTACACTGGCCTCTTCCTCCCCAGTGCTAGGATTCTAGGCATGTGCTACTAGAGCCCAGCTCTCAGTGGGTTTTTTCCATTCTGAACCTTTTAAATCATTAGTATCTGTTTCCCTGTTAGCTTTCCTGGCCCTTTTCCAATGTGATCCTGTTCCAGGCCCTGATCAGGATCAACCTGAATGACTAGACTGTTCTGTGTCCCTGATCTTCCCCCAGCCCCTCCACTTCTCACAGGAATGTCAGATTATCTTCAGTGACAGATTTGATCTGGATCTGGCAGTGGTCCTAGCTCTTACACTCATGTGTGACCTCAGGCAAATCACTTCCTTCCTGCTCTCAGGAGCTCATTCTCCCCAGCTGAATGCTGAGCAGTTGATTATTTCAAAGTCCACTCTCACATAATCTGTAAGGACTTTGTTTAGAGACCCAGTTGCTCTCGGAGCGCCTAGTAGCAGGTCTGATTTCCTTCACATGCTTCAGTAGGCAGACTGCCAGTGGTTTCCTTGTCCCAAGCCACTTCTGCTGCCACAGTCTCCTTTCTAGACAAATAGCCAGCTTGTCTTCACACCCAGGATCAACATTCTTCTGCTCTATGTGCTCTGTCAGTCCTGGGTTGGGCTTCATTCAGAACTACCTGACATTAGAAGTCGACTTGAGTTCTCCATTCATGTTAGCTGCCTCTTCATCACTAAGATCACTAAGCTGTTTGGTTTTAGGCTGTATGTTGTATATAAAACCATATTTTCTTGTAAATGCTTTTAAATAGTGCATATTTTATGTGTTTTCCTTCCACACTCAACCTTTTTATTTATTATTATTAGTAGGTGTGTGTGACATGTTTGCATGGAGGCCAAGATTCTTTCTCAAGCCTGTAGCCCCTTTATATTCATATATTTATTTATTTTGAAACAAAGGTTTACTATGGAGACCAGACTTGCCTGAACTTGGCTAATATGAGACCAAGCTGGCCTGGAACTCAGTGACATCAATTGCCTCCTGTGCCTCCTGTGCTGTGACTAAAGCCATGTGCCACCACACCTTTTTTTGTTGTTGTTTTTTTTTTTTTTTAAACATTTTTATTTTTGTTTATTTATTTTTAAAGATTTTATTTATTTATTTTACATATATGAGTACACTGTAGTTGTCTTCAGGCAAGCCAGAAGAGGGCATCAGATCTAATTGCAGATGGTTGTGAGCTACCATATGGTTGCTGGGAATTGAACTCAGGACCTCTGGAAGAGCAGTCAGTGCTCTTAACCACTGAGCCATCTCTCTAGCCCCCGTTGTTTTGTTTTTTTGAGACAGGGTCTCTCTCTATAGACCTGGCTGTCCTGGAACTCACTCTGTAGACCAGGCTGGCCTTGAATTCAGAAATCTGCCTGCCTCTGCCTCGCAAGTGCTGGGATTAAAGGCATGCGCCACCACACCTTTTAAAAGCAAAATTTATTACTTTGTTATGTAAATTTTTTCTTTTCTTTTTCCCACCTTGTTTATTCTTTATTTTTCAATTTTACTTAATTAAAAAAAAAACTATTTTGTTTGCCTTTATGTATGTGTCCTTCATGCATGCAGTGCCCTATGAGGCCAGAAGAGGGCATTGGATCCCCTGGAACTGGAGTTAGACAGTAGTGAGCTGATATGTGGGTGCAGGATTGAATCTGGGACCTCTGGAAGAGCAGCCAGTGCTATTAACCTTTGAGTCATTGCTCCAGCTCCCTCCATCTTATTTTTTGAAAGGATCTCTCACTGAACTCTGATCTCTCCATTTTGATTAGATTAGTTGGCCAGAGAGCCCCTGGGATCTGCCTGTCTCTTGGGCTGTGCTGGGTTGGGTTACAGGTGAGCTCTCCAGTCTTTCTGCTTGTGCAGCAAGGATTTTATCCACTGAGCAATCTCTTCAGTCACTCCCCTTCCCCCCTTTTTTCTCTTTCTTTTTGTTTTTGTTTTTGAGACAGGCTCTGCCTGTGTAGATCATGTTGGCCTCAGACATGTGAGGATCATCCAGTCTATGCCTCCTGAGGGCCGAGATTACAGGCATGTACTGTCATGCCTGGGTCCCTACCTCCTCCCTGCCTTTACTTTTTCCCTCCTTTTAATTAGCAAGGCAAATAGCATGACATTTTAAAGGTGTAAGGCAATTTGCAGTCAGATGGAATGGAGTATGCTTAAGGCTTAGAATTCTAGCACTTGGATGATGAAAAACAGGTGAACCAAGAGTTCAGAGGTCATCCGTGGCTGCCTGGTGAGGTCAGCCTAGGTTAGGGGAGACTCTTTCTCAACACAAAAAGCAGTTTGCTTTGTTTTAAGATTTGGGATGAGTGGGTAGTGGTGGCGCATGACTTAAATCCTAACACTCAGGAGGCAGAGGCAGGTGGATCTGTGAGTTTACCAGCCTGGTCTATAGAGCAGTGTGTTTTGCCTGCATGTATGTCTGTGTACAGTGTGTATGCAGTGCCCATGGAGGGTAGAAGAGAGTGTTGGATCCCTGGAACTGCAGTTAGAGAAGGCTGTGAGCTGCTATGAGGGTGCTGGGACTTGAACCCAAATCCACTGGAAGAGCACTGGAAAAAGCACTGGCTGCTAGCTCTCCAGCTCTTTTCTTATTTTGTTTGAAATGGGTTTTGCTCTGTAACTCTGGCTGCTGTGTAATTTTCCTGCCTCAGCCTTCAGAGCACTGGGATTACAGGTATGTTTGTTTTAGTTTTTCAATTTTGCTAGATGACAAGCTTAGAGAAATGGAGGGAGCTGCCCTTGGACTATTTTCTCAGGAACTGTCCCTGTATAGGTTGCTGACTAACAGTGAGGTACCAATCAAAATCAGAACCTTTACTTGTAATAACGTTAATGGCTTCGTTGGATCATTGCCTAGATCTCTTCAGTTGGACCATGGTTATTTGGCCAAATAATGGAACTAATGAACTTTCAGAAATCTTGTATAAAATTTTAAGAGTCTAGTATTAGTCACCAAGTGTAAATAGGATGGTTATGGGAAAGGGAGCTGGTGCTTGAGTCAGTGCTCTTTGGGGAAAGAGTTTAAAATGAGGCCTTTATTCCATGAAGGAACTCTTAGGTAAATGCGTTTTCATCTCTTTCTCACTAGAATCCTGGGATTTCTGAGGTTTCCCTTCCACTTGAAGAAGGTCTACATCTTTAATCCCACCACACCTTTAATCCTAGCACTCAGGAGGCAGGAACATCTCTGAGTTTGAGGCCAGTCTATATCAAGTTCCAGGCCAGCTAGCACTACATAGTGAGACCCTGCCTTAAAAAGAGTGGTATGTTTGCCTACAACTAGGTGGATTACCTTACCTTTCTTGCTTCTGTAGTTGCATAGATACTGAAATACTAGGAAGTTGCGGAAGTGTAGGCCCTTAAAAATCCTGCTGTCCCTCCCAGGAGCTGGGGTTACAGGCATGCTAGCATGCCTGATCCTTCATTTTCAAAAAAGAAAACATAGCAGCCCCTTACTATCTTTAGTATTACAACTATCCGAAAGAACATTTTTGAGGGCTTTGGTTTTTGTTTTTATGATATAGGAAGCTAGCTTCAAACTGGCTTACATAGGATGTATGTAAGGATGACCTTGAACTTCTAATCCTCCTGCCCCTATGTTTGGATCATAGGCATGTACTGCCAAGCCTTGACATTAGGCCTTTTTAATTTTAAATTTTAATTATTACATTTTTATTTGTATATGTAGGAGGGCACTTATGACATAGCTTGGGGTGTGGAGGGTCAGGTAGCATTCTTTCCTTTTGTCATGAGGGTCTCCAAATTGAACATAGGTCCTCTAGATAAGCAGCCAGTGCCCTTAACCACTGAGTCATCTTTCCAGCCCCAAGCTCTAATATTTTTAGATATAGTATTATATGTATTTCAGGTATGTAGCCTTGCACTTGTGATGCTGCTGCTTTAGCGTTCAGAGTACCTGGCATTCCAGTTGTCTACCACCATACCCTGCTCAAATCTTACACATGCACACATTAATATCCACGATAGATACGTGTTCAGTGTGTTTAGATCATAGATCATATCTCTCCTTAACCTCCTAGCTTCAATTCTTTTTTTTTTTTTTTTTTTGGGGGGGGGGGAGGGGGAAGGAGGGTTTCGAGTCAGGGTTTCGAGCCGGTAGTCCTGGCTGTCCTGGAACTCACTCTGTAGACCAGGTTGGCCTCAAACTCAGAAATCTGCCTGCCTCTGCCTCCCAAGTGCTGGGATTAAAGGCGTGCGCCACCACTGCCCGGCTTTTAACATTCTATAAGCAACAAAAAGGCTTTTTTTGGGGGGGTGGGAGGAGCTTAGTTTAGCTGTGTTTTTCTAAGACTTTCAGAAAGAACACAGGTAACCAGGTTATGGTGGCTCATGCCCATAATCCAAATGTTTTGGAGGTTGACTCAGGAGGCTTCAGGAGCTAGCCTGGGCTACAGAGTGAAACTTTATCTCAATAAAAGGAAATGGGCTAGGAGTGGGGAATCTACACAAGTACTCCAAGTTTGGTGGCTCATGCCTATATTCCCAGTATAGGCCAGAGGCAGGTAGATTTCTGTGAGTTCAAGACCAGCCAGGGGCACATAGTGAACCCTGTCTGAAAAAGCAAAAGACACTCCTCTCCTCTAAACCCTCTTAACTTGCCCCCACCACCAAAAAAACAAAAACAAAAACAAAAAACAAAAAAAAAAAAAAAAAACAAAACCACAGCTGGAGCTTCACTCTAGACCTCTAGACTATAGAGTATCTGAACAGTGTGGATACTTGGAGGTTGGAGCCCCTAGGGTCTGGGAAGAGTAGTTAAAATTTTTGTCAGACTCCAGGGATGAAATAATGGCCTGTTTTCTGGTGCTGGATTCCTTAGGGTTTACCATCATCCATTGTCCCCAAAGGGTAATAATAGTTTGTGTGTCTTTTGAGCTTTCCAAGGTTGTAGCACAATGAAGTCCTTTCATCCTACATAGGATGCTACTGGTCTTGTTTTTAGTTCCACTTTCCTAGTGAGAAAGCTGAGGTTACCAGGAAACAAGTGTGTTTCATGTAAGGTCATTGCTTGCTGGATGCTGGGGTGCCCATCAGAGTTCCTTACCTTCTGGGAGAGGTCAGCTGAAACCAGTATTGAGCTGTCACTGAGCAGGTCAGTTGTCATGGGAATGTACAGAACTGATATCCTGTGGGGAGATTCTTTCTGATGGCTGTGCCCAGGCCTAACCCAGGTGCAGGAGGCAGCTTTTCTGCAAAGGTTCTTGAGACTGAAACTACAAGAAGTCTGGATTGGAAGGGCTAAGGGCTGTAAGAGGAATAGCCTTGGCACGTACTGTGAGCCAGGCTCTTTGAAACACCTGTGTGAAGGTATGCACTAGGTGCTGTTACTCCATATATAAGGGAGGAGCCTGAGGCTCAGGGAGGACATGACTTGCTGGACATTATGTGATCCTAACTTAGGCCGTCCTACCAGAGTCTTGGCTCATAACTGCTCAGATAGACTTCCCTGCTTCTCTCCTTTTCAGCTCCCATCTTTAGAGACCAGTGTTTGGCTTGGCAGTATAGTGTTTTTGTTTTTTGAGATAGGGTTTCTCTGTGTAGCTCTGGCTGTCCTGCAATTCACTCTGTAGATAACACTGGGCCTCTAACTCACAGAGATCTGCCCTCCTCTCTGCTTCCTGAGTGCTGAGATTAAAGGCCTGCCATTACCAGAGTCACACTACCTACTCTGGTAATCTGTAGTCCTTATTCTCATGTAGCCCAGAGTGGCCTCCAGATACTGTCCCTGTGTACTCAAACTGAATCTTATGCCTTCACCTTCCAAGTTCCCAAGTGCTGGGATTATAGGTATATGTCACCATGTCCTTCCTGCTTGTGTATATGTGGGTTCTATATACATGCTTGTGTTCATGTAGAGGCCAGAAGTTTACATTGACTGCCTTTTTCCACCTTTTTATTTTATTTTATGTTTGTGTTTGTCTATTTATTTTGTTTAACAGGCACTTAGATGTTAGCTACTGAGGCAGTATTGATTTGGGTCAGGGGAGGGTGTGTCTGGAGGCTTTAGAGTTCAGTTGAGAGTTTAATGATTGAGATTAGAAAGAAGAATGTTGGTAGAGGACTTGCTCTAAACTTGTGGTTGATTACATAAGTGTAATCACCACTCTTAGAAGGTAGAGGCAGAAGGAAGGTTGGGTTCAAGGTTATCCTCAGCTACGAGAGATCCCATCTCTTGTAATTAAATTAAATTAAAATAAAAAGATTAGCTGCGTGGTGATGGCATACCCACCCGGAAGGCAGGGGTAGGATCTGTGAGTGTGAGTTTGACTATCCTGGTCTACAGAGCTAGTTCTAGGACAGCCAGGGCTACACACACACACACACACACACACACACACACACACACTGTCTTGAGAAAAATAAATAAGCTTAAAAAATAACCAGAACTCCACTGGTGAGGAGTTGGATACCTCCTTGGCAGTGAGAAACCATGAAGTAGGGCCTTCAGGAAGAACAGTGGCCTGAAATGAAATGGTGCTAATCGTGGCTGCTCGAAAGGCAGAACCAGGAGTTTGTTTGGCTACAGAATAAGATCTTGTCTCAAAAAAAGAAGGAAAGAAAAACACAAAAACACAAAGTAAAGACAATGAGAATGGAGTTGAGAGAAAGACATGTTGAGGGCATGGCTGGGATAGATGCAGGGGAGCTGTCCCCTCAGGGAGGCTGAGTAATAGGCCAGAGGTCATACAGAAGTATTGTAGGGAAAAACCTGAGCACCAGGCTCTGCGCTGATCCAGCCACCTCATTCTCAGTAATAAGGGATGAGTGAACTCAGCCTGTTTAATTGTGGGAGGGAAAGCTTAGGTCCTCAGAGAAAGCCGTTTTTTGTTATTTTGAAAACAGTGTTTCAGCCAGAAATGGTGACTCAGGCCTTTAATCTCAGTACTTGGGAGGCAGAGGCAGGCGGCGATCTTTGAGTTCCAGGCCATGCTGATCTACAAAGGGAGTTCCAGGAGAGCCAGGGCTACACAGAGCCCTCCTGACCACTCAAAAAAACCAAACCAAACCAACCCCCCAAAACAAAAAAAAAAAACCCAAAAAACAAAAATAAAACAAACAAAACCCAGTGTTTCACTGTGTAGCTCAGGTTACCTCAGCCTTGGGGCAACCTTCTTTGTGTCATACATTTTCTGTGTTCCTGGGATGCATGGGTGGGCTGGAGGTGGGCTGTGTGTGCTGTGCAGAGATCCTCCCATCTTTACACAGATTCCAGGAATAGAACTCAGACTTGGATTATCTACCAAGCACCTTTACCTAACAAAGCTATCCTAAAGGCCCCTAGAAAGCATTCTAAGAATGTTTTCTGTCCAGGGCTGGAGAGATGGCCCAATAAGGTTAAGAGCACTTACCACTCTTGCAGTGGGCTTGGGGTCAGTTTCCAGCATCCATGTAAGAAGGCTCGTAATCATCTTCAAATCTAGATCCAGGGTATCTGATGCTTCTGTGGGCACTGCACACAAATGGTACACACTCACGTTCAGGCAAAGTACTTATATGTAAGAAAAATGACTTCTATAAAAGCCCCACAATCCTCTTGGGGCTGTTGAGTGGTTAAGAGCACTGGCTGCTCTTGCAGAGATCTAGGTTCATCTCAGTATTCACGTGTAGTTCACAACTGTCTGAAATTCCAGTTCTAGGGGATCCAACACCTTCTGATTTCTACAGGTACTCTACTGGCTTCTGCAGGCACCAGGCATGCACATGGTTCACAGACTTACATTTACCCACAGGCAAAACACGCATACAAATAGAACAAATTTTTAAAAAACCAAAAAACCTCCATCAATAAAAAAACCACAAAACCAAACCAAGTTCTCCCTTCTGTCCTGTCTTTGTCCTGTTGCCTGTTCTCTATCCTGTCAAGTTTAATAGATTGATTGGACTCTTTTTATTGATTGATAGAAAAGGGCCCTGCTTGAAATGGGACCTACAAACAGATGTGTTAGTAGCACAGGCTTGCTGCATAGTGAAGGATGATTTTGCACCCATCTTCCACTCGCAGGCTTGCTTCCTGTAGGCTGGTGTTTATGTTCATTCTTTAAGGTTCTGGGAATAGCACTCATGGCCCCTGCATGCTAAAGCAGACATCTTATGTCTGAGCCATTCCCCCAGTCCCATGCTAGATGTTCAGAGACGACTTTAGGACTTTCCTGGCCTGATCCTCTTAGCATCTAAGATAGAACAGGAAGAAAAGACTGAAGGAAGTAGTTCATAAACAAATTTAGAATCTGGACAGGGGTTGTGCCCACTTTAATCCCATCACTTGGGAGGCAGAGGTAAGCAGTTTGCAAAGTGAGTTCCAGGCCAGCCAGGGCTACATAGTAAGATGCTGTCTAAGAAAAGACTTAACAACTCTGTGATCAGCCCCTTAACTTACTGGACCTTTGTGTCTCCCTGTCACTCATTGTGTTCTGCCAGTGCTGGCAGTTTGTCTGTTTTTGGCATGCCTTTTTATCTTTGACCTTGTTGATATGCAGTGCAGTCTTTGTTAATGAAGGAAGCTATGGGCTGTAGTTACATTCTCCGTTGAACCGTGCGTCATGGAGTGTATTAAAGCTCTCCTTACTGTTGGCAAGGGAGGGCACTGAAGTCTAAGGAAATAAGTCAGGCTCCCTGTCTCTTTTGGACCAGTGGGTTCTTCTTTAGAGAATTTCAATATAAAGGAGTATTTTAAAGTTCTCCAAAGTCTTCATAGTAGAATCCTACAGATTGCACCAGGTATTTTTACCTTGGGAAATTTCCTTTGTCCGTATTGTACATACACTCTTTTCATCTTTGTTTTGAAATTTTTTAAGTATGTAATTTTTTTTTTTTAATTTATTTACATCCTAAATGCTGCCCCCCTTCCTGGTCTTTCCTTACAGATTCCCACCCCCCCTCTCCTTCCCCTTCTCTGAGAGGGTAAGGCCCCTCTGGGTATCCCCTGCCCTGGCACATCAAGTCTATACAGGGCTAGGCACATCCTCTCCTGAAGCCAGACAAGGCAGCCCTGTTGAGGAATGGCTACCACAGTCAGGCTACAGCTTTAGGGGAGAGCCTGCTCTAGTTGTTGGAGGACTCACATGGAGACTGAGCTGCACATCTGCTACATATGTGTCTCAGTCCAGCCTGTGTATGTGTTTTATTTGATGGCTCATTCCCTGAGAGTTACCAGAGGTTCAGGTTAGTTGACTCTGTTGGTCTTCCTATGGGGTTTCCATCCCCATCAGGGCCTTCAATCCTTCTCCAACCCTTCCAAAAGGGTCCCTGTCCTTTGTTCAACATTTGGCTGTGGGTATCTGCATCTGTATTAGTCAGCTGCTGGGTAGAGCCTCTCAGAGGACAGTTATGCTAAGCCCCTGTCTGCACGCCTTTCATCTTTGTTAACTAAAGATTTTTGGAAAAAAAAAAAAAAAAAAAACTACCAGGCCTCAAGCAGATAAATAAAAATTAATTTAAAAGCTAAATGTAAAAATAAAATATACTGTAAAATAATCTTTTACAGAGTCTCACTGTGTAGTCCTGGCTGCTCTTGAACCCTCTATGTAGAGGCCAGTCTGGCCTTGCACTTATAGAAATCTCCTGCTTCTGAAGTGTTGCTATTAAGGGCATGTGCCACCATACTTTAAAAAAAAAAAAAAAAAAAAAAAAAAAAAAACCTGTACTGAACTGATTAAGAATATTGTTATTAGTGGTAGAAAGTATGAGTATATAAAATTTTTTATTTTCTGTTAAATTTTTGTTGTTTTTTTTTTCAAGATAGGGATTCTCTGTGTAGCCCATACTGTTCTGGTCCTCTCTCTAGACCAGGCTGGTCTCGAACTCAGAGGGTCCGCCTATGTCTGCCTCCCAAGTGCTGGACTCAAAAGGCATGTGCCACCACTGCCTGGCGTGTTAAAATTGTTTTTACATTTATTTATTTTTTGTATTTTATATGTGTTTCTATATGTATGTGCCATAGTACAAATGTGTTTGTTTGTTTGTTTTTGTTTTTTGAGACAGGGTTTCTCTGTATAGCCTTGGCTGCCCTGGAACTCACTCTGTAGACCAGGCTGGCCTCGAACTCAGAAATCCTCCTGCCTCTGCCTCCCAAGTGCTGTGATTAAAGGTGTGAGCCACCACCACACAGCAACCTGGAACTCTTTTACTGTATCTATTCTTCTTGAGCTCTCTGTGTAGCTCTGGCTAGCTTGAAATATACAGATATCAGCCTGCCTCTTCCTCTGCCTCTGGAGTGCTGAGATTAAAGTTCAGCCAAACCGGACTTGCAATATATAGGCCAGGCTAGCCCATATTCTTTGTGTTCTTTTTCAGCACCCATATGGCAACTCAGACTTTCTGTAACTCAGCTCTCAGAGGTTCTGACAGACTGTTCTGGCCTCTGCACAAACCAAATACATACATAGTACACAGACATACATGCCTTTTGAGAACTGGGATTGCAGCTGTGTTCTAATGCCTGGCTCACTTATTTATTTACTTATTTAATTTGTTTATTTACTTACTTTAAGTCCAGAGAGGGCGTTGTATATCCTGGAGTTGGGGATACAGGTGGTTGTGATCTATCTGATGTGGGTGTTAGGAACTGAACTCTGGTCTCTGGAAGAGCAGCAAGTGGTCTTAGTCAGACTCCCTTCCTTTATTTATGTCTATATGTATGGATTTATTTATTTATTTGGGCATTTTTGAGACAGGGTTCTCTATGTAGGCCTGGACTACTCATGTAGACAGGCTGGCATTTCTGGGATAAAGGCATATATCACTATACTCAGCTTTGTTTTTTTGTTTGTTTTTTAAAGACTGCTTTATTATATTTGTTTGGGTCTCACCGTTAATAAGACCTGGCCTGGACCTCAGAGATCTGCCTGCCTCATTTTTTGGAGTGTTGGATTAAGTGTGTGCCATCCTCGTCCCTTTAGTATTGGACTGTATTTAGGGCTTTATATTTGCTAGGCAAGTGCTCTACTACTGTGTTGTTCAGCTGTATATGCAGCTCTAGAACTTTCTGTTCCATTTTCGTTGTTCTTTTTAAGGTAAGGTCTCATATAATTAGGGCTGACTTCAAACTCCCTAGGTAAGAGGAATGCCAGAAACTTTTTTCAAGCAGAAAGATCAGGTAAAGTTTATTTCATGTGTATCCATGTATGTTGGCATGTATGTCTGTGTACCGTGTATGTATTTGGTTTGTGCAGAGGCCAGAACAGTCTGTCAGAACCTCTGAGAGCTGAGTTACAGAAAGTGTGAGTTGCCATATGGGTGCTGGAAATCCAACTCAGTGTCTCTGAAAGAGCAGCCAGTATCCTTAACCACCGAGTCATCTGTAGCGGGTAGTAGTACAGCCTGGTCCAGCTTGTTCCCTGGCAGCCACCATGTTCTCTGCTCCTTGGCTTTGACTGGGGCTCCAGCTAGCTAGTTGCACAGGCTCTGGCATCCAATCCACAAGATGCCAGCGTAGTGGCTGGCTCTGCCAGTTCACCATGCTGTCCACAATTCTTGGCTGAGCCCAGGCCATTCCTGCTATGTCTGCAGTACCCTGTAGAATAAAGACTCTTGGTTTTTTTTTTTGTTTGTTTGTTTTCTTTTTGTTTGTTTGTTTGTTTTTTCAAGACAGGGTTTCTTTGTGTAGCCCTGGCTGTCCTGGAACTCACTCTGTAGACCAGGCTGGCCTCAAACTCAGAAATCCGCCTGCCTCTGCCTCCCAAGTGCTGGGATTAAAGGTGTGCGCCACCACTGCCTGGCAGAATAAAGACTCTTAATGCTTAAAAATTATCCAGTAGATTTATATATTAGGAAATGCTCAATTAACAAGATGCCCACACAATTAAATTGTTGCCCAATTATCTAATCTCGATATTATAACTACCTCAGACTGCTAGAGACATGTGTACATCCACAGCCATCTTCTCTCCTCCTCCACCTCCTTCTCTCTCCTCCCCTTCCTCACTCTGCCTACCTTTCATACTGCCCAATGACTGAGCTTTATTGCAAATATAGCTGGGGGGGGGGAGGAGATATCCTGCTACAGTCATCTTTCCAGCCCCTAGAGGGAACAGATTTATTAATGAAAAGTACAGAAAGTCCCCTGCCTCTGCTTAACTTCAATTATAGGAATGGCTACCATGCTTGGCTTTATTTGGTGCTGAGGATCCAATCCCCACCCCCACCCCCCCAGGCAAGCTGTTGTCCTTAGCCCTACAATTTTTTGTCTTACTCTTTCAAAAGTAGGGTCAGGTGTCGTCGTTGTCGTCGTCTTCCTCCTCCTCCTTCTCTTCCTCTTCCTCCTCCTCTTCCTCCTCCTCCTCCTCCTCCTCCTCTTCTTCCTCCTCCTCCTCCTCCTCCTCCTCCTCCTCCTCCTCCTCCTCCTCCTCCTCCTCCTCCTCTTCTTCTTCTTCTTCTTCTTCTTCTTCTTCTTCTTCTTCTTTTTTTGGTCTTTTCTTGCTTTGTTATTCAGAGTTGCCACTAACCTCCTGGGCTTAGTGGTCTCTCTTGTCTCCCTGCTCCTTGTAGCTGGCACTACATTCTTGCCTACTATCTCAGCTTCTATTTGTTTCCTTTCTAGCACTTAAATTTTATAGCAATTACATTTTGAACTGACTACTGTTCATTGGCTACGTTATAATTGGAGGCTCCTTGAGGGTAAGAACTGTCTGTCTCTTTGGGTCTTGACTAAATAGTCTCTGAACAAATATTTGTTGAATGTGTTGGCAAGTGGTTGGACTTAATCACAAGACCAGCTGTTTTTTGGCATTCTGAAGAATGTGCTTCATAGATGAGCCCTCAGTAAACCTTGCTGAGAGGGTCCTCCACATTTTCAGAGACCACACAGGCCATGGCAAGTTTGAGGGGTGCTGTTAGTGGGGATACCGGAAAGGAGGGGAGGCACCAGACAGGGTGCTGACAGGGTCATGGAGCTGGGTGTTTTGAATAATGCCTGTTTGGTTTTTTAATGTGTCCTGGTGATGTTATAGCCTGGGCAGACTTTCCCAGGTTTCATGAATATTTAATTGGCTTTTTCAGGAGAATAAAAGCAGCCCTGTTGATGACTGAAAATGACCAAGCACCCACCTAACAGACGAGGAATCAGCTTTGAAGTGGGAGCCCAGTTGGAAGCTCGGGACCGTTTAAAAAACTGGTACTTTTATATTTTTTTCCTGCTATTTAAAGCACGTTAGGGAGGGAGTCTCACCAGCGTTGATAAAGTGGGGTGCTGCTGTGGTGTTTTCCAGCTTTTCGGTACAGGGATCCCTGGGTCACAGTTGTTCCCCCCTTTCCTGTTTGATAAGGGAGTTATGGGAAAGCAGAGCAGAAGTTGCCATGGGAAAGGAAAGCTTTCTCCTTCTTGCCTGACAGAAGGAAGAGCAGCTTGCTCAGAATGGAGATGAGGGACTGTGGACTGCATGGGCTCAGCCTCTCCTACTTTCTGGGTGTGGTATAGGGTGGCTAAGAGTTATTACCCAGGGTTGCTCTTCATGGTAATCAGATTAAAAAGCCGAGGATTCTTCTTCTGCATTGCTGAATTTTGTTTGTTTTATGTGACAAGGTTTCTGGTAATTGAGGCTGACATTGAATTGATAGACCAGCCTCCTACGTACTGGGATTACAGGTCCCTGCCACTATGGCTGACTTGTGCCTTTTGTCCTCTGGCTGTCAGATACTTTGAACATTCCTGTGAATGTGGTCACAGTCACTGGTAATGTTGGCATCAGGAGATTATTCTGAGAGTCATATATTGAATATTGGGCACATATCTGTACTCTGAGCAGCCAGGAGGCTAAGGTTCACTGAGAACTGGAGCAAAGCCTGGCATAGTGAGTTCTAGACCAGTATAACCAGCAGAGTAATTCCTGACTTCCAGAAGATAAACTAGCCATTGGAAGTTCAGGTTCAGTTGGTAGAGTATTTACCTAGCATGCAGGAAGCCCTGGGTTGGATTCCCAGCACTGGATAAACCAAGGTTTGGAGGAAGGTGTATCGTAAGTTTAAGGTTATCTTATCTGCTACATAGGGAATATGAGGCCTGCTGTGGATACATGAGACCTTGCCTAAAAAGAAGAAAAAGAAAAACAAAACAGTTACAAAGATTGCTGTATCTGTGGACATTGTAGAATTTGTTTCTTGGTGCTCAAAATGCAGTTAGAGGTTTCAGAACACACACCTTTTGAGTTTTTCTAAGGATGAGTTTAGCCCTTGTGATAGTTATCTCAGAATAGATTCACTGGTTTCTGGGGTGTAGGTAGAGGGCTGGGAAATGTTATTGGGCAGAAAACTATTCATACTATTAGGAATAAAGACACTGAACTGGAAAGTGAGTTAGTGGTAGAATGTTGTCTGGCCTGGGTCAGGCCTTGTGATCAGTCCCTACCACCTCAGAAATAAAGAAAATATAGTTTGGTTGCATTTGTACTGGTTGTGGACAGAATTGCTGATAGTGGAAACTTTTTAGGTCACTTGCATTATCTATAATTACTTCTTATATTGGTTTTAGTTATTTGTGTATTTGTGTGTGTGTGTGGCAGTGTATGCATGTATACGTGTTTTCAAGTGCATTTGCCTATGTATGCGTGTGTGTATTGTGGTCATTTCCCTGTGCATGCAGCATAAAATGGATTTCTCTGTATCACTCTACCTTAGTTTTTAAGCCTGTCACTCACTAACCCTGGAACTTGCTGTTTTGGCTGGCCAGGAATGCTCCATGACCTGCTTGTCTCTTTCTCCTCCCCAGGCGAAGGGCACTGTGCCCAGCTTTTCCATGGATGCCAGGGATTCAAATGCAGGTCTTCATATTTGCATAGGAAGCACTTTTCTAGCCTGGTCAGTCTGTTGTTCTCCCTGCACCCCTCCTGGCCGCCAAGGGGAAATGGATTGAACCCAGGGCTTTGTGCATATTATTAGACAATTGTTTTTTCTACATTCCCAGCCTGTTTCTGTTTGAGTTTGCTTTCTATTCTGTGATAACACCATGACCAAAAACAACTCAGGAAGGAAAGGCTTACAAATCTGGATCATAGTTCATCCTTGAGGGGAAGCCAAGGCAGGAACTCCCAGCAAGGCAGGGACTGAATGAAGTAGGGACCATGGAGGAGTGCTGCTCACTGGCTTGCTCCTAGAGGCTTGCTCAGCTTGTTCTCTTAATTACCTAGGACCATGTGCCCAGGGATGGCATGACCAAAGTAGGCTGGATCTTCCCACGTTAATTGTTCATCAAGAAAATGTCCTTATAGACTTGCCTACAGGCCAGTCTGATGGAGACATTTTCTCTATAGAGGTTCCTTTTATCAGATGACCCAGCCTGTGCCAAGTTGACAAAAACTAGCCAGTACAATTTTTAAATTTTATTTTTTATTATTCTCATATGTGTGAGTGTGTGTGACTAAGTTTAGCTCTATGCACATTGGCACATTTGTGGAGGTCAGAGGACAACTTAGGGTCTCTCCTTTTACTGTAGGGTCTGAGGACAGGTCTCAAGCTGGACGGGATGTGCAGCAAGTATCTTTATAATCTCAACTGTCTTGCTGACTGTTTGTTTGAGATAGGATTTCTCCTTGTAGTCCTATAGCCCTGGCTGTTCTGTAGGGCAGGCTAGCCTGGAACTTAGAGAGCCACCTTCCTCTGCCTCCCCTATGCTGGAATTAAAGGTGTGTTAACTATCCCCACCGCTTTGTTTTCTTTCTCTCTTTCTTTGCTTCCTTCTTTCTTTGCTTCCTTCTTTCTTTGCTTCTTTCTTTCTTTGCTTCTTTCTTTCTTTCAAAGACACTGGTGTTTTGCTTACATGTATATCTGTATGAGGGTGTCAGACTCTGGAACTGGAGTTACAGAGAGTTGTGAGCTGGAATTGAACTCAGGACCTCTGGAAGAGCAGCCAGTGCTCTTGACTGCTGAGCCATCTCTCCTGCCTTGGATTCCTGGTTTTGACTTTCTAAGGTTGCCTTTACTGAGTGTGATGGTGCACACCTGTACTTCCAGTACTTAGACTAAGCCAGGAGGATCCACCAGTAGTTTATAGCTAACCTGAGTTACCTGATATCTTACCTTGATAGACAGATAACCCCAAATAAAATGTTATTGTTAAGAGAATCAAGGAACTTTTTGGGGATTGGGGACAGGGTCTGACTATATAGTCTAGACTGGTCTGAAATTCACAAAGATCTGCCTGTTTCTGCCTCCCAAGTGCTGGGATTAAAGGTGTGTGCTACCACCACCTGGCTTAATTATATTTTTGTTTTTATTTGAAAAAAAAATCAAGCTACAGGTAAAGCTAACTATAGGATAATTTATTTATTAACCAGAACCAGTAAATGCATTTCTGTTTAATTTGCTTTCAAAAGAATCAAGGTCTGGGATTTGTTACTTTAAAAAATATATTTACTTATTTTTGAAAATGTAAAAGTATTATGTATATTAGTTTTTTGCCTGTATGTTGTCTGTCTGTGTGCCTTGTATGTGCCTGGTGTTCACAGAGGTCAGAAGAGGGAGTGGGATTCTATGGAACTGGAGTTATAAAGAGTTGTGAGCCACTGTGTGGGCTGGGAGTCCCCAGGTTCTCTAGAAGAATAGCCAGTGTGCTTACCTGCCAGGCCAACTCTCATTTTTATGTGTATATGTGCTATACATGTGTGCAGGAACCTGTGGAAATCAAAAGAGTTGTTTTAAGGCCAGGTGGTGTTGCATGCCTTCAATCCCAGCACTCAGGAGGCAGAGGCTGATGGATCTCTTGAGGTTGAGACTAGCCTGGTCTACAAAGCAAGTTCTAGGACAGCCAGGACTATACAGAGAAACCCTGTCTCGAAAACCAAACAAGCTGGGCAGTGGTGGTATACGCTTTTAATCCCAGCACTTGGGGGGCAGAGGCAGGTGGATTTGTGAGTTCAAGGCCAGCCTGGTCTATAGAGTGAGTTCTAGGACAGCCAGGCTTACACAGAGAAACTCTGTCTCGAAAAACCAAAAAAAAAAAAAAAAAAAAAAAAAAAGAACAACAACATCAATAAGCAGAAGAGGGGTAGAGGGGTTGTATCCCCTAGAAATGGAGGTAGAGAGAGTTGTGAGCTGCTTGTTGTGCTGGGAAATTAACCTGGGTTTTCCTCAGGAGAAATAAGTGCTCTTATCCACTGAGCATCTCTCAGCCCAGGATGTTAGCTTTGAGATACAGTCCAACTATGTAGCTCTCAGTGGCCTGGACCTTGTGTCCTCCTGCCTCAAGGCTCCTGAGTACTGTGATTACAGATATATGCCTTTTTAATTTCTTTTTGCTCCTTCATCATCTTTTTTTTTTCTCCATTACATTTGATTTATTATTTATTGTATGTGTGTGCTTGCACATTGGTGTCAAGGGGTTGTATAGAAATCAGAGGGCAATTTAGGGAGTCAGTTCCCTCCGTCTTTGTGTGGGTTCTGAATTGAACTCAGACCATCAGGCCTGTTTGCAGTCTCTTTATGGTGCCCGACCATCTTGCTAGCCTTTAAGAAATATTTCTCGTGTTTGTTTGTTTATTTGTTTATTATTGATTGATCCTGTGTGTATAAGTCAGAGGTCTACTCTTGGTACTCTTTGTATTGTGTGGGTTCCAGAGATCTATCTCAGTTATCAGGTGTGGCAGTGGCTCTTCTACCCACTGAGTCACCTGCTGGCCTTCCTTTTCATTTTAAATTTTAAATTATTATTGTAATTGTTGTTATTAGTATTATTTTGGCAACAAAGTCTCACTGTGTAGCTCTGGCTGGCCTTGAGCTTCTGATTCTCATGTTTTCATCTAAGTGCTGGGATTATAAGCATGCAATGAAGCCTGGTTTATGCCACAATGGAGGATCTAACCTAGAACTTTGTGCCTACTACGGTATGCAATTTATCAGCTGAGCTAATCTCCAGTCTTATTTATTTATTTATTTACCAACCACTACCACCATCATCATCTTTTTTTTTTTTTTTTTTTTTTTGAGACAGGGTTTCTCTGTGGCCCTGATTGTCTTAGAACTCAATTTGTAGACTAGATTGGCCTTGACCTCACAGAGATAACACCTGCCTATGTCTTTCAAATGCTAGGATTAAAGTCGTGAGTCACCACTGCTCAGCCCCTGCCCCACTTATTTGTTTTTAGTTTAGCAAGCTTTAATACCAGACAGTGAATAAAATGCCCTCCTGCTTGGTTTGGGTCTGGTCTAGGAGACAAAGGGGCCATTGGAGGCTGGAGTGGTCTTTTAGTGGAGTGTGTGCTCTGCTGTGTCAAGAGATGGTGTAAGGTCTCAGGAAAGGGCAGACAGGAGCCAGGAGTAAAGCTTCATTGAACATATGGGCACAAACAGAGTCTAAGATGGGGGTGCGGGGCAATATGTTGTCCCTGGTGTCAGTGGTTGGCTAGGTCCCTTGGGTGAGGGTGACTACTTAAAGTCCTTGCATGATGCCCAGATAAATTTACTGTCTTGATTGTCCTTCCAAATTAAATAGCAAGTTAATAGGCCTTGTGGCTTACTACAGTGTTTAAAATTCCTATCTGTAACAGTAAGAAATGGATGTAGTTTATAGCTCTGGATTTAGGTCTAAAGTGCTCTCATTACTAGCTGAGTTTCCTTGGTTACATTACTTTACCTCCCTAGCCTCATGTGTCCATATAGGCAGAATGAGGAGATATAGTCGATTGTTCCATGAATTAGATAGGCTCATGCCCTAGAGTCCTGTTTTTATATTATCAACCATAATTAATACTGTTGTTGTAAGACAGGGCCTTGCACTCTAGTCCAAACCAGCTTCCAACTCACTGATCCGCTTCTGGTGGTGGGGTTGTGTTTGTTGCTGTTTTAGAAATAAGATCTCACTGTAGTTCTGACTATCCTGGAACTCACAGATCTGCCAGTCTCTGTCCCCCAAGGGCTGGGATGAAAGGCATATGCCACCACACATAGCAGATTATTATTATTTTATTATTATATTGCATATTTTACATATTTATTTATCTTGTATGTGTGAACTTATGCAGAGAGGTCAGAGGATGATTTATACAAGTCAGTTCTCATCTACCATGTGGATTCCAGGGATTGAATTTAAGTTGTCAGTCTTGGTGTCATATGTACATGGTCAGCATTGTAGGTTGGATTTTTGCTTTTTGACATGTGTGTAAGACTATATTCTCAGTGGCCTGAGGATTTGTTTATGCAGATGATAGATAGTTTCTGAGAGCTTTGGTGTAGATGGAACTGGTTGTTCTGTGAGCATCTGATCACAGTGTTTCTCCCAGGTGTCTGTTTGAGACAGCGTGCTCTCAGATGTAAGGCTCATCTCTTCATTAGTTATCTGCTTGGGCTCTTCACTTCTCAGTCCATGGGACGTTCTTTTTCTTGTTTAGGGGTGTCTCCCTTCCTGCCCCTCTCCCCAAGGTTTCTCTGTGTAGCCTTGTCTATATCTTAGAACTCACTTTGTAGGCCAGGCTGGCCTTAAACAAGTTCTACTTGTCTCTGCCCCCTAAGTGCCACTACTGCCAGGCCACATGTGTATGTGTGGAGGTGGGGAGGTGGCTCAAGTAAGTTATAGTTTGTCTTAGGGTTTCCATTGCTGTAAAGAGACACCATGACCAAGGCAACTCTTATAAAGGACATTTAATTGGGGCTGGCTTACAAGTTTAGAGGTTCAGTCTATTATCCTCAAGGCAGGAGCATAGCAGCATCCAGGCAGGCATGGGGCAGGAGGAGCTGAGAGTTCATCCAAAAGGAAGCCAGAATCAGACTGTTTTTCGGGTGGCTAGGAGGAGGGTCTCAAAACTCACACCTACCATGACACACTTCCTTCAACAAGGCCACAATCTCCAATTGTGCCATTTCCTAGGGCAAGCATATTCAAACCATCACATAGTTTTTAAAATTTGTTTGTTTTCTCCTTTGTCCCTATGCCACCCAGGCTGGACTAGGCTAGTCACCCTCCTGACTCAGTTTCCCACATGCTGGGATTATAGTCCTGAACTACCATAACAACCTGTAGTTTTTAGTTTTTGGTTTTTTTTTTTTTTGGTTTTTCGAGACAGGGTTTCTCTGTGTAGCCCTGGCTGTCCTGGAACTCACTCTGTAGACCAGGCTGGCCTCGAACTCAGAAATCCGCCTGCCTCTGCCTCCCAAGTGCTGGGATTAAAGGCGTGTGCCACCACCGCTCGCACAACCTGTAGTTTTGACACATAGGTTCTTGGTAGCACTTCCACTTTTTATTTCTCCAGGAACATTTCACATAACAAGCTTTTCTGGAGGCCAAAGTGAGAGAGAGGTTGGGGAGTTCAGAGCCATCAGATTACACAGGTAGCTCAAGGCAGTCTGGTCTGCTTAGCAAGACCCTTTCTCAGAAAACAATAATCACCAAACCAAAAGAAGGCAGAAGAGGGTTCAATGGTAGAGATTTTGCCTAGAATGCCTGAGCCCTTGGTTTAATTCCCCGTACAGAAAGAAAGGAAGAAAGAAAGAAAGAGAGAAAGAGAGAGAGAGAGAGGAAAGAAAGAAAGAGAGAGAGAGAGAGAGAGAGAGAGAGAGAGAGAGAGAAAGAGAGAGAGAAAGAAGGAAGACATAAATAAATAAGTAAATTACAAATTTACTTGAAATTTTTTTGTTGTTTGTTTAGCCATGGCTGGGCTAGAATCTGCTGTAGGATCTGCTGGTGTCTGCCTCTTGAGTGCAAGGACTAAAGGTGTGAGCCATACCTGGGTTCATTTCATAAGCAACCCAGGGAGACACAACAGTAGAACACTAGCTGGTCCATGGCAATGTAATTTATCTTAAGATCTTTCTTTTAGGATTAAGGCTTTTAGAACACCATCCCAGTTGAAGTTGATTGGCCTGTGTGGGGAACTTGACTGTTACCATCCCAGTCTTGTTTTTTTAGATCCAGCTTGGTGACCTGAAACTTCTGTGAGTGATTCCATTTTGATGTGTGTGTGTTAGGGTGTTGGGGTCTCATGTAATATGCAGCTTAGTTTAAAACAGTGGCTTCCTATAACCATTTTAGCAGATTGTTTTGCCTGAATAGATAGGGAGTTTTCAAAACAAATTTACCACCAGAAGTGTCTCCTCTTCAAGAAGTCTTGCTTCTGTTCATTTGGCTACTGCCTACCAGCAGCCAGGGAGAGTTGTGCTGGATCAGAGATACCCATGGATTCATGACTGTGACTAGATCAGTTACTAGCCAGAAGATGAGAATTTGATAAGTTGTTTTCAGGTCACCTTCACGGAAACTATCTGCTTTGCTCACTGACATCTCAGTGCTCGGTCTTGTTCATCTTATGCACAAGCCTCATGGCTGAGTTTATGCTCTTAGGCTACAGAAAAGCATGTTTTTCCTCAGTGCTGGAGATTGACTGCAGGGTCTAATACATGCTAGAAAATTCTCTACTGTCTAGCCATCTCCCAATTCATACTGTCACTAATATTGCAGAATTAGCTTATTTTTAATAAAATTTCTCAGCAAGCCAAGAAGTTGTTTGCTGTTTTGATCTTTATTATTATTATGTGTGTGTGCATGTGTGGTGTGCCACAATATACATGTGGAGGTTAGAGGGCAACTTGCAGGAGTTATCTCTTTCCTTCTACTATGTGTATCCTGGGGACCAAACTCAGGTTTCAGGCATGGCAGCAAGTGCCCTTAACCCACTGAACCCTCTCACTGGCCCTTCCTTGCTCCTTAGAGATAAGGTAAGGGGGCTGAAGAGGTGATTCAGTGGTTACTAGTACTTGCTGGTTTTCTAGGATCTGAGTTTGGTTCCCAGTATGCACTTCAAGTGGCTCACAACAGCTCCCGTAGTTCTAGTTCAAGGACATCTGACACCCTTCTAGCCACTGGGCACCTACACTTAAGTGACATATACTTATGTATAAACACACACACACACACACACACACACACACACACACACACACACACACACATATATATATATCTATATATATATCTTTTAAAAATAGATGAGGAAGGAAACAAGGATCACAGGTGAAAATTTCTTCCCCAAATTATAGTGTGAGTAAGTGGTAGAGCTGGGATTTGAACCTCTGTTGATCTAACTTCAAAGGTAGACTATGTTTCCAAGTGCATCCATTCGCCTGCTGTTTTCTGGATATGTTGCTGCTTGCATAGGAAGAAAAAAGTAGGAGGCATAAAAATGGTTACTCTTTTTTTTTTTTCCCCTCCCTCCCTCCCTCCCTCCCTCCCTCCCTCCCTCCCTTCCTTCCTTCCTTCCTGGTTTTCAAGGCAGGATTTCTTTGTGAACTCTGGCTGTGCTGTCCTGGAACTCCCTCTGTAGACCAGGCTGGCCTCCAACTCAGAGATCTGCCTGCCTCTGCCTCTGTGCTGGGATTAAAGTCGTGCGCCACCACTGCCTGGTTTAATCATATTTTTCTATCTGTGACAGTAGAGTACACAGAGAACATTCAGAGCAGGAATGGGGATGGACGCTTGTTGCTAGTCTTCGATTTAGTTTGTCTGTGTTGCTTATGCCGAGGCACGGCTCTCCCTCAGCTTAATATGCTGCCAGTTAGCTAAACAGCAGTGACAACTAACATCATGTGGATTTGTTCTGACAAGTATCAGGCTATTGTCCCAATGGTTTTATATGGGCTATCTCACTGAGTTTCCCCCTGAAATGCTCATCTGTGCATTGGAGTTATACGGCTCAGTAGTAGAGCACACACTTAAGAGCATGCGGGCCCTGGTTTCAATCTCTAGCACTAAAATAAAGACACAAATAAAATAAAGGCCTATTTGGAGTTGAGGGTGAGAGGTAAAATGACCTGAAAGACATGAACTTTCACTGTTGGGTGTAAGGCTTACTTACTTAGTTCAGCAGTGCTCTGAGGGTCTCATCCGGATTTATTTGTAAATCATCCAGGAGAGATTTGTTTTCAAAATTTAGGGTCCCCAAGAAGTAATACAATTTGGATTTTTACTTCTTGGGGTGGGGATGGTAGTGGCAGGGTGGTTATTGGCTTTAAATTCACTGAGATCTTCTGCCTTTGCCTCTCAAGTGCTGGGATTAAAGGAATACATTTGACTTGGAGTTTATACAAATACACTTGCAACCCCAATACCCAAGACACAATCCTGGCCTATGTATGAGACCTGGTCTCAAACAAAATGAAGCATGACCAAATAGCTAGTGGATAGAGGTGTAGCTTAGTGACAGAGCCCTTGGTTGGCATGCAAGAAACAGATTTAGTGGCCTGCAGTGGAAAGAAAACAGCAACAAATTTTAAGCCGGATGTGGTGAGTCAACTCCTGAAACCCCAGTGCTGGGACTGAGGACAGGAGGATTGTCAAAGGTTCATTGCCAGCTTGGGTTACATAGTAATATCTGAGCTGGCTAACAAGACCCTATTTCAAAAAAACAAAACTCAAACCAAAAGTGATTCTAATTCTGGAGTTATAGCTTCTGGGCACACATCTTTCTAGAGACTAATTCTGCCTACCCCACTCACTTCCAGACTTGTGCAGATAAGTTGGCTAAGATAACAGGCTTTGGTTTCCTAGTCAAGATGCTGGGTGGATGGAATAGAAAGTGTCTGCTCTGATTGATGCTCCTGCCTTCTTCCTGTCATCTGTCAGCAGTGTACCACCTGTCCCAAGCAGCGGGCAGGCCTTTCCTGGTCTTGCAGTGAGCACAGTGAAGTAACTTCTGTTTGCTGCCTTCCAGATCCTTCTAGTTAAGTGCTCATAGTTTCTGTCCCATGTACAAAGAATTTAAAAATCTCATTTTATTTTTGGTTTTTTGAGACAGGGTTTCTCTGTGTAGCCCTGGCTGTCCTGGAACTCACTCTGTAGACCAGGCTGGCCTCGAACTCAGAAATCCACCTGCCTCTGCCTCCCAAGTGCTGGGATTAAAGGCGTGCGCCACCACCTATTTTGTATGTTTCTTACTTGTCTGTTTTGTTTTCCTTATGTGAACGTGTATGCATGTTAAGTGCAGACGCCTGAGGAGGCTGGAGCAGCATGTACTCCTTACTGCTGAGCCATCTTTCCATCCCCCCTCACCTTTTTTTGTTTTTTAAAGGAGGATAAACTAATGTTTCTATTTGAAATATTCTTCAGTGACATCTGTCCCTTGAATCTTTGCCATAGTCCATAACTATGACATAGTTGCAAACAGCTGTTTCAAGGGACTTTCCATCTAGATTACTTTTGCACAGGCTTGCCCATTTCTCTAGCTGTCCTCTTATCATCAACCCTGATTAGATTATTTGGTGCCGAGGACAGAGGGCCTCCCCAGTGCTTACATAGTGTAGGCTCATCACCGATGGGTGTAAGCACACAAAGATTGACTGGGCGCTTGGCCAAGGCTTGGCAGCTTTGTGACTTCACACATCCAGTAGCAATGTCCCCTTCAGCCCTGGTGGTAGAGTAGGAAAGGACTTAAGCCTGTCCTTCTGTGCGACTTGCTGACAGCAAGTCTGCCTCCCTCCCTCCTTCCTTCCATCCCTCCTTCTTCCTTTTTGTTTTTTTTTCAAGACAGAGTTTTTCTATATAGCCTTGGCTGTCCTGGAACTCAAAATATCCCCCTACCTCTGCCTCCGAAGTGCTGGGCTCAAAAAGGTGTGTGCTGCTACCACCAACCACCTGGCTTCTCTTCATGTCTTATACTGTTCCATTTATTTATTATTTTAAAGTAACCTTTCTTTTCTAAGAATTTTGTGTTTGTGTGTGCTTATGCTTGTGCGTGTATGAGAGCAGAGTGAACATAGATTTGTTATGGAAAAGTGAGGATGATCTCCTAAGAGTGGGAGAGGCTCCAAGGAGGAATACCTTCTTTTCTGAGTTTTTCACAAATGTCTATCAGTTGTGGAAATGTCTGTCAGTTGGCATTATACTGGGTGCTGTGAAATGAAGACAGGACATACAGATCTGTGATGAAGTTCAGAGAGTATTTGGTGTTGGCCTTGATAGCCTAGTGTTGTTATTCTTATGTTCTTATGATTCTTGGCTTTGCCAGTTGCTCACATTTATTTAGTGATTTACTCTGTGCCAAGCCTAAATCTAAAAGATTTACATGTAACAAACTCTTCACAGTACTCTGAATTGACTACCTTTATTAGGCCCATTTTATGTACAAGGAAACAGGAACAAAGCAGGTGTCTAAGATGTATGAAGTTAAAGTTAGGAAGTGGTAAGTTTGAGATCTACTTGGTATTTGTAGTGAGGGTCTCATGGCTTTGAATTTTTCCACAAAGCAAAGGACCTCTTGATCTTCCTGCTTCCACTTCCCAAGATTGTAAGTTTGAGCCATCATGCCCTGCTTGATTTTGGGATTTGAATACAGGTGGCCTCATCTGGCCACCATGACGAACACTTATAATCCTAAAACTCAAGAAGCTGAGGTAGCAGGGTTGCTGCAAGTTTATGTGTATATATGTGCTTGAGTGGGTTTATGTGGACCTGAGTACAGTGCTCTGTGAGCATGGTGGATCTCCTAGAACTCGAGTTCTGGGTGGAGTGGTTGTTATCTGGGGTTGTGAGTCACTTAGTGTGGATGCTGGGAACCTAACTCCAGTCCTGCAAGAGCAGGGAGTGTGCTTTACACTGAGCGACCTCTCCAGCCCTGGCTTGTTACTGTTACTTTTGAGATATTCTTGCTAAGTAGGCTTGGTACTTCCCTTGTAGCCCAGGCTGGTTCAGACTCACAGTAATCCTCCTGCCCTCCTGTGTACATCGGACACTTTTTTGTGTGTTTTGATCCTGTGGTTTGAACTAGGGCATTAAGTATGCTAGACTGGGCTCTGTCAGTGAGTTGTGCCCCTCGCCCCTGGGCTATATCTTTGATCCAGTGCTGCTGAGTCCTGAACTTGGAAAATAGAGCAGAGTCCCTGTAATTAATTATAATGTGAAGAGATAAACTCTGTGCAAAGTTCATGTAAAAACCCCTGGGGGAGAGCAATTAATTTCATAGTGGGAATTTCAGAAGCTTCACAGAGATGACTTTTGAAGTTAGGTTGCTCAGTCACTGCCAGACGCTGAGATCTGATGGTGCTTAGGGCAGGCAGTCTTTAGAGGCTGACGTTCCAGTGGAGGGAGCAGATGATGGAAGATAGCATGTGTACAATGATCCTCACTTGGGACTGAGAATGCTCTCTTCATGGTAGATTAGCATTTAGTGAAGGAAGCCCACAAAGATGAAGTGCCATTGTAATCACATCTGTGTGTCCCACTGCTGCTGTTTACATTGGTCACCTGTCGGGTTTCTCCACTGTAAAGTTTTCCTGGTTCCTTCACATTTTGTAAAGAACTTACTTCCTTTAGACCACAATTAATGAGTGGAGAGTTTGGTCTGTCTGTCTGTCCATCCATTCATCATCCAAGCGTGCACATTCGTGCCTGAGTACTGGGGATCTGAACTTAGGCCATTTTTGCGTGGCAAACAGTTTACTGATGGGGTGGTCTCCTAGCCTGATAAAATGTTTTTGGTATTAAGTTATGTAAGTTTCATTACAGATGGAAGACATTGGATAAAGAAAAAGTAAATCTTTTTTTGTTAATTTGTTGAAGTTAGGGTTTTTCTCTGTGGCCTGTGCTTTTTATGAACTCACTTGCCCGTTCTGCCTCAGCCTGGAGTGTCATTGCAACTGTCATCCACCTCATTCTATCAAGTAGACTTTTATTTTATTTTGCATTTACCACTCTCCCCTATCTTTTGACAGTCTCATGTAGCCTAGGCTAGCTTTGAATAGACTTGGTAGCAGAGGTTGGATTTAAACTCTTGATCCTCTTGTCTACACCTCCCAAGAGTTACAGGCATGTGCCATCATACTTGACTCTTAAATTCTTTTTGTGTGTGCATGGAGGTGAGAGGGAAGCTGCAGGAAGCAGTTCTCTCCTACTGTTGGGACATGCGAAAACTGAACTCAGCTCATCAATCTTGTTAGCAAACATTTTTTCTCGCTGAGTAATCTTGCTGGTCCCTGGTTGATACTTTTATGTTATTTTTAAAAAGTCTTTATTGAGCTAGGGATCTAATTGTGATCATAGTTCTTGGGGAGGCTAAGGAACGGGGATTATAAGTTCCAGGATAACTTAGGCTATGGCATAGCAAGATTGTCAGATGGAGGGATTATTTAGAAAGGACTTTATTGAGGTATCATTTATCAGAGTACACTCATCTTAAGCTAAGGCTTGATGACCTTTTCATGCACATACCCTTCTGTACCAGCAAACCACGTTTGAGATGGTATTGGACCCTTCAGAAGACTTTGTCCCTCACTGAGTTCCATAGTTCCTCTCCCCTCAGAAGGAAGCCTTGGGTGCAGTGTTGTATTTCAAGTGAGTCCTGGCAACACCAGCATCTTATTATAAGTATTTTTCTGGCTATGTTCAGAATCCTGGTTGCAGGAGTTAAGGGACATGGAGGTCTGACATAACTGGGGTTCCACTGCAGTTATGATGGACAAGAGAGGCCAGAGGGTTTGTTTTTTTTTTTTCTTAAAGATTTATTTATTTATTTTATGTATATGAGTAGGCAGGCCATTGCTCTCTTCAAACACACCAGAAGAGGGCATTGGATCCCATTAGAGATGGTTGTGAGCCACCATGTGGTTGTTGGGAATTGAACTCAGGACCTCTGGAAGAACAGTCTTAACAGTGCTCTTAACCACTGAGCCATCTCTCCAGCCTGAGAGGCCAGAAGTTAAAGGATGCCTTTTAAAGACTTATTTATTTTATTTGATGTGTATGAGTGTTTTCCCTGCATGTATGTATGTGTACCACATGCATGCCTGGTGCCTTTAGAGGTCAGAAGAGGGTGGTGGATTCCCTAGAACAGGAGTAATGGGTGGTTTATAAGCTACTACGTGAGTGCTGAGAGTTGAATCTGAGTCTCTTGCGGGAGCAACAAGTGCCTTTAACCACTGAGCCTCTTTCCAGCCCCTACCAGCTATTTTTTTTTTTTTTTTAGGGAGTGAGACAGAAGTATGAGATGGTTTCCAGGATATGAGAATGATAGCTGGAATTGTTAGAAGGACATCAGCAAAAGTTATCTAAGCTTGATTGAAAATGCCATGTATTGAGAGCTGAGAGAGTGCTAAATAAGAATGGTGGGAGAAGGGGCTGGAAGGGGAGGTTTAAGCAAAAAAGAGATGCCTTTGGATCCCTGGCAAGAGCAGGAAACTGATACTTCCTGTTCAGTCTTAAGTATTTACTGAACAGTGCTAATTCTGGCCTCTGCTTGGTATTGATGGGAGGGGCTCAAGGCTTGCTGTACTATTCTGAGCATGGCTGCTGAGGGGACTGGGACTGAGAGGCAAGATGAATTCAAGATGAAGATGCTTCCTGAATTGAAACTATTAGGTGTTGATTAGTAGAGGCGGTAAAGTATAAGAAAGGCTGGCACCAAAATCAGTAGAGTTTATTAGCTGGCCCTTTCTTTTTGCTAAATGTATCTTCCATCCTCATCTTCTCTCTCCAGCAAAGACTGCTGATGCCTTGGAGTGTTGCTTTTGTGCATTCAAGCCTCTGGCTTCTGCTGTGGTCTGAGGCAGGAATAGACAGCCTGTGACTTCAGAAGCACAATGAGTTGCTGTATGTTTGCAAAAGAACTGTTTATATAAGGAACAATCTGGAAGCAACCTACATACCCAAACCCAGGGCAAAAAATTAAGGCAAATTTTGGGCTAGCCACTAGAGAGACTACTAAACAGCTGTGAGGGGAGGCTGTTGATGGATTTGTCACTACTGGATAAACGGGCAGACTGTCTATGGATGTGTCACTACTAGTGTATATACATGTGAGTGCAGATCAAGAGCAGAGCTCTTGGTGCTAGTGAGATGGCTCAGTGGTTAAGCGCACCAGCTGCTCTTCCAGAGGACCTGTGTTCAATTTCTAGCAGCTACACGACAGCTCACAACTGCCTTCAACTCCAGTTTCAGGGAATCTGACATCTTCACAGAGACATAAATGCAGGTAAAACACCAACGCATAGAAAATAAAAATAAATTGTTTTAAAAAGCAGGGGTCTTTTCCATGGATTTGGAGTTACAGGAGTTAGATGCTGATCTTGTTATCACTGAGATTTTCCCCCTCAAATGTGAAATGGATGTAGTGATGGTAATGGTTCTTAAAACCTTGTGGGAGTGTGGTAAAGTCATGTGAGATTCCTTATTGCAGAGTCCTTTGTAAAGCTTGTAGTAAGTCATGCACATGGATGTTTTTGTTTTTAAGACTAAGTCTCACTATGTAGCCTTGGCTGGCGTAGGACTCACTCTATAACCAGGCTGTCCTGAAACTCTGCCTCACTCAGGTGTTAGGCTTGGTGGCAAGTCTGTCCTCTATCTAAGTCATAGTTATCTTGAGGGTTGTTGTGTGTTTGGCTTTGAGATAGGGTTTCACTTACAGTCCGGGCTACCCTCCAAACCTGTTCAATCTTCCTCTCTCAACTTCTCTAGTGCTAGGATTATGAGCTGCCATACCCAGTTTACATGAGTTATTAATAGTTCAAAATCACTGTTTATTTCTAGTAATTATAAACTGGCAACTCGGCCAGTTGGAGTAGTTCGTAATACTCTTGTTTTTTGTTTGGCAGCACTGGGGATGGTGCCCAAGGTGTTAAACTTGCTAACACATGCTCACTGTGCCACACCCCTAGCCCTGGAGAAGGCATTCAGAAGGAAACTCCTCCCTTCTAGGTTCTTCACTCCTTACCTTGCTGTTTTGTTTGTATTTCGTGTGTGTGTGTGTGTGTGTGTGTGTGTGTGTGTGTGTGTGTGTGTGTGTGTATGCACATGCGCGAGCACATGCATGTGTGTGGGCTCTTGGGACCGGATCCCTACCAGGCACGGCCAATTGTAATGTGAGCCAGAGGCTTATGGTAATAGGAATTTTATTTTACTCTGAAGGGCAAGCCTGAGCAACAAACCATCCTTCCTACAGCTTGGGGCTCACAGTATGAACAAGTCAACATTGTATCCCAGAATTAGACCAGGCAATTTCTGCTCCTCTGGACATGGCTGTGAAGTCAGCCTTTCCCAGGACTTGGCAGGAACTTGGGGTCTCCAGCTCTCTCCTTTCCTTGATGAGCCTAGGTATGTTGGTTTATACAGTAGCTTTCAGAAGTATTTCTTAAACCAGAAAATCCCAGGTCTCTACTTTTAGAAAACCACAAGAATCTTGCAAATACTACTTTGTTAGTTCTTAATTACATTATAGCAAGTTTCTTTAGAGTTTAGTGGTTTGAGGTTTGAGAGAAGGTTTAAACATTTGTTATCCTCCAAGTTTCTGTGGGTTAGAAATCAAGAGCAACCTACCTGGGAGGCTCTGGTTCAAGCTTACAGTTCAAGGTGGTGCAGTCATAGAGTTGGGGACTTTGCTGTGAATTCTTAAGGGGATGCCTTGATTCCTCACCGTACAGGCCTTTCTTTAGAAATTAATAGTGTTTTCACAATGTAGTACCTGTTTGTTTCTGCTTTCCCATGATGGGAACCCAAGAGCATATAGACAAGCAGCAGTATTGTGTGGTAAAGTATACATAACTTGCTGGGTGTGGTGGTGCTTGCCTGTAGCCTCAGTGTTCAGGGGGTGGAGGCAGGAGGCCAGACCGATCAGTTCTAGGCCAGCTAGGGTCCTGTGCAACAAGAACCCCCCTCCAAAATAACATTACTCCTACCCCCCAAAATAAGTAAGTTGATTGTTTTCCTTTTAATATTTAGGTTTTTAGGGGTTAAATCAAGTTGTCAGGCTTGGCAGCAAGTACCTTTACCAACTGAGCCATTTCATCAGCCTGAGGTTACTATTTTAACCATTTTAAGCATGTAGTTATATAATATTTATTTATTTTATGGTAAAAAAATAGATTTAGATTTAGGCAATGTAAGGCACCTCGCTGGCAAGATGGAAATTATCTCAGCTATAAATTGGCATGTAATAAACTATATAGAGCCATTTATTTGTTTGTTTATTCATTCATTTAATATGTATGGGTGTCTTGCCTGCATGTATGTTTGCATGCCATGTCACGAATGTGTCTGGGGCCCACAGAGGCTGTCAGATCCCCTGGAATTGGTGTTACAGATCTTTGTGAGCTGCCAAGTGGGTGCTAGAAATTAAACCTGGGTCCTCTCGAATAGCATAAGCCCTGTTCTTAACTGTTGGGCATCTATCCAGCACCAACAGGAACTTGTGTGTGACCTAGCTTTGGATCCCACATTGTTCCTTCTGCCACATTCATCGAGCAGAGGATAATTAATCGGACCCCACTTTTGAAGGCAGGGCCATGCATACGTCCTGCTTTCCTCTGGTATAAGGTCTGAGACAGTGAAGATGTGGGCGTGTTCAGAGGACTCCTTTGCTCTCTGTGGTCCTCCTTTATGGTCTTGATGTTCTCAATACTTACTCAAAGTCAGACTTACAAGAACTGGTGTGGATGAGCAGCCACCCAGGCTTGAGTGGTGGTTAGGGCTGGTTGTTCTCTTTTGCCTAACTTTGAGTTCAGGTAACTTCCTGTCTCTGGAGTGTCAGGATAAGGTCTGCCTTCCTACATTTGTATTGAAAGTCCACTGGATATATGTTAATATCAGAGGCTATGTCTCAAAACCATGTGCGCGCTCTCTCTCTCCCCCCTCTTTCTCTCTCTCTCCCTCATTCATTTTCTCTCTCTCTCTCTCTCTCTCTCTCTCTCTCTCTCTCTCTCTCTCTCACACACACACACACACACACACACACACACACGCAATAGTTGTACATGTGGGGAGACAACTTACAGGCCAGTGGAAGGAAAAAGAATTTTGTATGAAGATTTGGGGACTGGGAATCCTACTGGGAATGGTAGTTGAGTTATTAGATTATTCTTCAGCTTTGGTCCTAAGTGGAAGAATTAAACTGTAAAGGATTGTGGAATCTTACTAAGCCTGATTCCTACTACTGGATTACATTATCTTAGAAGTAGAGGTAATGCCTGTGGCTGGTTTTTTCCTTTTAGTTCTCTTCAGGATGAGTCTGCTCTGCTGGGCATGTTTGTCGAGTCTTTAGGTTTCACATAAGGGAGCTTCTTCATGCTTTAAAAGTTACATTAAAGGTAACAGTCAACAACAAGGCTTTGATTATCTTAAGCTTGCAAACATTTTGAAGTCATTTCGAGAACTGTTGGAAAGAGATTACACATGCTGATTAATTGCAAACAGTTGTTTAGTAGCTGTTGGTGATCTGGCATCTGGACCTTTTTTTTTCTTTTTTTCTTTCTTTTTTTTTTTTTTTTGGTTTTTCGAAACAGGGTTTCTCTGTGTAGTCCTTGCTGTCCTGGAACTCACCCTGTAGACCAGGCTGGCCTCGAACTCAGAAATCTGCCTGCCTCTGCCTCCCAAGTGCTGGGATTAAAGGTGTGCACCACCACTGCCCAGCATCTGGACCTTTTTTATGCCCTTGCTTTTCTGTTCGTTCGTTCTTTTTATCTCTTTCTCATTTTTCTCCTCTCCTTCCCTCTCTTATACTCCTTCTAGCCCCCCTTCTTTTTCCTTCTAAATTATAAAGCCCAGGCTGGGCTAAGCTATAGCAGTTTCTTGCTTCAACCTCATGGGTGCTGGGATTACAGGTGGGAACCACTGTGTCAGGCTGTCATGGCTTTTCTTGTCACCTGTTTATGGGACTGATTGTCACTGTGTCATGGCTTTTCTTGTCACCTGTTTATGGGACTGATTTAGGAAGTTTGATAAGAATGGTCCAACTTGCATAAAGCACAGTGAACCCCTTGGAGACTATGCAGACCAGAGAACTCTCTGGAGACTTTTCCTGAAGACCTTGTAGGCCAGCATATCCTGGGCCAGGGACAGCTTTTTTTAAAAAAAAAAAAAAAAAAAAAAAAAAAAAAAACATTATTTATGAGTGCCTGAGGATCAGAGGACAGTTTGCTGGAGTCCATTCTCTCCTTCCACCGTGTGATCCTGCTCAGGTTGGCAGGCCTCGTGGTAGGCACTTTTACCTACATGCTGCCATCTTGCTGGCTCAGGACTGTTTGGGAAGCACCCATCTGGGACCTAGCTGCCCATTGGTAAGGATCAGCCAGAGTTGCTGCTTCCCGACTTTCCTAGTTGATTTTTGTCCTCTGCACTGTCTGATTAACCTTACTGCATTCTCTCCCAGAAATACTGTTTTTTTTTTTTTTTTAAACTATTTACTTCTTAAGATAAGGTCTCTAGCCCAGGCTAACCTTAGACTCATTATGCAACTGAAGATAAACTTGAACCTGATGTAGCTGCCTCGTGGTGAACTCCTGTCATCTCCCAGAGCTGAGGCCAGACATCCCCAGAGGTGTCTTGCTTTCTTCTCTTCTTCAGCCCTCCCCTTCTCTGCCTTTTGCTTTTCTGGATCTTCTGTTGTTGAAAGTGTTACTGTTTCTGCCATTCCTGTCTGTAGACACAGGCTTATTGTGAGTTCCAGGCTAGTCAGAGTTACATAGTGAGACTCTGTCTCCAAAGCAAAAAGACAGCTAATGAGATGGCTCAGCTGTTAAGAGCACTGTTCTTCCAGAGGTCCCAGATATGATTCCCAGCACACTCAGTGGCTCAGAACAATCTGTAACTCTAGTTCTAGAGAATCCAACTCTTTTCTGATATCCAAGGGCACTGTGTGCAGGTGGTACACAGACATGCATACAGGCAACACACCCACACACATTAAATGAAAAAACAAAACAAAACACAAAAACCTGAAAAGAATAAAACAAGGAAATGTGAGTTCTGGCTACAGTGCCAGTTTCAGAGGAGTCTCTTTGTGCTGCTCTTAGTATGTCCTGCAGTAGTGTCTGTCTTCCTGCCTGTGAATGGAATACTCATGACTCACATGTCAGCCTCTGCCTACCCCCTTTGCCTGTCTTGTAGTTGTCAAGATGATATGTGACCGAGTTACATGACATTTTTTGATGAAAGCAGTTGCTATTGCTAATCTCCTGTAGTTCAACCTAATAATCGGAAATTTTAGTCAGTTCATGAATCTAGTTTGCCTCGAGGGTAGTGGTCAGAGCACATGTGTGTAGACTCTCTTTGAGGGCCTGTAATTTACTGGCTACATCAAAGATATGTACTAAAGCCCTGTGACTGATGGAACTAAGCTGTTCCCAAGGCAGGTAGCAGCTGTCATCTTGTAAGTTCTACTGGGTCAGTGTCTAAGATGGTCATTAGTACTGCTTCTTTTAATGATACAGATAAGTTGCCTCACTCAGGAATAACTTGCATCGTGTCACTTATTTTTATTTTTTATTTTAAGAAATTTTTTTTTTTTTTGGTTTTTCGAGACAACAGGGTTTCTCTGTATAGCCTTGGCTGTCCTGGAACTCACTCGGTAGACCAGGCTGGCCTCGAACTCAGAAATCCACCTGCCTCTGCCTCCCAAGTGCTGGGATGAATATTTTATTTTTTTATGGGTATGCATATAGTACCGACACCTGAGTATGTTTCAGGCCCATGCAGGAGTTTGGAAGGTCAGTAGTTGTGAGTCATGTGGTCATCTACAAGAGCAGTGAGGGCTCTATGTGCCGAGCTATTTCTCTAGCTCCAACTCTGTCACTGTAGAGAAATGGAGAAGACAGATCAGTGCTTTTTTTTTGTTGTTGTTGTTTTTGTTTTTTGTTTTTTTGTTGTTGTTGTTTTGTTTTGTTTTTTTGTTTTTCAAGACAGGGTTTCTCTGTATAGCCCTCACTATCCTGGAACTCACTCTGTATACCAGGATGGCCTCGAACTCAGAAATCAGCCTGCCTCTGCCTCCAAGTGCTGGGATTAAAGGCGTACGCCACCACTGCCTGGTGACAGACCACTTTTAAGAAATGTTGTCTCGGGCTGGTGAGATGGCTCAGTGGTTAAGAGCACTGACTGCTCTTCCAGAGGTCATGAGTTCAAATCCCAGCAACCACATGGTGTCTCACAAGCATCCATAATGAGATCTGATGCCCTCATGGGTGTCTGAAGACAGCTACAGTGTACTTACACAAAATAAATAAATAAATTCTTTTAAAAAAAAAAAAAATGTTGTCTCTTGTCTCTTTGCAAACAGTTGAAATATCCCATCACAGTACACTCTTCTTTTAATTCCAATACTTGGGAGGCAGATTGCAAGTTCAAGACCAGCCTGACAATAGTATAAAAACAACAAACACTCCATGAGTTTGAAGCCAGCCTGGTTTACATAGCACATTCTAGGCCAGCCAGGTCTACCTAGTGATCTCTGTCTCAAAAAACAAAATAATTTAAATTGTGGTTGGAGAGATAGCTCTCTAGTTAAGAGACTGGCTGCTCTTCCACAGGGCCCGGGTTCAATTCCCAGTGTCCATATGGTAGATAACAACTATAACTTCAGTTCTAGGGCATCTAGTACCCTCTTCTGGCCTCCATGGAATGCATGTGATGCCCACAAGTAGATGTGTATGCAGGCAAAACATCCATACACATAAAATAAAATTAATTAATTAAATTACTGTCTTAGTTAAGATTTTTTGCTGTAATCAAGGCAACTCTTATAAAGAAAATATTTAATTGGGGCTGGCTTACAGTTTCATTGGTTCAGTCCATTATCATGGCAGGAAGCAAAGTGGCATGCAGACAGACATGGTGCTGGAAAGGTAGCTGAGAGTTCTGCATCTTGATTTGCAGGCTGCAGAAGGAGAATGTGTACCATACTGGATGTAGCTTGAGCATCTATGACCTCAGAGCCCACCTACATTGACACACTTTCTCCAGTGAGGCCACACCTAATAGTGCCACTCCCTGTGAGCCTGTGGAGCCATTGCTATTCAAACCACCTCAATTACTTAAAACATTATGTATATATGTATGTGTGTGTGTGCGCACACGCACACATCTGCGTGCACATGTGAACGAATGTAGGTGCCTTCAGAGTCCAGAACATATAGGACCTCTTGGTGCTGAAGTTCCTGGCAGTTTTGAGCCACCCAGTGTTGGTCCTGGGAACCAATGTTGGGTATGAGCTTTTCACTGCTGAGCCAGTTCTTCAGCTCCTTTCAGAGTCTCGTAGAGCCCAGTATGGTTGCCAGTTTGCTGTGTTGTTGAGGGGGTCCTTGAACGCTTTCTAACTTCGTTTTGTCCTGAGACAGGATTTTGCTTTAAGACATATTAAAAAAAATTATTTATGTTTGTATATGCGTGCACAGAATGGCATGCATGTGGAGGTCAGAGAACAGCTTGTAGGAGGTGATTCTCCTTCCTTCATGGAGGTTTCGGGGATTGAACACAGGGTATCACATCTTTCCAGTCCAGGTCTTGCTATGCAGTACATGCTGGCCTTGAACTTGCAGTGGTCCTCCTGTTCTTCTCCAGTGCTACAATTATAGGTGTATGCTACAGTGCTGCCTTTTGAGGAGAAGAGTATTTGACTATATAGCTCCAGGCTGGCCTATAGTTCTCAATCTTCTGCCTCAGGAGTGCTAGGATTACAGAAGTGTGTCACTCTGCTCAGCTTCTCTTGAGAAATTTAGCCATAAAAAGATTTAATACAGGGAACCAGGCTCTTAGAAACAGGGAAGGATTGGAGTTGTGAGACTCAACACTGCTGCCTTTGGAGAACCAGTTTGAAGGGCTATCAATGGAGCCTTGGTGTCTGGGAAGTCATTATTAGCATTGCCACTCCCACCACTTGTCTTTGACACTGATGTAAGGTGGCTAGACATTTGCTGTGGAAGAGCAGCAGCAGCCACATCCAGGATCTCCTCAGTGTTCTGATGTCAAAGGCCAAAAAGCTATTGAGTCAGCAGCTGCACTTTAACAAATTCTGATTTACACGTGAGTGGTTGGTCTGATCACTAAACTATGGGTCTCTATCACCTTGATTGCTTATTGGAAGGGAATGAGGAAATGTTTTTACTTTCCCAACTCTAGAAAGGGTGGACTAGAGACTGAAATAGGCTGAACTGGCCACAATTTTGCATCCTTCCAGATATTTTGTACATATTCACCTTTTTTTTTTTTAACAGTTTATTTTATTTAAATGAGTACACTGTGGCTATTTTCAAACACACCAGAAGAGGGCATCCAATCCCATTACAGATGTTTGTAAGCCACTATGTGGTTGCTGGGAATTGAACTTAGTACCTAGAAGAGCAGTCAGTGCTCTTAACCTGTGAGCCATCTCTCCTGCCTTTTTTTGTTTTGTTTTATATTTATTTATTTTATGTATATGAGCACACTGTCCCTCTCTTCAGACAGATCCCATTACAGATGGTTGTGAGCTACCATGTGGTTGTTGAGCACCTTCCTTTAAAAAGAAGTGATAGCTGGGTGTAGGGGCACAGGCCTTGGATCCCAGCACTCTGGAGGCAGAGACAGGGCTACATAGTAAAACCCTGTCTCAAATCAATCAATCAATCAATCAATCAATCAAACAAACAAACAACAACAGAAAACTTCAAACACTTCAAAATGGGGCCTGTGAGGTGGGTGGCTTAGCAGGTCAAGGTGCTTGCCATCAAGCCTGATGTTCTATACCTGGGATTCACACACTGGAAAGAGAGAATTGACTCACAAAAGCTGTCCCCTGACATTGCCTTGTGTGCTGTGGCCTACCTGGGCACACACAATTAATAAAATGTAATAAAAATGTAAACACTTCATGTAACAGTGTATCCTCCATAGTATTGTGCGTTGTGTCTCAGTACAGGAGGAATCATCTTTTCAGTATTGCATGGTACTTAATTATATGGTTTAAAAATGCTTAAGAACATAGAATCCTTGTATTCGGAAGGTGGAGGCAGGAGGATCAGGAGTTTGAGATAATTTTTACCAACATAGTATTTGAAGCTAACATGGGCCACATGAGACCCTATCTCAGAAAAACCAACCAACCAAACACAGAAACAACCCAAAAATCCTCAAATAAAACTGAAGAAAACCAGCCTGTGTTTTAGGCTTGTTATAGTTTATGGACACGTGCTGACATAGCCAGGAAGTTCACATTTGCTTCTTGCCCCCAGTGTACTCAGGACTTGTGTATATGTCATCTCTTGTAACTGGTACTGTGACTGACTTCACGAGTTAATAGTTGACAACTAAGAAAGGACTCTGTTGAGATCCTTTACAAAGTCTGAGTGTGTGTGCCCTGTCTGCATGCCTGAAGAGGTCAGAGGACAACTTTTGGAGTTTATTTTTTCCGTCCAGGGTGGGCTTTGCTAATGGAGCTTGGATTGTCAGAGTCTGTGTGGCAAGTGCTTTTACCTGCACAGCCATCTCATTTGCTCTAGATCAAGACTTTTATTATTTGTTTGTTTATTTTGAGACAGGGTCTCTAGTTCAGGTTGGCCTGGGATTGGTGTCACTTCCTCTTGCTTTAGCTCTGTAATTACAGGTGTGTAGCAGCCGGCCCATGAGACTTGAATCTAAGTCTATTATCTTCTATAATTTATTTGACCCAGTTAAACAGCATCACAAAGTATTAAGGGTTTTGTTTTTGAAGCAGTATTCATAAATCCCAACTTAGCCTGGCCTCACATTTGCAGTAATTTCTCTGCCCTAGCCCCTAAGTGCTGGCATTTGCAGGCCAGTACTAGCCTCCCATGCCTGGTTTTAAAGTGGTAGGACTTTGGTGCTAGAGAGATGCCTACCTTAGCAGTTAAGGTCACTGGCAGCTTTTCTAGAGGACCTATGCTTTGATTCCTTAGCACCCACATGGTGGCTCAAAACCATCTGTAACTCCAATTCCAGGGGATCCCACTCACTCTTCTGACTACTGTGACTGCAGTGGTCACACAAGTGGTACAAAAATATACATGCAGGCAAAATGTTCATACAAATAAATAAATCCTTAAAAACAAATAAACAGCTGGGCGGTGGTGGCGCACGCTTTAATCCCAGCACTTGGGAGGCAGAGGCAGGTGGATTTCTGAGTTTGAGGCCAGCCTGGTCTACAGAGTGAGTTCCAGGACAGCCAGGGCTACACAGAGAAACCCTGTCTCAAAAAAACAAAACAAAACAAAACAAAAAACATTTTTTAAAAAAAAGGTATGTCTTAAATACTTTTGTAATTGTGCTCTGTGGGTAGAGTCTTGGCTATTTTGAATAGGCATTAAAGTAATAATTTCCCTTTTTTTCTGACTCAGGTATCCGGCTCATATTGAAGACATTGACTACGAAGAAGGGAGAGTTCTCATCCATTTCAAGCGTTGGAACCATCGTTACGATGAGTGGTTTTGCTGGGACAGTCCTTATCTACGCCCTTTAGAGAAGATACAGCTGAGGAAAGAGGGTTTACATGAAGAGGATGGATCTTCTGTGAGTAGCAAATCCTTGGAGTTCTGTAGTGAATGAGTGAATGTAGCAACTCAGTGCCCACTGGAGAGCAGTCCTTGCTGTGGTGGAAACCTTCAGATCTCTGTGGACTAGGGCTCCTTAAGAGTTCAGTTTTCACCTGTTGGTGCAATTGATGTAATAGTTCATAAATTAACTTTATTGGGCTTCCATCCATAGGAATATGATCTTCTGTCTCTTTTAGAGACCACTGTTTCCACCATAGTGTTGAAAATACTATTGGGTGCATAGTAGGTCTTCAGGAAATATTTGTATAATAAACCAGGCATGGTGGCTCATCCTAGTTTTGGGGAGGTCAAGGTTCATGGATTGCTTTGAGTTTGAGGCCAGCCTAGGCTACAAAGTAAGACTTTGTCTTAAGCTCCACCACTACCACCCCTCCCATGCCAGGAATGGTGGTGTATGCCCCTAATCCCAACCCCGAGGGTGTGGAGAACAGGAGGACCAAGAGCTCAAAAACTGAATAACCAAACCAAAGCAGTAGAGCTATTATCTCAGCACTTGAGAGGCAGAGGTGGAATTCGTGCTGGGGTTCCAGGCCAACCAGAGCTACATAATGAGACCCATCCTAAGGCCAACAATAAACAAAACTATTCCTCTACCAACTTGTTGAATAATGAATGAATGATTGAAATCCAGACCCACTGTGTCTAGAATAGTGTGTACTAGTAAGGTAGCCTGGAAGATCCTTTGCCGTGCTAACTTCATCTAGTAAACAGCCGTTTTATCTTATGTGGGTCCCGAGCTTGTTTTATATAGTCTGATGAGCCCTCCCTGGAGGACTTGGACTTGGTTAGATTGTTTCAGCTTTTCTAAATTTCATTATCGTTCCTGGAGCTTTAATTGCCTTCAAAATGACACACAACAACCTTTACTTTTGTTTAAAGCAGCCATTGAGACATCTGTGGTAGCCCTTGCTTTGGGATCTGCCTCAGCCTGGGTTCCAGTTTCCATTCTAACCTCACAGAGGAACTTGAACTCTGGCTGGCCTTTCTGTTTTGCCTTTTTTCCCTTCCAGTTTAGGGTTGTTCAGTACTGTTCCATTTGATCATTCCGTTGTCATCTGTAGTTTGTGACTGCACACTGTGCTGAGACAACAGCATGGCATATGAAAGGTGTACAAGTGCCTCCCTTGGTCAGGGCTGCGGCAGCAGTGTGGGTGGCATGAGATGCCCTGATACTGCTTTCCTGAAGATAAGGAGTCTCATTCCTTCCAGCTCCTAAACTAGGTATGTTATCTGGTGGCCCAGGACTCTTAGATTTTCTTTCATTATGAATACCGGATAGCAGAAGATTGTCTGGCTGTTGTTCTGTGCCTACCTAGGCCTCCCCAGCATAGAGACTTTTAGGTTTTAGCCTTGTTTGGTTTTGGTTGTTTGAGACAGGGTCTCACTATATAGCCCTGACTATGTACAGCAGGTTAGCCTTGAACTCACTGAGATCCTCCTGCTTCTGTTTTCTGAGTGCTGGGATTAAAGGTGTGTATAATCATTTTTAGATTGATTATTTTTTTCAATTGTTACATGAATGAATGGGTGTTTTGCCTGCATATATGTATTTGGTTTTTTTGGAAGTCAGAAGAGGGCATCAGATCTCCTGTAACTGTAGTTATAGATGGTCATGAGCCACCATGTGGGTACTGGGAACTGAACTCAGGACCTCTGCAAGAGAAGTGAGTGCTCTTAACCCCTGAGCCATCTCTCCAGCCCTAGCCTTATTATTTGGTTCCCTATGTTGAACATCAGAATCATCTTGCATCTTTAATAGCCCATTCTAGTCCACTCTTGTTGGTCTGTTTTTATTTTATATGTGTGTGTATGTAGAGTGTGTGTGTGTGTGTGTGTGTGCGTGCGCGCCCGCCCGCCCGCCCGCCCGCCCGCCCGCCTGAAATGAGACTATTGGATCCCCTGGAAATAAATTAAGACAGTTTTGGTACTGGGTCCCAAGTCCCAGTCCTATGAAAGAGCAGCAAGTACTCATAACTGCTTAGCCATTCCTCCAGCCCCAAGTTTTATTATTTTTTTAATTAAAATGACGTGTGTTTATGAATGATATACATGTGCAGAAAAACTTTAAGAAGTTGGTTCTTGCCACTGTATGGGTCCTGAGAATTGGATTTTGGTTGTCGGCCTTGAGGGTAAATGCCTTGACTTGCTGAGTCATCTTGCCTGACCCATCTTTTTTTCTTAATTTGGGGTGTGTGTGTGTGTGTGTGTGTGTGTGTGTGTGTGTACACGCACGTGCACATGCACTTATGCCATAGCATAGGTTTTAAATGTCAGAGGAAAATGGGCAAGACTTGTCCTTGCTCTAGAATGTGTGTCCTGGGGATAGAATTCAGGTCATGAGGCCCAGCACAGTGCTCCCTCTCATCCGCTGAGCAGTCTTGCTAGCCCTTTACTTATTTTTGAGAAAGAATCTTTTTGTATGGCTAAAGCTGACTCAAACGCTGGTCCTTCTGCCTTAGTGATGATCGTGCTAGAATTACTGAGTCTCAGCACTGCACAGCCCACCCTTACCATTCATGTGATCCCAGCTGCTTTTATGATTTGTGCTGTAATGTGCTCCTTAGGAAATTGAGTTGGTAACTGGAGTTGGTAACTGGACGTTTATTTTTTTATTTTTTTTTTTTTATAGGAATTTCAAATAAACCAGCAAGTGCTTGCTTGCTGGTCTGACTGTCGATTTTATCCAGCCAGAGTCACTGCTGTGAACAAGGATGGTAAGGTGTTCAGTTGTGGTTGTTTTTGCTTTTGCTGTAGGGGAATTTTATAGTCTGAGTACTTAATAATGTATCAGGATTTATTACCTAGCAATATTTTTTTCAGCTGGTACGAGGCATATGTCTGGCATTAGGAAGAGATTATAAATGGAAAGAAAGCTGGATATGAGGGAGGGACTTCCTATAGGTTCACTGTCCAACATAGAAAAAAAAAAAAGGAAGAAAGAAGGAGAGGGAGGAGCTTTGTTCTTTGCTACTAAATTTCAGTCATTATTTCCTCAACCAAGCACTGTGGATTCTGCTGAGAGGTCTGTGGGTTCTTTCTCTCTAGAACTTCCTGATATTTTGATGAAATAGATACCATTCACTGTTTATTTTATTTGTGAACAGCTTACAAATTAATTAAACATCAACAAACACTTGAACATGTGCTTTGTGGATAATGGTGACTAGGGCGGAAATTGAGATACTAGGATGGGAACTTTGCTTGTGCCTAACGGTTTCGAACATGTGGGAAGACAGAGCAGGGAATTTGATCCAAAAAGATGCATTTTTTTGAGCACAAGGGAGTGGTATGGGGAGTGGTTTGTATGATCAGAAGGAACTCTGGGTCCACACGGTGTGTTTCCTTAGCATATTCTAGCAGGATATCTGGGCGTGTGGCCCTGATCTCTGGAGTGCATGTTTTGGGCAGCCAGAGTTCCATTTTGTCAGGTCAAGGGGCTGAGGATGTAGCTGGTGATAGAGCACTGGCCTAGCATGCACGGGCCCCTGAACCAATCCCAAGCACTGCAAATCAAAAGAAAGCAGAACACCAACTACAATCAACACTGGCCTTTTTGTAGTTGGTTTTGTTTTTTATGTTTGTTTGTTTGTTTTTTCTTTTTGAGACAGAGTCTCACTATGAACCCTTGGTGTTCTAGAGATCATAGAGCTCCTGTTTGCTTCTGCCTCCTGTGCTGGGGTTAAAGTCACGCATACCCACTCCTGGCCCACATTGGTTTTTCATTCCATGAAGTTGTTCAGCTGTGTATTCAGCACTCTACTAAGTGTTGGGATGATTAAATTTTGTCTGGGAATGGTTGACATTGTCCAAAGAAACCTCCAAAGTGATGTTCCATCTTTCAAGCTAACTAAGCAATTTTTTCATTTCACATGAAGTGCATTTGGATAGTTCCATCTTTCACTAAATTATGTCTTTTATATAATATATAATGTATTCCAAAATTACATCTCTAATTAATGTTTTTCACATGTATCTTATGAACAGCTTGTTTTTGGGGAAAAGCTTACATATTAAACCACTGCAAGTCTTCTTTGAAATAGGAATAGTTAGGTCAAGATGCATTCTGCCTCTCCAGATTCTTGTTTTCAAGATGGTCTTTCTTCCTTTGCTGGCTTTTGTAGCTGAGTGTTCTTTAGGTTCATAAAGGGCCTATAGGGCTATCAAGTCATGTTCTTCCACCCAGTAAGATTCACTGGAGGTGCTCTTTTGGGGAGCACCAGCCCTTCAGCTGGGATGAAAATTTGGGGGAGTTCTGTGAGTCATTCTTGAAGTAACAGCAGCAGTTAGCAGGGGGCATCTTTTGTTCTAGTGTTGGCTGAGTACATGGGAGGTAGAACCGAAAGAGAGGGACAGGGATCAGATACACAAAGGCAAGCAGGGGCAGATGTAGAGGATTTCAGGAACTTTGTGGGGAAGGGAGTGAGCTCTTAGAAAAGTAAGGGGTGGCTTCATGGAGGTCACAGAAGTCTTAGGAACTGACATGTTACATGTAGTGTTTGCAGAGCTGCGTTTGGCATCATGACAACAGCCAGGAGACCTAGTAAGGCAGAATGAAGCCAGTGTACAGTGGGGATGCAAGGCATAGTGTAAGAGCAGGAAGGGTCAGACAAATCCTAATAAGGGGAGTGGTGTGGGGGTGTGCGATATGGGTGAAATAAATATGTTTGAAGCCATTAAGAAATGAGCAACATTGGGTATAATATTGGCTGTAGATAAATAGCAGTTTTAAATAGCTTTTAAGCTGGGGCAGCTGCAGTTGTACATGGTAGTACATGCCTTGGGAGGCTAGACTAGATGATCCCAAGTTTGCAGTCAGCTTTGGGCTACATACTGAGTTAGAGGCCACTGGACTACACAGTGAGACTATCTCAGAAAAAAACACAACACAGTGAATCAAACAATAATGAAGTAACTGGGGTAACTAAAGCTTTGCAAATTAAAAGGCCAAATTCTTTCAGTTGTTTCCTCATGAGCTAGGTTATAGGAAGGAGAGTCTTGAGGCCATGGGCTCATGAGGTGGTCATTGACCACCCTGGTGATTGGTTCTATAGCTCTGACTTAATTCCTACCTGCTTCATTTACTTAATTGAAGGACATGCAGACTGGGGATTTTTGCTGAGGCCTGTCTATATTGCGTTGAAAGCCTTGGTGGCTTTCTTGAGACTGATTGATTGAAGAGAGAGGGTGAGAGGATATAGAGTGGGCTAAATCCTGAAGAGGGAGGCTAGTGAGGCATGCTGGGAAAGTTATGGAAGTAAAGCTGATGATTTTTTTCCTCGGAGCAGTGTACTCTGTCCACTGGTTTTAGGTGCTGTCTTTGGGGCTGGCAGAGTAAGGAGCGCTTGTGGACTTGGTTGCTGCAGTGCTCTACTGGTATTGTTGAGACCAAGTATGCCTCTGGAATCTGTAGTTCTCCTGCCTCGGCCTCATCTGGATTACAGGCGTATGCCATCTTGGCTTACCCCTAGCCCCCTCCACCGCCTTTCTCTTTCTTCCTTTGCTCCTCTTTCACTTTGGTTTTTTGGTCCTGGGCATTAAACTCAAGGCTTCATGCGTGCCAGGACAGCATTCTACCATGGAGCTAGATTTCAAAGCTCTTGACTTTCTTTTCCTTCCTATCCTGGATTTTTCTACCTACCTAAGTTGGATTTCTCTGTAGCCACGTGGGACTTGTGAGGAAGAGGTGGAGCTCTTCTGGCAGCGTGCCTTTCAATTTCCTCTGAGTTACTCTGTCTGGTCCAGGCTGCTAGGAGGAAGTGGCAACCAGTAAAAACAGCTTGTGCATTCATCTTTGGCTTAACTTTCTTATTGCTCTTAACTTCCTTGGGGGTTTTCCTGAGGCTGAGCAGGGTGTGGGGACTGTGGGCAGAGTGGAGGAGCAGCAGCTACTGTCAGGTGGGGGTCTGGCATGATTAGTCAGCCCTAAATAACTCAAGAGTTTCTTAGGGAAATTGGTTAATGCTTGGAGAAGAGAGAGAGCAGTACTTGCCATTGATAATGTGTGTGTGTTTGTTTGTTTTTTGAGGTAGATTCCTGTGACCAGGATGGTTTTGAACTTACTGTGTGGTTGAGGATGCCCTTGACTTGGTGATCCTCCTGCCTCCACCTCCAGAGTGCTGGGACTATAATAAAATCCTTTCACCCATCTGGTTTTTGTTTTGTTTTTGAATTACGATCTCACTTCCAACTCCTGGCTAGCCTGTTCTTATTATGCAGTCAAGGCTTGCCTTGAGCTCATGGCAATCCTCTTGCAACCAAGTGCTGAGATTACAAATGTGGACCACCGTGCCCAGCTTTTTATTGTTTTATGTCAGTGAAAAAAGAACCCAATTTAGTGTGAAGCAACACTCTGTGTGTGTGTGTGTGTGTGTGTTGGGGGTTGGGGGAGAGAGGTCACCATTGGTGAGTTGATGAGTTGATTTTTGGGCCTTATTTGTCTGGGACTCTGATTCCTCTTTGCAACTTTTTTTTTTCCTTGAGAGAATCTGGCTAGGTTTCTGAGGCTTGCCTTGAAATTTTGGACTTAACTGCTCCTTCTGCCTAAGGCTTCCTAGGAGTTGGATTTCCAGCATGTACTGCCATGCCCAGAGCCACATGATCTTTACCCCCCCCCCCCCCCCCCCAGCTTTCCCACCCTCTCTGTCCCCTCTGTGGAACACCACTGCTCACAAGGCTTTCTCACTGAAGAAACTACTGGTGGTTAGCATTAGCAACAAGATAGGCTGTTTTCTGTTGATATTATATTGCTGAGACTGGCCTGAGACTTAACTGTGTAGACCAGGCTGGCTTGGAATTTGCAACAGTTCTTGTGTTGGTGCTTCCTACATGCTGGGGTTAAGGGTGAGTGCATTAAGCAAGTCTTCCTCCTAATTAAATGCAAGTTTCTAGGTCACATGCTCCCCTTTCCTCCATTTCAGTCTATTTTGGGCCTGTGCCTTGGAGCTTGTGTTTTCCACAGGAAATGCTATGGAAATGGTCTTCCCAGGTCTCTACTGAAGCAGTTCTTTTTTACATCTTTTTTCTGCTGTAACTGAACCTACATTTGAAGCATGGGGAGGTGAATAGATTTGCACAAAGGGAAATAAGAGGAAGATAGGCCCACACATGCAGGATCTGACTTCCTTCTGTGGAGGGGTTAATAGTACACTTTTTCAGAGTGACTTGCTGAGTGATAATAGTTAGAACTACTTATTGATCTGCTTCTCTGGAACAGGCTCTATGCTAAGTAGTTTCCACATTTTGTTGCTTTTAAGACTGGGTCTTGCTGTGTAGCCTGAGTTGGCCTAGACCTAATGCTTTCCTTGCTTCTGCCTCCCCAGTGCTGGTCTGTGCCACTATACCTGGCTGAATTTGAACATCTTATCTAGTTGTCACACGAGGGGAGAAAGTTTCTTACCATCAAACTCATCCTCATTTTATAGGTGAGAAATTAAGTTCACAGGAGAGAATGAATATGAATAAACACAAAGAACATAGAGCAGAGGTTCTGAGGTTCTGGAACTGCCTCTCCTATAGTTCAAACCTGCCTATCCAGAGCATCCCAGCAGGGTTTTCCTGAAAGGTTACAAGTTAGCCTGTATGCCTGTATGCCTGGGTGTTCACTGATCACGGGCCAGGGGAGATGTCAAGTGTACCTTTTTTTTTTTTTTAAGATACGGAGTCATTGTGTAGCTCTGTCTGGCCTGGAACTTCCTATGTAGATCAGGTTGACCTTGGACTCACAGAGATCCATCTGCCTCTGCCTCCAGTCCTAGCTACTCAAGAAACTCAGGCAGGAGGATCTTAGTTCAAGGACAGCCTGGAAATAAGATAAGGAATTCACAAGACCAGTGAAAACAAAGCAATTTTCTGCACACAGTTCCAGAGACAAAGACACCAGCATAGAGAAAGGGCAACAATGACTGGCATGCTGATTTCAAAGTCCCAGAATCCTAGAAATTCCGGTCTTCTCTCCTAGGCCTGGACTTGTCCCCTTTCCCAATTACCAGTCTTCTAGGTTTAGGTCACAGAGCCTATTGACTGATTTGTGGCTTGCAGATGCCCATTTTCTGGTTATGGGCTCAATGATGTAGCACCAAACCTGTAATTTCCAACTCCAAATTCTGAGACAGGGGCCCTGATACCCCCTGCTTTTATGTAATCAGTGAGCTCTAAGCATGCCTCATACCGAACAACAAGAGAAATGAGAAGGCTGGGTATATAGCTTTGGTTGGATGGTTTGGCAACTGTCCTATGGCAGAAAGCAAGGTCAGTATGTAAAATAGCTCTGAAGCATAAGGCTTGGGGAGGAGTGTCCTGTGTCATATTCTTGTCCATGTTCAGACATTAGGGATCTTTTTGGACGCTTGAAGTCATACCTGCTGGGAAAAGATGTGTTTTTTGTTTTTGTTTTGACTGAATCTTGCTATGTATCAAGCTAGCTAGCTAGCTCTAGTTAGCCTGAGTTCTAGCTATGCAGGCCTTAGAGAAGAGAAGCTTGTAGGGTGGTTGGGCTCTCACACCCCTTCTGCATTCTGACTGCTTCTGAGGTTATCTGAGTTCTTAGCCTTAGGCTGCTGCTGCTGGGGGTGTGGCTTAAGCTAACCAAGGTAGGTGGACCTTCTGTCAGGCTAGGCTATGCTTTTTCCTTTTGTTATTTAAGGGGTGGACCCACCAGCCTTGTGCTGTACCACAGAGCTAAATCCTCAGCCAAGGAGATATTTCTGTTACATATTTACATGTTACTTGCTAGATATGATTTGTGGCCAGCAGATCACTCTATTATCAGCCACCCATGGAGGAATTCAATTGAAAAATGTTCTTTTGAAACTTTTTTGTTTTGTGTGTGTGTGTGTGTGTGTGTGTGTGTGTGTGTGTGTGTGTCTGCGCACATGCATGTGTGCCTGCAGAGGCTAGAAAAGGGTGTCATATCTTCTGGAGCTGGAGTTACAGGCAGTTGTGAGTCACCCGATGGGGCATAGTGGGAACCCAGCGCATCTAAAAGATCGCTGCCTGTCCCTAACCACTGTCCAGCCGCAGGGGAAATAAGTGTCCTTTAAGTTATGCATAGACTCTTGAAAGTAGCTTTGGACCTTCCTGCAGATTTGGGTTAGGCTGTTTGTATGCTTCTTCGCTCAGATGCATCCCTTAGGCTGTGTTGAGTGTGAGCAACGGGGGATAACTTATAGTCCTTTGGATGTCGGGAGCGTCAGGATTAGGATTTGCTATTTAGCAATGGGGCCTCCAAATCTTTGGCCAGAGTTTGGCCAGCTGGTGTCCTGGGTCTGTGGTTTGGACTTAGGCGTCAGGACTTGGGCAATGGGCAATAGGAAAAGAACTGGTCAGAGGTCAGCAGGCAGGTGTGGGCTTTAATTCTAACTCTTTTTTTGTTTGGTTTTTGAGTTTGATGTCCCAGGCTGGACTTGACAGCCTACTGAATGCTATGATTGCAGGCATGAGGCATTCATTATTCCTAGCGTTAAGTTTGGACTCTCATCAGGAAGAGTTAACTTAAAGATTAAACACAAACAGCTGAAAATAAATGGTGGTCCATTCTACTAATTTTAGAGCTTGAAACTATCTCTAAAAATGGCAGTCCCACCTTCCTCCTGTCACTTTCACAGTCAGTTTCTCACACTGTCCTGGGTGGCTTACCAGCACACTAAGTATTTAAGATTGAAGGAAAGGGCTGGAGAGATGGCTCAGCATGTCAGTGGACTGGCTGGTTGCTTTTCCAGGAGATGTGGATACTGATTTGATTCCCAGTATCTACATGGTGGTTCACAACTACTTCTAGTTTCAGGGTATCCAATGCCCTCTTCTGGTCTCTGTGGACATCAGACACATACATGGTACACTGATATACATGCAGACAAACACCATACATAAAATTAAACTGAATTAAATATTAAAGGAGAGCTTGATCTTTTTTTTTTTTTTTTTTTTTTTGGTTTTTCGAGACAGGGTTTCTCTGTATAGCTGGCTGTCCTGGAACTCACTCTGTAGACCAGGCTGACCTCGAACTCAGAAATCCGCCTGCCTCTGCCTCCCAAGTGCTGGGATTAAAGGCGTGCGCCACCACCGCCTGGCTGAGAGCTTGATCTTGATGTTGCTATTCCTCACCTTTATCCCTGGGAAGCCAGAGATGCAGCGCTGTACCTTGGTACTTAAGACATCTTTTTTACTTGTTTGATTGATTATATGTGTGTGTGTGTGTGTGTGTGTGTGTGTGTGTGTGTGTGTGTGTGTGTGTGTAGATACTCCCTTCCTCAGCCCCACCTCCTTATTTCTTGAGATAATTCTTCTTACTGAACCTAGAAATTGCTATTTTGGCCACAGTAGCTGGCCAGTAAATGCCAGAGATCTTCCTGTCTCTGCCTCCTAGGTGCTAGCATTATAGGTGGCTAGAGTTGGTCTTTTTCACATCAGTATTGGGGTCCTTAGCTGATCCATCTCCCTAGCCCATGAGAAGTCTTCAAGAGCTGGATATTGTGTCATTGCTTGTCTATAATCCCAACATTGGTGAGGCTGAGACAGGAGAATCACAGTGAATTTGAGGTTAGCCTAAGCTATCTGGTTAATTCAAGGCCAGCTTGGGCTACAGAGTAAGACCCCGTCTCAAACAACAATAAACAAAGAAATTCTCATCCACCTCTACAAAAGAAAAACATTAAAAACAAAAAAACAAAATCCCCCCCCCCCCCCAAAATGGGAGAGCTGGAGAAGAGAGATGGCTCAGTGGTTAAAGCACTGACTGCTCTTCCTGAGGTTCCAAGTTTGATTCCCAGCTCCTACATGGTGGCTTACAATCATGTATAACTCCAGTTCCAGGGGATCCGATGCCCTCTTCTGGCCTCTCAGGTGCTGCACACACAGGGCACACAGACTTGTGCAGGCAAAACACCCATATACATAAAATAGAAATAAAGGAAAATAATTAAAAATAAGTATATCTTAAAACCCAGAGAAGTGGAAGTGTCTACTTAGCACTCGGGATCGGTGTCTGCTCTTTCTCTTCCGGCAGACATCACCCTTACAGAGTAGGCAGGGAAAGACTGGGGCTTAAACGTTTGCTTTCATGACCCTTAAAAAGTTATTGCTGAGCCAGTGGTGTAGAGAATAGTTAGGATTTCTTTCTTTTATCGAAGCCTGAAGCTAACTGCTGCTGTTTAACTTGGCCAAGCCTGTCTGTGTTTCCTTCTGTGCTGAGGACACCTGTTTTCTCATTGCCAGGAGTAAATGTGCATAGGTGGTGGGTCTCAGGTTTATCATCAGATCCATCTGGAGGCTTTGCTGACACACATGCACCCAGGCCCCAGCATTCCTCATTCAGAGGCTCCAGGGTGTGGAGGTAAACACTTCTCAGGAGTTGCTGCTGCTGCTGGTGTGACCAACCACTCTGAGTACTGGCTATTGTGTGCTATGTGAGGAAGAAGTTGGCTCAGGAGCCCTTCTCCTGAGAGATTCAATTGTGAGTTTCTGCAGGTGGCACATGAAGATTTCAAATGGCCCAGAACTGATGGAACTGGCCACTCGCTGGGAAACAGGAAGCTTTTACTGAACTGCTAGGCATTCTCAGTCGTGTGAGCTGGCTGCCTGAGACTCACTGGATAGGAAGATACTTATGTTACAGTGTGAAGATGGGCATGGTGGCCTATGCTTGTGGTCCCAGCACTTAGGAGGTTGAGGTCGGATGGTAGTTCTGAGATCAAGCTAACTGTTGCTACACAGCCTGCACCAGGCTAACCTGAGTTAAATTATGAGACCCTGTCTCCAAAACAAAACAGCTTGTGAGTTGCTAAGAGCCATCATCACTGTACAACTGCTATTTTCAACTACAGAAACTCAAAAAAAAAAAAAAAAAAAAAAAGGATGAAATGGAAATGTCACAGGTGCCTCAGTGGGTAAGAAGGGAGTCACTCCGCTGTCTGGTGGGAATTGGATTGATTGAAAGGTAGGCTTGGAAAGTAATTGAGCTCTGATTATATTGAGCTTTCAGTACTAGAGGCAGTGTTTGGACTTTACTTAGTAACCAGGCCCTGTTGAGGACTAGAGGAGTGTGGTAGGAAGGGAATGTGAATGAAGAGGTAAGAACGGAGCATGGGGGTCTGTGGGAGGTGGCTGAAGCAGGAAGATTGGTGGAGCCCAGGTTACAGGTCTAGTTTGGCAGCATAGCTGGGTCCCATTTCTTAGGGGGAAGTGGAGAGGTGACAGGGAGCGCTCTATGCCCTTATTACCGTCCTTTTCTAGTGCGTCTTAGGGGTTTTACCTGAACTGTGAACCACTAATGATCTATTAGCAGGCCACTGGACAAGAGTGATTGTTTCTTACTTTAAATCCCCAAGACAAACAGGGAAGGCAGGACATGGATTAGTTCTAAGATGTACAAATTTAAAAAACTTCGGTTTTGATGCCGCTAATGAGGATTTTTGTAGTTGGATGTTTTTCCCCTTTGGGAAGGCAAGATTTGAGGGGCTGAGGTGCAGCTGCACTAAGGAATTAGTCCGAATTTTTCTCAGTTCTTAATTACTTTGTTTTACTGTTTTTTCTTTTTTGGCTCAAATTAAGCGCTCATAATTCTTTAATGAAACAGCATAGAAAATTTTAAAGCAAATTCTGAGTTCTACAGATTAAAAGGCAAACCAGTCTTGAACAATAAATGAAAGAAGCTAATTTGCCTGTGTGTGTATGCGCTAGGAATTGAATTTAGGGTCTTATGCATGCTAAACAGGTCCTTTACCACGGTGCTGAATCTGCCTTCAATGTGATTCTTAAACTTAGTTTTAAAAACACATGTACATTTATTATGTTTGGAGCTCCTTTGTGTTTATTCTTTAAAAGTTGCTGCTTTCATGGAACAGCAATTTAAAATCATAATATCTTCTTGAATTTTAGGTACTTACACTGTGAAATTTTATGATGGAGTAGTTCAAACTGTCAAACATATTCATGTCAAAGCTTTTTCCAAAGATCAGGTGAGAAATGTGCTTTTGTGCTTTTGTGTTCTGAACTATGCTAACACTGTACTTTTGTTTCTCAAATAAAGACATTACATGTGTTTCTGATGACAAGTCTTTATTTCCTCCACCTGGCAGTATCACCAGAAGGTTTTCAGAAGTTGTAGATATCTGTGTCTCTTTGTCCGTTCCCCTTCACAGATGCTCTTCTTTCAGAAGGCTGAGCACAGCCCCCATGGTTTGATTTCTGTTTTCCTCAGTTCTTCTCAAGTGTCTCGAATGCTGTCCCCTTTCCCTTCTTCCTGCACCTCACCCAACACAGAGAGCTTGTTGAGCACTTGAGAACTAGGGTGCACTTTCTCTGGCTGGGTTTTTTACATCATTTAGGACCATGGCTTGGGAGCTTACAGCTTGTCCTTGGCAACCACATCAGCTACATGTGCCTCCTTTGAAATCAAGTGTCCGGATGACCCATTCGCCCTGCCTGAGTTAGAGCCCATATGACCCATTCGCCCTGCCTGAGTTAGAGCCCATATTCTGCTCCTGGAAATACAGCCCAGAGCATTGAGCCCTCTTGAAATAGCTTCTTTATGATCTCTTCCCTTTCGTCTTGTGCCTCCTCATGTTTCAATCCAACAAAGTCTGTATACTAAGTGTCTTTCGGGCTCCTTTTAAATTCTGGTAGTCACTGATGATATAGCTTAAGCAGGTTGGTCTGAGGATTTAGTTCTGAGACATTCTCCCTCAGTGGTTCCTCCCCTTAGGGAGGAAGTTGACCAGATTGGGGATGCTCTGACCTATTGGGTCTTTTCCTGTGATGATCAAGTGCTTTACTTGGTGCAGATTACACCAGGTTTTATATAAACATCGAGGGCAGGAGAACTTTCCAGGGGCCTCAGGAATGTTTTTGCTTTTATTGGCTTTTCTCTAGACAACGTTGAGAAAATGTTGAAATTTTGCAAAGATGATTGATGCTTTCTTTCTCTTTACCTGCGTCCTGCGCACCTGAGAAGCCTCACCTATGACTTTAACATTTTTGTTAACGTTTGTAGAGTGAGTTGGTACTGGTGAAAGAACTGAAATGTGAAGTAGATGGAATTGGTAGATATTATAGGTCCCGAGACTCCAGCACCTGATAGCAAGGGCCAACTTCTAAAATAAAGTGTATTTTCAGACAGTCTCACTCTGGCCTAAGCTATTCTCTAACTCACAGTGATCTCCTGCTTCACCTTCCAAGTGCTGGGACTATAGGTGTGAGCCATGAACCCCATAGAGTTTAACTGTTTATTCAGTAAATTGCATATGGCCTGAAGGTGGGGGCCTTACCGAGGGAAGATTTATGGGCAATTCCCTTCCCAGTTTCTAGCTGCCTCTGAGAGTCTCATCTTACCTCAGTCCCAGAAGACCACCAAGACAGACTGATGGATCTTAGATGCACATAAGTGTACACATACACACACATCCCTACCTGCCAAAAGGGCATAGTCTTTTGAGTTAAGATAACTGTGTAAAAGTTTTTCATACATTATTAAAACAGGCCAAACTTTCACTGTAGAACCATGTTACTCTAAATGTTTTGTTAATTTACACTTGAGTTATATTTAATTTTCTGAGCTTATAAGAAGAATGTTTGCTTCTTTTAGATGATCTGGAAAATACTCAAAAGCAGAAGGAAAGCAAAACAGCCCCTTCAGACAAAGGGTTCCTGCTTGTTTGTGTTTGGCACTTTGTGTCTGTCTTGCTGGTTTTTTTGTTGTTGTTATAAACTTGTGTATGTTACTCCCAAAATTGGAATCAAGTGCATGCTACTGTCTATAGCATGTTCTTTTGTCTTAACAATGTAACATTCCTTGGAAGTTCCTTTGTCCTCTGAAGTTGCAGCTTTCTGGTAGCACTGCAGTGTTCTGTAGTATGCATGTACTCTATGGGGCTGGTTTTGAAGTGTAAATCAGGGTATTTGTACCCAGCTGTGAAGTCTGGTCATTCTATTAGCAAACTCTACTTCTGGGAATTCATTTTAGTTGAGAAGTAGGAACTTTCAATTCTTTTGATCTGAACTGACTTTACCCCTGCCCAAAAGGGAGTGCAACCACTCATTTGTTTCCCTCTTTGTAGAATAATATTGGGACTTAAAAAATAAGTCTCACTGTTCATAATTTTTTCCTGTGGGATAAATTTTGCTTTGACTGCTGTACAGTTAAACATTTCTTTCCTATTTCTGGGAAAATCAGTGGGCCTAGAATGTGTGTGCAGGATCTCATAGGATCATATTGTGGGATAGATCCCTGATCTTCTCTGGAAATTTTGGAGGATTAATTCATTCATAAATAAATTTAATTGTAGCCTTAGAAATCCTAACTTTCAAAAGTTGGCCATATTAAGAGACAGTTACACTAGAACACAAGATTTCAGGATGAATTTTAAAGTTAATCTGGTAACAAATTAGAAGCAGTACTGCTTTTTAATGGAGAAAACACCCAACAGCTCAGGAGCCCCAGTGGCTTACTGGAGTGAGCACAGCTGTTAACAGAAGAGGAAGCTGAAGCTGTTGGTCTGGCTTGGGCATTCTGAACAGTGTTCCTGTTAAGCTTCTAGTTACTAGTTTGGTTTTCTTCTATATAAAACTGGGCATCAGCGTACAATGCGTCTAGTTGCGTTAGAAACACTGCTTCCAGTCATGGGCCCTGCTAGTTGGCATCCCTAACTAGTCTCATATGGCTCATCCTAGTGAGGGAGACTACAGAGCCGCAGAAGATTGAGAGTAGCAGTTGTGTGTAAATGCAGAGTTGGTTCTCAAAGCTCATCTGGTTTTGTGCATCATGTGACCTGGCCTATGTCCTCTTAGTGTCTTCATTGTCTTCATAAGTGTGCAAGCAACCTCCTGATTGTGTATTTGCAAGTAATCACAAAGTGTTTCATCGCTATTTTGCTCATTTTAGAATATTGTGGGTAATGCTAGGCCTAAAGAAACAGATCACAAAAGTCTTTCATCGTCTCCTGAGAAGCGAGAGAAGTTTAAAGAACAGAGAAAAGCCACCATCAATGTGAAGAAAGACAAAGTGGAAAAAGCTTTAAAGACAGAAAAGCGGTCCAAACAGCCTGACAAAGAGGGAAAGCTGATCTCAGAAAAGGGCAAAGCGTCAGAGAAAAGCCTTCCTAAGAACGAGAAAGAAGATAAGGAGAACATTTCCGAGAACGAGCGGGAGTATTCTGGGGATGCCCAGGTGGAAAAGAAGCCTGAGAAGGACCTTGTGAAGAGTCCACAAGAGAACCTGAAGGAGCCAAAAAGAAAACGAGGCAGACCCCCTTCCATAACTCCTACTGGTGAGTCTCCCAAGCGGGCTCTGCAGTGCGTGATGGCGGTGTTCTTCTGTGGCCTTTGTGGTTCTTTACTCCTTCTGTACTTCAGTCCTTCGTGTTTGTGACTTTTGTGACTGGCTTGTGAGCTGAAAACAAATCATGCCTGTGGAGCTGAATTTCAGTGAGCTGTGTGTGTCCAGGTAGATATGTTGGGGGGTGTGGCCATGACTGAGCTGGGGTGGAAACATGAGGTTTCTGTGGAAGAGCCGAGGGAGCTGAGGCCTTCTCATGGTACCTGCTCACATCTGAGGAAATAATAACATCCTGATGGGCAGACATGAAAGAGACGAGGAGAAGACAGAAAGCTGAGGTTGCAAGGGTGAGAGGTACAGTGTGGTAGGGCACAGACTGATCCTGTGTAAGGCCCTGGGTTCAGGCCTTAGCGCGGAAACACACACATGTAAACATTGAGCCTGTGAGGGAGGCAAAGCTAGGGAGGCAAAGGCATATTTTAAGCTCTTAGTAGGCATTGCAGCTCACATCTGTGACAAGATGTGAAGCAGAGCCAGGAGGATCTTAGTTCCAGACTAGCCTGGGCTTCATAATGATACCCTGTCTCAAAAGATGTTTACTGATGCTGACATTTCAGTCTAAATAAAAAGATAATTTGGTTAATTAAACTGGTAAGTTATGGGTTCAGTATAGATGTAGGGAATAATATCCAATTATTTAAAGGAAATCTAAAACTCATAGGTAGGGGATCACAGTGAGTACAAGGCTAGCACGGGCTACAGAATGAGTGCCAGGTCAGCCTGTGCTAGAATAAAACATTGCCTCAAAAAGGAAAAAAAGAATAAGTTTGGAATTCTTTTAGAATAATCAAAAATGAAACAAGTTTTGATTTATTGGTAAGCTGAACACTCACCCTTCAGATGATTTGGTAGCATGAAGAGCACCCCTGTACCCCACCAGATGGAACCTAACTATAGCTGAATGCATTTGTGGTCTTTCCCTGCATGAACATTAGAAACTGAGCCTCTTCTCATTTTCACGCAGCATCTGTAATTTGTTTGTTGTTGTTGTCCTGGGAGCTGAGTGTAACCTTGCACACGATAAGCAAATGCTGTACTAGTTAGCTACATCTCTAGTTCACATGCTGTACTAGTTAATTAGCTACATCTCTAGCTCACAGTCTTTGTTTCTCATACAAGTTTAAACAGTTTCAGTAGACAATTTAAAATGTAAAATTCCATAGAGAAGATTTGTTTTGAAAACTAGACTAAGAGCCAATTCATTGTAGTCCTCATGGATATCTTTGTAAAGCTGAGCTCTGACTTTATAGGAAACCAGGTAATAGCCTGCTTTGTCTCTAGATGTGCCTCCCTTTTAAACAAACAAACAAACAGAAACAACAGCGGAAAAGGCCAGGTAAAGAGCTTGTTGTATATGCCTTATAACCGGAGGTTGGCTATCCAGAGCCCACATAAGGGCCAGATACTGTAGTACTTGTCTACAATCCTAGTTTACCCATCCTGGGAGATTTATTGGAAGCATGTGGGCCAGCCATCTTGTCATATACAGCAGGGATGACAAGAGACCCTGTCTTAAGGTATAAGGACCTGTGACCCTAGACTGTTTTCTGACCTTGACAATTGGTCTATGATATGCAGACACTTGCATTCACTCATCCACGTACATTCATGCACAGGAAAACATGTATTTCACACACACGCACGCACGCGCATAAAAATAAAATGATTTTTCAATACAAGGTTTCTCCATGCAGTTCTGTCTGTCCTAGAACTTACTCTGTAGACCAGTCTGGCCTCAAACTTAAGGATCCTCCCACTTTTACCTCAAGTGTTGGAATTAACGGTCTGTACCACCATACCTATCTGTCCTTTTTTGTTTTTCTTTTGTTAGTTGGCAGTGCTGGAGAAACCCAGGTCCTTCTGTGTGATAAGCAAGTGCTGTGTCTGCCCTTGACTTATACCTGTAGCTCTATATTCTTTATATTGACTACTTATTGAAATGTTTTTAGATGGATTGGTAAATAAAATATATTCTTAAACTTAATTTCATCTTTTAAAATTTCTTAATATGATTGCTTAAAAATTTAGTTACATGTACATTTAGTTACATTTGATGTTCTCATTGTATTTCTATTGGACAGCATTGTCCTTAAATTTAGTTGCTGTCAAAAAAAGAAAAAAGAAAAGAAAATTGTAGTTGCTGTCTTGATTGGCTTGTGAGAAAGAATTAAACACCAATATCCACAGCCTACATGATCCCTGATGAACTGCCCTGCATTGAAAGTGGTATTAGCTGTACAGTGTTCTGAGGGAACTGAGGAAATACCCTGTGTCTTCCAGACAAAGAATGGAGAACGAATTGGGACAATCTAGAGGTTTAAACATCCCAGGTAGTGCACCATCTTCAGAGGGAGTGAGTGTGAGGCAGGCTTCACCCTTCTGCTGCAGTTGAACCCAGAGTTTGCTCACACCAGGCCAATGCTTATGGCCACTCTATATCTCTAGACCCTAGAGCAGGCATTCTTTTGAAAGCTGGAAAAAGACAGTTGTGCGGGAAGAAAAAAGATGGAACGTGTGAACTGGTAGAAATCAGACTTGTCTACAGCTCAGTTTTGCTCTTCCTGCTGTAGCTTGGAGCCTTTGGAGTATGTACTGAGGTATCTGTTTCTCAGGTGACAGACTCTCTGGAGCCATCCACAGCTTCACACCTTCCTGCATTCATTTATTGCTTTTGTAAGGATGTGGTTTCATACCAGATAGACACATTTAATAGAGAGGGAAATTTCCTGTTAACTGAATTTGGGCATCTAAGGACAGGTTGAGCTTGTGCTTTCCTGCCCTCCTGGCTGTCAGCACCAGTGTGGAGATGCTGGGCTCCCAGATGAGGTGTTCTGGGGAGAGTTAGGGAAATACTCAGGTTCTCTGTAGGTACCTGTTTATATGTGGTATCAAAAGGAAAAGAAGGCTTGTGTGGTGTTTTATACAGAGTTCATGCACCCTTAGGAAACTAAGGAGGATGAGTTCTTTGACCCAGGGGAGCCCATTGCACAGATCTGATTGGGAGCATAATCTGAGCTATGTACAGCAGATTGTTTGTGTTTATGTTTAACTTGGAATATGTGTGATCCAAGTTTTCGCCACTCGAAATAGAATAATGTTGATATGTTGGGAAGATTGAATATAGCAAGAGCCAAGAGAGGGGTTTGTCTCCTCAGAGCTCTGTTCTATGTCTCCTTCTGCCTCTGACACAGCCACACTGGAACTGCAGATTGTACATGGATCTCTTCTCTTTCCTTTGGTTTGTTTCCTATCCAGTTTCCCGTTCCAGTCCTCTTCTGTATTCTTTTGCCTCCTTAGATTCCTGAGTCCTGCCTTCCTGCTGGGCTCCCTGGTCTTTTTCTGTCTCTTTTGAGATTTCCATCTTTCAGATTTGAGGAGAGCTTCTTATGTTTTAGTAGAGACTGCAGCACTAACCTGCTGAGTTAGTGATCCACAGCAGTTCTGGCTTTCATTTAGATCTTCTGAAAAAGCAAAACAAAATCAACCACCTAGAACCAGTGACAGCTGACTTAGCCTGAGACATTGAAAACAGGAACCAAGCCCTAATGCATGATGCTCATTTTAGCAATGAGCCTGCATGGTGAGTTTTCTAAGTACTGGGTAGGTCAGGGTTTGTTCAGTTTTAGTTCTTTTCTTATTCTGTTGTGTCAGCAGGTTTTGAAAAGATTTGATGCTCAAAATGCCTGAAGGAGTCCTATATGGTGGTATAAGCCTGTAATCCCAGCACTTGAGGGGTCAGGGGTCATTTTTGGCTACACAGAGAGTTGAAGGCCACCTAGACTGTATGTGAGATCCTGTTTCTTTCTAATTCCCCTCCCCAAGACTTCAGGAATCTTATTGGTAATAACTGTCTGTAACCCCAGCACTCAGGAGCTAGAGGCAAAAGAATCAGGAGTTTAAAGTCATCCCTCAATGTATATACCAGCTTGGGCTTTTTACTACACTAATTTTATCTTCTCCTAATAAAGCAAGACTATAAGAGCATGTTCAGTAGTGCATGCCTGCAATCTCATCTTCTCCAGAGACTGAGGCAGGAGGATTTCAAATCCCAGACTACTATGGGCAACTTAGCAAGAAGACACTGTCCTTCCCTTTTCTCTGTCAAGAGACTTTTATAGTGTTCACACATGTTTTTAAGAGGTTGTATTGGAGTGTGGTATTTTAAAGAGAAGGTTTAGAGTCTCTGGGTCTTAGACAAGCCCACAAAAAGATCAAGGAAGTCAGTCTACAGAGTGCCACCGTCTTCCTGTCCTGTTTCCCGTTCTAGTCCAGATAGGAAAGGAAGCAGTTTCTCACTCATTCCATTGTCTTGTCTTACCTTAAGGGTGACTGTTGGTTTTCAGGGTTTAGTAATGTATCTGAGATATATGAGGATGTCTTCTCTCTTTCTCTTTGTATGTAAGTACATGTACATATATATTTTTATTTGTATAAAGATGCACAATTAGGCACGAAGAAGTTATATATTTCTGTGTGCTTTGTATATATTACAGCTGTGGATTCAAACTCTCAAACTTTACAACCAATAACATTGGAATTGAGAAGACGGAAAATATCAAAAAGAAGTGACACCCCATTAAAGCGTCCCCGACTTGACAAAACTTCATGTGAGTCCTCAGTTTATGTATATGTGGTTAGAATTTGATAAGTTACTTGGGTCAGCTTCTGTGTCTGTCTGTCTGTTTCTTACAAGCACTAATGACTGTCTTTGAATACATAAGCTAATGTGACTGGAATGTGATTGAGGCAGTAGTTTTTGCTAGAAGCAACAGGATCGTACTTGTGGTGGGCTCAGTGATAGCATATCTACTTCCATAAAGTATATTAGGTTTGGATTCCTTCAGAAGTATATAGCCTGCTCTACTAAGGATGGACTTCATGTGGGGAGAAAAACTTCAGCCAGGCATAGTGGCTCACATACCTTCAACCCTAACACTAGGGGTTCAGAGGGAAGCTGACCTCTGTGAGTTTAAAGACATCCAGGTCTACATAGAGAGACCCTGTCTGAAAAACAAAGAGAACATTAATACTATTTTTTGAGTAGAGAAAGCATGTTGACCTTAAAAAGGATTTGTGATGGCTTTTAAATAAGGTTCTCATAAGCCATGGTTGACTTTGGGAGTCAGCACTCGGTCCTTTCATGTTGGAAGTTCCAAAATAGAGCTATGGTCAAGATTTGCACATACCTTAGCACGTCTTCTAAGTCTGTGTTCTTGACATTTGGTTGTAAGCTCTCTCTAGCACAGACTATGAATTTTTAAGGTAAAATTCCTTCCTAGCAGAGGTTTCACTTTTACTGTAAGCTAGGAAAGGAGGTCAGTCAGAAATTGCACAAGTCTCTATAGGAAACCCCTTGTAGAATTGACCAGCTCAGAAGTCCATGTAGGTGAAAAAGTCTTTCTTCCTGTTGGTCTCTGAGTACAACTCTATTAATGGTTTACAGCCCAGGAACAGTCAAAAAAACGCTCTGAAAACAGTGACAAAGACTTATCCAGGAGACGGTCCTCCAGGCTGTCCACTAATGGGACCCGTGAGATCCTAGATCCTGACTCGATTGTACCTGATCTGGTTCATACAGTTGATGCAAACCCTCTACAAGACAAATCACCCAGTGCCAAGGAATCTGCTGAAGGTAAGTCAGTGTCTGTTTTGGAATTATTTGGTCAGCCTAGTGCCTGTCTACTAAGAACCAATCTAGATTCTTCTGTATTGGCTTCTGTGTTAGATTGGAGTGTGTGTGTGTGTGTGTGTGTGTGTGTGTGTGTGTGTGTGTGTGTATGTATGTATGTATGCATGTTATATATTTTATTATATACATTCCATTCCATATATTTTGTGTATAGGGCTGGAGAGAGAGCTCAGTGGCACTTGCTGTTTTTTCAGAAGAACCAGATTCAGTTTCTAGCACCCAAGTTAGGTGGCCCACAACCACCTATAACCTGTTCCAAGGAGATCTGTCATGGCCTCTCAAACCCTGCATGCATGTGCACAGATGAACTTGCAGGCAAAACACACGTGCACCACTGAGTGTGGTTATGCACACCTTTAATTTCAGTACTGGAGAGGCAAGCATAGTTAATGGTTTCCAGGCCAACTAAGGCTACAAACAAACAAACCCCACCAAAACCCATCCACACTAAATAAAACTGAATCTAATAATAACTTGTAAAAAGTATATGTGTAGCTGTATGTGCATGCAGCTACTTACAGGTCCAAAAGAGATTGTCAGATTGCCTGGAGCAGAAGTTATAGGTGGCTGCGAGCTGTCCAATGTGAGTTCTGGGAACTTAACTAAGGTCTTCTACAGCAATAGCATGTGTGAGCTCTTAACTACAGAACCATTTCTCCAGTCCCACCGTGGATTGTATCAACGATGTTGCTGCAGTGCTCAATACCGGCTTGCTCTTCCCTGATGGAGTGGATGCATTTGTGCTTGGCTTTGCTTCTTGTTCCATGTTGTGGGTTAGGCTGGAGGCACATGGCGTGTTTCTCTCTCTGCCTTTTTGATGCTACCTTGCTTCATCTGTGCATTTGCTGACCTTTCACTTTAATCCAATTCTTTGAGGAACTTACAGCCCTGGTTGTATGGGTGGAAGGCTGTTTCTTTCTTTAAAAAAGTACCATTTTATTTAATTTTTTAGCATGTATGTATGTATGTACATGTGCCATGGTACATATGACTAGAAGATAACTTGTCAGACTGTATTCTCTCTTGAGAGGGTAGGTACTGGAGTTTAACTACAGATTCTCTGGCTTAGAAGCATCTTGCCACCCCTCTTTTAAAAAGCTGTTTGGTTTTTGCTGGTTTGTTTGCTAGTTAATTTGTTTGTTTTGAGGTAGGATCTCACTTTGTAGCTCTAGTTCACCTGGAACTCATTGTGTAGATCAGGTGAGCTTCACACTCACAGGGGTCTACCCGCCTCTGCCCTTTCAAGTACTGGGATGTATGCCACCAATCTTGGTCCTTTTTTCTTTTGGTTTCCTTCCTTCCTTCCCTCCTTCCTTCTTTCCTTCCTTCCTTCCTTCCTTCCTTCTTTCCTTCCTTCCATCTAGCCATCATCTATCTATCTATCCATTCTGTTTCTGTGACTTTCTTTCTTTTGTTCATTCATTCTTTTTAATGTGTCTGTTCTAATGTCTGCAGAATGGGATCGGATACCCTGGATTTGCAGTTAGAGGTAGTTTTGAACCACGTAACATGGGTGCTGGAAAGTGTGTTTGAATCTTCTGCAAGGGTGGCACACAGTCTGACATCTGAGCCATCCATCCTTCTAGCCCACTGAAATGTGTTATTCTCTAAGGTGTTGCTGGCTTTCTAGTTAGTCTGTTTTGGAACTCTTCACTTCCTGATTGTATACATATTTGTTTCCCAAGCATTCATTCTTTATTTCTTCCTCTAGGTCAGTTGAAGTCCCCATTGGATGCTGGCCAGGTCTCTTCTGCATTAACTTGCCACCTCATTGGGGATGGACTGGGGGCTACAGACTTGGAGTTGAACTGCAAGTCAATGGGAGAGAACACGATGAAAACGGAACCCGTGTCTCCTCTTGCTGAGGTGCAGGAAGTTTCAACTGTTGAAGGTGTGTGTGTGTGTGTGTGTGTGTGTGTAGAATTAACTTAGTCATGCTTTATGTGTATGCTTGGGGCTTTTACTTTGCAAGTTTTTTTTTTTTTTTTTTTTTTTTAAGATTTATTTTATGCATATAAGTACACTATTGCTCTCTTGAGACACACCAGAAGACCGCATCAGATCTCATTATAGATGGTTGGTTGTGAGCCACTATGTGGTTGCTGTGAATTGAACTCAGGACCTCTGAAAAAGCAGTCAGGCTCCCAACCATTGTGCCATCTCTCCAGCCCACTTTGCAAGTTTTTATAAAGTGCTTGTTTCAATAATTTTTTTTCTGTCTTAATATTTAAAGGCCTCCACAACTGTACTCTTCACATTACAGAGACAGAAGTAGAAACATTGGAATAAGTTCGAAGCCAGCCTCATTTCTAGAGTATCACAGTGAGGAACAGAAAGCCCTGATTCTTTTCGTGTGTGTGTGTGTGTGTGTGTGTGTGTGTGTGTGTGTGTGTGAGAGAGAGAGAGAGAGAGAGAGAGAGAGAGAGAAAGAGAGAAAGAGACAGAGAAAGAGACAGAGAAAGAGACAGACTCTCAATATGATGGTTGCCCTGGATGTCCTGGAACTCTCTATGTAGACCAGGATAGCCCTGAACTCGCAGAGCTCTGCCTGCCTCTGCTTTCTCAGGGCTAAGATTAATGCTATACTCCATTCATTTCTGATTTTGTTACCATATTCCCTTTTGGTATTTTGGCTAGGGAGTTACCAATTTTATTGATTACTTCAAAGAAGTATCCTGTTTAGTTTCTCTTGTTTTGTTTTAAAAGGTTTCTCCTAGCTTTCTAGAATTTTATAGTTGTTCTAACAGTCATCTTTTGTGTGTGTGTGTGTGTGTGTGTGTGTGTGTGCGCGTGCGCGCGCTGCCCATTTGTTCATTTGATTGGGAGATGTTATATGCAAGCTCCAGACTTTATTCTGAACTATCTTCTTTGTGAATGTTCTGCCTGTGACATGGAACAAAGAACAGACTCCTGTGGGGTTTCAACCCGTAGCTGTCACCAACATAGTCTTGATGACTGGTGTCTGTTTTAAAAGTGAACAGAAAGGTCCTTGTCACTGGAGTTCTAGAAGCTAATAAGTGGTACACTGGTAAGTTAAGTAGGTCTGTTTAGCACAACACCCAGAAAAGTTCTATCCTTCAAACTTAGGGTTTTTTTGTTTTGTTTTGTTTTGTTTTTTAATGCTTTTTGTTTGTTTGAGACGGGGCCTACTATCCCTAAACAATTTTTCTATCTCAGTCTATGTGTACTGGGATTGCAGGCATAATCTCCATACCTTGTTCTGTTTTCTTAAACAGAGTCACATATGTATAATCATTTTACTTTTGGAAGTTGTGTCTGTCCAACAGAATGGATAATCAAAATGTGGCGTCCAGAAACCCTTATTGGCTAAGCCATATGTACTGGCTGCGGAGGAACTGAACTCAGAACTCACTCTGAGCCCTTTCTGTGTGCCAAAAGAGTTCTAGCTGTTCAGTTTACAGAGATTCATGGTCTTAGTGCTTAGGCAGGGTTGGAAGAAGGGCCTTGGAAGGTGGGTGGCAGGTAGACATTTGGAGGTGGAGACAAATCACTATGTAGCCCACGAGACTATCAGATATGTGGTTTCTGATTTAATTGCAGGCTTCCTAAAGTAGGTTAAGGCTGAGCAAGGAAGTTACTTTCAGTCTGAGCCATTTGCTTTGAGGAATCTGTTTAGTTCTTGACTTTCAAGTTAATCTAACTTCACAGCAGACAAAGAAGCAACTCAGCCAAAATTATGGATTGTTAGTTTGATCCCACATCCTGCCCTCCTTCCCGCTGCTGCTGAACTGCCGACTGCTGAGAACACAATGAGAAAGAAGACAGCAGAGTGCTGCCTTGAGGAACTTGGTACAGTGAGGGGCAGGCCAACCTCTTCCCAGGCACTTGTCACAGTAGTGTGTCCACTCCGAGAAGGGGCAGCATGCAATAGGTGATCAGGACTTGGGAAAGGCGGTCACCTTTGGAATTCTGTAGCTAAAAGGGAAAGATATGTTGTCCTTGAAGCAGAATACTATTCATGGGCTTTGTTTTGGAACAAGGGCTTTGTGGGAATACAGATGATACAGAAAGATTGCTGGGAAGAAGGCTGCTAAAGATACTCGAGCCTTACATAAGTGCAGGAGCAGCTCAGTCACTTGGTAGTGATTATTATCCAGGCTACTGCCACAGCCTTAGTGTTTCTAAACCTGGATGGAGTCATGCCCTGAGAAATCTATGAGAGACTCCTAGGCAGCTGTTGGAGACAACCACACATCAAGTTCAGAAATGGCTGGCAGCTGGACCTCCCAAAGCGCAGCCCAGGCACCAGGGGCAGCACTGCCATCTTGTGGAATAGACCTTCAGTGCTCTTTTTTGGTTTGTATGTATGCAGAAATTTATATTCTGGTTAAGAGCCAGGAAGTATTCACTGGAACCAGATGGGTGGTGGTCAGGGGACAGCCTTGTGAGTCACCTTCTCTCCTTCAACCTTTTATGTGTTTTGGGAATTAGAATCATATCGTTGGGTGTACACAGCAAGTACCTTTACCCACCAAGCCATCTTGTTGGACGTCTAGATATTTTTCCTGAGCATAGACAGACATGTGTATATGTGTACGTATGTGTATTATCTTTTTTTAGTGCAAAGGACTGAACCACAGATCACTCCTCCTGATAGCACACTCTGCTACTGAGCTATACACCCAGCTATGCCTTTTTCTTGTATAGTGCTAGATTGAACCCAGGGCTTTGTATAAGCCAAGCAAGGGTTTACCACCAAGTTAGCACCCTTAGCCCTGTGTACATTTTTAAGCAAGTTTCATTTGAAATTATCTCAGGCCCTTGAAAATGTTGTAAATATAGAACAAAGAAGAGGAACATGTTGGCTTACATGTGCGTAATGCCAGCACTTGGGAGGCTAAGACTGGAGGGTCACCATGAGTTTGAGACTATCCTGGGCTACCCAGTGAGTTCAAGGTCAGTCTAGGCTACACAGTTTGTTCAAGGTATGGGGCACAGAATGAAATCCTGTCTGAACATCAACAGCAGTTAGTAGGTGGGATTTCGGTGATTTCCTTCTGTGGGAAGGGAGTGTGGTGAGGGAGTGTGGTGGAGTGACAGCTGACAGGATAGAAGTGGTACAGACAGACACCAAAGAAGCCACCTAGTAGTATAGGGGCTTTTCAGGTGTTCAGCAGTCTCTATAAATCGGCTAAGTTTTGGAAGTTATGTTTAGTGCTTCCCATAACTTCAGTTAACTCAGTCATTCTGGATTTCTTAAGGGGTTGAAGACCTATAGTCTCATAGCCAATCCTGGCTATTTACTTTGAGAGAAAAGATCTGAGTAGATGGTTTTCAGCTGACATTCATTCTAAAGCTAAAAAAGCCAGGATCAAAGTAAGTGTTTTAGTTAGAAGAGATGACAGAGGTTCTGGTTAGTCAACAAAATGATAGACTGGGTATTAGGACTATCTTGTACCTCACTGGTACAATTAGGAATAAGTATGCTCTAATTGTATTTTGAGAGAAAAGTTTTACTTTAACAGGAAGAGTGATATGTAGGAGGAGCTAAGTGGAAAGGAGTACTGAGAGGAAGAGATGGAGCAAGGAGAGAAGATGAAGAAGAGGAGAAGCTAGGTGATGAGAAAGAGAAAGAGAGAGGGGGCATGGAGGCAGATGTTCACATGTCTCCACCAGTCAAAGATAGTTTTTATATCTAGGTTGGGTATTGGGTTACGCTTCTGATTGAGCATTACCAAACTTATAAATCCTTTGATTAACATTAAAAAAAAATCGTATAAAAGCAAAAAGGAAAAGGGGGGTCATGGGACAGGGGTGTTCTAGGGAGGGGAAATGTGGAAAGGGGATGGCATCTTAAATGTAAATAAAATATAAAATAAAATTTAAAAAAAAAAAAAAGAAGAAGAAGCCACCTAGACCTCCTCAAGTCGGTTCTTCTCCTCTGGCAGCCCCTGTGCTCTTTGTAGTTGGGGTGGGGGGCGGGGAAGCATACAAGCGAGAATGTGTGTGTTTAAGCCTCCCTTTATAGCCCCCAGCCAGCCACAAACCATTGCCCTGCTTCCGTCCTCAGGTACTGGGGTTGCAAGCAGATGCCACCACATCCAACTCCTTATTGTATCTGTTCTCCTAGTATACCTGGTTCTAAAGTTGACAGGAAAAAAGCACAATGCTCCTTTATAATTTTTAATTAATTTTGAGATAGGGTCTCTTGTATCCCATGTTGTCCTGGAACTTGTATAGGTGAAGATATCTTCAACTCCTGATCCTCCTGTCTTTTTTCCAGTGTGCTGGGATTGTGGGCCACCAAAGCTTAGTTTATTTAGTGCTGGGAGCTGGACTGAAGGCTTTGTGCAAAGCAGCCAGTCAGCTGTCAACTGAGCTGGACCCCCTGCCACCCTTAACACTTGGTTTATGTTAGACAGGGTCTCAAATCTGCAGTCCATGTTGCCCTTAAACTCATGGCAAACCTCCTGCCTCAGTCTCTAAGTGCTGAGGTTATAGACTTGAGCCATTAAACCTGGCTCTTTCATTGTATTCTTTTCTGGGGATGGTATTGGTTTTTCTTTTTTTCTCTCTCTCTTTTTTTTTTCTTTTTTTGGGGTTTTTTTTTCGAGACAGGGTTTCTCTGTGTAGCCCTGGCTGTCCTGAAACTCACTCTGTAGACCAGGCTGGCCTCGAACTCAGAAATTGGCCTGCCTCTGCCTCCCAAGTGCTGGGATTAAAGGTGTGTGGCACCCCTGCCTCTTTTCTGGGGATGGAACTACAGCCTTGCATGTGTTAGGCAAGTACTTTAGCTATCCCCTATGTATTCTGTTTCATGGTTGGTTAAAATTACGTGATCTAGGCCTGAGATATAGTTTGCTTGGTAGCGTGTTTGCTTTGCTTGAAGGAATCCTGGTTTTAAACCTCAGCACCACATAAACCAGATACGGTAGTACACACCTGTCATCCAGCACTCAGGAGGATCACAAGTTCATGTCCAGATTATATATTTCATAAAGAAAAAGTTACATCTCTCATGGTGGTGGAACTCCTTTAAATCTCCAGCATTTGACAGGCAGAGGCAGGCAGATCTCTGAGTTTGAAGCCAGCCTGATCTACAGAGTGAGTTCTAGTACAAGGATAACCCAGAGAAACTTTGTCTTGAAGAATCAAAAATCAATAAATAGATTAATTAAATTAAAAAATGAAATTATATGGCATTTCCATTTTAACATTTGGGTGGTATTTTGAATTGAAATCTGTTTGGTTATTCTTGGATTGTTTTTCATTGCTTCAGAGTAGAGACAGTTACTCTTTCACAGACCTGTAAAATACATTGTTATAGTATTATTATGGTATCATTGCACAGAACATGTCAGAAGCTATGAATGCACAGGGCCACATGCTTTCTTTGCCCACAAAGATCCCAACTTGGTTAGATCTTGGTGCTGAGGCAACACCAGACAGTGAGGAGTGGTTCAATTCATCTGGCTGGAGAAGTGGTAGGTAACAGGATCCAGCAGCAGATGCTAAGTGCCAGCCACGAGATACAGTGTGAAGTCATTGTGCTGGCGGTAGATGGCATGTGATCCCTGCCAGAAGGGGCCATCTGGATTCTTCCCACATGCTGTGTGAGCTGGGATTGCATGGAAGTGAAGACTGGGCTAAGCCAGGGAAGGATGGCAGGCAGAGGCACAGAATGAGCAGAGGTGTGAGCTGTGAGCACATGAATTATTAGTCACTGGGGCCAAGTGGCATTGGAGGCCAGAACTGAGGCTTTGTTGTTCCGTAAGGATTTTGAAAACAAGGTGCTGAGGGCCCAGAATTAGGCCAGTCTGAGTATTATGAATGTCATCTACCTGAGGTTTTGAGATATTGGCAGTGGAAATACAAAACGAGATTAAAGTAGGTCTAGCATTTTTCTTGTTGTTATGTTTTTTATGCATGCGAGTATTGTGTCTGTATCTGTGTGTGCACCAGGTTCATGCCTGGTATCCTTAGAGGCCAGAAGAGAGCTTCAGAACTCCTTGGATATAGGAGTTACAGACTGTTGTGAGTGACCACATGGTTGCTGAGAATTGTACCCAGGACTCTGGGAGAAAGCAGCCAGTGGTCTTAACTGGTGAGAGGTTTGCTCTGGCCCCCAAAATAGATATTAAGCAGTTAAAGGGCTGGGGGTGGGGTGCTGTTCAGTCATGCATGAAACTTGGGGTTCAACTCCCTAGCACTGTAGGAGCAAGATGAAACAATAAAAATGCCAACCTTGTTTAAAAGCTTTTTTGACGTATGAGATAGTATGCATGCATGCATGTGTGTGTGTGTGTGTGTGTGTGTGTATGTATGTATGTATGTATGTATGTATGTATACTATAAAGGAAAAGTATAAAACATTGCCCATGTATATATGATTTATAGCAGTACTAGCCTCCAAAGAGCTGAATGCTGCCAACAGCCAGGAAGCTCTGGCTCTCTCCCCAGAAGACACAGATCAAAACACAGACCCAGCCAAACCCTTGCGTGCTCTGCCTACAGGAAGGAGTTCAGATGGCCCTGGTTCTTTTTTTTTTTTTTTTTTTGGTTTTTCGAGACAGGGTTTCTTTGTGTAGCCCTGGCTGTCCTGGAACTCACTCTGTAGACCAGGCTGGCCTCGAACTCACAAATCCACCTGCCTCTGCCTCCCAAGTGCTGGGATTAAAGGCGTGCGCCACCACCGCCCTGCTGGCCCTGGTTCTTGATGAATACGCCTACACATAGGCCTGATTTCTATATTACATGTCTAAGGGAAATAAGGCCGCAGATCCACTCTGCATTCTCTGTTACAGTGATTTACTTCAAACACAGAGGCTTTGAACATTCTTATTTCCTCATAGTGTCGGAGGTTCAGCCAGAGGTTGTCCAGGCTGGGCTCCTATCTAAAACTTTCTGAAGAGGACCTCAGCCTTTAGCTGCTGGAAAGTTATGACTGAAAGCCTCAGTATTTCACTTGCACTTCCGTGTCATCTGTGCATTGGCCTCTGGGAAGTCACCCAGAACCTGGCCTGTGTTGTTAAACCAACAGAGACTGTCTTCTAGAACTTAAAGCCTTACAAACAGGCCAACTTTGTTAGAGATAACTCACAGAGGTTGCTCAAACTTGAGGAATTACATAAGGGGTGAACACCATTAGGCTTGTGGGAGCCCAACTAGCGGGAATCCCAACTCTTTGATGCCAGGAGTTGAAGATTTATAATGTTTGGATCATCCAAGTTTACTCCTGCACACACTCTGACTTCTTAGCACCGCCATCTTTGATTGAAAAGAGCTTTTGGATTGTCTGACTAGGGGCTTTGTCCTAGAGACATATGGCAGGTTCTTTTCCCTAGGGAGTTTTCTTGCCCACATGAGCCTGTGTGATCCTGGCACTGCCATCCCTCAGAGGCACTGAGGTGCCAGGCTTGCTTGTCTTGGCAATAAGCTATCCCACCTTCTGCTCAAATACAAAAAAGAGTCAGGGATTTTGATCTGGGGACAGTTTTCTTTCTCTCTCTCTCTCTCTCTCTCTCTCTCTCTCTCTCTCTCTCTCCCTCTCTCCTCCCTCTCCTTCTCCCTCTCTCTCTCTCTCTCTCTCTCTCTCCCTCCCTCCCTCCCTCCCTCTCTCTCTTCTCTCTTTCTTTTTGTTATTGCTCTGTTTGTTTTACTTTTTTTCTTTTTTCCTTAGCTGACTTCATTCTCTTTCTGGAAGTTTGCTGGAGTGGTAGACTGTCAGGTCCTGTGTGTCCTGATTTAAGTAGAGAGTCAGACCACACTTCTCTGTTTATAAATAAGGAGATAAATGATCAGGCTACCAGTAGTCAGTATATAAAGATGAAATTGAATTGGCTCCGGAAACCATCAAGCGTAGAATGGTTGTTTAAACTTGGCCTGTAGCTTCCCTTAGCTACTGGGCTACTCTTTCATTGACTTGAGTAAAGATCTAAGACTATCTAGCCAGGTGGTGTTAGCACCCCTTTAATACTCAGGGGGCAGAGCCAGGTGGGTCCCTGAGTTTGAGGTTAGCTTGGACTACAGATTTTTGGATAGCTAAGACTATACAGAGAAACTATGTCTAAAAAAACAATACCACCAAAGTCTTAAAAATATATAGATTTGTGCAGTAAGAATTACAAAGTCCTTGGTGGGCATTTTGGTGCAGGCTCTGATCCCAGCATTTGCAAAGTAGAGGAAGGAAATATGAAGTTTATAGGTAGCCTAGCTTACATAGTAAGAACTTATCTCAAAGAAACAAAGTTGCTCAAAAATTTTACTAAGGTTTTAGGCTAAAATAATTAGGTGGAGTTTATTAGGGATAACTGCAGTTTACCATATAGTTTTGTGCTGGCTACTTTTATATGAACTTGACACAAGCTAGAGTTATGAAAGGCAGGAACCTCAACTGAAAAAAAAACTCTTCACAATATTGGGCTATACACAAAGCCTGTGGGGCATTTCCCTCCCCCGCCCCCCCCCCCCCCCCCCCCCCCCCCCCCCCGCCGCCGCCACTCCCCTTGTTTTTGGTGTGTTTGTTTCAGGACAGGTTTTTCTCTGTGTAGCTCTGGCTGTTCTGGAACTAGTTCTGTAGACCAGGCCACCTCAAACTCAGAGATCCCCCTGCCTCTGCCTCCCCAGTACTGGGATTAAAAGCTCACACCACCACCGCCCCAGACATTTTCTTGGTTAGTAATTGAAGGCAGAGAGCTCAGCCCATGGTGGGCAGGGCCACACCTAGGGTAGGAACACCTAGGGTGGGAACACCTAGGGTGGTGCTTCCTGGGTTCTGTAAGAAAGCAGGCTGAACAAGCCAGTACGCAGCACCATGCCATGACCTCTGCATCAGCTCCTGCCTCCAGGTTCCTCACTGTTTGAGCTCCTGTTCTGACCTCCTTTGATGATGAACAGTGATATAGAAGTATAAGCTGAATAAACCCTTTGCTCCCCAAGTTTCTTTTTGGTCATGGTGTTTCAAAGCAGCAATAGTAACCCTAAGACAAGTTTCAGAAAACTCTGGGAGAAAGTTGAGAGGCATTTTGTGACCTTTTTGCTATTTGTGGAGGCAGACATTACCTAAATCTCCCAGAATGTTTATCCCAGACCCTCCCTCCTTAGACCTTTATTTTTTATAGAACCCATTCTTAGAGGAGATGTCATATGTATTTTATAGCCTGCTGACCTCTTTGCTATCCATCAGAGACCACACTAGATTCTAGTCTTTTAGCTATAGAACCCACGTTCATGGTCACATGTACTTGTAAAGGAGCTTCTAAGTAGTCACACCATAAGCTTTATTGTGCACCTGGATTTGGAATGATTGTTGCCTGGAAACCTTTCTCCAAATTGTACTGTGTTTTAACTGACAATATCGCCTGGTATTAGACTCCCAAAGTCTGATCCAGGTTGACTAAGTCAGTCTGAACTGACTTTTCATTCTCATCTCTTCTCTGGTCACTACCTGCATGGACACTTGAAGGGTCCCCTGAGTCAAATCTAGGGTTTTATGCATGCTAGGTAAACATTCTACTACTGAGGTGCATCCCCAGTCCTAATCCATATTAAAAAAATACAATGGGGCTGGAGAGATGGCTCAGCAGTTGAGAGTACTCACTGTTCTTGCAGAGGTACTGGATTCCATTCCTAGCATCAACATGGTAGTCCACAACCATTTGTAACTATAACTCCAGTTACAAAGGATTCAACTCCCTTTTCTTGCCTCTTTGGGGCATGAACATGGTACACATGAATCATGGAGTACACACACACACACACACACACACACACACATTTTAAAGCCCTGCATGGTGGCACATGCCTTTAATCTCTACTCAGAAGGCAGAAGCAGGTATGTTTGAGGTCAGCCTGGTCTATATAGCAAGTTTTGGAACAACTTGGACTACATCGAGATTCCCCTCCCAAAAAATGTTTACTGTCCCAATAAAAAACGCTCTCCTAAAACAAAGGTAATGATTCTGCTGCGTCTGCACACTAGGAGTTCTGTGGTTTATATAGGAGTTCACGTTTTTAGAAGTATGTAGACAAAACTAAGGGCTTTACAGAGTAATCTGTCCCCTAGCCTGGATTCTCAAGAGGTAATTGGAGAAATAAGTTCACATTTGGTTGATAATTACATGTTAAGTGTTTCCTGCACGATTCATGTGTGCCATGTTCATGCCTGGTACGTCTTCCGTGTATTCATCTACTTCGTGCACAGGTTATCTTTAACTTTTTAGCTCTTTGGAATTGATGGCATTTGTCACTTTTGTAGGCAAGAAAGAACCAGATTGACTTCTGTAGCTTAGACATGTCTCTAAAGAGCTGACCTGGTGTGACTATCTAGTGAGGAGGATGCAGGGTGCCCCTGGAGAAAGGGAACAACACACTTCTCTCTTGTTTTGCTTAATTCCAGAAAAGCTGCTCATTAGCACAAAACAGTCGTGTAGAGCAATACCAGCCTGTATTCATTGTGTCCTAAAGTGCTGGGCAGCCTTCTTTCTAAAAGGCTCTTGATGGGTAATTTACTCAGATCTCAGTAACTCAGTGATGCCATTGCCTTTATAACTTCACTCTGCACATGTGCAAACTGAGGTGAGGGAGTAAGCTGGGCATCCAGAGTTTGAAACAAACCATCCAGCTGTGAAGCCCACCCACCACTGCATAGCCTCTTCTGCTTGCTTATGTAGCTGGCTAGTGGGTGTCCAAGTGTGCAGTTTCATTTGTTTTGGGACAGGGTCTCCTGAATCCCAGATGACCATGAACTCCAGATGTTGCTGAGGCTAACTTTGAACTTCCAGTTCTCCTGCCTTTACATCCTAGTGCTAGGTTACAGGTGTGCACCACCTCCAGTTATACAGTGCTGAAGCCAAGTCAGGGCCGTGTGCAGCTAAGCAAGCCCCCTGCCAGCCAAGTCACCACGTGAGCCTCTTGGTTTTTATGTTTAATTCCAAGAACTTATGTGGTGGCTTACAACTGTAACTCTAGATCCCAAGTGCAAAGCACAGGTCTCAAGCTTGTATGTGATATACAAACCTACCTGCAGAAAAAAACTACATAAATGAGAAGTTTTTGTGGTTCAACCTAATAGGTTCAAGAGGAGGAAATTCCAGAGAACCTGGGGTGTGCTTGTGAGGCAAGAAGTCTTTTTTTTCCGGGGGCGGGGGGTGATTCAAGACAGGGTTTCTCTGTGTAGCCCTGGCTGTCCTGGAATTCACTCTGTAGACCAGGCTGGCCTCGAACTCAGAAATCTGCCTGCCTCTGCCTCCCAAGTGCTGGGATGGAAGAAGTCTTTTTGATTTGTGTGTTGTTTTTTGTTTTGAGTCAAGACTGGGTCTCAAGACCAGATTGGCCTCCTGCTTGTGGAGATCCACCTGTCACTGTTCCTAAGGCTGGTGCTATTGTTTTAATTTTTTTTTTTTAATACAGAATTTTAGTGCTGGATCTGATGGCTCATGTCCATACTCACAGCATTCTGGAGGTGAAGCAGGGTTACATATGCTTGGCTTCCCAGCCACCCGGGTGAGCTACATAGTGAGCTTAGAAGTTTGAATTTCAGATCCTTCCACTAGTGTCCTTCTGGAGTCTGAATCTGAACAGCTTGGCTCCCATCTCACTTAAGGTTATCTTTCCTCTTACCTGCCGCTATTTTGAATCTTCTTCACCTCTGAGCATAGGCAGAAAATGTTTTGAAGGCCTGATTTGGCTCTTGTCCATGTTGTAGTTTTTTCTTGAAGTTCATTTCATAATAGTAGTCACCAGATATCCAACCCAATTTTGAAATGTACTGTTTAACTTAGATTGACTTTAAGATCTAAACACTTTAAAATTTTAAAATTTAAAATTTTAAAAAAATTTTGATGGTACTTGCAGAAATACTCATGATATTTACCAGAGATAGCATGTGATCTGTTTCTAATGGAGAGTGTGTCATTGCATTTGGAATCTTTACATCCTTCAAGAATGGTCCCTTGAGGATGTTCTGTAAAGTTGGAAGGTAAAAGATAATTCCTCTTACTGGGTTGAGGGAACTGTGAATGGAGACCTTTAATGAACAGTATTTTCCTTCTTTCCTTCTTTTGAAGAAAATATTTATATATGTTTATGTTTGGGTATTTTGCCTGAATGTTTATCTGTGCATCACATGAGTGCAGTATCCAAGGAGTCCAGAAGAGGGCGTCAGATTCCTCTCCCCCTCTCCAAAGCTGGAGTGAGCCACCATGTGGGTGCTGTCACTCTCCTCTTTCTAACACAGAATCAAGGTTGTTTTCTGGAAGTTGGGTGCTTTGGGAGGTAGCATCTTGTCATGATTCCTCTGGCACCATGTGCCTACCATTCTGCCACTCTCACTGGCTGTGTGCTGTGGTCCGTAATAGCCAGTGCAAACCCAGAGCCCCTCATGTTTGTGCTTGTTTTTCTACAGTTTCAAATACTTTGAAGAAAACAGATGACTCTGTGACATTGCATGTGCCAGCTGTGGACTTAGACCACAAGTTTCGATGCAAGGTTGTGGACTGTTTGAAATTCTTCCGCAAGGCCAAACTGCTGCACTATCATATGAAGTATTTCCATGGGATGGAGAAATCACCAGAGCCAGAGGAGGGGCCAGGGAAGACACATGTACAAACTCGGGGCTCTTCAGTACCTGACAAGGCCAGCCAGGAGAGCCTGCCGAGGAAGCGGGTCTCTGCTAGCTCCCCAAGTGAGTATCTTGGTTCTGTGGACTGTCCTAGGAGGGCTCTGACATCTCTTAGATGGAAAGCTGCAGCAGGTTGATGGTCCAGTTGAGGAAGTGGTTCTTGATAGTGATTTCGGAACTGTCTGTTCCTGGGTGCAGGGTGGGCCCTCTAACCCTTCACCGAACCTCAGGCTGCTTTGTTATAGCTGGAACCACAGTGTGCCTGCACAGCCACCACCAAGCCTCCCTTTGTATCTTAGCAGAGAAACACCCCTTCCCCCCCTTTAAAATTATTTATTTATTTATTTAATGTATGTGAGTACACTGTCCCTGTCTTCAGACACACCACAAGAGGGCATGGGATCCCATTGGAGATGGTTGTGAGCCACCATGTGGTTGCTGGGAATTGAACTCAGAACCTCTGGAAGAACCGCTGAGTCATCTCTCTGCCCCCTTTTCTCCCCCTCCCCCCTTTATTTGAGCCTGTAGCTCACACAGCTCTTTCAGCCTAGCGGTCCACACACCTTGCCTTCCTTGAGCTGCTCATTCTAGCTCTGCTGTTAGTATCACCAAGTACAAAACCAGCTCCACATATGCCAACCAATTGAATACCATTAGCCACTCGGTCACAGCCACTGGGCACCTAAAATGTAAGGCTAGTTTGTATTGACTTGTGTTTATTAAGTAGAAAACACATCATGGTTTTTAAAGATTGACTTCTAGGAAAAGTATATAAAATAGAGATGTCATGATTTTTATGTTAACCACATACTAAAATGGTTAAGTTATATGTCAACTACACAGGGTATGTTCTGAGAAACTCAAGCTTAGGTGATTTTACTGTCCAGATATCACAGACTGTGCTTGCATAAACTACGATGACTTCAATGTCACCAGACAACATCGCTTTATAACACTATGGTTGCATATATGGTTTGTCATTGACCAAATTGCAACAAGGTGCTACAAGAGTATTTTGGATATACTAAATACAAATAAACTATTAGAAGCACTATTTATTTTCTCATTTTTAAAAATGTGGTTATTTAAAAATAGTGTACTGCACACATGTTTCAGATTGTTGGTAAGTACACAGAATGCAAGACCAACCTTAGTCCTGAAACACTATGTCTTCCTATAACAACTAAAGACTGCCTTCTAACTGTGCCTGAGATCTTGGATCCCATGGCCCTGCCCCACTGTCCCAGGTACCCTAGACATTCCATACTGCATTTAATATAGAAAATGTGTGTGTGTGATATACAGTATTTGTGCATAACTGTGCATATGAGCTCCACTTACATGTGTGTATGGAGACCAGACACTGATGGTGAGTGCCTTCATTCACTCTCCACCTTACTTTTTAAGCCGAGGCCTCTCACTGAACACTCAGCTGAGCCACTCTCCACATCTGGGGTTACAGCCCCACAACCATTGCGCCTAGCTGTTTTATATGGATGCTGGGGATCCAAACTCTAGTTCTCAGGTGCACAGTAAGTGTATTACCCTCTAAATCATCCTCATAGCTCAGTACATACAGACTTGAATCCAAAATATCTAACCAAAACAAACAAAATCTATTAGCAATATTACTATCTCAGATGCAAATGACCTTAGAAGATTGTAGAGTTTATTGGAAACTTGTCAGCTATAGCAGTATGCTCCTGCACTTTGGAGGCGGAGATGGAAGGATTTGGAGTTTAAGCTTATTCTCAATACCTTGTCAATACCAGTCTGGAATAAGTGAGACTCTGTCTCAAAAACAAAGTAATTTATTGCAAAGTTATTAATCATTCTAAAATACCCTTGGAAACCTAATTTTCAACTTTAAGTTTTAGAAGCAAGCTCAAAGGGGTGGGGGGGGGGGAGTGAGGGAGTGCACTGGAGAGATGGCTCAGCTGTTAAGAGCACTGACTGCTCTGAATTCAATTCCCAGCAACCACATGGTGGCTCACGACCATCTCTAATGGGATCCCATGCCCTCTTGTGGTGTGTCAGAAGACAGGGATAGTGTACTCAAATACATTAAATAAATAAATAAATAAATAAATAAATAAATAAATAATTTTAAGGGGGGGGGGGAGTTTCCTGCTAAGATAGAAAAGGAGGCTTGGTGGTGGCTGAGTGCCTTTACCCCAGTCTTGCTTAAGCCCCAGCAGGGGGTGGCTAGTTTTCAGAGTGGGCTTGTATAAACCAGATTGTAGATTGAGGAACTGGGCCCCGTGCTTGCTCTTATAAGCCTGCTCTTATAAAAAAGATCAGGGAAAGAAAGTTCCTTATTGAGCAGAGGGTCAGAATGCTGGTGTCAGTATTGCTCCAGGCTAAACTAGATCAGTCTGTTCACTCTGCAAGGATTTATTGCCACGCTCTGCAAAGAAGAACAAAGTCAAAGTCATCTTCTGGGATGTGCTTCTGGTTGTGGGTACTCTGGAACAAAGGATCAGTGACTGGTTTATTTCTCTTGTTTGAGGGGTGCTTGATATATTTAGAATCAAACACTGGCCCTTTTTTGGTTTTTCGAGACAGGGTTTCTCTGTGTAGTCCTGGCTGTCCTGGAACTCACTCTGTAGACCAGGCTCGCCTCAAACTCAGAACACTGGCCCTTTTTAGAGACAAGGTCACACTATGCGGTGCTGACCAACCTGGACCTTTCTCTTATAGATCATGTTGATCTTGAATTTACAGAGATCTGCCTGTCTCTGCTGGGATCCAAGGTGTGTATCATTATCTCTGGCCAAACACTGACATTGATGCTCTTTAAAGGCAGAGAGGAGACCTGGGTAGTGGTGGCACACACCTTTAATGCCAGCACTCAGGAGGCTGAGGCAGGCAGATATCTGTGAGTTTGAAGCCAGCCGGGTCTACTGACCTAGTGTAGGATAGCCAGGCCTACACAGAGAAACCTTGTCTTAAACAACTCCCACTCTACCTCCAAAAATAGACAGTGTCCCTACCAGCACACTGTCTAGTACCACAGCAAAGAGATGCTGGCACACATGTGGAAGTATCCCATTCTCTCCCACTGCATGAGTCCCCAGGATTGAGCTCCTGCCATTGGCTTTGCAGAGAGTGCCTTTACACACAGCGCCATATCACCAGCCTCCCATGCTCCCATGCAGGTTTAACCTAGAAAGAGTATCAAGGAAGGGAGAAAAGCTACTGTGCTTACTACCCATTGCCAGTCTCGCTTAGGCCATTTTCTTACCCTGGGAAAACCATGTCTTTAGACTAAATGAACCATTGAGCACTACGGGAGGGGGGTGGGTGGGTGTTATTTTCTGCAGCCATCAATATTGTTTACTGTGGTTTATGTTTACTGTGGTTTACTGGTTCCAAGCTTTACTGGTTCTGAGCAGATCAGCAGCAGGACAAGGCCCAGTCCTTATTGTAATGTTGCCCTTTAGCCAGACTGGGGGCTATGTGACCTCCCCCAAGGCAGCTTTTTAACACAATAATCTCAGAGAATCCTTTTTTGGGGCAGGTGAGGAAGCGACTAGCATTTACATATAGAAAGCAAGTTAATGGTCCATAGAAATGACAATACCAAATATCCCCCATAGGCAGATTGTTCTGCAATTAATAATTGAAAATACTGGATCATACCTACACAGCCATTTGACACAATATATGGGTATAGGTCATCCCAACATTATATGTATACATATAATGTGTATGTATGGATGTGTGTATAGTACACACATACACTTTTTTTTTTCCTTAGAAAGTTTCACAGAGTAGTCTAGCTGGCCTTGAATTTTATTTATTTAAAAATTTTATCTGTCTATGTATTTGAGAGATAGAATCTCGCTATATAACTCTGGCTGGCCTGGAACTTGCTATGTTGACCAGGCTGGCTTTGAACTCACTGAGATCTGCCTGCCTCTGCTTCCTGAGTATCAGCAAACTTTCCTATAAAGGACAAGATGATAATATCAGCTTTGAGGACCTTGAGTCACTATCGTCACTACTCTGTTTGGCAGCTGAAGCAGGAAGGTAGCTGTGGACTTAGAGCGCTGCACACTTCACCCAGCTCATTCACAGTCCCGGCAGCTTCTCAGACACAAAAAGGCCTGGGGTGGTGGAGTGGTCTTGCTGGTTACTCATTTTGTATCCCCAGGGGCAGGAAGGGGCTCTCCTGGGCAGGACCAGGTCCAGGATTGTGTGTTGGTTTTTTGCCTAGGAATACTTAGGTAAAACTAAGAAAAGAATAAGATCCTAGAACTGAAGACAAAATATTAAATAACAACCCTTGAACATGTGTTTAATTCTAGCTGCAAAAGAGAAGGAAAAGAATAAAGAGAAGAAATTCAAAGAACTTGTGAGAGTGAAGCCAAAGAAGAAAAAGAAAAAGAAAAAGAAAACTAAGCCTGGTATGGAGAACTACCCTACTTAGGAAAGACAAGAGGTCTTTCTTGGGGCTTGTGGGCTCAGCCTAGCACGGGTCCTGGAAGAGGATATGGGTTGAGGCCGAACATGCAACCAACTCTTACAGAGACTTAGTTTATTTACTATTATTGCAAATACATTCTGATGTGTGTACGTGAAGGTGTCCACATGCACAGTGCACTTGTGGACGTTTGAGGACAACTTTCAGGAACAAATTCTCTTCCCACTCTGGGTTTGAGAGATTTAACTCAGGTCACCAGACTTGTATGGCAAGTCTATTTTCCCATTGAGCCATCTTGCTGGCCCCTCAGCCAAGTCTCAGAAAGTTTGGCCTTTATAAATGCCTCCCCAAGGTACCGTTGGCCAGTGTGTCCTGTCACAGGAAAGGACTTGGTATGCACAGGAATAGTGTGTTGCTTAAGTAACTTTCCCCTCTGTGTTTGAAACGTGGTCTTTTTGCTCTGTATCTCACACTGCTCTCAGCCTCTCGCTCCTTAACTTGAGCGCCCTGAAGCACTGAGGTTATGTGCATGTATGGTCCTTGAGGTTTACTTGCATAACTGTTAAATACTCAACTCTCAAGAAAACCTTCAGTTATTGAAAGGTCTTAAAACAACACTTTTAAGAAAATCTCTGCTGCAACCTTGGGAGCTAAAGAGATGCCTATGTTTTATTCTCTGTGTCCCTTCTGGCTTATGAAATCCATTTTATCAGAAAAGGAACGGGTTGGGTGGGGAGGAAGTGTTTCTTAAAGGTAACTGACCTTCCCCCCTCTCTGTGGTGTGCTGCACCTAGACCTTTGAGCTCTTTGAACTCAAAAGCTGTCACTGGATGGGGCTGCTTCTGGGACGCCTGATGGCACCTGGGTTGCTCATTTGTGCCTGATGCTGTTCTTGTAGAATGTCCCTGCAGTGAGGACATCAGTGACACCTCACAGGAACCTTCTCCACCCAAAACATTTGCTGTCACCAGATGTGGTTCCTCACACAAGCCTGGGGTCCATATGAGCCCACAGCTCCATGGTTCAGATAATGGAAACCACAAAGGGAAATTGAAAGCATGTGGTAAGAGAACTCACTCTCACATGATGGGCTGTTAAAAAGTGTATGCCATGTGACCATGGGTGTGGTGTAGAGTAAGTACTACTTCTATTGGAAGTAGTCAGTGAGAAGGTGTAGCCTTATCTCTGCAGTTGGCCTCTTTCCCCACTGTACAGAAATCTAAAGGTGGCTGAGGACAGAAATAGTAGAAACCAGATAGGTTCTGGTGGGCTGGGGATAAAACTAGGGGAACATTTTAGAGTCCTGGGGTGATGGTATATGTGAGTCACAAGAAGTCACTCTTCTGACAATGAGCTCAGTGGTGCTGGGAGCCCCTTGGTGTTTCCTCAGTGAAATGGGAGCAGTAGTTCAGCCCTGGTCAGGCAGCATGTGTCATTTGAGCTGTTCTAATAAGAATAGAGCTGAAAACCGAATCCTGTTTCCAGGCCTGTGGAAGTCCCTGGAGGAAAGGGGCTGAAACAATGTGGGGTACACAATGTTATCTGTGAGTTTAGAGCACTAACTGTTGGCTTCCCTTTCCTTCCAGAGGAGGATAATTTGAGCGAGTCCTCTTCGGAGAGCTTTCTTTGGAGCGATGAGGAGTATGGTCAAGATGTTGATGTGACCACCAACCCAGATGAGGAGCTTGAAGGTGACGACCGCTATGATTTTGAGGTGGTCCGCTGCATCTGTGAAGTGCAGGAGGAAAATGACTTCATGATTCAGGCAAGTAGAGTTTCCAGAACACAGGTTAGAGGAAGACAAACTGATCCTTGGAGAGAATGTGAGGTCAGCAGTGACTGAGTCGTGTGAACAGCCCTGCATATGCAGTGCTAACAACATTAGACTGAGCTTGCTTTTGAGTTCAGATTTCTGGGAATTCTAGGCTGCTGTAAATATATATTAATAAAAGGGGAAAATCATTGAGGCCAAAGGGGAAGGTCTAGCCTGTCTCCCAGGAAGGAGTTGGGCAATAGGGATTCAGATTGTGGAGTGGCAATTCAGGCTTCTTTATGGACTCGCCTTCTCTGCTAGCCTGAAGGAAGAAATGGAGTCAGGTTTTATAATTTGTCTACCTCTGTTACTTGGTGTGTATGTAGTGTGTGTGTGTGTGTGTGTGTGTGTGTGTGTGTGTGTGTGTGCGCGCGCGCGCACACGAGCAAGCATGCATATATGTGGGCAGCAGGTATTCCCGATAAGGATTGGCAGCCTGTCATGCATCTCTGCATAGGCTGTAACAGGAAGAACAGGCTTTGTTTTACTTTTTGCTTTCCTGTTTTATATACATGACATCAAAATTTGGTTGACTTAATTTAATGTACATAGTTGGATTTATGTCTTTTGTCCTTTTTGTTGATGTTTTTGTTTGTTTGTTTAGGGCAGAGTCTCTGTCTTAGTTACTTTTCTGTTGCTGTGATAAAATATTCTCACAAAAGCAACTTAAGAGAGAAGTTTCTATGGCTCACAGTTCTAGATGGGTACATAGGACACAGAACAGCATAGAGGCAGGAGCATGAAGCCAACTCCTCATACCGCCTCAGTGTCAGGAAGATGAGTGGAACTCGTTCATACCTGCATGCCACACTTGGCTTACTTTCTTTACTCTGGCAAAGTTTAGCTAGCATCCCCTGCCTAGGAAATGGTGCCACCTACAATGGACCGGTCTTTCACTCACCCTATCTAAAATAATCCTAAATAAACAGACCATAGAGTAACCTTACCTAGACAATCCTTAATGAGACTCGCCACAGTCTCATTTGGCCCCATTTATTCTCAAACCTGCTGTATTTTCTGCTTTTGTTTCCTAAATGCTAAGATTAGTCAAATGCTTCCTAGATGTAGACCTTTGTGGTGTCTTCTAGTACTTCAGAGCTTTTGTTTTTTAAGCACCTTACACATGTTTATTTTGGTGTTGAATGAGGGCTGTGGCTTCCGGTTACTGGCTATGTGCTCCTGTTTTGAAATGTTGCTTGATTTACTGCCTTTCTCTGTACATCTGGATTCTCTCTTTTTCAGTGAAGCAGAGACAGAAGAACACAGCAGTTCTATGAGATTGTGCCTTTGTAATATTCCAAAATCCCTAGCAGGGCTAGTCCCCTCCCTTTCATCTTTCTACTTTGCATATATTTTCTGACTACTAATTTTAGAGTTCTGCTTAGTTTCAGAGCTACCAACTTCTGTATTTGTTGGGCCACAATATTTTATAAGCCTAGATAAAGTTGATGTCTTTTTTTTTTTAAAGATTTATTTATTTTACTTATATGAGTACACTGTAGCTGTCTTCAGACACACCAGAAGAGTGCATTGGTTCTCATGACAGATGGTTGTGAGCCACCATGTGGTTGCCAGGAATTGAACTCAGGACCTCTGGAAGAGCAGTAAGTGCTCTTAACTGCTGAGCCATCTCTCCAGCCCCCAGTTGATGTCTTTAGAGTAGGGATTCCCATTCTGCTTCCTGGTCCTCTTGCAGCATTCCCAATACCAGGGAATGCAGGAAGGCAGCTGAGCATAGGCTTTGCAGGAATCTTTGCACTTGGCTAAATTCATGCCCTCTCATGTGCCATTGATCACTTATGCAACCTTCCGCAAGTGTAAGAGTAGATGAAAAGAGCTAGCACATGATTGCTCTAGGAGGCCAAAGGAACTTAGCTAGTCTGTTAATAATAGAAACTCAATATGAAGTTTTGTGCTGAGTTCATAGTGGGAGGATATGCATATGATCCATGGATTTTTAACAGACAGCCTGTGGTGTGGGTAGGAACAGTAAACTATCTGCACTTGGAGAAACTGAGGCTTAAGGTTGGGACCTGGAACTGTGCAAAGTTAACATAGGTAATGTATTCTAAGAGTATGAACAGGTTTTATTAAGCCCAGAAAGTGACCAGGAAGTCGAAACTGAGAGTCAGGAGTGGTAGCAGTCAGTCTGAAGTCAGTACCTTTCAAGTGCTCTACATGTTTGCTTTGTGTTTTGTTTTTTAAAGGTTTATTTTTATTTTGAATTTGAGTGTGTATTGTGTATGTGTGGGGAGTGTATGTGCCTGAGAGCAGGTACCTCAGAGGTCAGAGGGAACTTCTCTCAGTGTTTTTTATTTCATTTATGGCTCAGACTTTAGTTTCTTTAAGCTGTCACATTCCTGTGTTGCAAATGCTGAACATCCACCAGAAAGTTTGTTTCTTTGTTTTTTAAGAATTATTTTATATATGTGAGTACACTGTAGCTGTCTTCATGCACACCAGAAGAGAGCATCAGATCCCATTACAGATGGCTGTGAGCCACCGTGTGGTTGCTGGGAATTGAACTCAGAACCTCTGGAAGAGAATTCAGTGCTCTTAACCGCTGAGCCATCTCTCCAGCCCTGTGTTTTGTTTTTGTGACAGGTTCTATAGTATCCCATGCAGGCTTTGGCCTCACTGTGTAACTATGTCTGGCTAAGCCTATCTTCATGTCTCTACCTCTCAAGTGCTGGGATTACAGACATATTCCACCACACCTCACATTCTAAATTCTCTTTGTGTGCTATAGACTCTTCCAGAGATGATAGCCTCATGGGCATTTCTGAAATGGCTCTTGGGACTAAAGAACTAAGGACTCTAAATTTAATTTGTTCACTATGCATAAACCTCCATGTGGTCAGTGGTGGCCTAGTTGGGTCACTGTGTGGCTATGGCTTTGTTGGGTAGAGGTTAGAAAGGAACATTCCCCCATTTCCTCTCAGCCACACTCCAGGTAGGTGGGCCCTGCTTTGGCTGCCTCCTGCATTCTGACTTCTGTTGCTTCTTTAATTCTCACAGTGTGAAGAGTGCCAGTGCTGGCAGCATGGGGTCTGCATGGGATTACTGGAAGAAAATGTGCCCGAAAAATACACCTGCTATGTTTGCCAAGACCCTCCAGGTAGAGATTTCTGGAGTTGGGATGTGAGCAGCATGTAACCTCCTCCTTAGCACAGCAACTTTGGAGACACTGTGTCTGTGCTCTTGATGAGTCTTGGCTAGGCTAGGTGACTCTGCTCCTCTTAGTTACAAGCCCGCCTGGTGGCCAGGCCTGAACAGTAAGAGATGTGCATGAAGATGCTTACCTAGCAGAAGGCTTGATATTGAAATGTAGTGGGAAACACACACGGTGTTGTTAACGAGAGACACAAAGTTCTGTGGGTCTGATGAAAACTATCCACAGGGTTGAATGCTCCATGACTTCTCCTGTCATTCTTGCTCAGGGCCTTGCTGATCTTTTGTTCTTGTTTCGGCAGTGAGACACTTTCTTCCTCGAGAGCTCTGAGGATGGGCATGTGGCTCTGTTGGTGGCATTTTACACCTGCCCTCCATTGCATCACTGCCCCTGAAGGGGAAGAGCCAGGCATACTCATATATAGTTTGTCAGCACTCTAAGCAGTATCTTGCTTGGCTCCTTAGCAGGGTTGTTGGTTCCATGGTTAACGGCTTGTCTGTGGATCTTGGCTGTCCCTTCTACTATGCCCAGCCTGTTTCAGGGTTTTTATAGTGACTGAAGAGTGAGTGAGTCAGGTTAGAAGGTACTGTCTCCTGAGCTTTTGGAACAGGAGGTGCTGTTGAGTCTTTGAGCTTAGTTTTCTGTCTTTTCTAAGGAGGCTTGTCATGAGCAGGGCCTGGGAGCCATCCAGGTCATCTGTTACATAACAGATGGGAAGCAGGGGTTCAGAGAAGGGGCACTGTCATCTGTCTATTTAGGGCCAGGTAGTACTTGGAAACGGGCTTGGAGCCTTCTGTTCACTGAGTCCATTTGAGACACCTTGCCAGGCTCTGAGACTGCAGCTATCAGTAAGATGGCTCCTTTTCTTCTGGCTTTTAATGAGACTGGGGACAGAAAACAGAAGTTGAAACAAGTCAAATAAACACAAGACAGGTATACAGGTGAAGCTAGAAGAGAAAGCAATGAGGGGATAACCAGGGACCCTGAAAAGGCTTTTTGATGCTGTCTGTTGGCCAGAAGGCTTGCCTGAGGAGATGAGGAGCACGCGTCCTGGAGAGGCCTAGGGGAATGCAGCTTCAGATAGGAGCACTGGAGGAAAGAGGTCAGGCCAAGAAAGAGATTGTTTTGTGTGTGTTTCTAAAAACTCAAACAAACCATGCTAAGGGTGGTGTGAGGAGAAGAGGAAAGAGAAGGATTCTGTGGCCTTAATAGATAGAGTTAGGGGTTCGGTGTTTTCTTCTGTGAACAGTTGAAAGCTGTGGAATGTTGTGAGTGGAGGAGGGAAGGAAATGACTTAACTCTGAATTCTGCCTGCCATGGTGGTGAACATCTGTATTCCAGAAGCAGAAGCAGGAGGAACGGGTTCAAAGCCAGTCTAAGCTTCATGATCAGTTTGAGGATTGTCTGAGTCACGTGAGATCCTGTCTAGAAAAAGGAGGGGAGGGGGCAGAAAAAGTGGGGAAGGGAGGGAGATAGCTGAAATGAGAAAGACTACGAATCAGAATCAGAATCTGTACTCTAGTTCCTGTGGTGGGTGGAAGGGACCATACCTTATTCCTTCCTACCTTGTGTCCAACACATCATAGAGGCCAGGGAAAGGTGAACAAAGGGAACACAGTAATCAGAACCCAGGTCTGGAAACTTGGATGATAGGCCCACTGAGGGGACAGCCTGGGTTTCCCTCAGGTGTGTTTAACTGTTGTAATGTTGTCACCTTAGGTCAGAGGCCCGGCTTCAAATACTGGTATGACAAGGAGTGGCTGAGCCGGGGACATATGCATGGTCTGGCATTTCTGGAAGAGAACTATTCCCATCAGAATGCCAAGAAGATTGTGGCCACCCACCAGCTTCTCGGGGACGTTCAGAGAGTGATTGAAGTGCTGCATGGCCTGCAGCTCAAGATGAGCATTTTGCAGTAAGTGTGGTGCCTATAGCTCTGGGCAGCCATTTACTTCCGCTCTCAATTCAGTCAGCTTTGGGGAGAAAATGGAAAGCCACAGAGTTTGAGACCTGCACCAAAAAATATGTTGCTGTGCTAAGCATGTGGCTTAGGGGCTGAGTGTTTGCCTAGCATGTATGATACTGAGTTTGATTATCAGTGCCTTTGCCCTACCCAACTCCCCCAAAGTTAGTTATGTAATGAGTATTTCTTTGTAAAGCAGTTGACTTTATTGAGGAATACTTTGCATGTAATTAAGTTCACTTATTTTAAGACCTTATTGAATTTGATAAGTGCATATATTCATGCAACTAACACTATAAGCCAGGACATGGTGTGTGCTTTTGGTTTCTTTTGTTCTCATGGTTAATGCAGGTGTGTATGTGCATTTTTCATATAGTGGCACTTGTTCAGAGGTCAGAGGACAGTTTGCAGGAGGTGGTTCTGTCCTTCCACCATGTGTTAGCCTTCCCTTGAGAACTTGAATTATAGATGTTGACCACCATTGGCATAATGTCCACATTTACAGTTTGCTTTGTGGTATCTTTGGGTGTACAGTTGTTTGTTTTACATTGAGTTTTTTTTACATTTACAAATGTGAAGGTTTTTTAATTGTGGTAAAAATATATATAATGCCAAATACCAAATTTATCATCTGAACCTTTGTTTTTATTTTTTTATTTTTACAACAGGGTATCTTTATTTAGTTAGTCCTGGCTGTCCTGGAACTCGACATGTAGATCAGACTGGCCTTGAACTCACAGAGATCCTCCTGCCTTTTGCCTTGCTTTGGCCTCCAGCATAGTTGAGATTACAGGATTGAACACCATGTCTGTCTTCTATCTTAGCCAGTTTTCTGTACATTTCTATATTGTGAAAGTCATTACACAGGCATGCAGCCAGTCTCCAGAACTCTTCATCCCACAGGACTGGTTTCTCCATGCAGGTGCCCCATCCTCTCAGTCTAGCAGCATCATTCTATGAATTCTATGTCCCTATGAATTCAACTTCTCTAGATACCTCATAGGAGAAACCACGCAATATTTACCCATGTTTTATTTCACATGGCATAATACCTTTAAGGTTCATCTATACTGTATTAGAATTGCCTTTCCTTTGAAGGCAAAATGTATAGTATTTGCACATCACGTTTTATTTATTCTTTCATACAAAACACTCATGATTCATAGGCAAAGAAGCTTAAATCCGCTGCCAGAGGGACTGGCAGGTGGCTCGGCAGTTAAGAGCTCTTGTTGCTCTTCCAAAGGTTGCAACACAGTTTCCACTACCAACACTGGCCAACTTAAAACCATCTGCAACCCCAGCTCTAAGAGATGCAATGGATGGCCTCTGAGAGTGTTTCCATGCATGCACATACACACACACACTTTTAAAAAAATGATTTATTTTTATTTTATGTGCATTGGTGCTTTTTCCTGTATCTATGTCTGTGTGAAGGTGCTGGATACCAGGAACTAGAATTACAGGCAGTTGTGAGCTGCCATGTGGGTTGAACTCATATTCTTTGGAAGAACAGCCAAGTGCTCTCAGCAGCTGAGCCACCCTCTGCCCCCTTTAAAATAAAAGTTTTAAAAATTCTTCTGGACAAGCCATTGTTAACACTTACTTGTCCCTGTCGGAGCTTGGCTCATACAGAGGTTCTAGGCCTTCTGGAAATAGATTTGTGGTGGCCATGTGTTTTCATATAGGCTCTGGGGACACTGGCACCTCCAACTATGCTCTACTTAGGCTCTGGAGACACTGTCACCTCACTGCCCTTACTGTGTTCTGGGGACACTGGTACCCCACTACCCTCACTGTGCTCTAGGGACACTGTCACCTCCCTCACTGTGCTCTGGGGACACTGGCACCCCCACTGCCCTCACTGTGCTCTCCAGCCACCATTCATTATCATTCTTTTCTCCTCCTCTGTCGCCACCTTTCTCTTCCTTTTTGTGATCAAAAGTTGTAATAGAAGTTCTGCATACTTAGGAAATGAAAGGTGGGCAGGTGAGAATTGAAAGGTGGAACGAGTCACTTTTTAATTTACAAAAGTGCATGTGTGCATGTAAATTATGCTCCGGGAAGCAAGCTGGAGGCTTGGAGTATGCACAACTCTTGCACGGGATCCACGTGTGTCTCTTAGCACCTACTTTGTACAGCTCACAACTGCTAGTAACTTCCCCAACTCCAGGCCCTCTTCTGACCTCTTCAGGTTTTACATTTAACATATTCATGTGCCATATACATACCCTGGGTACAAACATATAATTAAAAATATTATAAATCTTTAATATATATATATATATATGATATTTATTATATATATATATATATATATATATATATATATATATATATATGAGAGAGAGAGAGAGAGAGAGTGAGTGTGTGTGTGTGAGAGAGAGAGTTTGGGGCTGAGGAGGTAAATAGAATGCTTGCTCAAAGCCCTGGGTTCAGTTCCTAGTATATGTATTCATATATACACAGCCATACCCACCATACACACACACACACACACTCTCACCTCCCACACACTTTGCATGTACTTGCTCCCACTGAGAACAGTATACTGAGATATTTTTCTCTTGTTCATTCCCAATTTTACCATTGCTTAAGATGGAGCAGGTGAGTGTAGAGACCCTCCATTAGGTTAGAAGTCCAGGAGCAATGGTTCCAGGGGACTGTGATGTCCTTCGAAGTGTTTTGTGCAGACACTCATGCAATCTTCCTGCATCAGATGCATAGACGAGGTTGTCCCATGTGATGGCCATCTCTGTCCTTTACTGACCCTGGCTACTTTTTTCTTTGGAATGGTAAAAATAGAAGACTGTAATTTAAAAAAAAAAAAAAGAAAGAAAGAAATGTTATGATTAATGACCATACATACTTACCCACCCCAGTACCACTGCATTTTGGTAGTTACCAGTGCTGTTGCATCAGGGTTATTTTGGCAGTTGGTTGAGTTTAGGTTATTGTCAGTAAACCACATTTGTTTTTACTGCATTTTATTTATGAGTATGTGTATGCAGGTTAGAAGAACATCTTTTGGTAATTGGTTTTCTTGTACCACATGGTTCTGGGTATCAGACTCAGGTTGTCAGGCATGGCATCAGGCATCTTTCAAGTCAGAGCTGGCAGCTGACAGATGATGACACTAGTTTTTAAAAGAAGCCAGAAGGAGCCTGACCTCACTGGCTGCTGCTCAGCAACCAAGTCTAGTTGTGTCCATTGTACTTGCAGTGGAAGCCCAAGAAAGTGGCCTCCTAAGAGAGGCTTATACCCCGGTGTGGTAAGTGGGTAGATATCCCAGGTAGAGGCCACTGTCCCTTACGGGAGAATGTTGACGAGAGGAGCTTTGTAATGGTGCCAGCTACCCTCAACACTGTTTCTTTTTGCCATTCCCACAGAAGCAGGGAGCATCCTGATCTGCAGCTATGGTGCCAGCCCTGGAAACAGAACTCAGGGGAGGGGAGAGCACATTCCAGACACATCCATATCACAGACACCAGGAGTGAGGAGTCCCCAAGCTATAGAACTTTGAATGGGGCGGTGGAGAAGCCATCGCCCCTGCCCCGGTCTGTGGAGGAGTCGTACATCACCAGTGAGCACTGCTACCAGAAACCCCGCGCCTATTACCCCGCTGTGGAGCAGAAGCTGGTTGTGGAGACGAGAAGCTCTGCCCTGGATGCTGCAGTCAGCCCCCTCTGTGAGAACGGTGACGACCCCCTCTCCCCACGCCTAGGCTGGCCCATCGACCAAGACAGGAGCAGAGCAGACATTGATCCCAAACCCAGCTCCCCAAAGGTAGGTGTCTTGCCTGTACTTACTCCTTACTTCATGGCTAAGTTTTGGGGAGTCCTCCTTCTGGGCCAGCCTTTCTGTGGAGACCCTTCTTAATAGAAACACTAAATTTGCTCACCAGAGGGCTTTTGGCTTTTGTTTGTTTGCTTTTCTTTTTTTTTTCCCCCTGTTAAGATGTGTACAAGGTTAAGGGATCCACTTTAGTCAAAGGTCATCAGTTCCAGGAAATTCCACAAAATGGCACAATGGGAGGGGGAGGGTCAGGAACAGAGAGAGGAGAAGCCTAGACATTGATTCAAACTTGGAAAAACTATAACTAAGGAAAATTTGTTTTTTCTTTAGTATAATTTACATTGTAATTGCACCTAGGTGCTGAATTATTAGCATGAACTTAGTCAAGTATGTTATTAGACATGATGTTTTTAAGAAAATTGTGTTTTTTCCCCTAGCTCCAACATAAGAGGGGTTAATTTCATTAAAGTCTTTGCTACTCTGAGCATTTTCCCCAGGAGCCAGCCTTTTGTTATTCAGTTTTTGTCATTATTAAGTCACTCTGTTCTGAACTCCAGGTGTCATGCCAGAGTCTGCATCTTTAATTCTTCATGAGTGCCACTGTGCCTGTCTTCTGTGCAAGAGGCCTTGTGTGGTTTCAGGTCTTTGCCCCTTCCCTACTTCCCTAGACTGTAGCTTATGGATTGGCCTCAGCAGCTTAAGTGCACTGCTGTGTATTGCCAAGAGGGGGTGTCCCAACTCTGCTTCCAGGGTGGCCTGCACCCTCAGCCTCTGTCCTTGCTGGTAGCTATGGAAGTCTGCTCAGGGTGCGAGCAGTAGATTAGTTTCAGGTGTAGGTTTAGTCACTTTGGTTCTGGCCTTCCTCATCAGATCTGTGCAGGCTTTCAGGACATTGCTTTGTACATAGGAAGCCCTAAATATATGTTATCATGAATTGTTATCATCCCAAATAAATGAATAAAAGTTTGAGATCCCAAACTGTGCATAGTAAAAGGCTAGCAGTCCTGTGGAAACTGTAAAATCTTGACGTTCTTACTCTCATCACAGCAGTCCCTGGTAAGCTGACTGTATACCAGCACCATAGTTCCATCTTAATGTTACTTGAGAAAACTATATCCCTGTTGCCAATAAGGGAACTTAACTACCTCACCAAGGCCACATGTTCACCAAGAGACAGCCAGGACTCACTAACTATGCCTATAATAACCTAACGTCACTAGCACTGCTCTAGGCAGCCCTGGGCGAGCCAGAGGAATCGTCTGAGCCTGTGGGTGCTGTCCTGAGGCTGGAGCCTTGGTGCATTAAAGCACTGTGAGTGGAAGTGGGAGGAGGGGAGCAGCAGCTGCTTTTTCAGAGGGTTCTAATGCTGGCTAGTTGGAGAAAAGCTGGCTATCTCTGCTCAGTGATTTAAACATCATTGCACACCCAGGTGAGGGAATACATTTCCAAGAAGGTCTTGCCAGAAGAAACCCCTGCGAGGAAGCTGCTGGACAGAGGTGGAGAAGGGCTTGTGAGCTCTCAGCACCAGTGGCAGTTTAACCTGCTGACACATGTGGAGTCTCTTCAGGATGAAGTAACGCATCGGATGGACTCCATTGAGAAGGAGCTGGACGGTAGGGTTCCTTTCTTGAAACTAGTCTTGAGCTTCCCCTCTGAAGCCTTCTGAAGTTCACAGCCTGGCTTTCTTTTTGCCTCTTCAGCCCCATCTTGCCTAGTTCTCCCCTCAATGAGGACAAACATAACTTGTAAAATGTATCAGCCACATAGGAAGTCTGGTGCTATCAGGGGTCTTGCTATACTTGTCCAATTCCTTCTGCAGTGGTAACTATGCAGGGCTAAGAATAGCTTAGTGGCCAAGTGCAAGCTTAGCTTGAGTGAGCTGAACACTGCCTCAGCACCACACCAATAAAGTACAGCAGCTTGACAGCTAGAGGCGGCTGGTTGGAAATAATCTGAGCATATTTTATTAAGTTCTGAGGGGAACTAAGCTGTTTTGCAGAGGGGGCTTGAAGCAAAGGCTCAGAGATTAAGAGTACTGTGGTTGGCCGGGCAGTGGTGGCGCACACCTTTAATCCCAGCACTTGGGAGGCAGAGGCAGGCAGATTTCTGAGGCAAAGACCATGCCAAGCTTGTGTTTCTCTTGTCTATAATCCTAACATTAAAGAGACCAAGGCAGGACTGAGTTCAGAGCCAACCTGAGCAACATACAAGGATCCTGTTCAAAGAAAGACAAATTGGTGTTTTTCCTATTGGGGAGGGGCCAATGAAAGTGCTGAAGTAACAGTAAATGGAGTTGTCCTGTTAGCAGATGAAGGGAGGGACAGACCCACTGACATCCAGCTTGTATGAGGCCCCATGGCTTTTATTATGTATGTGAGTGCCCTATCTGCATGTACCAGAAGAGGGCACCAGGTCCCATTATAGATGGCTATGAACCACCATGTGGTTGCTGGGGACTCAGGACCTCCGAAGAGCAGACAGTAATCTTAACCACCCAGCCAGCCACTGAGACTCCTTCTTGCCTCTCTGGAATGTTCTGGGGTTGCCCAAAGAATTCTTCCTCAGGAGAGAAATCTGAGCCTTTACAGATCTTACCTCTGTGTAGCCTGGGGTCTCTGGCCAGTGGTTGAGGTGGTAAGCCAGGCTCTCTCTGGCTTCCGAGAGAACCTTCCATGTGTCCCACTGGTTTGGAGCCCACTTACCCCCATGGCTTGAAGTGGTGCCAAGAAAACTTAAAAATGAAGGGTGAAGAATGAGGTTTAAAGCTTTTATTTAGGAGGCAGATTACTTTTGAGACAGGTTCTGTGTGGGCAACGCTTGTCATGAATTCAAGAGACCCCACCTGATTGCTGAAATAAAAGCTAGTGTAGGTTTACACTAACTTTTTTTAAAGATTTATTTATTTATTTTATGTACATGAGTACACTATAGCTGTCCTCAGACACACCATAAGCGGGTGTCGGATCCAATTGCAAATGGTTGTGAGCCACCATGTGGTTGCTGGGAATTGAACTCAGGACCTTCCAATCAGTGCTCTTAACCCCTAAGCCAGCTCTCCAGCCCTTACACTAACTTCTTAAAGGGAGAAAATAAGTATATTTCATGCTGCTGATAATTGTGTATCAGGAGTTAATGTGCAGCAGATCAGAATGATTTTTAAAAAAACAAAACCCAGACCTTCTCAAAAGTCCCTATAGATTTTCTAGCAGCCCAACTTTGCCCTATTTACAACATGGAAAAGTTTTGTCTTCAGAGCCTTCTAGACTTTGTTATAGCAGAATAGGAACTAGCATTGTGTGGCCAGTTAACATAATTAAAGCAAGTGCAATTTAAATGAGTTCCTTAGTTGCACAACAGCCTTTATCTTATCTGCCTGGCGGCTACTGCATTGGAGAGGACAGACAGATCATTCTATCACTAACTAGGACTTCTTCAAGACTGCACTGTCATGAAGCATTTATATTGTCATTGTAACCAAATACCTGACAAAAACAACTTGAGAAGTTTGCTTGAGTAGTTTATAATCTCAGAGACCAGTCCATAGTTGCTTGGTCTTGTCATGGTGGTGGGAACACTTGGGGAGGCGCCCATCTATATCATGGCAGTCAGGGAGAAAGGAGGAAAGGATCTGGGCATAATTCTCAAAGGCAGAACCTTAGTGACTTACTCCTGCCCAGATAGCATCACCAGCTGGAGACCAAGTATTCAACTGAAGCCTATGGTGGATGGATAGTTCACACTGCAAACCTTAGCATTAGGGTTTTGTGCCCTGGAGCAGTGTTTTGTGGGTGCTAGTATTGAGGCAGCCTGGGTTGAAATGGCTGCACTGAGGTTGTGGTAAGCCAGGTTCTGAGCACTCACTGGATTCTCTCTCTTTCATCTCCAGTGCTGGAGAGCTGGCTGGACTACACTGGGGAACTGGAGCCCCCAGAGCCGCTGGCCAGGCTTCCACAGCTCAAGCATTGCATCAAGCAGCTGCTGACTGACCTGGGCAAGGTGCAGCAGATTGCCCTCTGCTGCTCCACATGAAATTGGGCACCCAAGACATTTGGAGCACAGTCCTGGAACGTCTGCCAGGGGAGCTTCACGTAGTTAAGTAAATAAACTTAGCATGCTGATGCACGTGACACTGACTGACTTCAGGGATTTGGCCAGGAGTGTGATGGACATTGGGACAAAGAGACCATTTTGGCTGCTGGAGGACAAGGCACTCTTGATCTGGAAGCCGACTGCAAAGGCAGCACATAGTCTTAGAATCCCCTTCTGTGCACATCGTTGAACGAAGCAACTCTTTGCACATCTTCAATTGGAATCGTGCCACTGGTGATAAACAAAATGAGAGCCAAAAAACCCCCCCCAAAAAAACCCCAAATCTAGTAGGAAACAGTTGTAAATTCAGTTTGCAGTTTATTTGATTGACTTTTGAGTCAGGTAGAGGCATGTGCCAATCCCTCTGGTTTCTCTGCCTGGTGTGGCATGTGGGCAGCAGGCCACTTTCATCCCTCAGCTTCACTGGAATGTTGGGACTTCACTGTGCTGTGCAGTTTTCGAAGGCTGGGGGACTGAATGCTCTGCTTCCTCAAGACTTCATTTTCTCACCTCGTCTCTTGCATGGTTTCACGGTACCAGGGACGAGGTTTTATGTTTTAACTCCAGAGTCAGCTGGGCTGTGGTTTTGGCAGCCAAGCGAAACTGCTGAAGGAGGATCTAGAGTCTTGATGTAATGAGACTCTACAAGGAATTCCAGAAGGAAGCAGTCAGGGTCTGGAACCCAAAGGACAGCATTTTCTACCTACCTATTCATTTCAACAGCTTCCCAGTTCTATTTACAGTTATGGAAAAAAAGTTTCCCAAATTTTTTGAACTCTTTTACTGTAAAGATTTGTTACAATGAACGTGGGAATTACCTTATTTTGTGTCGTCATCAGCAAACTTGCAATTTTGTGTGTCACTTCCCTCCTCCCTGGAGGCTAGTGTAGCAGTTGTCGCTACACTGTAACACTTTAAATTCCCTGTCTGTATTACTTTGTGAGATGAAGGTGATTATGCTGCTTACTGTCCAGGTACAACCTCTTCGTACCTTCAGAGAGATATTTGTGTTGTTTCAAAGGTTCTGGTTCCACGTGTCATTGCTATGTTGTTTGGTTGGTTTTATCTTACTAGGCAAAATGTAAAAGATTCTGTGCTGTGAGGACTTATTTTCACCAGTTTTTGCATCACTAACGGTAAACTTTGTTTGATTTATCCATCAACACCCACAGGTTCGTTATCAGTTTTGGAATCTGTAATGTTCAAGGCTGCAGATATTTACCATGTAAACATCAAGGAGCTGATGTCAGTAGCTACCAACAGCAGCACCTCTAGCTGCCTTGGGAAAGGTTAAGTTTCAGGCTTAACAGGCCATTATGGCCATAAATTCAGGCTCCTGTACAGAGAAGTTTCAGGGAATGAATGCCCTGTCTAAAGATCTATTCACCATCTGGTATAAAATGAGCTTGGGGCAAGCAAGAGTTGACCTAGCATAGCTTAGGGAATGTGTGATACGTAATTAAGCCAATACAGTTCCTTACAAGAGGCTGCTTCCCACTGCTCAAATTGATGTTTTCTTGTGGGAAGAAGTGCTCCAGGAGTATACATGCCATCAGGGTTCTGGATAATTTATCACAGTTACATTTTGAGACTTGTATGATGATTGTTTGAAAGGGGAAGGAACAAGATAATTATCTATAGCTACAACTGTGTGAGGTATGATGATTGTTAGATTAGATATTAATTTTGGGGTCATCGAAGTGGCTCAGTAGGTAAAGGTGCTTGCCACAAAGCCTGCTGACCCGAGTTCGGTCCCCAGGACCCAATAGAGAGAATTGACACCTTCAAGTTGTTCTGTGACACACATACACACAAACAAATGTAATAAAGGATTTTAAATTAAGGTTTTTCTTTTATGTAACTACTCTTGAGTATCACATCTGGGGAAGCTGTAACCTTGAAGGCAGTCAATTTTGTGTCTTGTTCAAAGATGGAAGCAGAAACTGAATGATCCTAATTTTGCCATGTGGTCATTACTGGGTTTATCATTTAGGTTTTGTGAAGGACATAATCTGGTTTCATTGTGACTTTTGTTTTTAGGGAAGCAAAGTAGACTCCCCATATTCTGATAACCTCAGTTCTTCCCTAACTTAAAGCCATGTTGAGGGGCTCCACTCCCAGTTCCTGGGTCAAAGTGAATTCACCCCTAAGTTGGAGCACTGGAATCTGTTATTTGCAAACAATGTTATCACTTAGAAAGATGTGCACTACCTACGTTCTGTCTGTTAAAAAAAAAAACTATCCACCATAGAAAGTCGCCTTGACAAAAGAGTTCTGGTTTGATCAGTCATTCTTTAATATATATGCAAGGTGGATCCTCGCTGAGCCAACATTGCACTGTGGATATGTATCTGTGTTTACGCGCTATTAGACAGAAGGCACTGTACATGAGTGTTGCTCTCAAGCAATATTTGCAAAACATGCAAACTTCTGTATCTGGAAAAATAAAAACAGGTTCTTGTTGCTATATGTCAGTCACATTACTGAAGTATAAAAGGTTGTGGCTTTTGTTGGTTTAGTTTGGAGGCAATGTCCCACTATATAATCCTGACTGGCCTACAACTCTTGGAAATGCACTGCTTTTGTTCCAAGTGCTAGTATTAAAGTTGTATGCAACCACGCCTGGTTGTTCTTTAGACAAAGTCTTGCAATGCAGTCCAGGCTGACCATTTATGTAACCCAAAGTTGAGCTTCAAACTTGAAATGATCCTTTTTTGGTCTCTTTGCATGTACCACCATAACCCAGCAAGAATCAAATGCTTTATGATGAGCTTGAGGTCAGCCTGGTGTACAGAGCAAGTTCAGAGTCTGCCAGGGCTACACAGAGAAACCCTGTCTTAAAAAAGAAAATGCCCATACCAGCTTCTACCCAAGTGTGGCTCATGCATTGCGGTGGAACCTGCATTTTTGGTTGCTAGATGCAATGCAAGACAGGATAGGCTGTCTTTCCTAGACTGAGATTTACCCGCTGCTTTCAACAAACCCAAGCTTCCTATAGACCAGAACTATCCCTCAATTAACACCCATGCCCGGTTGAGAATGCCTGGCAGAATCCTCAAAACTAGTTGTCTTCATTTCATTGCAAGAATGCCTGGCAGAATCCTCAAAACTAGTTGTCTTCATTTCATTGCAAAATTCCTTCCTTTGGTAGAGTTGAGGGTTATCAAAAGGTATTAAAGCAGGATCCATGGACATATTAAAATGAGCACTCCCGGTAAGTTCCTATTACTCAATGCACTCCAAGCTCATTCCGAGGAAAACCATTGTGCAGCTGGAGCATTAGAGATTGAGAGTGGTTTAAAAATGGGGCAGGGAGGGCTTGCTCACAAGTGTGCTTCACTCCAGGGAGTTGTCATCTTACAGAGGAAGGTTCATGAGAGCTAATAAAGGAGAGGAATGGTGTTGGTGTTAAGGAATTGGAAGTGTCTTTTCATGGTATACATTCCAGTCAGGGCCACTGGTTTGTTTTTAAGGTCATGAACCGTAAATAATTACAGCAAAACATTGTTCAAATGATCAATATGTATACATAGAAAGCCAGAAGACCCTGACCCATAGGTTAAGGCAAGGAAACAGATGCCAAGCCTCCTTCTCATCCCTTTCACAGGACACTGTATACTGTGTTTGTGTATGTGTTGTCACATGTGAAAGTAGAGGTAATATGAGAGAAGTGGAAAATTATGTAAAATAAACTTGAACTTCTCAAGAAAAAGAACTGAAAAGAGCTGTTGTCAAAAACACCTCCCAGGTAACCATTAGAAGCAGAGGTTCTTTCCAACAAAATTACTGGGAAAACAATGTTGTCCAGTTGTATTGATTCCAATTACCGATCTGAGCCGCCGAATATTACGTTTCGTTTTCCTTGGTAATATCAATTCTGTTGCTTGTGTTTGTTGTTTTTGAGAGGGTCAACAAAGCTCTGGCTGAAACTCACTATGTAGACCAGAGATCCTCCTGCCTCTGCTTCCTGAGTGCTGAGATTTAAAGTATGAGCCATAACACCCAGCTAAATGAGCACTTAATAGGGCCAGTTATCATAAAGCGTCCCGCATGCTGGAAGAAAAATAGGGCCAGTTATTTTACTGCTCAGCTTCTAAACCACTATGTACTGCTATCTACTGAAGCTCGCATACTAGCATGAGGCAGAGGATAGAACACCAGACAACTGAAAACGTAGTCAGCATGGCCTTTTGCAAAACAAAAAAGTGAGTTTAGAAAAACTGGATGTTGCCACATCTAGTCAACAAGGTGAAAAGGGAGAGATTTCCCACCTAAGGGAACAGCTAATAATCTTACTCTTAAGGGCTGCCAGCTGGAAAGGTGGGCAACAAGTTCGTAAAGTAAGCCCAATAAATAAAGGACGAACTCAAGACACAGGAGCTGTCAAAATTCAACTTTTATTAACTCGGGGTAGGGTGTCAGTCCAGGGAGCCACGGGCTCTGCCACTTAGCCGGTGATGCGCACGTCCGCACGGCGCCGCAGCCGCCGGGCCCGGGCCACCTCGGGTAGGATGGCTTGCAGCTGCTCCTGCACCAGCATCTCCACAATCTGCTCCTTGGTGCGGATGTCGGGCCGCAGCCACTGGCGGGACAGTTCCCGCAGCTGCCGGAAGGCTTCCCGGGGACCCGCCGCATCCTGGTAGCGAAACTGCCGGAAGCGCTGGCGAAAGGTCTCCGGGCCCGGTCGAGAGGCGCCGGGGCGCGGGGCGGCGTCAGCCTGCGGCGCCGCATTCAAAGCTGCGAGCGCGCCGGGGAGCTCCGGGGCCGGGGAGCTCAAGGAGTCGGACTTCGGGGCCTCACAGTCGCCGGCTCCTTCCTGCTGCTCGGGCGGCGCTGCGGGGCTTTGGGCCGCCGGGCTAGGCTGCGTCGCCGCCATGACTACGGCTGTCGGCGTCACCCTTTGTTTCGTAGTTACGCGCTTCGTCTGCGTCTGCACGGGAATGGGGTAAGAGAAACCCGCTGAAGGGCAGAGCCCGCGCACCGCGGCAGGACGCGGACTCAGGACAGGCCGCGGGCGAGCCGAGCTTACCTCTACCAGCGAAGTTCCTGGGCGGCCGGAAATGGACGGTTTCGAGACTCCGGAAGCCGCGTTCCGTACAAGTCACGTGAAGTTTGAGCGGAGGAAGTCCCTTGGGTGGTCTGTAGATTCCAGCTCTTCTGACAGTAAGGATGGCAGCCCATTGGGGGAGAAGCCTCAGACCGAGGAGATGGAAACGGAGAACAAGGAGTCAGAATCGGAGTCCAGATCGGAGGAAGAAGAGAAGGAGAGGCAGGCCCTATTGGATAAGATAAAGGCGGAGACACCCAAGGTGGAGACACCCAAGCCGAAAGACCGCCCTGTCTTGCAGGTGACTTGCGCCTGTTAGAGCAGATGCTGGCCCCTACTCGACCAGGACCTGGGGGTAGCGCTGACAGTCCTGGGTAAAGGAGGGTGATGGTTCGACACAGGCTTGTTGGAGCTTGGGCGGATGACCTGGGTGGGACAGTGGGACGGGGCTCCAACTGTAAGGCCCCCACGAAGGGAGGACCTCACCCAAACCTCAGGAACTCCCAATAACTCACAAGACACCGAACTTGATGCAATCAGCAAGAGATATATTTCATGCAATCAGCAAGAGATATATTTCAATCAACATGTTGCAAGGGCAGTGGGGTCTGACCCCTGGGCTTTGGAAACAGAATTTAAAGCCAAAAACCACAACTGGGGTGGGGGTGGGGGGAGAGACCACAACACAGGGGGAGTAAAGGAGGGTTATTGGAGAGTACCTGTGGAAAATCCCAGCCCATTATTCAGTTTGTGACAGGGTCCAAGGAACAGTCATGGGGAACATTTTGTATAGGCTAGTCTCTAAGAGCCTATTCGTAATCAACCATCTAGTGGTCAGCCAAGTTCCTGAAACACAGAGCTCACGACCAAGCTGACCTGCACTCTTGGTTCTGCTCAGCCCACTAGGAGTTTTTGAAAAATTTTAACCCTTTCACAACTACTTTAAAAAGGCCTCTCAAGCCCATAATCTTGGATCTAGAGGCCACCCCTGAGCTATAAAGTGAGCTGAGAATCTCGATAAATACACACACCCCTGTCACCTGCATAGGTGCAATAGATCTCACTTTATTTTGAGGATGACATAGTATTTGGGGCAAGATTCTTTATAGACTTTCCTGGCCCAAAACACATGCTCAGGGCTTCTTTGTCATTATTTTTGCTTGTCCTTGAAAACCAAGAGAAAGTGATTCGGTGGATACTACTTCTTTAAGATTAATAAGTGGACTGTAATTAACGATGTCCCATATGGTGGCCATTAGCTTCATGTATTTATTGAACCTTTGAAATGTAAATACTCCGAAATTGAGATGTATTATAGTGTAGAATACACATGGGTCTGTGTAGGAAAAGAAAAAGCTTTTATATTTATTACATATTTGAATGTAACATTATTTTGTATATATGGGGTCAAATAAACAATATTATTAAATTTTACCTGTGTCTTTTTACTTTTAAAATACTACTATGAAAATTTTAAATTACAGTTTATAGTATATTTTTGTTGACTAGGTGCTGTCTAGAGTGTTGGAATCAGCTGTCTGGAAACATCTTTTCAGGGTTTCTTTGCTTTAGCACCTCCTACAGTAAATAGTACCGATCTCATAGTTGTCAAGTGGAGTAAATAAAGCTCTGGCAAAGACAAAGCTTTAAAAGGCGTTTTCAGAGCTAGGACGACAGTGCGATGGGTAAGGGTGCATGGACCCTCAGGTGATAGGATGAGGTAAATGTAGTAGCCAAGCTGTGTGAATACACCGCTCTGGGCAGCCCCAGCGCTCCAAAATGACTGACTTCATTCAGCTTCTCTTGGCTTCTGCCTGAATCGCTTTGCTTGACCTCATACTAACTTTGGCAATCTGTTGTAATCTTCTGACTCATTCTGTCTTCACCTGTGTCTACCTAGTTCTCTCTGCAAACTGTGACTATAAAATTGTCCCAGTTAAACTGCCAGACACACACATGCCACCACCACACCTTTTTTCCCTCTCTCTGCTCTTAAGTAGTCTCTTTCAGTGCTGTTCTCCCATGAGTTGAGCATAATCTGTCTCTGACTCATTCTGTCAAAACTTTCTCTGATTCACCACTTTGTCTGCCACTTAATTAGATTTCGCTTTCAGACCAACCCACTTCCTTCTATAAACTAACAGAATTTCTTTTTTTTGTTTTGTTTTGTTTTTGTTTTTGTTTTTTTTCTAGACAGGGTTTCTCTGTGTAGTCCTGGCTGTCCTGGAACTCACTCTGTAGACCAGGCTGGCCTCGAACTCAGAAATCCGCCTGCCTCTGCCTCCCAAGTGCTGGGATTAAAGGTGTGTGCCACCACTGCCCGGCTTGTATGTTTCTTATTTGTCTGTTTTGTTTAGAGCTGTGTGGTTAGCCTATCCAATATGTATTACTTCTAAATTTAATTTGAGACCCTATCTCAAGGCAATGAGGAGAGCAAGCGACTAAAGCACCCTCTTCTGGCCTCCTCACACACCTGTACACTCACGTGGATAAAGAACACAGACACACGTGTTCATTAGGTCAGGTACATTGACTTTAGCCTCTGACCTACAGTTTTAATCTATATTTAAAAAAAAAAAAAAACTAGATGCAAGAACTTGAATAGAAAAAGTAAAAAAGAAAGAACATGACTGTGGCTCCTAGGCACAGTGGAGGGGAAGGTTTATTGTAGATAATGGGGAAAGCATAGCCAGAGTCAGAGACACCCGGGAGAGTGCAGAGGGGGCAGGGTATACAAGCCAGGAGGATTCTAATAGGGGCTGAGGGATGCTGGGAGAGCCTGGTGGCCAGGTTCACTTTGACATGTTAAATAGGCAACTTGGCCATCTGTCCCAGGGTTTGAAACATAACAGAACTAACTTCATGGAAGTTTCTGTGAAAATTCAGATGGTGCCAGCAAAAATCTGACATCCTCTGGCAGATGGTATATTCTGTTTGACAGATAACTCACAAATAAGTTTTGTATCTCCATTTTCCAGAAAGGGACAGGGGTTCTGTCTTAGTCAGGGTTTCTGTAGCTGTGATAAAACACTAAGACCCAAAAGCAACTTGGAGAAGAAAGGATTTATTCAGCTTATACTTCCACATAGCTGTTCATCACCAAAGTCAAGACAGGAATTTAAACAGGGCAGGAACCTGGAGGCAGGAGCTGATGAAGAATCATGGAGAGGTACTGCTTACTGCCTTGCTTCCCCTGGCGTGCTCACCCTACTTTCTTATGGAACCCAGGACCACCTGGACAAGGATAGCACCGCCCACAATGGAGTGGGCCCTCCCCCATTGATCACTATTTGAGAAAATGCCTTACAGCTGGACCTCATGGAGGCATTTCCTCAGCTGAAGCTCCTTCCATTCTGAAGACTCTAGTGTCAGATTGACACAAAACCAACCAGTTGAGGCACTATATGACAGGATTTTAGTCATCCTCATTGTCCCTTTGAATTCTATGCAGGGCTTGTGTAACAGCCACATAACAACCATTAGGACAAATTTCTGATGACCTCTTGCCCATCCTTGGAGGATGTCTCCCCTAGAGGTATGACTTTGAAAGTCACCACAGGACTTTTCAGAAAGAGGAACCAGGTGCCGCAGCTAGGAAGCCCAAAGGTACAAAGCCTGGAGGTAACCAAAATGCCTGGATGATACAGGAAAGAGCCTTCATGTATAGATGAGGGGTGTTTTTTGTAGTTGCTGACCTGTAAGCTTTTGGGAGACTTCACATGTCAGTCTGGACTTGAAGCTTTTTCTTGCTGGCCACTCTAAATTTGCATTTCTGATAGTCACTTGATCAGCTATTACTTCCTTACACAAGAGACTCTGTCCCAGTTGTCCCCATTCTTTGAAATGGAATGGTATTTGCATTTACTATTGTCTAAGTTTTTTTTTCCTTTTCTCTTTTCAGAAATGGAAAGGGTGGGGGGCTTTTGTGTTTGCTAGACCTAGTGGCTTCAAATTTTTTTTCTGCCTGGTTTCCTAGTTTAGTTCTCTATATTAACAGTCTTATTCCCTGTGGTGACAAGCAGTATTCAGTACTAAAACACCCTATCTTGGTCAGGGTTTGTATTCCTGCACAAGAAGACATCATGACTAAAAACCAAGTTGTGGAGGAAAGAGTTGATTTAGTTTACACTTCCACATTACTGTTCATTACCAAAGGAAGTCAAGCCAGGAACTCACACAGAGCCGGAACCTGGAGGCAGGAGCTGATGCAAAGGCCATGGAGGGATGTTACTTACTGGCTTGCTTCCCTCGACTTGCTCAGCTTGCTTTCTTATAGAACCCAGGACTACCAGCCCAGGGATGGCACCACCCACAATGGGACCTCCCCCCTCGATCACTAATTGAGAAAATGACTTACAGCTGGATCTCATGGAGGAAATTCCTCAAGGGAGGCTCTTTTCTCTGTGATAACTCCAGCTTGTGTCAAGTTGACTCACAAAACCAGTCAGTACAACTTGCTTGTCAACTTGACACACAAACACATCACTATTAACCACAGTATCTTCACAATCAAAACATCACTGGCCCTGATAGGAGTCTTTAATCTTCCCTCTGAAATTTCACAAGCCAGACATCCTCCATTTGCACTCAACATTATCTTCCAAGCTCCGACAGAACATCTCACAGAGCTTTTAACACCCAATGGCTCTTCTAGCCCAAAGTTCCAAAGTCCTTCCACAGTCCTTCCCAAAACATGGTCAGGTTGTCAGAGGAATACCCCACTGTGCTAGTACCAATTTATCTTAGGGTTTCTATTTCTGCACAAAACATCATGACCAAGAAGCAAGTTGGGGAGGAAAGGGTTTATTCAGCTTACACTTCCACATTGTTGTTTATCACCAAAGGAAGTTAGGAGAGGAACTTGGAGGCAGGAGCTGATGCAGAGGCCACAAAGGGGTGCTGCTTACTGGCTTGCTTTCCCTGACTTGCTCATCTTGCTTTCTTATAGAACCCAGGACTACCAGCCCAGGGATGGCACCACCCACAATGTGCTAGGCCCTCCCCTCTTGATCACTAATTGAGAAAATGCCTTACAGTTGGATCTCATGGAGTCATATCCTCAAGGGAGGCTCCTTTCTCTGTGATAACTCCATCTTGTGTTAAGTTGACACACAAAACCAGCCAGTACGCAGCCCAACCAACTGCAACAAGGAAGAGGAGAGGAGTCATGAATGGGTTTACTGCAGAGGAAAAAACAAGCTTCCTGGAGCTAGAGAAACGCTTAGTCAAGGAGGAGTGAGCACACACCTTTAGTCCTAGCACTCAGGAGACTAAGGCAGGCAGATCTCTTGGGTTTGAGGCCAGGGCTACACAGAGAAAGTCTGTCTCAAACAAACACAAAAACCAAACAAATGCATGGTGTGATTGCTGTAGTGGCACAGTCCTTTAATCCCAGGACTTGACCGAGGCAGATGGATCTCCATGAGTTTGAGACTAGCCTGGTCTATATACAAGTTCTAGGCCAGCCAGAGCTACATGGTGAAACTCTGTCTCTGCTATAATTGTAACTTTTATTTTCCTGTAGTAATTGTTTCAGAATCTTTCTGCCTCCATCTGCTAACCTAGGCCTAGTCCTGAAAGCTTCTAGCCTCTGTATAGTCTTATCTAGGCTTAGAATATTTTTAGTTTCTGAGACTTACTGCTGAATGAGTAAGTCTGAGCTCACCCTTTCTAGTTATTTCTGAACTCTGGCTGGCTGGTTCAACTCAGCTGTTTTGGCCAAACTCCTCTCCAAGCTGACTGATTCATTCTGGCTTCTCTCTCAGCCTCTGACTTTTTGCTCTGCTTGGCCTCAAACTACTTTTGGCAATCTGTTCTAATCTTCTGGCTCCTTCTCATTCTCTGGCTTATTTTGTCTTCATTTATGTCTAGCTTATTCTCTCTCTACAACCTATTTCTGTACCACTGTCCCAGTAAAAACTGCCTCCTTCCTCTGTCTGCACTGCCCCTCGAGTAGCTTCCTTTTCCTCTCTTTCCTGGTGAGAGTTGGGCACACATCCTATTTTGTCAAATCCCCCTCTAATACACACACAAAGACACTTAAAATTAAAAATTGAAATAAAAAAAGACAAAGTTTGAGGTGGACCAGGAAGAAATTACTGGCAGGAATCTGGCGGATATGATTGAAATACATTGGATATGTGTATAAAATTACCAAAGACTAAAAAGCTAATAAAAAATTAAATTATTTGTTTAAAGTTTCCTGAGAATTAAATAGTACCCTGTACAGAGTTGTATGGTGAGTAAAAGCAACACTTACAGATTGCAGGCTGCATGGGGAAGAGGGTAAGATCTGGACGATGGCTGAAAAATGAAGCTGGAAAGTTGGCAAGAGCAAGCCTTAGAGCACAGAGTTCCATGCTTAGAAGTCAGACCTTTTCCTCTTGGGTAGGGATGTCTGGAAACCATGGGAGTTAATTGCCACTAGGTGGTTCTCATTCATAGTGGGATCATGGTCTATTTAGAGATGGAAAGAGGGACATTAGAGATTCCCTGAATCATGGAATGTTAGAAATGAAAGGGCAGGCTGGAGAGACGGCTCAGCAGTTAAGAGCACTTGACTGCTTTTCCAGAGGTCCTGAGTTCAATTCTCAGCATCCACATGGTGGCTCACAACCATCTGTAATGGGATCTGATGCCCTCTTCTGGTGTGTCTGAAGACAGCAACAGTGTACACATATACATAGAGTAAATAAATCTTAAAAAAATTGAAATGTCAAAAGGAAAGGTAAATAAAAATTGAATTGAAAATTATTACATTAATTTTCTAAAGCCTTTATGATTTCATCAGCATAGAGTCTGGAATATTATCTCTTCCTAGAAAATGTGCATATGTAGAGAGAATCTCCATTGTAGAGAGAATCTCTTATAAACATCACCTCTCAATAAAAAAGCCAATGGCCGATGAACTCGGGCACTGAGGAGACATGAAGGTGAGGTAAGTAGCCGCATGGTAGGCATAGAATAGTTTAAATGGTTAAATAAGTTAAGAGCTAGTCAGGGAGTGATGCACAGTTTATAGCCTAGGCATTTAATAATAAATAATTAGTCTCAGAGTCATCATTCCCAGAGCAGGATTGGGAAAGGAAAAAATGGATATAATATTTTTACATGCATATATTTCATATAGTTAGGTAATTTATATGTATCCTTGAATGCATCCAGAAGATATAGATTAAATATTATGTAATATATGTGTGTATACATATATGTATGTATGTGTATGTACATATACATCAGATTGGGAACTTGGTGCCCCTGAAGGTGCAAAGTTGGAAGGCTATTAAAACCATAGTAAAGTAGCTCCATGAATAGAGAGATTTTAAAATGCTATTCCAGTGTTATCATATCAGCCCTAGTTATTATAATTAGATTTATACTGTTCTTAGGAAATGGTTTTTTTTAGAATTATTTATTTACTTTATGTATATGAGTACACTGTAGCTGTCTTCAGACACACCAGAAGAGGGCATCAGATCCCATTACAGATGGTTGTGAGCCACCATGTGGCTGCTGAGAATTGAACTCAGAACCTCTGGAAGAGCAATTCAGTGTTCTTAACCACTGAGCCATCTCTCCAGCCCCCTTAGGAAAGGATCTTAAATCATTCATCTCTTAGCTTCTGACACAAGCCCCAAATCTCAGTAAACCTACAAATATTGACGAAATGAAAAACAAGAATGGATCCTATTTCATTCCTGTGAAGGGAAAGCTTGGATGTAATTCCCTGGCTTTTCTAGAGCATTCCACATGTGCCTAGAGCCTACCATGTTACCTCACCTTCATGTCTCCTCAGTGCCCGAGTTCATCTACATCTCTCGGTCCAGTCCGTCTGCCTCTCGTTTCTTTCTATTTCCCAGGATCCTCTCTCTTCCTGTCAGTGTCCCACCTCCTGTTTCCTGCCTCCGTTCATTTGGATTAGTTTGGATTAGTGCACTGGCTAGCACTGTCAGCTCAATGCAGCCTACAATTAGCTGAAAAAGTCTCAGTTCTTCTCACGTTGATCTGTGGGCATGCCTGTGAGGGGTTGTCCTGATGGTTTTAGTTCATGCAAGAAGGCCTAGTCCACTATGGGTGGTCCCATTCCCCAGACAGGTGATTCTGGGCTGTATAACAAAGTTAGCTGAGAAGTTGGAGAGATGATTCAACAGTTAAAAGCAGGTACTGCTTTTCCAGAGGACCTAAGTTCAAGTCCCAGCACCTACATAATACATAAAGTGGCTTACAGCCACATACAATTCCAGTTCCAGGAGACTCCAACTCCTCTGAACTCTGTGGACACCTCATAGGTCCATACACATATGCACGATTCCACACACATTCATATAATTAAAATTCATATAATTAAAAATAGTAAAAATAATTTTTAAAAAGTAAAGTCAACTAGGCATGAACCAGAGACTGAGCCAGCAGACAGCATTCCCCCTGATTTCTCTCAATAATGGATTGTGACTTGGAAGGGTAAGTCAAATTAACCCTTTCCTGCCCAGGTTGTTTTAGCACAGCAACAGAAGGAAACTAGAGACACAGCATGTTAGGGACTGTGAAAAGGAAGCCTGGAGCTCTTCTTTTTTCTTTAACTTTTTTTTTACTTGCTGAATACCATGGCTCACCTCAAATCCTATCATCTCATCAGCTGAGGGAGCGGTAGCAACAGTTTGAGACCAACCTGAGCTACATAATGAGACCCTGTCTCAAAAAGATGTAGCAATGAAACACTTCTTATTTGGAAATGAATATAGATTCAGAGAAAGTTTCAAAAATAGTAGAGAGATTGTATTTTTTTAAAAATTGAGCAGCATTTTATAAGTTTAATTTTATCTCATGTGCTTTGGTGTGAGGTGAGCCCTTAGAACTGGAGTTACAGACAGTTGTGAGCTGCCATGTAGGTGCTAGGAATTGAACCTTGATCCTCTGGAAGAGCATTTAGTGCTCTTAATCGCTGAGCCATTTCTCCAAACCCAAGAAATTGTATTTTTTTTTGTTTGTTTATTGCTGGTTTCTTTTGTGGTTTTTAGTTTTTCAAGACAGGGTTTCTCTGTGTAGCCCTAGCTGTCCTGGAACTCACTTTGTAGATCAGGCTGGCCTCAAATTTACAGAGATCGTCTGCCTCTGCCTCTTGAGTGCTGATTAAAACTGTATACCACTGTACTGGCTGGTTTTGTGTCAACTTGACACAAGCTGAAATTATCAACGAGTAAGGAGCTTCAGTTGAGAAAATGCCCCCATGAGATCCAGCTATAAGGCATTTTCTCAATTTGTGATCAAGAGGGGAGGGCCTAGCACATTGTGGGTGGTGCCATCCCTGGGCTGGTAGTCCTGGGTTCTATAAGAAAGCAAGATGAGCAAGCCAGGGGAAGCAAACCAGTAATATTCCTCCATGGCCTCTGTATCAGCTCCTGCTTCCTGACCTGCTTGAGTTCCAGTCCTGACTTCCTTTGGTGATGAACAGCAATGTGGAAGTGTAAGCTGAATAAACCCTTTCCTCCCCAACTTGCTTCTTGGTCATGATGTTTTGTGCAAGAATACAAACCCTGACTAAGACAACCACCAACCTAGTATGATGTTAATACAGTTGCCCAATCGTAGTAGCCTTGTTGGTAATGGTTTGAGCCTGGAAGTTCCCCCACAGGGTCATTTGCAGAAACTCGGTGCTCTGAAGGTGGGTCTAGTTTATAGAAGTGATTACGGGTGAGCCTTTGAAGGTCAGAGCCAGTTTAGGGTTCCTGCCTCCCACTTCTGCTTCTGGGCAGCAAGGACTGGCAGCCTCACAGCTCTGCTTCGTTTTCCCCACTGTGATGGGCTGAAACCTTTTGAAACTGTTACAGTTCTTTGATCATCTTTGAGTGCCTGAGGTTCTTCCCATATTTAGTTTAGGAATGTCTGGTTTTGAGCAGTCAAGGGCCCCATACTTCCTTAAGCTCAAAGAGAGAATTAAATGGAATTAAATATGATTGTATATCACTACTTTTTATCACAAAAGTATCATTGCTTTTGCATCACTGAAACCAAATATCAAGGACAACTCAAGGGAAAGAGTTGTTTTGGATTGTGGTGTTGAGACAGAACACATGGTGGAAGGAACATGGCAGGGATGGGTGTGGGGTGGCTTGTTTAGTTCTTTCTGGCTAGGAAGCAGAAAAAGAAGTAAACAGAAGAAGCCAGATCGAAACACACCCCCCTCACCCCACAACCTCAGGACCTGCTTCTTCCTCTCAAACCCCACCTTCCACCGTTCCACCATCTATAATGCTATGATATCATGGCTTTAAAGGGTAATTTATTCTTTAGGATTCACTTGGATCAGAGCCCTCAGCATCTAACTGTTCTTAGACAGGCCATTTCATACACTTCCAAGGCTGGGCTCCTAGGCAGTTTTTGTTTTTTCAAATACTTTGAAAACAAAAAAGTTGTTTTGTTGTTGTTGTTGTTATTATTGTTGTTGTTGTTGTTATTGTCTCTATATGTTTGAGGCCAGTCTGATCTACATAGACAGTTTTTCCTTCTAAAAAAAAAAAAAAAAAAAAAAAGAAAAAGAAAAAAAGAAAAAAAAAAGAAAATTTTGAGTGTGGGTATTTTACCTGCAAGTTTGTTGGTGCACTGTGTGCTTATATTGCCTCTAGAGGCCAGCCAGAAGAGGGCATCAGATACCCTGGAACTGGAATTACTGATGGTTGTAAGCTACCATATGGGTTCTGGGAATTGAGCTCAGGGCCTCTGGAGAACAGCCTATATCTTAACTACTAAGTTATCTCTCCAGCCCTTTTTTTATTATTTTTAATTATGTGTATGTGTATATACATGTATTTGTGGACATGTGTACATAAATGCAGGTGTCCTCAGAAGCCAGAGGCATCAGATCCCTAGAGATGGAGTTACAGATGGTTGTGACCCACTGGATGTAGACACTGGGAACTGAACTTGGGCCATCCCTAAGAGCAGGGAGTGCTCTTTACTGTGGTTTTATCTTTAATTTCTTTTCTTTCTTTCTTTCATTTTTTTAAGATTAATTTATTTGTTTTTTTTGGTTTTTTTTGGTTTTTTTTTTTTTTTTTTTTTTTGGTTTTTCGAGACAGGGTTTCTCTGTGTAGCCCTGGCTGTCCTGGCACTCACTCTGTAGACCAGGCTGGCCTCGAACTCAGAAATCCGCCTGCCTCTGCCTCCCCAGTGCTGGGATTAAAGGCGTGCGCCACCACCACCTGGCTAATTTATTTGTCTTTATGTAAGTACACTGTCACTGTCTTCAGACACACCAGAAAAGGGCATCAGATCCCATTACAGATGGCTGTGAGCCACCATGTGGTTGCTGGGAATTGAACTCAGGACCTCTGGAAGAGCAGCCAGTGCTCTTACCCGCTGAGCCATCTCTCCAGCCCTTAGCTTTAATTTCTAATAACTACTGACATTGCATATATTTCCTTTCACCATTCCTCTCTCTTGTGTGGCAAATGTTTGCTCAAATCCATTGTACAATTTTTACTGCTGGTAGTGGTTTTCTTATTTTTGAGGGCTTTGTTTTGTTTGTTGTAGTTTTTTAAATGTAGCAAGATAAAAATATATAACATAAATATCACCATTTTAGCCACTTACCCAAGCAAACCTCAAATTTGCCATGCTAGTCTTGAACTCATAATCTTCCTGCCCTAGCCTAAGTGCTGGGCTATAGGGACATGCCATCATTCTTGGCACTGTTTTGTTTGTATGTTTTTGTTTTTGTTTTTGTTTTTTTTGAGACAGGGTTTCTCTTAACTGTTTTGGATCTCACTCTGTAGCCAAGGCTGGCCTTGAACTTAGAGATCTTCCTGCCTCTGCTTCCTGAGTGCTGGGATTAAAGGTATGGGCCACCACTGCCTGGCCTGCATTATTTTGGTTTTGTTTGTTTGCTTGCTTTTTGGCTTTTTTGTTTGTTTGTTTTGAGATAGGGTCTTCCCTGTAGCCCAGGCTGGTCTCAAGCTTGAGATTCTCCCATCTCTACCTCCTAATTGACCATTTTGTCACTGGTTCTTTTGAGAATGAGTCCCATGATACCCAGGTTGGCTTCAAACTTGTTTTGGAGTGGAGAGTGACCTCATACTACAGAGCTTACCGCCGCCGTCACCTCCTGAGTGCCAGGATCACAGGTGTGCTGGTGTACCCTGAAACTGTTATGAAGTGTCCACTTCTGTGGCATCCAGTTTTTCCCCATTACAGGGCACTAGCTGTGGTCTAGCCATCTCCCATGCTTGCTTCCTTTTTCTCACCTAAAGCAGACTTAGCCCATTAAACCGTAACTCCCTGTCTTAGTAAGAATTTTATTGCTATAAAGAGACACCATGATGATGGCAACTCTTATAAAGGAAAACCTTTAACTGGGGCTGGCTTACAGTTTCAGAGGTTTAGTCCACTGTCATCATCGGGGGAAGCATGGCAACACTTGGGCCAACATGGTTCTGGAGAAGGAACATTTTACATCTGGATCCACAGGCAGCAAGAAGTGAAGTGGCTTGAGCTTTTGAGACCTCACAGCCGGTGCTCTAGTGACACACTTCCTTCAACAAGGCCACCCCTCCTAACAGTGCCACTCCCTATGAGCTAAGCGTTCAAACACATAAGTCTGTGGGGACCACTTCTATTTAAACTGTCACATTCCTCATTCACATATTCAGAAATGATACATAAAGAAATATGTCTAAATTTACAAACATTCTTTTCTCCTGAATTTTGCAGTTTAAGCTATCATCAGCACAGAAGATAAAGAGCTGGACAGCAAAAAAAGAAAGAGTAAGTAGTATTATTCTAATAATTGATTTCCATGTCATGAATGTATTAGTTGTTTTTACCCTTTGACTATTGTGGATAAAATTGCTGTGATATTGGTGTTTGAATTTCCATTTTCAGTTGCTTTCTGTACCTATAGGTGAAATTGCTGGGGAAGATAGTAATTTTGTATTTAACTTTGTGAGAATCAATCATACCATTCCACACAGTGGGTCCATTTCTGTGAGTTTGAGGTCAACCTAGTCTACAGAGTGAGTTTCTGGACAGCTAGGCTACACAGAGAAACCCTGTCTTGAAAAGACAAACAAACAAATCCCCTGTGAGGGGTAGGAGAGATGGCTCAATGGTTAAGAGCACCGGCTATTCTTCCAGAGAACCCAGGTTTAAGTCCCAACACCCACATGGTGTTTAACAACCACCTATGATTCCAGTTCCCAGGGAAGTGATCCAGTCTTCTAGTCTCCTCTATCACCAGGCTCACACAGACATATGTAACACATGCAGGCATATGGTGGTTTGAATGAGAATGGCCCCCAATAGATTCATTTGTCTGAATGCCTGGTCCCTAGTTAACAGAATTGTTTGGGAAGGATTAGGAGGTGTGGCCTTGTTGGAGGAGGCGTGTCACTGGGGAATGGACTTTGAGGTTTCAAAAGCCCCTGCCAGGCCCAGTGTTGTCCTCTCTGGCTCCTGCCTGAGGATCAAGATGTAGCTCTGAGCTACTTCTCCAGCACCATGCCTAACTGCGGGCTACCACGGTCCCCTCTAGGATGATCATGGACTAACCCTTTGAAGCTGTAAACAAACCCCTAATTAAATGTTATAAGTGTCCTTGGTCATGGTGTCTTTTCATAGCTATGAAAAAGTAACTAAGACAAGGCAGAACACATATCTACATAATTTTTTAAAATCCCCTAGAAGATTCCAGCTTCTGCTTTTCCTCCCTCCTTAGCACTGGAGATGGAACCTGCAGTCTGTATAGACTAGGTAAGTGTCTCATCACTCAGCTATAGTACCCAACCGTTTTGTGTGTGTGTGTGTGTGTGTGTGTGTGTGTGTGTGCACGTGCGCACGCATGAAGATCCAAGGTTAACCTTGGGTGTCATTCCTCAGGAGCCCATCCATCTTGTTACTGTTATTATTTTTAAGATTCATTTTTATTTTATGGGTATGGGTGTTTTGCCTAAGTGTACTTCTATGTGTCGTGCAGAGGCCAGAAGAGGGAATAAGATCTCCTGGAACTGGATTTATAGATGGTTGTCAGCCATCATGTGGCTAATATATGGGAAATGAACCCAGGTTCTTAGAAGAGCAGTCAGTGCTCTTAATCACTGAGCTATCTCTCCAGTCACCCATCTTGTTTCTTGAGACAAGGTCTCTCATTTGCCTGGAGCTCACTGTATAGGGTAGGCTAGGTTACCTGACCTGCAAACCCCAAGGGTCCATCCATCTATCTGTGCCTGGGATTGCTGGGACTGCTGTCATGTGCTGCCACACCTGGCTTTTTATGTAGGTGGATCAAGCTCTGTGCTTATTGGAGAAGTACTTGACTGAGCTCCCTTGATGAGCCCTTGGCTTCATCCCAAATGTCACATCAAAAACAAACAAACAAAAAACCAAAAAACCAAAGGATACATATTCTTGTATCTCCCTCCTCCCCCCCCCCTCTCTCCTTTCTCCCCGTAATCATTGGCTACAGGATTTCTTGTCCCCTTTCATGTCTTTCTTTTGCAGATCTCTCTGGGAGTGGAGTTGGAACCTTGTGCATGTGGGCCAGGCTGCCTACACACACGCACGCAGCATCCCAAGCTCCTGTCAGTCTTTCTCATCTATTTCCAGCTCAAGCTTGGTCTTTGCAGTCTTCTCTTCTGTTGTCAACAAGGCTCGTGTATTTTGTTTGTGAACTGACTTTCGCTTCTCAAAAGTCCGTCTCCCTCCCTGTACCCCTCTCTCTGAGGAAGGGTCTCTCTGTATAATAGCCTTGGTTGTCCTGGAACTCACTTTGTAGACCAGGCTGGTCCTGAACTCAGAGATCCAGCTGCCCTGTGAGTGAGTTGCTGGGATTAAAGCTATGTGCCACCGTGCCAACTTGATCTTGTTTTAAAATGTGCCAAGCCTTTTGAATTTTTTGGTTGTTCATGATTAGCGTCTGTTTCCTGTTACTTATTTCTTTTCTCTCTTTTATTTTGTGTCTCTCACCAGACATTTATTTTTCTTGTGTCTTTTGCATCCTTCTGTTTTATTAATTTTGTAATGTTTATTCTTTTCCTTTCTTTTTTTAACCATAACTGTTCTTTTTTTATTTCTGTGTATGTGTGCAAGCCTGTCTGAGTATATATGTACCTTGTATGTGCAGAAGCCCACAGAGGCCAGAGGAGGGTAGAGCATCCCCAGGAACTGAAGTTACAGGTTGTGATCTGCTGTGTGGGTTCTGGGAACCAAACCCAGGTCCTCTGCAAAAGCAGCAAGTGCTCTCATCTGCTGAGGCATTGCTCCAGTCCCACTGTAACTCCTGCAGACAAGACAGTTATAGACTCATAGAAAGATATAAAAGTAACAGAAAGAAAAGAGGTCTGGTATTCCTCACCTAATTTTCTCCAATAGCAATAGCATGCATGACATAGTCCAGTAGCAAACCCAGGAAACATGTGTAAGTCCACAGACCTTATTCTAGTGATTTCTTAGTTTTCTGTGCATTCATGTTGGAACATGGTGTGTGTGTATGTAGTATAAACAAGGTCTACTATAACCCCTTTAGATGCGTTCTAAGCAGATGCTCTGCCAGGGGCACACCTCCAGCTCTCCAGTCCACGCCTCTGTTCAGCTGTCTTCACCACATTCAGTCGTTACTTTCTCTAGTGGTTGGGGCTTGGCCATAGATACACCTAGGAAGAAAGGTGTGACACTTGCAGTCCCAGTTTTTCACTGAGGATCTTGATACAAAAACAAATTGAGGTAATAGTTGTCATGCAAGTGCAGCACCTTCCTGAACTGTAATTGCCCATTCTTTTCTTGCCTGCTTTTGGGGCAACAGAGTCATTTACTTTACCAGCCTTCGGCATTTTCTTGCAGTTGATTGAAGGATTCTGACTGTGCTGATTTGATGTGACTTCTGGGACAAAGTCATGGCCCACTGTATAGTGTCTCAAGTTTCAGAGTAACCCTGGCCTGAGTGGTTGAATGTCCTAATCTATAGCTGGACGCCTTTTACTTTCTTTAAGACTGTTCAATGATGCTGGCAGTCATTTAGCCACTTTGAGCCTCAGTGTCTTTATAGAGAGGGTTGAATTGAGGCCCCTCATGGGGGTTGCAAGCGTAATACTCGTGATAGCTCAGTAAATATTAGGTAGATTCTGATATTGGCCCGTTGCCTTCTCTTCTCTCCAGAATTTTTGCTTGTATAATCAATCGATTCTCAGAATAAGGTTTTTCTTGGAACCAGCCTTTCAGCAGCTGTTGGCAGAGTGTGAGGAGTAAGAAGCTTCCCACTGAAGGAAGCTGCTTATTTCCACTTTGATTGATAGGGGGAGATTAATTGTCCTCCCCCATGAAAGACAAAGGGCCCAGTTGTGCCATTTGCCAATTTAGGAATCATGAGGAGAAATGAGGAGTGTCATATCCGACAGGTCCCTGGAGAAGAAGTGAGGCAGGCCTCAAGCTGGGGAAGGGGATTCCTGAGCAGAAGATTTAAAAGAGCAGGTTTCCAAGAAGAAGCAAGCATGAGAGAGGCTTCTGAGGAATGGTGGTGTCTCTGTACCTCTCGGATTCACAGCTTGAGAAGATGATCCAGAGATGCTCAGAACTGAACTATAATCCCTGCCCTATAGCCTTCCACCCCGGTGCCCTCCAAGAGCATGTTCTTACCATTCGTTCTGGGACAGAGAGGAAAAGACCAGGCAGGGCAACAGAGGATAGTAAGACTTATTCTTGACTTACTCTTTTTGCACCTACCCTCAGCAGGACATTTGTGTAGATGCTAACACCACCATTGCTCTTTGCAGAGGAGAAAAACAGTATCACAGACCCAATTACATGTAAAGGTCATATGACTGGTAGGTAGTGTGCATCCAGTTGGGTATTCACACTACCCAAGTGACAGGAAAGGATTCGCCTGTCTTGTACTTCCTTTGTAAACTTTGTAAACCCACAAGGCAGAAACGTGGCCAGGCCCCCTCCTGAGAAGCTCCAACAGACCCCTCTCCCAGACTCCTGAGGAGCTCCAGCAGCCAGGCCACACCCCCCCACCCCAGGCCTCCCTAACTGTCTGAACAGCAGTTTCAGCCTCTGTAAGGATCACAAAGATCATCTCCAGCCCCTCAACAGGACCCTCCCCAGATTATGCTAATTTTAGGTGAAAAGTCTGAACACAGTCCACCTATCCCTGAGCTCCTCCAAACTCAGGACTTGAAATATCACCAATCCTCATCCTGGAAAATCTCCACCCTAGAAAGCTCCAGCCCTCTAACCTCCCACCCCCCACCCCCACCCCAAAAACCCTCTATATAAGCACTGCACTTTGTCCAATTCCCTGTTGTTCGCTCCCTCCTAGGAGCATAGCCAATCACTCCTGGATTCCTCCTTCCTCTCCCTGGACACTCCAATACATCTCTTTCATTTGCTGCCTGGTGTGATCCTCATAGAAAGACAAGAAGCAGTAATGAGGAGCAGAGAAGGAGCAAGGAGGCGGCTCCTGAGCTGCCTCCTCTCAGAGCTGTGTCGGGAGCTTGAATGTCCTTCCACTGGGATGCCGCCTTCCCTCGCAGCTGGGTGCTTCCTGGACTTCCCAGAAAGGCCAACACATCTTTCCTCCCTCCCTTCTTTCTCTTTTTTTAGTTTTTTTGAGACAGAGTTTCTCTTTGTAGCCTTGGCTGTCCTAGAACTCACTCTGTAGACCAGGCTAGCCTTAAACTCAGAGAGATCTGTCTGTCTCCTGAGTGCTGAGATTAAAGGCATGCGCCACCACTGAGATTGTTTTTAACCTCAGAAATTATGAAAAAAAATATGAGTAGTTCCATAACAAAATGAACAAAGAATATGAACAGGTTATTCAAAGGAACATTCGAATCACACCTGAAATGATTATTTTTGGGCAGTGAGCCTAGGCTCAGGCTTCAGACACTGAGACATCCCCAAGCTCCTGGATGTGTTGACTAAATTATTTGAAAGCAGATTGCATAGTTAGAAAAAAAAAAAATCCCATTGGCTTTTTTGGTTCAGTTTTTTTTTTTTTTTTTTTTTTTTTTTTTTTAATGTACATCAGTGTTTTGCATGCATGTCTCTGTGAGAAAGTCAGAGCCACTAGAACTGGAGTTATGGACGGCTGCGAGCTGCCATGTAGGTGCTGGGACTTGACCTTGGGTCCTCTGGAAGAACAACCAATGCTCTTAACTGCTGAACCATCTCTCCAGCCCCCACATTGGCTTTTTAAAGCATTTTTTTTTCTTTAAAATATTTTTTTTTCCTTTAGTACACTTAAGACAGAGGCAGGTAGATTTCTGTGAGTTCTAGGCCAGCCTAGTCTACATAGTGAAACCTTTGTCTCAATAAATAAATGAACAAACAAATAAAAAAAAAATAGGGCTGGAGATGAATCAATGGTTCAAAGCACTAGGACTCTTCCAGAGGCCCTGAGTTCAGTTCCCAGCTCTCGCACGATGGCTCAGAACCATTGTACAGCAGTTGGTCCATGGGATCTTACACCCCCTTCTGGTGTGCAGATGAACATGCTGACAAAACATCCATGCACATAAAATAGATAAACAAAATGAATCTTAAACATTAAAACTTTAACAGTTGCCACTGTGTTTATGTGCACATGTATGTGCATGTATGTGATATGGAGGGAGAAGAGTGCATGTCACATGGTGGTGTGATGGCCAGAGGACAACTTTATAGAGTGTCACTTCCTCGCACCTTTAGGTGGGTTCCCAGAATTGGATTCAGGTCATCAGGTTTTCTGACCAAGCACATTTTACCTGCTGATCCAACTGACTGGCTCAAACTAAAATAAAGACATTAGCTGTGTGGTAGTGGTGCACACCTTTAATCCCAGCACTCAGGAGGCAGAGGCAGGCAAATCTCTGAGTTTGAAGCCAGCCAGGTCTATAGAGCAAGTTCTAGGACAGCCAGGGCTACCCAGAGAAACTCTGTCTTGAAAAAACCCAATCAATCCATCAATCTTTATAACCAGAGTATTGTTATAATAGTAAAAAAAATGTTGAAATGTACTCAGTGAGTGGGGCACTTGTCTAGCATGCATGAGACTCTGGGTTAGATCCTTAGCGCCCATAACTAGGACTGGTGGCACACACCTGTAATCCAAGCACTCAGGAGATGGACATAGGAAGATTGGAAGTTCAAGGTCCAGCCTGGGCTACATAAAACCCTGCTTAGAAAAAAACATAAAGGAAGAAAATGCTAAATTTACTAAGATCATGTACACTATAGCCTTATTTTCCTTATTTGTCTCTTAAAATATCTTTTTTATAGTTGTTATTACTGTTTATTTTTATTTTTGAGATGGGCTGGCCTGGAACTCCCTGTGTAGTGGAACATGACTTTGAACTCCTGATCCTTCTGTGTCTACCTTCCAAGAGTGTATATGGCAGGGGATGAGTGGGGGTGGAAAGGTACCTCAGTGATTAGGAGCACCTACAGGAGAGCTCACAACCATCTGCAATTCTAGTCCCAGGGGAGTCCTATACCATCTTCTGGCTTCTATAGGCACCAGGCACATACACAACATTCGGGAAAACACCCATACACATAAAATAAATAAAAAATTTAAAGTATGTTGTATAGGCTAGGTGTGGTATTGTGTGCCTTTAATCCTAGTATTTGGGAGGTAGAGTGAGATAGAGCTCTGTAAGTTTGAGGCCAGCCTGATTTACATAGCAAGTGAGACCCATTATATGTATAAAATGTTGAAGCGGGTGCATTTGTGTGTGCATGTGTGCATACATAGATCAACCTAAGGTATTGTCCTGTTCACGTGTGTGCGTGTGTGTGTGTGTGTGTGTGTGTGTGAGAGAGAGAGAGAGAGAGAGAGAGAGAGAGAGAGAGAGAGAGAGAGAGATGGACTTTGACTGGCCTGGAATGTGCCAAGTTGGCTAGCCAGTGAGGCCCAGGATCTGCCTATCTACCCTCCTCTGCTGGTATCACCGGCACGTGCCACCACACCTGGCATTTTTATATGGGTGCTAGAGGTGAATCCTCAGGCTTGTGTGTGTCTCAGCCTTTACTGACTGTCTCTCCAGGCCTTTTGTAGTTTGCCATCACGGGCTCAAAGGCTCAATAAATATCCCTTGGATTTTTCTTCTAAATTTTAGAATCCTAACATATCCCCCATTCTTTTTTTTTTTTTTTTTTTTTTTTCCTTAAGAGATTGACATTTTTGAGGCTGGAGAGATGGCTCAGTGGTTAAGAGCACGGACTGCTCTGCCAGAGGTCCTGAGTTCAATTCCCAGCAACCACATGGTGGCTCACAACCATCTGTAATGTGATTCAATGCCCTCTTCTTGAATGTGTCTGAAGACAGCTGCAGTGTACTCATATAAATAAAAAAAAAAATAAATGTTAAAAAAAAGAAATGGAAACACATCTTTTAAAAAAAGAGATTGACATTTTGAAGACATGGAAAGTCTTACTTGACTTTTAGATTGTTAAATTCTGCATTTTTTCTCTATCCTACACATTTGCTTGGCTAGAAGATGTCTGTCCTGACCAAAATTCAGTTTGGGATGGATGGCCTGTTTGTCCTCAGTCCAATTAATTCCATGTCCCCAGAGAAATGACAGGTGGCTCATTTTAGATTAGGTATTACTTCCTGTCGCTGCTGTAACACACCACCACAGTCTAACGCTTAGATTCATCTACTTACATTTATTTGTGTGTATATGTTCCTATGTGTGCACGCCTTGTCACCCACATGGAGCTCAGAGGACAAGCCTCCTTTCACCCTGTAGTTCCCGGGTGTTAAATTCAAGTCTTTGAGTTTGTCATCAAGTGTCTCTAGTCATGGAGCTGCCATCTTGACAGCCCCAAATCACTTTTATTTAATGGCTTAAAATAATGCAGCTGTATTCGCCTTCATATCAGCAGAGATCTTGGACTAAGGTTATGTCGTCAGAGGTTGGGAACAGAGCTCTGTGGGGGAGCCTTACCTAGCATACAGAGGGCCGTAAGTGTAATCAGTGAGAGGGCAATCACCACACCAATAGATAAAAACACAATAACAACGAGTGTCGGCAGGCCTGCATTCCTTTTGCCAGCCTGGAGAGATGCTCAGTCAGCCTAGAGAATCCATGGCCGCGTCCATCTCTGCTTCACCAGCCATTCACATTTCTTCTTCTGTGACTTTTTCCTCCATGTTCAAAACAGTAATGAATCTTCTTCTTCTTTTTTTTTTTTTTTAACCATTTTCCCTTCAGATTTACTGACTCACCTCTGCTGCAGCACGTGCACGCTCTCTTGAAGGCGTGCATACTCGCATGCACACAGTTAATGGTGGTTTTTTTTTTCCCCGAAAAAAAAAAAAAATCAGTGCATTGGCAAATCCCAGTGGGGAGAATGCCCTAAATGTCATCTGCCCCTAGCCCAGGCTGGCTTAAAGCTACCAACAAAATTTCAACGAGTTTCCAACCCCCCCCCCCCAAGAGAGTGGAGTTATAGTTGAGCATTAGAGCTTATGTCTAGCATGCTCAAGGTACTAGGCTCAACCCCAAACAAGCACCACAACCCTCCAGTATCCCCACCCTCCCCCTAAAACAAGACTCGTGACTGTGTAAGCACTGTTCTAACACACCACTGTCTTTTATCCCATCTGGTTCTGCCCTGTTTAGAGCTGCCTGGCCTGAGGGCAGATGGCTTCCATTGACCTGGTTCACTCTGCTTCCAGGGACTGTACCAGCTCACCATAGACATCATCATGATGAGTCGGGTGTGTAAGATGTTCCGCCAAGGCCTCAGGGGATTCCGGGAATATCAGATCATTGAGCCTGTTCACAAGAAGCATCCTACCTTCTCCTTCTGGGATGTAAGTCGCCCAGCTAAGCAGGGGTGCTGGGATTTAGCAGGTGCAGCACATCTCCTAACCCTCACATCGGGGAGAAGGGGACACCATCAAACAAGTAGGGGAGAATGAACCCTGAGTTAGCCAGCCTTTCATGACCTGTTGCGTCAGTGCTGGCTGGGGCAGGCCTCTGGTGCAGAACAGTAGCAGGGCCTACTACTATCCTGTCCATCAGGACACTAAACAGGGGTCCGGGGAGATCACCTGAAAGAGAGCGGGGGATAACAGGTAAAGACGCAAAGAACGGCGACCTGTCTATAGGCTGATCAGATCACAAATTTTACTGTTTTCACACACGGGTTATATACACAAAAAGGCAGGATGTGGGGAAGGGGATGACACAGGAGCGTAGGTGTTCAGGGGGAGTACAGATATCTTCCAGAACAGTGTGTCAGCTGGGTGAAGGTTCAGGGGACAGGCCACTATGACTCCGCCTGTGATTCACTTGACTTAATCTAAGTTGGTACTTTCTACCCAAGGTCACCTATCTACAAGGTCTATGACTAGAGCCTGGCAACTGTCTGTTTGTTTACAATAGCTTCTAGCCATCTGTTTCAGTGTCTTTCCACAGAGACCAAGACTTTGTGCTAGCAGGCTGACTTAGGCCTATGGCTGATTTTAGGCCTTTAGTGTATAGACAGAGATGCCCCTGACATACTACTCTTGAGTTTAGGGCAGAACAGAGAATAGGGGAGGAAAGGGGAGCTCCTGTCCAGATTCTCCTTCCAGAGTTTGCTGCTGCTGCTGCTGCTCCTCCTCCTCCTCTTCCTCCTCCTCCTCAAGGAAGCAGAAGTGTTCTGCTTACACATGTCTGCCCATGTGGCCCGAAACACCAGCAGTGAGGGAGTCACGGTGTACTTTCCGACTGTAATCACAACAGTCTGAAGGAGCCGGGGCCGCAGCAGAGCCGGGATTCTTCTCAGTGTTCTAAGCTGTGTGCGTTCGTACATTCTCTATTTTCTTTTCTATCTTCACTAAAAGAAAGGGGACATTTTCAGGGCCCTGCTTGCTGTGAGGACCCCATTTTCAAGATAAAGAAGGTCCCAGCTTAAAATATCTTATCTCAACAGTAAATCATGAGCCCTTTTTGTCTTAGAAATTCAATTGGTTGTCCACTGTCTTGCGTTTGTATTGTTGTGGTAAGATACAGTGACCAAGGCAACTTACAGAAGAACTTATTTGTGGCTTAGGTTAGACCATATGACCATCATGCCAGAGAGTATGGCAGCAGGCAGGCAGGCATTGTGCTGGAGCGGTAGCTGAGAGCAGACATCTGATCCACAAGTAGGAAACAGAGACAGAGCCCTTATTCTTTTTCCCCTGCTGCCATTTCCTTCTCTCTATCATGCCTTCACAATATGTTGAGGATGCTAGCATAGGGCAGAGTTGGGGTTTTTGAGCCAAGGTGGCAACAAAAGGGCTGGTTGGAGGTCCGCCATGGCTTCCCATTCACCAGAGTGGCCTGGGTAGATAGAAGGGCTTCCGATGTAGAACTCCAGAGGCATTTTTACTGACTTTCCTTTCTTCTCGTCCTTTCTTTCAGAAAAAGAAGCAAGGCCGCATCTCGTTTGATACCCAGGACTTTGCTGCAGAGGAGGTGTGTGGAGCTTGGACTTTTTTCCCTGTGTGGGGGTCAGGGTGGGTCTGCTCTTCTGTCTGCTTCGGTCTGAAGAAGCACCGGACATAGCTGGTTTTAGTTCAGGTTCTGCCAGCATCAGTGGCACTCAGAAGTGGTCACTCAGGTCTAATCACAGTGACCCTGTCCCCTGTCCCTGGCATATCAACTATTACCACTGTTTTACTGAGAAGAGCCAATCTGGGAGAGCTTCTGAGCTTGGACTTAAGGAAAACAACAGAAAGCAAACAAGAGGACACAGGATGTCCAGCCAGAGGAGAAGAAAGCCAGGCAGTGGGAAACCCCTTGGCCTGTTGGTGAATTCTGGTTTGGCTCTGAACTCTCTGAGGGATGCTGGGATACATGGCCCCCTATGTTGGATGTGCTTTAAGCTGCAGCCCCACTCTGACAAGAGAAGGCCTTTCTCTCTGTATGGGTCTTTTGGCCTGTGTGTGATCTCTCAACTCAAACACCATTACTACCTTCCTCTCTTCTGACCACCAAATCCTGGATATTAAACTCCTACTTAATATCCAACTTTAAAGTTAAAGGGACCTGTCTATAAAAATCAGTCACATTCTCACTCCCTCAGACCTGACACAACCCTGATCTTGACCCATTTTGGCTTTTCTTTGAGGAAAGAGGGAGAACAGAACTTTGTAATTGGTACTAACAACACTGCACCCATTCCACTGCTCCACCCCACCCCTTGGAAGTGTGGGTACCTCTCATGTGGCTCTCTGGGACACAACCTGATCTTTCATATCCCCTCATTACTGAGTCATAGTGAGGAACTTCTTCTGAATTCCATGTTTCTTCAGTTTTTCAGAGCAACTGATGCCTAAAGCTAGACATGGAAGGACTGCCAAAATTTTACCCTGATTCACCCAGGAGAAACCAGGGACCTGTTTAAGCACCAGAGAATTCTAGAACTGAGGGACATTCTGTGCACAGGAGTTGAGAAAAGCAGGAGGGCTTCAGAAGGAATACCAACAGTGGCTGGCACAGCCTGTAGACAGTAGCAGTGCAATGAATCTGGCCTGACTGGTCCTTACACAGAAGAGCATGCTAGCTGAGACAAGGACAGTTCTCACAGTTGCAGTGTGCCTTTGCTTGGGGGACCATGAGGTCCTGGTGCAAGATAGCCCCATACCCTGCTTTGGCAGGTGCCAGGGCTATTTTCTGAGTTCCTTCATTTATATGGGAATGATTCTTGGGCTGGATGAAGTTGTGAGGTGGGTGTGTAAAATTCACTCTGATGGTTGGCACACAACCCTTAATCCATGCCAGTCACTGCTGTGCATAGAACGGGGGTGAGCATGCAAGCAACAATATGGAGAGTTGCCTGCTAGAATCCTCTGGCCATGTCTTCCCAGGGTCACTTCCCTCCGAGGGCCATTTCTATCACACATAAGAAGCCATCCTGGAGGACAAACCAGGAGATCCAAGACCTCTGCAATATTCTTCAAGCTCTAGATTGCTACCGCAACTACACAGAGTCTCTACAGCTACTTCTGGCCAAGGTCATGCGCTTTGAAAGGTCAGTGAGGGGAACTATACAAGAGGGCCCCAGAAGAGAAAGACACAGCAGAACACCTGAGTGCTCCCTGGTAAGGATAGCAGCACAGCTTAGTCACCGACTGAGAGTCCTCAGATTACAGTCCTGGAATCGGAAATGACCAGACAGGGCCTCTGATCCGATCTAGTCCAGTTCACATATTTTTCGGGTGTTTCTCTGTGCAGCTGTGGTTGTCCTAGAGTTCACTCTGTAGACTCGGATCTCAACTCAGAGGTCTGCTTGCCTCTGCCTCCCAATTGCTGGAGTTAAAGGCATGTACAGATAAACCTAGCTTAAATTTTATTTATTTATTTATTTATTTATTCATTCATTCATTCATTCATTCATTCATTCATTTATTATGTGTGGAGGGCAGAGGACAATGTACAGGTAGATGTTCAGGAGTCACTTCCCTTCTACCATGTGTTTCTGATACTGAACTTTGTGGCAGGTGCCTTTACCCATTGAACCATCTGGTAACCCCCCAAATATTGACTCTGCTGAGGTTTTATCTTATGTATTTAAAACATTACTCTTTACCAGTCTGTTAAAAGGCACATAGCATACAATATCATGTAAATGTCTTGTTCTGGAGAAGCCATGGGGGTTTTGTGGAACTATGGCTTGAGAAGCCATCTCAGTGGCTTCTTGGGGACACCCTAGGAGATTGAGGTTAGACCTATTTTGAAAACCCAGTGTATAAAAATCACTGTAGGTTTGTACTTTGGTGATCCTGGAGCCACATGGACTGCTGTCTGTAGATCTAGACTCTCTTTGATGATGCATGATCCCATGACAAGGGCAGGATGCTTGGTCATGAGCCTTATAAAGAAGACAGTATTAGATGACTTAGTGTGTAAAGTGCTTGCTCCAGGTCTAATCAACTGAGTTCAATCCCTTGAACCCACAAGGTGAAGGAAAGCCAGGGCCTGTGAGTTATCCTCTGCCCTCCACACAGATACACACTAATAATGCGATACTATAAAATTAACTTAGAGAGTGGATAGATTTGATTATGGACATGTAGGCCAGGACATTCCAGCAGAGAGAAATATTTGCTTTATTCACACCCAGGGAGAAGAGTAGTTTACTCTCTTCTGTAGAGATTCCACATCAAGAGAACAAGAATGAGAGAGGCAGGAGGACAGAAGAGAGGAAGAAAGAAAGGCAAGCTGGCAGCTAGGTGTCTGCTGTGTCCTGGAGGAAAAAGAAAATCATGGAACAAGCAGCTAATGCCACATCTGTCCCAGTGTGACTCTGTCCCAGTGTGACTCTGTCCCAGTGTGACTCTGAGCTAGCCACTTAGCTTTTTGAGCTTTGGAATTTTCATTAGTGAAATAATGTCAGTGTTGATTGTATTTCAGATAGAGAGATTTGGGGGCAGAATAGGCAAAGAGATAATCCTTAAAGCCATCTGCTGATTGTTAGTCATCCCCAGGACCAGGAATTAGCATTTTAGACAGAGGTCTTTAGCTATAAAGAAAATCCATCCCCTGGGAAGGCCTTGAAGCTCATCTGAAAAGTCAGTCTCAACTAGACCTAGTAGGTCAGTGTGAGCAGGACCAGTCTGTCCCCTGTCGGTCTTCTAGCACTGGGATTGAATGCAGGCCTCGTGCTCTCTTGCACTCTCCTTGTCTCTGGAGTACCCCGTCCCTTTTCACATTTTGTTGTTATTGTTTTGAGATAAGGTCTTACTAAGTTGTTCTGGATAGCCTCAAAGTCACCCTGTAGCCCAGGCAAGCCCCAGATTAGAGATCTTCTTGTCTTAGTCTCTCAGGTGAGATGTCAGGCCCAGCCCCCCCCCCCCCCAAGGCCCAGTCTCCCTCCCTATAGTGCTAAAATGGTTGCCATAGCTCCTGATGGCCCCTTCAAACTGCCTCCAGAAGGAAAGATTATCTCATGGGTCAGCCTCAACGTTTTTTTTTTTTTTTTCTTCCTTCTTCCTCCTTAAATTCCATCCATTGGATCGGCTTCATCTGGAATCATCAGTGGGGTCTAGGTTTAAGAACTGTTGAAGTATCCGATTAGCATTAGGCTTGTATGTCCTGAGTGACATACAGAGCTACTAGAGAGATAATGTTCCTCCTCTCTTATCTTTAATTTGGGAGGGTCATTGCCCGCAGGGTGGTGAACTAGGATCCAGGGACCTGGAAGAGAGAACTGGAGGTCGGGGGAACACAAAGAACGACGGCTTGTCTAGAGTCTGATCAAACCATAATTTTAATTTTTTTCACATAGGAGTTACATACACACAGAGTCAGGATGTGAGGAGGGGGATGATGTAGGAGCATAGGTGTTCTCAGGGGGAGCACAGATATCTTCCAAAACAGGGTTTTGGCTGGGTGAAGAAGCAAGGAACAGGTCACTATGACTCTGTCTATGATTCATTTGTTCTTATCCAAGCTGGTACTTTCCACCAAGGCTATCTATCCACAAGGTCTATGACTACTTGTTCTTATCTAGGCTGGTAGTTTTCCACCAAGGCTGCCTGTCTACAAGGTCTATAGCTATCTGTTCTAGGGCCAGTGTTTTCTCACAGAGACCAAGACTTTGTGTTAGCAGGCATGTATGGCTGACTTAGGCCTTCAGTGTATAAGCGAAGTCGCTCCCAACAGGCCATCAGCAGCATCTCATGGAGGTCAGGGGACAACGTGAAGGAATGAGTTCTCTCCTTCCACCGCATGGGTCCTTATAACGAGCTCGGGTATTCAGGCTTGGCGCCAAGTGCCTCCACCGACCCCTTTCTCTGTCTCCTCCTAAGCCTGTCACCTGTAGTTCAGATAAGAGAAACTGAGCTTCGAAGAGCTCAGCTCCTCACAGTCAAACAACCAAGTGCAGAACCAGAATTTGGTCCCCGTTGACTCTAAAGCCAGTGCTTGTCACTGCTCAGTTTCGCTGTATCTCCATGGCCTTGGGCACCTCTGGTCACATACTATCAGTCAAACACTCACAGATGCTAAACTTAACCAACAGTGAGCCAAACTGAAGCAGCTGCTGCTTCCAGAAAGCCTCTGAGGCAGGAGACTGGCTAAGTGTGAGTGAAGGGCCTGACAGACAGGGGATGGGCTGCTCTGAAGTCTCCTCTGCTCTAAGGTTGTGCTCTCATGTCTCTGAGCACACAACCCTGAGTCTAGAACACTTTTAAATAAAAGTCGGCCCTCCACGACCTTTCCCAGGTTTGGTCGCCGGCGTGTAATCGTCAAGAAGGGGCAGAGGGGCAATAGCTTTTATTTCATCTACCTGGGCACGGTGGCAGTGACGGAAGACGAGGATGGGAGCAGTGCTTTCCTGGACCCTCACCCAACACTGCTGCACAGGGGTGGCTGCTTCGGGGTAAGCCACAGGGAAGGCCCTCCACTTCCGGGGCTTGGGGTTGGAGTTTGAGAGGATTCCTGTTCCAGCCTCTTACCCAGGCCCTGACTGCCCTATCCTCTGTGCAAGTCACTGGACCACTTGGGCCCCAAGGCCCTTCCTCAGCTGTCACATGTCAATGAGTCGGACTACGCTGATCAAGTCTCACTACCAAGTCAGGGGTACATCAAGCTCAGTATCTTTGTACTGGTGTATTTATTTGCCTTTTCATCCTTCATAGATTCAGGGATGCCATAGACTCCACAGAGGCCTCTCCGCTCCCTCTGCTCTGGCCTGTTCAGACCTGTTGTCTCTTTCCCACATACAGATAAAGGGTGGGAGGGTAAATGGGAGTCTGGAGGGGCCCAAGGGAGACTTCTAGAGGGGGGCCAGAGGCAGGGAAGATGGATGGATGCGCTGACCCTTGTCCTTGCTTCCCCCAGGAAATGGGCCTTCTGAGCACCGCAGTAAGGAGGGCCACGGTGGTCTGCATGGAGGAGACAGAGTTCCTGGTGGTCGACAGAGAGGATTTCCTTGCAAATAAGCTGGGTGATGAAGTTCAGAAGGAAACTGAGTATCGGTACAACTTTTTTAGGTAACCCCGCCTCATAGGATGTCTTTTCCCTTTCCCTGGCTTGGCTTTGCCTTTGATTGCTGATGGTTGCTGTTGGCCTTGGGTGCTTGGAAATCCCCATCCCCATCCAGCTGCTCTCTCTAGCCAAACTCCAAGCATTGCCTTCATAGCTCAGCTCGAATATTTCTTCCTCGGGGAGTAGTGTCTAAAAGCTGAGAGTAGTTGACATAGGCTAAGCGCGTGCCGGGCCAGGCAGGGGCTAAGTCCTTTTTATACTGGTGTTGCATCCCGTCTCATATTCAATCCTGTGGGGCTGTTCCTTTGATTTTCCTCGGTATGTAGATGAGAGTACCAGGGCTCAGGATGATGTCATGCCATGTCTAATTAAAAAATAACAAGGCCTGGGTGGTGGTGGCGCATGCCTTTCATCCCAGCCTTTGGGAGGCAGAGGCAGGCGGATCTCTGTGAGTTCAAGGATAACTAACCCTGGTCTATAGAGTGAGTTTCAGGAAAGTCAAGGTTACACAGCAAAACCTGTCTTGAAAGACCAAATCAAAACAACAAAGTCCCAGTGTTCTATTTCACTTAATGTACTTCATTTGTTAATCACCTCAGGATAGGGTACCCCATTTACAATTCTGTTGTACCCTGTATTCCTTGAAAACTCTACCCATACCATGACTCTCCACTGTGTAGTAATTGTTTGATAGTTTGCATGCCATATCTGACAGTAACTTGCCAGCAGAGACCAGTATGGCCTCTCCATCATTGTCATCTCCCTGTTGTCATAGCGCCAAGCACACACAATGCTCAGCAACTAAATGTTGACTAAATGAAGCTGTGCTGGACGGAGTGTCTAGCCCATGTCTGGCCTGGGAGGTAGCATCATTAAGGGGTTGGAGCCTGGAAAAGGCAGGAAGGGGTCTGAGAGAAGTGGAAATGGCGGGGGAAGGGTCTCACACCAAACCTCAGCTCCTAGGCTTACTCAGAGGAAAGTTCCAGGGACCCATTACATTTAGTAGGTAGAGCTTATTTGAGCAGAGCACAGCAAAGCCAAACGGAAACAGTGCGAGACTCATCTTACTCCCAGAACCAAAGCAAATCCTGAGAACTGCAGCCAGCAACAGAGATGCGATGAGAGAACATGGAGGGAAACTTGGTTGCTACAACCTAGTTGGCGGTGTGGTATGGTTTAGCTGGTTTGTAGTTTAGCAGCCGACTGTACAGAACTTTCACCAGCCTCAGCTCGATGCTGCGACTCTATCAGTTGTTTCTGAGCCCAGCCCAGGTCCACAGCCTCAGGTCTAAGGCAACTGGGGTAGGGCTTTAACTCTTGGGTTTTAGTCTCCTGCCTCATGGAATGGGACAGTGAGAGCTCTCTTCCAGGCTGTAATGATGGGATGAAGTGATAGAGAGAGGGGAGGGCCCGGTACGTGGCACACAGTAGGTGCTCTTCTGGGGGCACACAGTAGGTGCTCTTCTGGGGGCACACAGTAGGTGCTCTTCTGGGGGCACACAGTAGGTGCTCTTCTGGGGATGTTTTTCCTCTTCCTCCTTTCTAGACAGCCCTCTGAGGTCAGGGTATGGACCCTGTTCCTATGTCATGCTCAGAAATGAACTCAGCATGTTTGACGCCTGCATACATTTTGAGTTAACAAGCTCAGTCAACCTGGGTCAGTCGAGTTTTGAGCCCATAACGTGTTAGGATGTAGGGAGATTTGTCATTGTTAACAGCCCCGTGGAGCCACCAACCAGAGAGGCAGTTTCCGACTCAAGGTCCGTGAGGTCAGAGGGAGAGATGGCCTCTTAGGAGTGGAGCTTTAAACAACTCCAAAAGACTCCAGACATCTCTCCTCTCCTCAGGCTCAGAGCTAAATGTTCGAAGCTAACAGACCAGAGGCATCTAGAGGCTGGTTTAAGTTCTAAGACCTAAGGTAGGGCAAGGACTCCTTGGTTAGGAACCAAGTGGCCAGCGTACTGAAGTAAGAAACTGCACCTGAGCTGGCCTTCCTTGGCGTGGGATGAGCTTGCCGAGCCAGAATTACAGAGAGAGGCAGAGACGGAATTTGGAAGAAGATTCCTAGATATGGAATCAGAATGGGAGGATTCAGGTACCGCATAACTCCAGAGTTTGAGCAGCAACAGGGAGGGGCCTCAGCTGAGGAGAAGGCCTTGAAGAAATGCCGAACGTTGACCACAGACTGGGTGAGGTGACTCTGTGTGTCCTGGTGAAATCTTCTACCCCACGCATTTTCACAAGAATCAAAGAACAAGGCCCCTTTCTGGAACATTGTAGTATTGAGTGACAAGTTCTAATATGCTTTCCTCTCCCCTAGGAAGTTGGATATATTCCAGTCTTGGTCTGAAGAGAAGATCTGGAAGCTGGTGGCCTTGGGGAGGATAGAGAAGTTCTCGTATGGACAGCTGGTATCTAAAGACGTCACAAGTTCGGCGTTTATTACATTTATCTGCAAGGTGAGGTCTGATCTGGGAGCAGAGCTGGGAAGAACAGTCCTAATTTACAGCCCTCTGGCCAGGCAGGCGTGTTGGAGCCTGTTCTGCAGTTTGTGTAGCACATGTACTTTTCTGACCTTCCTTGCTCTGGCTTCATGCCTACGAGGCAAAGCATGGAGAGCTTGCCTCAGTGGGTCACTGTGCCTCAGTGGGTCACTGTGCCTCAGTGGGTCACTGTGCCTCAGTGGGTTGGGATATACAGTGCACCCCTGTTGGTGGGGGTGGGAATGGGAGTCCTTTTTGAATGTTGGAAAATGAGTGTAAGACCTAACTCTATGGACTACATCTTTTGCTGCATACATCCCTATATTCAGATTCATAACTTAGACAAGTAAGAGACTGAGTAATCATAAAGCAACTGTTAAATATGGAAGCACGATATCCTCACTCCTTTTCTAATGGTGTAAGGTGAAATTTATAGAAAACATTTATATCATAAAAAATCACAATTTTTGTGTTTTGGGGTCACTGTTAGGTATAAAAAAGCCACTTGACATTCGCACTGTGCCACTTTAACAGTCGAGCTGTTAACTGAGATTTAACGTGCCTCCCAGGTAGGTGGTGCATACACCATGAATACACTGGTCATGGCTCGTGTCCTAGGCATGACAGAAGAGGGTGGCAAGAAATAGACTCGTGGTACTCAGAAAGCTGCACAACTTCCAACGTACAATCTGTACATCCGAAGCTTCCTATTCAATGGTCTTTCTCTGGTAGACTATGGGTAGCTGTAACTACAGAGAAGTTTGTTTATGCTTCACGGCCTAGGCCTCACACTAACCTCCCAAAGGTTGGTAGGGCCCTCATTCTCCTTCAACAGAAAAGTAAACTGAGGCACAAGAATATGGCTGTCTATGGTCATGGAGTGAAAGGGAGGGGGCAAAGTTCAACCCAGCTCTATCCAACTCCAAAGCTCTTCTGGGGAACTGGGACTGGAGTTGGCCTGCCAGTTCCTTACACTGCAAGTCACCAAAGATACATGGTGCATTTTTGCCAAGCTTATGCTGGTCCAGGGTATGAACGCAGGCAAAGATGGGGAAGGTTCATTCTGTCTCTTCCACTGGACCTGCAGCATAGTCACACTGAGAATGCCAAGTGCCAAGGGATATTTATAAGTGGTTTCCAAGGACTGGAGAGCAGAGCTGCAAGGCTGGTGGCTTTACAGGAACTTCCTGAAGGAGCTGAGGGGAAGATGAGACCGGTAGATCCAAGGTGCACACAAGATTGGCATGCACTGGAAATGGCTTGTGTAGGCTGTCCCCAGCTGAGTGTTACATTTTCAGGCATTTTATGAGTTGGTAACACAATACTTATCTTTTTGTTTAACTTATAACTTTATTAATAATAATCGCATTTATAGATATTTTAGAACACTCGCCTAGGAGACATGGGATAACAGCGGGAGCCCTTTGGGATTCAGGTAGCTCCTACAAGCAACTCCAGAGGCCTTCAGTCAAGAGCAGAGCCCGAAAACTTGTCAGATTCATTTTGTGGAACCGCACGCAGCACACTGACTTCCTGTGCAAGCCGTGAGTTCACTGGGGAAGATATTGACAGAGAACATCGGCCTGGTGCAGTCCCACAACACGAAAGCAATACATTTGTCCTCAAGCAAATTGTAAATTGGAAGTATAAAGGGACCACCATTGACACTTCCTCTCCCACACCCCTCCACCTCCGAGCTGCAGCCATGAGAAAATGATGGATTTGGGAAAGGGACTCCAGATAACATTTCCATTTCATTGTGACTTCATAGACATCAAATGGGAATGAACAAAGGCCCCTCCTGCTGATGGCGTGATTTAAAAAAAGGGCAGGACAGGACATTTTCTTTCTTTCTTTCTTTCTTTCTTTTTTTTTTTTTTAAAGATTTATTTATTTATTTATTTATTTATTTATTTATATGTATATGAATACACTGTCGCTGTCTTCAGACACACCAGAAGAGGGCATCAGATCTTATTACAGATGATTGTGAGCCACCATGTGGTTGCTGGGACTTGAACTCAGGACCTCTGGAAGAGCAGTCAGTGCTCTTAACCTCTCCAGCCCAGGACAGGACATTTAATAAATACTACTTAAATGAGTACTATTTCAAGGGCCTGCTGTGTGCCAAACAGTCATGGTTCTGAAGACCCAGTGGGAAAAGAAGGTACAAGCTTGACAGGGCGGTGTGTAAGAAGAGCAAAGGAACCAGATCTTTCGGACATCTATGAGAGGAGGTCAAAACGGGACAAACCAGGAATTCCTGAGCTTGGAAAGTTCTCATGCCTAAATCCAAAACTATTAGTGCCTTCAGTAACCTGGGGCCATGGTGTTCTATGAAGAAAAAATTAAATACAAAAAGGATCTCCGGGCCAGCAAGATGGTTCAGCGAGTAAAGGAGCTTGCCACCAAGTCTGACAACCTGAGTTCAATCCCTGGAATCCATTCACATGATGGATGTTGAGAACCAACTCCTAAGTTGTCCTCTGGCCTCCACATCTGTGCTATGGCGTGAGTCCCTCTCAAAAAAACTATAAGAAGCCTCATGTGAGGCTGAGAGTGGTCAAGTGATAGAGGGCCTTTGAAACTTTCATTAAACTCACTAGGGAAACGGTGCATTCGGCTTCATTTGCCAGATCCTGGTTGGTCTGTGAGGATGGACCGGTGAGGAGTTCAGACAACTCCAATAGCGGCTGACAACTGGTAGGATGTGTGGAATTTCTAGTAAGTGTGCGTATTTTATTCAGTACAAGTAGTCTTGACATCCTCTATTTTTGCCATGCTGAGGATTGAACCCAGGCACCTGCACAGAGCAGCCAAGGGATCTATCACTGAGATATATTCCACCCCCCCCCACCTCTTTTTAAAAGTTAGTTTATTTTAATTGTACATTTTCTTACATCTGCCATTGTTTTATTTTAGAGACAGGGTCTCCATATGTAGCCCAAGGTGGCCTTGAACTCTCATCTTCCTGTCTCCAGTATTGAGGATTTCTGTGCTCCACACTGGGCCTGATGCATTCCTTATGTGGGTAACATTTGTGGACAAGAACCTGGAAGTGCATTTCCCCGTTGTTAGGCTTATCACCACCACTAGAGGGAGCATTGTCCTTCCAGGGTCAGTCCTCCTTTCCCAAAAGGATCAAGGCTAGCTATTGTGGAGCAGAAGGGGATTTCTCTCAGGCCTGTTAGTTAATTAGGTAGCAGATTGTGGAGGGGTAGAGGGGTGGAGGGGTGGAGAAAACTGCCGAAGCAGATCCTGAACTGCAAATGCCTGACACTCAGGCGGAAAGAGGAAGCCACTCACACAGCTGGTGCCCAGAGTAATCAAGCGACTCCCCAGCACTTCCCAGACTCTGCCTCATTAAGCACATCCATCAATGGGACCCAAAGAGCCCCAGGACCTTTGCTTCAAGGAGCTGAAATTGACGTGACTGGCTTCCAGTCTCTACACATTCAAAAGGGATAACGTTCAACTTCTTGTCCTCTGCCTCAGGCTCTGGAAGGCTGGGACTACAGGACCACCCACAGGCACCACCGTGGGTTCATTCTATTCTCACCTCCATTATTCATCTGTAAAATGGACCACTGACTTCAAAAAGTCAATGCAATAAGAGTTTAATATTCAAAATCTTTTATTTTTCAAAGAAGGTGTGTTAGAGAGATGGTTCAGTTGTTAAGAGCATGTACTGTTCTTACAAAGGCTACCTGTAACTCCAGCTCCAGGGGACCTGATACATTCTTCTAACCTCATATGGCAACTGAATTCTCTCTCTCTCACACACACCCCTCTGTGCAAGTGCATGTGTATGCAATAAAAAATAATAAGACAATTTTTAAAAAATAGCTTTTTTTAAGCACAGGCATCCTTGGTTAGTGTTCACCCACCAATCCAGGGCTTCTAAACATGGTTCTGCCCAGTGAGCAGCCATAATTGGGAACTCATGAGACACGAATTCTGTCAGGTACAGTGGCAGCTGTATGGAATCCCACCACTGGGAGGTAGAGACGGAGAGGCCGGGAGTTCACGGTCATCCTTAGCTATTTAGGGAACTGGAGGACATTGTTGTCTGTGAAACATGGCCTCAAAAACTAAAAGAGTCTCATCCAGGTACAGTGGCATATGACTGTCCTCTTGCAATATAAGCACCTGGGATACTGACATAGGAAGATTGATTCAAAATTGGGGCCAGCCTGGGGCATTCCAGGACAGCCTCCTCCTGTTGGACAGTCTGTGGGTATTGGCAAGTATTTGATAACCTATATCAACTAGTGCCATATGTAATAACTGTGCTGTCCTAAATCCACACTGCTCCACCCATGCCTACCCCACCTCCCAGTCAGGATCATAGGTCTGTTCTTGTCACTGTCATAGCTTTGTCTTTTCTAGAATGCCATAGGTTGGAATCATGGAGTATGTCACCATTCAGACTGGCTTTTACTTACACGTTTGCATTTAAGAATTTTTTTTATCACTTGATTTCTTTTTAGTGTTGAACATTATTTCATTGTTGAGATGCATCACACTTTCTCTCTCTCTCTCTCTCTCTCTCTCTATATATATATATATATATATATATATATATATATATATATATATATATATATATATAGGCAAATTCTCAGACTCTCCACTCAAGAGCTATTAGATCCAAAAGACCAAGAGGGAGGGCTTGTAAGCAGTTAATAAAGCTTCAAGAATTCTGAAGTACACTCTAGAAAGTACTTTTTAAAACTTTTTTTTTTTTACTTATTCACTTTACATCCCACTCACTGCCCCTCCCAGTTATCCACCCCAATCCTTCCTCCCTCCCCCCTCCCCTTCTCCTCTGAGCAGGTGGGGGCTCTCCTGGGTATTCCCCCCCAACCTTGGCACTTCAAGTCTTTGCAAGGCTAGGCGCTTCCTCTCCCACTGAGGCCAGAAAAGGCAGCCCAGCTAGAACTTATCCCAAATACAAGTAACCGCTTTTGGGACAGTCCCCATTCCAATTGTTTGGAACCCACATGAAGGTCAAGCTGCAATGTGAGACTTGTGAGCGGGGAGACCTGGGTCCAGCCCCATATGTTCTTTGGTTGGTGGTTCAGACTCTGGGAGTCCCAAGGGTCCAGGTTAGTTGACTCTGTTGGTCTTCTTATGGAGTTCCTGTCCCCTTCAGGGCCCATAATCCTTCTTCCTGTTCTTCTCTGAGTCCCCAAGCTCCATCCTCTGTTTGGCTGTGAGTATCTGTATCTGTCTGAGTCAGCTGCTGGGTAGAACTTTTCAGAGGACAATTTGCTCCTGTCAGCAAGCGTAACAGAGTATCATTAACAGTGTTGGGGACTGGTGCTTGTCCATGAGATGGGTCTCAAGTTGGGCCAGTTATTGGTTGGCTTTTCCCTTAGTCTCTGCTCCATCCCTAGAGTACTTTTTAAAAGGGAAATTCTTGTCTCTCCCTGAAAAGATTGGCTCACTGCAAAACGTGCGTGGAAGTTAAGTGCCACAGGTGACTCCGGGAGAGTCCGGGGTTCCTGAGGAAGGAATGTTGAGGCCACAGTGTGGCTGCAGGTAGGGCGCCCTGGGCCAGCAGTGAAGCTAGGTTTGTTCCTTATAGTGCTTTACTAAAATCTAGACTTTAATGTCAAGATTTATATGACAGTTCTCATCTGTGACTTTGAGAATTCAGAGCAGACCACAGCATGCCAGATCCTGTGTGTCCTCTAGCTGGAACTGAGATGCCCCTGCTCTTCGGAAGGGACCGCTCTGTTGTCTCACTTGTACTTGGTGTAGCTGCCTGTTCAGACTTCCTCAGCATCCTGACTCCTGTGTTCCTGCCACCTGAGACTGAAGCCAGCAGCCGGCGGCTGATTTCTCCTGAGCGAGGTTGGGGAATAGCATTCCTACTGGGATCGCAAACTCAGTTATTGGCCATAATCGATCCATTCTGAGCCACTTGGGGACACATGGTTGGACACAAGTACCAGATGCAATAAAGAACTGTAAGAGTCTTTCCCAGGAGGAATCCTTTCTCTTGCATCTGCATTTCTTGGGTGAGAATTTGTTGAATGAATGTTGAACAAAGCCCCAAGGACAGGGCCTGGCATACAGCAGAGGCGTGTGAGATGTCTGTTCTCTTGTCAATAGTAGGTTGTCTTCTAGCTCAACCCTTCTGTGTCTCTTAGAGTTCCTATTAGGAAGGGTAAGATCCCTGAAGCTGGGGAGATGGCTCAGTGGTTAAGAGTACTGGCTGCTTTTCCAAAGGACCTGGGTTCAGTTCCCAGCACCCACACGGCAGCTGTCAACTGTCTGTAACTCTAGTTCCAAGAGATCCGATCCCCTCACAACAATATATAAAAAATAAAATATAAATAAATTTTTGAAAAGGGTAAGATTTCTGTAAAGATGGGACATAAAAGGAACATTTTTTTCCCCTGCTGCTGGGATTTAAGCCCAGGGCTGTGAATATTCTAGGATTGCTTTGTTATTGTTTCTTCTTAGCCCATGCTGGCCTCAAACTTGAAATTCTCCTGCCTCAGCCTTTGTTGTGCTGAGACTACAGCCTGTGCTTCCACACTTGGCCTGGGGACTCCAAACTCCCACGGTCAGGAGAGCAAGAATCAAAGACTGGCTTTTAAAGTTTCTGCTCACAGTTTCCACTCACACCATCACAAGCCTCCTTTTTAAGGAAACTGACCAAAGCAAATAAGGAGGCCGTGCCCAAAGAGTGGAAAAGTACTGTCCCACCGTCCCATTGCCTGCCTAGGGGAGGAACTCCAGCATTTGGGAACTGACTCAGTGGCCTCTATTGAATTAAAAGATGCCTGGCAGTGGTGGCCCATACCTTTAATCCAAGCACTGGGGAGACAGAAGCAGGCCAACTTCTGAGTTCGAGGCCAGCCTGGTCTAGAGAGTGAGTTCCAGGACAGTAAGGGCTATGCAGTGAGACCCTGTCTCTCGAAAAAAAAAATTAAAGATTCAGGTTAGAGATACTTGCTGTGCAGGGCATAGGAAACCCCTGCAAAGTGGTGTGCACGGTCATTTTCTCCTATCTAGAAGTAAGCATGAGTGGGCAGGGTTGAAATAAGAGACAAGGAAAGACGATAGCTTTCCTAGTGTTACCTAGCACTTTCCACTCAGAGTTCATTACCCAGAACTGAGTCACTGTCCTCCCCTCTCTCTCCCTCTCCTTTCTTCTTCTGCCTTTCTGTTAACCCACATTTTTACCTGCTGCAGTTACCTGAGAGGCGAGTGGGCATCCCCTGTTGTACTCACTTTCCTTGGGGACCTAGGTGATTTTTTGCTTTTTTTTTTTTCAAAGGTTTTTTTGTTTGTTTGTTTGTTTTGTTTTGTTTTATGTATAAGGGTGTTTTGCCTGCATGTATATAAGTGCACCATGTGTGTGCCTGGTGTCTGAAGAGGCCAGAAGAGGGCGTCCGATCCCCTGGAGCTGCAGCTGCAGCTGAGAGTGAGCTGGTGGCTGAGCCTGTCTGGAAGAGCGGCCAGTGCTCTTGACCTCTGAGCCATCTCTCCAGCCCACAGGTCGTCATGTCTAGGATTAGAAGTTAACTCCAATATAATTATGGAAGTCAGGGAACCTCAATATCAACAGGATGTGTCATCTGCAGTTCACAACGCCACCAAGTGTCCCATTCCATCCTTGATGGTGACCTTGGTCAGTGCCAGTACTATGTTTAGTTTTTATGTGGAGATAACATTTTGATCAAGAAGAACACCTTGAACCACGTGTACTGAGCAAATAAAACAAAACGGGATCAGGTGAGGTCAAAGCCTGGCCTGCCTGGAGTGTCCAGGGATAACCCTTTGCTTGTGTCTTTTGATGTGTCCAGGGCAGCTGTGAAATCCTGCGTATGATAGACCTGGGGGGCTGCCGTGCCTATTACAAGTGGGTCTGGCAGCAGCTGGAGCTGTTGGACTACAAGCCTCTGAGGGTTCACGACAATGGTAAGTCACATGACCACATCTGTCATTGGACAGCACAGCTGGCTGGGGAAAGATGTGTCCCCTGGGTCCCTTCCTGGCTCCAGTCCCCAGTGCACAGACTTGTGGACGTCTCCTGCTCTGATCATTCTTTTCTAAGAACCAAAGAGTCCTGCCTGCTGGCCAGGCTGCCCCCTCCCTCTCGCTGGCTTCTTCTATAGAAGTGCCTCCTCCTGCCTCACACACCCCTACCTCTATCTTTCCCCAGCTCTCGTCTGCTTCTCACATCTTACCAAAGCATCTTTTATTCAGAGACTTCTCCCAGGCTTCTCATGCTGAAGCAGCATTTCCCTCTGCTCTCACTATATCCCATTTTTGTCTGCTGAATTTGTCTTCTGTCGTGTCTATCCCACTGAAATCATACACTGAATCTGAATTGGTTGTTAAGTAGCTGTCTCCATAGAATTTAAGCTCCATGTTCCCAGGGCCTGTGGCCATCCCAGGCATCTTGTATATATTCAGAGTGACTCACAGAGTCAATAGACATCTGCTTATGTTGTTGCTACTGTGGATGGTTTTAAGTATGTCCTAAGATGTGACTGTGTCTATGTATTCTCTGGCGCCCATCTCAGTTCATATAGATGCCACGAGTAGCTGCTGTATCATTCATTGAATTCTGCATATACCCAGTAGTTTGGCTGTTTATACATAAGTGTAATTCATATAAAAATATATTAGCCAGGGTTCTCTAGAATAACAGAAATTATAGAATGAATCTCTGTATATTTAGAACTCTATATATTTAGGAAAGGGATTTGTTAGAATGGCTTACAGGCGGTGGTCCAGCTAGCCCAACAGTGGCTGCCTATAAACATAAGGTCCAAGATTCAGCAGCTGCTAAGTCAACAAGGCTGGACATATCAGCCAGAATCCCAAAGAAGTAGGCTCTAATGTCAGAGAAGGAATGGTCTTGCTAGTGAGGGGAGAGGAAGCAGGCAGATGGCAAAAGCTTCCCTCTTCCATGTCTTTATATAGGTTTTCGGCAGAAGGTGTGGCCCAGGTTAGAGGTGGGTTTCCCCATCTCTAAATATCTGAATTAAAGGCATGTATTCCTACTTCAGAGATCTGGATTAGAAGTGGATCTTTATCATTCAAATCAAGCCCAAATCCCTCACAGGTGCGCCCTCCACTTTGGGGTTTTAGATAATTCCAGATGTAGTCAAGTTGGCAACTAAGAATTGCCATCACAACAGAGTGTCAATAAGATACAATTATATCTCCATTTCACAGATACAGAAAGTGAGGCTCAGAGAGGTAAGACTCTTGTCTAAGGGTCATATAGAAACTAAGAATGGAGACCCACAGAGCACAGGCCCAGCTTACTGAGAGAAAACCAAGAGCTTTCATGCTTGTCAAAGGCTCCAGCCTTGCTCAGACTCTATTTCCTATTGTAGAACATGAACAGTGCCAGAAAAAAGCACCTAGAATCTGCCTAAGGTAGTAGATTCCTGACTCTGGGGTCATGTTGATTCTGTTCACAAGAGCCTGTTAGGGGGTGGAGGGGGAAGAAAGACAGATGTTTGTGTGTATGTGTGTGAGATATGTGTGTGTATCTGTATGTGTGATGTGTATGTGTGGTGTGTGAGCATGCGTGTGTGTATGTGTGTGAGATATGTGTATGTATCTGTATGTGTGATGTGTATGTGTGGTGTATGAGCATGCATGTATGTGTGGTATGTGTTTTTGTGTGGTTGTGTATGTGTGGTATGAATGTGTATGGCATGTGTATGTCTATGTGGTATGTGTGTGTGTATGTGTGTGATATACACATTTGAGTAAAGAGGCTCCAGCCCTCACCAGACATCCTCAGCGATTCAGGGGTTGCACATCTTACCAAGTATCAGATCTGAATGATCTTCCAGCAGTCCCTTGAGATTATAATCCAGCCTCTCCAAGGGTCACTTGGTGGATGTGGCCAGTTGTTCTGTGATCATAGCTGAAGCCAACATGAGTGGGTGAGCAGGAGAGAAAAGTACATGTGGGTGTGCGGGGTGTGGCAAAGAGAATTTTGGAGTTTGACAGAGCAAGGTTTGCCTCACACAGTAGCAGCTGTCGGCTAGCACTTCAGGTCTTTAGGCTTCTGCTTTCCAGACAGTATCGTCATGAAGATGAGAAGCCTCCTGAGCCGGGTGGTGATGGGAGGCAAAGGCAGATGGATCTCTGTGAGTTCGAGGCCAGCCTGGTCTATAGAGTGAGCTCTGGGACAGCCAGGGCTACACAGAGAAACCCTGTCTTGAAAAACCAAATCAACCAAACAAACAAAACAGAGCTGAAGTTCAGACCACAGGCTCCTGTGCGACACTGTACAAATGGTTGTCTCCTTATACATCCATGTCCACGGGTCCTGTAAAATGTAAATTGTGTTCCCTATATCATAGTATGATTTAGATATTAAACAAATGAATATTCAAAACTCACAGACCACTCCCTGGACGCATGAATCTTTATTCATGGTAGATACTTGTCACCATCATTACAAGGTGACAGGCAAAGCAAAGGGACATCAGCTCTCATATCAGTGCCAATCCATAGATATAAGACTGTACTGAACAAATTTGGATATGCTATGTTTCTATTATGGTCCAGTGCAAAATACTTTTAAATTTCTCTTTTGATTTCTTCTTTGACCCACTGAATATTAATCAGGGTGTTATTTAGTCGCAAAGACTTGGGGACCATCCAGCTACATGTCTTTATTATTTCTGTGATAAAATACTCAGTACAGTTTGAGCCCTCTCAAATGTGTTGAAACTTGCTCTATGGCCAAGAAAGCAATCTCTGTTGGTAAATGCTCCATTTGCATTTGAAAAGAATATGCTGTTATTTGGTGCTGCTGGGTGGTGATGTTAGTCAAGTGCTCTGTGTCCTTCCTGATTCCCAGCTCTGCTCTGTCAGCTGTTAACTCTCGGAGCTGAGAAAATCTCCAGCTACTGTGTTCTCTCCCCCTCTCCTCCCTCCCTCCCCCTCCCCCAGCCCCCTCTTTACCGTAGGCTGACATTGACTTCAAGGTCCTAGGGAACCACAGAATTGACCTCTTCAAGATAAGAAAAATGAAATGAACCCTCCCCCCTTTTTTTTGAGGTGCTAGACCTTGAATCCTAGACTGCACAGAGCAGGCAGGTCTACCCCCAGCTACATCCCTGGCCTAAAATGAACTTCTTTGTCTCTGGTAGCATTCTTTGCTCAAAAATCTCCTTTTTCGCCAGGCAGTGGTGGCGCACGCCTTTAATCCCAGCACTTGGGAGGCAGAGGCAGGTGGATTTCTGAGTTCGAGGCCAGCCTGGTCTACAGAGTGAGTTCCAGGACAGCCAGGGCTACACAGAGAAACCCTGTCTCGAAAAACCAAAAGCCAAAAACCAAAAACCAAAAAAAAAAAAAAAAAAAAAAAAAAAAAAAAACTCCTATTTCTGATAGTATTTAATTTAGCTTCCTTTGATTGCTGTTAGTTTGATATTTCCCTTTCTGTCCATTTGTGTTTACTTCTTGGGTGTCTTTGTATTTAAAATAGCTTTCTCTTTTTCTCTTTGTTTTTTTTCTTTTTGGTTTTTTGTTTTGTTTGTTTGTTTGTTGTGGTAATGGGAGATCAAACCTAGGGTCTTGTGTGTCCTGGGGAAGCACTGTACCACAGAACTATATCTGTGGTCACTAAGATAAGTCTATTTTAATCTTTTAAAACATTTTGTTTATTTTAGGTGGGAAGGACATGTGTGTGTGTCAGAGGACAAGTTTTAGGAGTTAATTATTTCCTTCCACCATGGGGCTCCTGCAGGGTTGAACTCAGGTTACCAGGCTTGGCAGTGAGTGCCACTGCCCCATCCCTCCTTGCCCAGACAGGGTTTCTTTGTGTACCCATGGCTGGCCTAGAACTCACTCTGTAGAGCAGGTTGGCCTCAAACTCAGATCTGCTTGCCTCTGCCTCCTGAATGCTGGGATTAAGGGTGTACACCACCACTCAGTGGCAAAGTGCCTTTTTAAAATGAGTTTCTTAAAGGCAGCGTAGGGTTGAGTCTTACTTTTATTCATTTTTAAATTCAGTCTGACAATCTCTGCCTTTCCTAAGATGTCTAAAATATTTACATGTAATATGTTTAAGACTGAAATCTACCATCTTTCTGTCTCTTTTCTGTTTCTTCTGTCTGGTCTCTTTTACTTAACCCTGCCTACTGAATTCTCTTATATGATTTCCTCTGATTGTCTTGTTGGCTCTTTGCAGTTTCTATGTTGTCTTATTTTAGTGCTTGTCTCATGACCGTGACATGTCTGTAGCTTCTGTCAGCCTGCTGTCACATGCTGTCACACACCAAATCACACACAATGGATTTTACTTCTTTCCTCCAAGGCATGGCACTATATTCCCACATGTGCTAAAAACGTAACAATACGTGGCCGTTAGTATTGCTTCAGTCACTTACCTTTTAAATGTCCATAATGAATAAAAAAAAGTCCTGTTAATTCACACGATTACCATTTCTTACAATCTCGATTCCTCTGTGTGATCCAGACTTACATCCAGTATCATCTCCTTCTTCCGGGAGTACTTCTAGAACACTTTTTGTATTTCACTTTTAAAATGTAATTTATTTTTTATGGTGTGTGTGTGTCCAAGTGCCGGTGGAGGCCAGAAGAGGGTGCTAGATCCCTTGGTGCTTGGAGGTGTCTGTGAGCGGCCTGGTGAGTGTAACTCTGCAAGAGCTGTGCGTGCTTCCAACTGCTGAGACATCTGTCCAGCCCCTGGTGACAAGTTCCCTCAGCCTTTCTGTGACTAAATACTTCCTTTGTAAAAGATTTCATTTCAATTTCCATATACATGTATATGAGTGTGTGTATGCCAGTGCATGCCGGTGCCCATAGAGGTAAGGGCTGGAGCAGGCGTGAGCCACACAATGTGGGTGTCTTCTGTAAGAGATCCAAGCATTCTTAGCCACTGAGCCATCTCTCTAGCCTGCCAGCTAGAGAAAAGATAATCTCTGCATATCTGTGATAGTTTGGTATGAAGTGGCCTCCCATAAACTCATATGTCCCTTGCCAGTAGCACAGTTGGGAAAGATAATGGAACCTCTAGAAACCTGTAAGAATACACGGTCCCCTACTGGTAGCATGGTTGGGAAAGATTATAGAATTTTTAGGAATTAGGATCTGGCTAGAGGAAGTATGTCACTGGTGGGGCAGACCCTGGGTTACAGGACTGCCCTACTTCCTGCCTAATGTCTTTACTTCCTGACCCATTGGGGTGTGAGGAGTCCCAGGCATGTCTTGGTTGCTATAAGCTCTGCTGTGCCTTCTCCACTAAGATGTGCGACACCACCTCACACTGGGGCAGAAAACAAACATTCCCCTAAATTACTTCAGCCAAGTGTTCTTATTACAGCACCAAAAAATAGTTAATACAGTATGGAATTCCAAGTGAGAGGTTTGTGTTTGTGTGTAATTTGTACACGTGGAGGTCAGAGGACAACCTCTGGGAGTTGATTCTCTCATTCTACCAGGGATTGAACTAAGGTCATCCAGCTTGGCAGCAAGTGCCTTTAACCACTGAGCCATCCTGCTGGTCTTCTTTCAGTAGTATGTATAGTGGGAGTCTATATGAGAGTGCATACTGGTGTGTATGTACATGTAGTATGCATATGGAGGTCAGAGGTCAACGTCAGATGTCTTTTTTCTATTGTCCAGTATCCTAGTTTTTGAGACAGGCTCTCTCCCTGAACCCAGAGCTCACCAGATTGGTTTCAACTGGCTGGTACCAGACCCCGGGAATCCTCCCATTTCCACAGCCCCAGTGCTGAGATTACAGGTTGAGATTATAGACACACTGACACATACATGTGTGCATGTTTGTGTATGTGAATGTGGGCATACATGTGTCACATGTGGAAGCCACAGGACAATCTCAGCTGTCTTTCCCCTTGTTTGGGTTAGGAACTCTTGTTTATCCAAGAGTATGGCAGACTAGCTATCTCTTGCTTGGTTTCTAGTTCCATCTTTATGGAATATGGAATGCTTCTCTCTGCCCCTTCATTTTCTGCTCTATTTCCGGGGGGAGGAGGGCAACAAATAGATGCAGTTTACTTTTTTTTAATAACTTTTAAAATTTATTTCTTATTTATATGAGTATACTGCAGCTGTCTTCAGACACACACTAGAAGAGGGCATCAGATCTCATTACAGATGGTTGTGAGCCACCATGTGGTTGCTGGGAATTGAACTCAGGACCTCTGGAAGAGCAGTCAGTGATCTTAACCACTGAGCCGTCTCTCCAGCCCCACAGTTTACTTTTTAAATACAATCTACTAGTCTACATCTTTTTTATTAGAAAATTGATGTCATTGAACTCCAGAGTTATTATTGACAGGTATATATTAACTCCTGTGTTTCCGTTGGTTTCTGTACTGTTTGGTGTTCTCCTGTTCCTCTTGTGCTCAGTCAATGTTCTAGTAGCGTGGTTTGTTCTTTGCAGCTCCCTAGATGTGTTTACCTTTTTTTTTTTTTTTTTTTTTAAAGGGGGACCCATCTACTTTACATGCATGTATGTGTACTGTGTGTGTCTGTCCGATCCCCAGGAACTGGAGGAGTTACAGTTGTGAGCCACCTTGTGGGGTGCTAGGAGTCAAACCCTGATTATCTGCAAGAGCAACAAGTGCTCCCAACTGCGGAGCCACCTCTCCAGTGCCACGTTTACCTTCTCTTCTGGCCAAAGGAGTCTTCCACGGATGGGTTAATGTGCATGAACTCCCATAATTTGTTTTCATCATGAAAAGTGGCTCTTTCTCCTTATTGTTATTGTTTTTCAGAACTTGAAATAGAGATTCCCTCTGGCTGTACCACCCAAGTAGGAAGTTTAAAGAAGTGAGCCATGAAGTCTGGCTATCTTAGTTAGGGCTTCTATTGCTGTGAAGAGACACCATGACCAAGGCAACTCTTATAAAGGACAACATTAAATTAGGGCTGGCTTACAGGTTCAGAGGTTCAGTCCATTATCATCGTGGCAAGAAGCATGGCAGCATGCAGGCAGACATGGTGCTGGAAAAGGAGGTGATATTTATGTGTCTTGATTTGAAGGCAATAAGGAGAGACTGGCATCCTCTGGCAGTTAAGAGGAAGGCCTCTTCTGCAATGGGTAGAGCCTGCACATGGGAGGAGACCTCCAAAGCCCACCCCCACAGTGACGCACTTCCTCTAACAAGGCCACACCTCCTAACAGTGCTGCTCTCTATGGGCCAAGCATATTCAAACCACCACACTGGCCCACCTTGTTTTCTGAGGCAGAGTCTTTTACTAAGGCATAGAGCTTGCCAAGTGGCCCACAAGCCATGAGGATCTGTCTGTCTGTCTCTCCCCAGGGCTGAGATAGTAAGTACAAGCCACTATGCCCAACTATTTACATGGGTCCTTGGGGATCAAACTCAGCTTTGTACATGCTAGGCTGTAGCCACCCGAGGCCACAAGTAAACTGGGTACACCTGAAAGGGGGGCTGGGAATTGAAGGGGGAAGGAGGGCAAGAAGAGATGAGGCCAAGACAAAGTTCTCTGATCAAGACCCCAAGCTTTAATGTTCAGCTCTCAATTTAAACGGGAAGACCCAACCCACAACCCCTCCTGGTTTCAGATGGGTGGGATAATCCATAGTCCGTTCCAGGTCACGGCCGAAGATGTCTCAAGGCAAGCCCAGGGGCAGTTCTGCTTCTGTGTTCTGGGCAGCCAAGGTGGGTAACTCCACCTAGATCCTGTCACTTGACCTTGTTATGATAAACAAGGTCTCTCAGGCCTGCTCATGGTGGGGGGGGAGAGTACACTAGGCAAGCCCTCTACCAACTAAGCTACATCTCTATCCCAAATGTGATCTATTAGTAGAAAGGGGGGCTTTGAATCAAATAGAACTGAGTTCAAATTATGAGTCCGTCTTTTAGAAGCCAATTTAAATTCTCTGCTCTTAATCTCATCTCTCTTACATTAAACTAATTTCTTTATCTAGCTGTAATGACATAGAGATCTACACAGGGCTGCCAGTGAGAGTGTTTTACGGAACCTGCCTTCTTCCTCCTCCTCCTCTCCCTCCTTTTCCCTCGCCTTCTTTGTCACTGGCTCTGTAGCCTTGGCTAGCCTGGAAAGGCTGGCCTCAAAGTCCCAGAGACTCCTCCAGCAATCCTCCCAAATGCTGGGATTACAGTACAGCCCCACACCTCCTCCTTGCCTTCCTTCATACACCAGAGCTCAGGCAGGTATCTCTGGTGTTTCTCCATCGTCCCACACTACACAAGGCCCATTGGCATGTTTTTTCTGTGTTTTCTCTTAATAGAAATATCTCCAAAGGAGAGATTTAAGGAATTCCAGATCAAATCATACCCTCTACAAGACTTCACTTATTTGAAACTTCTGCGTCTCCAGAAAGCAAGAGAGCAACAGGGAATAACCTTCCACAGGAAGATCAACAAAACAGAAAATAGCCTCCCCAAGTTGCTGGGCCCAAAGATCAAGTAAGCTGAAGTCTTAGCTGGTAGGACGGTGGGATGTGCGTGTGCAGGAGGCAGAGATGCTGGGGGGCGGGGGCAGAAGTGCAGAGGGTCAACCTAGATGCTGGGTGTAGGGTAAGACAGCCCAGGGAAGTCCTGAGTTTGGTATCTAGGCCTGCATTCACTGCCTCTCATTCATATGGCTTCTTAAGGGCATCAGCCATGTGTTTCCCTGGGGACACACAGATTTATGTTTAAAGACTTTTAAAAAGCAGGAAGGATCTTCTGGCTGTGGCAGAAGTCTATGTTTGCTGGGCCCTTTGACTCAGCTTCCTCAGGAGACTGCCCACCTATGGGAGCAAGCTGTAGTATACAGGTTAGCTCACAGTCAGTCTGACCCAGGTTTAAATCCCAGTCTGGTCACTTGCTTTGGGTCCATGTCCCTGGTCAAGGGATCTGAATCTCTAAGACTTTGCTTTGTAGGCAGTGGTTTCTGAGTTTCAGAGTCACTGTAAACCAGTAGTTACACGAACTATTACTAAGTCATACTTAGTGCTGACAGGATGCTTAGTGTCAAGTACTAAGTTATCTGTCCCTAAAGGTGCTGTGGTTATCACTCCCATTTTTCAGGAGAGAAAACTAAGATTCACCAAAGGGTGAAGTTGCTTGTTCAAGGTTACATAGGAAGTTGTAAAGCCAGGATTCAAGCCTGAGCAGCTGGTTAAACATCTGACTTTTATCTGGTCTGAGTCTCACAAATGGCATGGGACAGATCCACATTGAGACCTATGCTTTGGCCTTCACTTGAGGACGAGAAAAGCAGAAAAAGACCATAGCTGGGCTTGCAGGAGCATCACCCACTTTCCCCCTCCCATTTGAAACTCATATATGGTAAGATATCAAAGCTGGGTGTGGTGGCGCATGCCTTTAATCTGAACCCTTGGGAGGCAGAGGCAGACAGATCTCTGTGAGTTTGAGGCCAGCCTGGTCTACAGAGGGAGTTCCAGAAAAGCCAAAGGTGCATAGAAAACCCTATCTAAAGAAAAAGAAAAGAAAAAAGAGGTATCAGTAATGGGGTCAGTGTCAGTGTCCCTGCTTCTTTGGTGGCTTCGTCATTTATCCACTAACACTTCCGGTTTGTTTCACCAACACTTCCGGTCTGCTGGCCTCCATAAGACAACCCATGGTTTCCAGGTTGTTTTTCTTTTTATGGGAGTATTTGTAGTTCCAGCTTTCCCAAGGTGGAAATAAAACAGACCTGGTGTCTCTGGGGAGTCTATATGGGGAAGGGACAACATGGACCCGGAAGTAGAAGATAAAGGGACTGCTGTGTATGCACCTGGCTTGTGCTCTTCTCAGAGGGGCAGGAATGAAGCCTGTCTTGTATATTAGCTAAACTCCAGCTATACTCAGCTGATAAGCTTTTCTCTATTTCTAATCTAATCTGCCTAGCTTCTCTCCTCTGCACCATAGACAAAAACCAAACACAGCACAAGAGGATTGTGTGTGTAAGATTAATCCCAGTTTGAACAAAGGCCAGGGTCTGTAGCCCGACCAGGGAAACTTGTTTTTATAAACAGAGAGGCCACCTCTACTCTGTGTTCCTGTCAAAAAGCCTCAAGCTCTACTTCGTCCCAAGGTGTACACTTTGAACAGTCTGTTTTCATAGGCAGCTCTCGTTGCTGGAAATCCCTTCCCCATAGAAGCTTTGAATTAAGTAGACTGAGCTCCAACCAGGCAACCTGAACTTCATGCCTGGACTTATTGTCCACCAGGCTGGCTCAGCAGCACAGGGTCATCTGTTCTTCGGGAAACATCTTCTGCCAACTAATGCTTCCTAATTTCCTTCTCTTCCAAATCCAGTCTCTCTCACACATCTCTCATCCCAGACAGCAGCAGGCAGGCTCCTTCAGGGTTTGAGTTTTCCCACCTTCTTTGGAGGTGCGAATTCTCCAGAAGGGCTTTCATCCTCAGTAAGGGCTAGCAAACTTGACTTTAAAACAGTTCTGACAAGCAGTCTGTTACATTTCAGATCCAGGTATGGTCATTCAGTCAAATGTTCCATGGTCAACACCAAGTTTGGTGAACTCCCCAAGGAGGCCATAGTGGGGGTCTACATGAAGGTTCACAAGACAGAGGATGGAGATGTCGTGGTAAGTGTACCGAGAGCTCTCTTTACTCTGATGCACAGCACAGATGGGCTGGGAATGTATTGCAATGAGCAGAAAGGCTTAGAAGCACATCTTTCTAGACTTTATATAAGAAATAGTGTTAGGTTGTAGATGGCTCAGGGGTGACGGCGCTTGGAGCTCAAGTCTGACAAACTGACTTAGGTCCCTGGAGCACATAGTAGAAGGAAAGAACTGACTCTTTTTTTTTTTTTTTTTTTTTTTTTTGGTTTTTTCGAGACAGGGTTTCTTTGTGTAGCCCTGGCTGTCCCAGAACTCACTCTGTAGACCAGGCTGGCCTCGAACTCAGAAATCTGCCTGCCTCTGCCTCCCAGGTGCTGGGATTAAAGGCGTGTGCCATCACTGCCCGGCTAAGAACCGACTCTTGAAAGTTATCCTCTGACCTCTACCTGTGCACAGCAGCATGCGCACACGCGCACGCACACACATTAAAGTTTTAAAGAAAAGAATGAACTGGGGCTGAAGAGATGGCCCAGCGGTTAAGAGCACTGGCTGCTCTTCCAGAGGCCCCAGGTTCAATTCCCAGCACCTACATGGTGGCTCACAACTGTCTGTAGCTCAGTTCCAGGGGATCTGACACCCTCACACAGACAGACATACCTGCAGGCAAAATACCAGTGCGCATGAAACAAGAATAAATTAATCATAAAAAAGAAAAGAAAAATAGTATTCCCTTTTGAGAGATAAGGGCCTACAACTTTGGTGTGGTGGTGTATACCTTTAATCATAGTGCCTGGGAGGCAGAGGAAGGCAGAGCTTTCTGAGTGTGAGCCCGGCCTGGACTTAGTGAGTTCTAGGCCAACCAGGATTACACTTTCAGACCCTGTCTCCAAGGTAAAGAAAATAAAGACATGATAAGGATGTTGTGGTTGATCTTTGAGGAGTCGGGGGACCATGAGAGGAGAGGAAAAGGCTTTAAGAGACTTAGAGAATCTGTACTGTATTACAAGGAAGCAGTGGGGAGGGTAATTGAGGAAGAGAAGGAACCAGCTGGAGATGAGGAGGAGCCCCCCTCCCCCTCAGGCAAGTGTGGGGAAGGGAACGAACAAAAATAATCCCTGCACGTAGCTATGACAGTGCCGTGATGGCGGGGAACGGGGAGACAACTCAGCTGGCAAGATGCTAAGTATGAGCATGAACACCCTGAACCTGAGCCAGAGCCTGAGGGAGGAAACTGGATGTAGAGCTTCTGAGAACGCAGACAGGTGGATCCTTGCTAGGCAAACTCCAGGCCAGTGAGACCCCATCTCAAAAAACAACAACAAAATCCAACAGGGATGGCTCCTGAGGCATGACACTTAAGATTGACCTCAGGCTTCCACACACATGTGCACATAAGAGCACACGCCCATAGACAGAAAGATGCCGCCGTGATGAAGCCCGTTACTTTGTATACAGAGACACTGTCATAGAAACGAACAAATGTGTAGATGGGGCTGCTGCTCATGGCTGCAGTGCTTGTCTAGGGGGCCCTGGGTTCCATCCCTCGCACTATGGTGACGGATGGGGAAGGGGAGCAGACTGCGGGGAGAAAAAGATGGGGAGTGGAGGAAGGCGGAAGCTGACTCTTCTGCCTCTGTGGCTACTGCATACACAGACACATAGGCACACACACGTACACAGCCAGCAAACAAATCTATTTTTTTAAAAGATGAGAAAGAAGAGAGGAGAAAATTTATATATGGATGGCCTTGTGCTCCAGGCCTGCAATCCCAGGCTCGTGAAGCCGCAGCAGGAAAATGCAAGTTCAAGGTCAGCCTGAACAACTTAGCAAGACCTGTTTTTTTTTTAAACAAACAAACAAACAAACAAACAAGCAAGCAACCGGGGCTGGAGAGATGGCTCAGCGGTTAAATAACACATGTTACACATGTCTCAAGTGTTACTCATGCAGAGGACCTGGGTTCCATTCCCCCATGATGACTACAACCATCTGTAACTCCAGTTTCAGGGGAATCCAATAGGCCCTTGAGCACCAGGGAGGCAAAACACTCATACTCATTAAATTCATAAATAACAACTAAACAACCAAACAAAAGATGATGTCAGAGATGTGGCTCTGGTCGGGCCCATAACTAATACATAGCATGTGTGAGGTCTCAGGTGCAAGTCCCCAGTGCTAAGAAAACCACACAGCCTAGAGGATGCAATAGAACTGTTTACAGACAATATGGTTGCCTACAAAAACAATCTCAACAGATCAAAAACTCTCCTAAAACTGTCAGATGATTCTAGCAAAGTGACTTTTAGAAGTCACTTGTTTGGGGCAGGTGAGATTGCTCAGTGGATAAAGAGCATAGGGAGAATTGTTTTAAGAAGCCAGATAGAGCTGGGTGGTGGTGGCGCACGCCTTTAATCCCAGCACTTGGGAGGCAGAGGCAAGTGGATTTCTGAATTTGAGGCCAGCCTAGTCTACAGAGTGAGTTCCAGGACAGCCAGGGTTACACAGAGAAACCCTGTCTTGAAAAAAAAACAAAAACAAAAAAAAGGAAGAAAGAAAAGAAAAACAAACAAACAAAAAGGCTAGACAGACTGCCACATACGGGGATGGATTAGTGTTAACGACATCACTGTGAACTCAGACTTAACTCAGATATACCTAGGGAGGCTTCTATGTAGGAATGGCTCAGCAGTTAAGGGTGCATACTGTTCTTGCAGAGGACCTGAGTTTGATTCCCAGCACCACTGAGTGATTCACAACCACCTGTTAACTCCAGCTCTGGGGGATCTAACGCCCCCTTCTGGTTTCCATGGGCACCTGCACACATGGGGCATTCACTCACTCAGACACATAAAAAAATACTAAATCTTTAGAGGCCGGAGACATGGTTCAGCAGGCGAGTGCACATACTGCTCTCTCGGATGATCTGAGTTTGGTCCCAAGAATCCATATCAGGCAGCTCCAGGGGATCCACATTGTATCCCCTGGACTCTTCTGAACAGACCCTCTTCTGTACTCTTCAGACATGCACACACCGCACACACCGCCACTCCATCTACACATAGTTAAAAAGAAAATAAATCTTCAAACCGTTGCAAATCTAAGTCCCGTGTAGCCAGGCAGAGTTTGATGCTGCTATAGTCAGCAGTACTCGGGAGACTGCTGGCCATGAATTTGAAGCCAGCTTAGACTGCATAGGGAGATCCTGTCCCAGGAACAAACAGCACTAACAAAACAATAGAGAGAAGAGAAAAAGAAAAGAAAAGCCTAATGCTGTAACTCGGTCACCTTTTAGCTCATAGTGAGTGTGGGGCTGAACAAAGGTAGAAAGGCAGAGACCTAGCAGAGCCAGAGTCCACTAGGGAAGGGGCTGTATGGTCACCTAGAGCCAGAAACCTGCTCTATCATTGGGTCCTTTCTGCTGTGCCTCAGTTAGGACATCTTCAGGGTCATCCTTATACCCCCTTTCCACATGTCACCTCAGTTGTGAATGCTCTTTCCTATTGGCCTGAGTGTCTGCCAGGGTGCCTGGGTCCTCAGCGTTCTCCATCAATACTGACTTAATTTTTTTTGTTGTTGTTGTTGTTGTTTGAACTCTTGGGAAGGTTTTCCTTTTGTTTAGTAAGCTAGTAACTTTAAACTAGTTGCACCTACCCCCATCCATGGTGAAACAGAAGAATTCCACTCCCTTGCCATGAGATGGCCTGAGATATTTAAAGAACGTCATTCTGGTCTCATTCAGCATTTCTGCAGCCAGGCTCAGTGCCAAGGCTTCAGAGATATCTTCTTTCTCAGGCGGAGGATCTTCCTCTCCAGCTGCTCTTTCCATCACAGTTTCGAGCCCCACCCCCAGTGCCCCAACCCCTTCACGTGCTCGTGCACACTACACACACACACACACACACACACACACACACACACACACACACTTCCTGCTTTTCTACCATGTGTCAGGATTTCAGAGTTCACTTTGTACCACCCAACACCGGGCACCAAGATGGTACTTGGCTGAGGATACTCAAGCCACCTGGAGGCGTGGAAAATGGGTAGATGGTGACTTGGTGGGAAGTTGTGAAAGGAGCAGGAGTGACTGAGTCCCGGCCATAAAGGACACCCCTCACCCCAGTGCTAGAATGCCCAGGAAATAGGTGGGGATTGGAGTAGAGGCCCAGATCTTGAGGGGAATAACAAGAAGCAGGCACAAGATTCTTATTTTCATGTTCCGCTAAAATCTGTGTGGCACTGAGGAAATCACTTTCCTTCTCTGGATCTGTGGCCTCACCATGAAGTGTAGAAATTCCCCAAGTCCGGTTCCCACCTCTAATATGTGACTTTATGTGCATACACATTCATTCAGCAGATTCCTGCATGTCTGCCCCGTTTTAAGAACAGCATGAGGTGCCAGTGTGGGCTAGTAGACCAACCCTGCTCCTGCCACCCTGCACCACATGACCCAGTGAGGGACAAGCGATAAACAGACGAGCTACAAAGATGGAAATAATTGAACATTGCGGCTGCATGTGGACTGGAAACCAAGAGACATCTTACATTGGGTCGTCAGGGAAAGACCAGGGGCTTTGAGGAGTGATGTTTAAACTAAGAATGTTCCAGACTGAAGGGCAGAAAGTTCAAAGGCAGGAAGGAGGCAGGGACTGGAAAGGAGGGCAGGGTGGCTTGAAACAGTGCACACAAAGTTAGGGGTATGGTGTGTGGAGTGAGGCCAGGCTGGAGAGCTGGGCAAGGGTGAGCTAGCCCAGGCCTTGACAATAGAAATGAGGACTTTCATGTTATCCCCAGGGTCTTTGGAAGCAGTTTTAGGAGTCTAACTAAAGAAATGACCTGATGTGACTCAGGTATGGATAGAACCCACACAGGACAATGCTGTCCCCTCAGAGGTCACATCTAGTTACTTTGTGTCTCGTTATCCTGGGCAAACCCTTAACCTCTTTGTGCCTCAGTTTCCTCATGTGTTGGCAGAAAACATGGACTCTGAAGACAAACCAGAGTCAAATCTGAGGTTAGTTGTTTCTGTGCTGTGTGACAGTAGCCAGTTCTCTTAGGCTCAGTATTTTTGCTATAAAACGTGGATGCACATATGCATGTAGGAGCTACCTCAGTGGTTAATCTTTGAAGCTTAAACAAAGACCCACACTTGGAAGCCAGGGGTTTAGAGGCTGCCCAGCAACAGTGGCATCATTGCCACCACCGTTGTGAAGGGTGCATGACTGTGAACCAGCAAATTCCTTTTCTGAGCCTTCTTTTCCACGTCGGGGGTGAGAATCCCTGCGCCCCGAGGCAGTAATAAGGATTAAATTTGTGTAAATTTCCTCTAGCCTGTAAGGTCCCTTAAAGGTCAGCCATGTGGTCTCTGTGTAAGGCTTAGCAACAGTGAGGAGGGGCCATGGTGCCCACTGTACTGAGAATGGCAGGCTGTGGGCACTGGAGGCTCTGGGGTCACTAATATCTGCTCCCCACATTGCCTGAGTCTCAAGAAGCTGGAGTGTCTCTGGATCTAGAACTCCAACACCTCCTGTTCTCGTCACAACTCAGCCTGCTCAGGATGGTTTCTTTAAAGGGGTCCTGACGGCAGGCATGGTGGCTCACTTTTAATTCTAGCACTCGGGAGGCAGAGGCAGGAGGATTTCTGTGAGTTCCAGGACCTCTAGGGCTATGCACAAATGACTCTGTCTAAAACAAACAGACAAGTAAATAGGCGGTGTATAGTGTATGTATAGCAATAGGCTTATCTGTAGTCCATATCACTTCTGCATCCATGACCACAGAGGACTCATTCCCAAGATCAGGGGCACCACAGGATCTGCAGCCAAGGGTACAAATGTTCTTAAAGCCAGTGGACACTGAGAAAGCATTACAGTCCATGGGGAAAGATGGCGTGAAGGTGGCTGGGAAAGGAAAGGCAGAGAAGATGACCAGCCTTTCTCTTTTGAGTCTTAGAAGAGAAAATGGGTTTATTCAGCAGAGAAGTGTTCCAGGGCCAGGCACCATGGTGTTATGCCTGTTCTAGCACTGCTCAACAGGCTGAGGCAGGATGACCTTGGACCCAGGCAAACTTGGGCAAATGAGCAGGGCTCCAGCTTAAAATGAATGGATAGATTTGAGAGTTCAAATACCGATGTGAGCAGGCCCGAGAGCAGAACCCTGCATGCCGTGTGGTGCTGGGACACTGCAGGGCTGTACAGGACCCCACCTTGTTCCAGGGCCGGGAATTGTGCTGGTTGGTAGTGGATGGAGCCCTGGGCCTCCTCTCCCCTCCCTGGCCTCATGATTCCCACCTAGAAAGTCTGCTGCTGGATCTGGCTAGTCTGTGAGGTTTCACGGTGTGTGACTTCTCCTTAGGGCTTTCACCAGGCCTTTCTCCCAGAAATCGAGCGCGATTCTCGGCCCTTCATCCTTCTGAGCTTGGGATCAGAGTTGATACGACTAAGAAAAGAGAAGTTTTATGACATGGTTGACGAGGAGACGAAAGCAAAGATAAAAAAGATGGACGTGGACTATCCCAGGTCAGTGTGGAGAACGTGGACTATCCCAGGTCAGTGTGGAGAACGTGGACTATCCCAGGTCAGTGTGGAGAACGTGGACTATCCCAGGTCAGTGTGGAGAACGTGGACTATCCCAGGTCAGTGTGGAGAACGTGGACTATCCCAGGTCAGTGTGGAGAACGTGGACTATCCCAGGTCAGTGTGGAGAACGTGGACTATCCCAGGTCAGTGTGGAGAACGTGGACTATCCCAGGTCAGTGTGGAGAACGTGGACTATCCCAGGTCAGTGTGGAGAACGTGGACTATCCCAGGTCAGTGTGGAGAACGTGGACTATCCCAGGTCAGTGTGGAGAACGTGGACTATCCCAGGTCAGTGTGGAGAACGTGGACTATCCCAGGTCAGTGTGGAGAACGTGCACACATGTTTTAGATTCGCTGAACAAGGCTTTTCACTGGCAAGGAGGGCAGGGAGGAGGAAGGAAGGGTGCAGTATGCATGTGCATGTGTATTCGGTGTATATGTGTATAGTGTTTGTGTGTATGTGTGCACGTGTACACGTGTGTGTGTGTGTGTGTGTGTGTGTGTGTGTGTGTGTGTTAGAAAGAGTGCTACATGTCCCCACTTTTTTCATTTAGACAGATGGCAGGGTGTTCTCAGGAACATTCAGGTTTTTTGTGTATGTGAAAAATTTAGCCTTTTTTTTTTTTAAAGACTTATTTATTTTATTTAAGTGAGTACACTGTAGGTGTCTTTGGACACACCAGAAGAGGTCATTGGAGCTCTTTACAGATGGTTGTGAGCCACCATGCAGTTTCTGGAAGAGCAGTCAATGCTCTTAACTGCTGAGCCGTCTCTCCAGCCCTAGCCATTTCCTTTTTAAAAGCTTAAATCAATGCACGTGCATTAGATTTCACTGTGGCATTTTCAAACAAAATGTATTTTCTTTCTTATCCCTCTGACTTACCCTTGTCCCCTTCTGCCCTAACCCCCCGACTCATAGTCTTGACATTTATGTACAGATTCTAGGGTGAATTAGAGAAACAATATGATGAGCTTACTAAACCCTGCACCGGACAGACTCATTGCTCAGGGCAGTTAGATGTGTAAGTAGGAGCCACTGAAGCCAGGCATGGCAGCTTAGGCCAGGGAACCTGGCACTGGGGAAGTGGAGACAGGGAGATCAGGAGTTCAAAGCCATCTGGTGAATTTGAGATCAGTCTGAGCTACATGAAGCCCTGTCTCAAAATAAAAATAAAAAAAAAAAAAAAAAAAAAAGCAAAAGAAACTGGGTAGATTTAAGAAAAATCATGAGCAGAGCAAAAAACTCTTTGTATGTGGGTATGACCAAGCTTCGGGCTGTTGGTGAGAGAGACAACTTGGAAATCGTTGATGGCTTCTTCCAGCTTCAGGGCACCATTTTCTTCTGTATCCTGAGTGTCTCTATTAAATGGTCTTCCTGGACGACTGATGTCGGAAGCCTCAGCCCCTCACATGATGCCCGTGGCAGGGGCACCATTTGTGAACATCAAACTCCTGGAGTTTTCCTTTGGCTGGAAGGGGCAGCTGCTTGGAGCAGTTGCCCCTGTGCTCTTGGCAAGTGCCTTGCTGTACCATCTCAGTGCTGCCAGACAGGATTGTAACCTCACTAACTGTTGGACTCAGGGTCTCCTAGATTGCCCAATCACACATGAAATAGGACCAGGGGCATCTATTCTATGAGTGTCATAGGCTAGACAACCAGAAAACTACCCCCTCAATGCCCAGGTCACGACACACTACAGTATAGGAGAGGGTGGGGTTTGGAGCTAGATACATTTACTCAAAAAAATAGACAAGAAACCAGCATGACCATCAGCACCTGTAGGTGACATGCAATTTTGTCAACCTTGGACTCCAGGTCCCAAAATAAATTCTCCTGTAGGGATATGTACTTATGTGCCTGTCCCTCGTAGGTTTTGGCAAGTTCCCTTGGCCTCTTCAAGCCCGTACTTCATGACTATGAAATGGGTTAGCCGCAAAAACTAAAGAGTCAGCCAGTGTAGCTGGGTGTGGTGGCACGTGACTTTAGTCCCAGCACCTGAGAGGCAGAGGCAGGCAGATCTCTGAGTTTGAGGCCAGCCACAAGCTTTATCTTACCCACAGATAAAGCTTCAGGATATCCAGGGCTACACAGAGAAAGCCTTGTAGCAGAATATTTCCCCCACTACAGTTTACAAGAAACTTGGAAATTTGGGAGGAGCTAGTGTGGGAGGAGTATGGAGAGGAAGAGGAGAGCTGTGAGGAAGGAAGGATGTAGGAGCCATGGAGAACCACGGGTCCAGGGCTGTAACAACTTATATCTGGGTTAGTTAATTGGGTAAAACCTCCAATTGTGTGGGCATCTTGTTAATTGAGCATTACCAAACATATAAAGCCTTTGAATAATCTTTAAGCATTAGAGTCTCATTTCTACCAGGTACCGAATGGATGGCCAGATGGTCTGAGCTTAGCCAAGCATTGTGGAGACAGCATGGTAGATTGGCAGAGCCATCTCCCACACTGGCATCTCATGGGTGGCAGGGCCAGTGCTTTTGGGCTGGCATGAGCTGCGGCATGCATGCGGTCAGAGTTGAGCCACTGCTCATGGCCTCAGGCCTTGCCTAGTTGGGAAGATGGTGGCCCTGTAACAACAAGCAAGATTGGGCCACACCATCCTAAATATACCCAGTAACAAGAAATATTCTGCTACAAACCCTGTCTTCAAACAAATAAACAAACAAACACAAAGACTCAGCCAGTGTAAAGGCTGGACATGTGATAAATGCTAGTGAGAGTCAGATAATACTCTGTGTTGTGTAAGATGATGTGAGTTAAGGAAACGTTTAAAGAGGAGGCTGTCTGGTCTATGAGCTGACAAATGTCTGCCAGCCAGGTTGCTGGGAGTCAGGAGACAATCTTGTCAAGTATCATGCTTATTTCTGTGGTGTGAATATACCACCCGGCTAATTTCTAGCTACCAACATGATATCACTCAACATGGCGCTGAGGAGAGATGCCTACAGTTAGCTTTCATGAGTGGGTGGGCATGTTACTGATAAAGGTCTGCATAGCCCACTCTGACTGCTGGGTATTGTCTTAGGTTGATCTCTAGGCTCGAAATTGCCTTTGTCATGATCAGTATCATTTAGCCAAGGAATGCTCAAGGTTACTCGAAAGGTGTTAGGCTAGCCCCCTTGGACAGGTGAGTCCAGATAAGGCAGAAGAAGTTTGGCAGTGCCCTTCCCTTCCTGTGGTATCAGAAGGAAACAAGCCAATAAATACTGAGCCCATGCCGCTTTAATCTCTCTCCCCGAGTTGCTGTGAGGGAGGGGCTGAGGTAGGATCAGGACACCTTGACCAGCCCAGGGCAGCCACCCATCTGTTTCTCTCAAGATTTGTCTGTTCTGAGCATTTCATGTAAAAGTGTGTGTGTGTGTGTGTGTGTGTGTCTGTGTGTGTGTGTGTGTGTGTGTCTGTGTGTGTGTCTGTGTGTGTGTCTGTGTGTGTGTCTGTGTGTGTGTCTGTGTGTCAGAGACAGAGAGACAGAGAGACGGAGACCGAGGAGAAAGACTATCCATTCATCAGTTGGACATTTGGGTTATTCCTGTTCTTACTGCTATGGACAATGCTGTTGTGAATGAACATTGCACAGGTTTACATATGAACCTGTTTTCATTTATCTTAAGTATATTCTTGATGGAAAATTGCTGATGGTGTGGTAGCTGTATGTTTAACCTTCTGTGAAGTTATCAGACTGCTTTCCAAAGCAGCTGCACCAGTTAGCGTCCCTCATGCTAATTGGTGGGGACGCTGGCTCACTCCAGGCTCTGAGCATCTCCATGCTGCTGACGGAGGCTGTCTCCTGGGTACCAGTGGTGTCTCGCTGTGAGGCACCCTCATCCCAGTGTAGTTTTTATTGACATCTCTCCCAAAGCTGATGGCTGATAGCTACATTATTTTTTTTTTTTCTGATAGGGTCTTGCTATGTAGCTCAGGCTGTCCTAGAACTTATTGTATAGACCAGGCTAGCTTCAAACTCCTCTTGCCCCTTGAGTGCCGAGCTTATCAGCATGCACCATGAGCAGCTCTCCAATAGCCTTACTTACTATTATCATTTTCAATTTCTTTTATTATTGTGTGTATGTCTGTGTGTGCTCATGACGTGTGTGTGTGTGGGCACATATGAACATGGAGTTCCTACAGAGGTCAGAGGACAACTTTGTGGAGTCTGTTCTCTCCTTCTACCTTCCCATGGGCTCTGGGGAACGAACCCTGGTAATCAGGCTTGTGGCAAGCATCTTTACCCACTGAGCCATCTTGCTGGCCTTCTTTTGCCTTTTTGAGACAGGGTCTCATTATGTAGCCCAGACTACTCTCCGGTCACTGTGTTGCCGAGCTACCCACAAGTTCACGGCGATCCTCCTGTGCATGCTTTGGAAGTACTGAAGTGGCAGGCACACGTCACTCTCCCTGCTTTAGCTAGGTCATTATAGGGTGTAAAACAAACGTTAACTTCAATTCACTTCATTAGCTTCACTATATCAAAAGTGTTATTTCAACACATTATCCAGCTGAAAAGCAATAGTTCCCATTGCTTTGTGGTTGTGAGTCTGAGTCACACCAGGCCACACATTTCGGGCACCTACCCTAACCCACTTGTGGCTCCTGGCCGTGGCAGCAGGGCAGCACAGACTTTAGGGACCCAGTTGGTAGAAAGGCAAAGGAAGTGGAGAAATGTGGAGGAGAACAGAGCCAGGCGTAAGGTTAGGGTTTAGAAGGAGCAGTGGAAACATCCGTTCAGCATGGACGGAGGGCAGAGGCCAGGAGGGGCCCTGCAACACAGCTTCTGTGTTTGCCCTTCAGTGACGAAGACCTGTGTCAGAGATTCCTGGAGGAAAACGACTGGACAATCTTTCGGAGGGACCTGCTGCGGTTACTGGTGGAGCCCCTCAACCGGCAGCCGTTCATCCCAGTCCAGACCAAGAAGAAAGAGATCTACGACCCTAAGGCTTTGTTCCTGGATTTGTGTAGCCTTGAAAAGAAGGTGAAACAGCGCCATCCTGTTTTTCTGGCGCCCCAGAAATACCTGCCCCCCTTGAAGATCATCCAAGCCATCTCAGCACCCCGGCACAAAATCCGAGAACTCCTGCCTCAGTATAAAAGCCCAGGGGTCCTTGTTTAGAACAAATAAAGTCATTTGGATCAGCTTCTCTGTTCTCTACATGGCCCCCATGGGAGTCGCAGGCGAGGCATGGTCCCCCTTGACATTTGAGGACAGGAGTGGGGAACGGTGGATGCCCAGGAGGCTGGGGTGTGTCTGTCACTGGGGAACTAGTGTGACCATTCCCCATCTACATGGAACCCCTTCACCCCAGTCAGTGGATGCTGTGCCAGGAACCAAGGCAGGCCAACTGTTGCCAGTCCACACACCCCATAAAAATATCAAGAAACCTAATGTTTTATAATATTCCTACTGGGTATTTTTAAGTATGAGAAATTAATTGAAAATATTTTAAAGAAAACACATATGGAATGTGTTGGGCCTGCAAGCTGTGGACTAGGCCTCTCTGGTTGAATGGCAGGGTTGGCATCCTATGATGGCACAGGCCCACCAGAGACAAGCAGGCGGTAGAGACAGAGTTCAGGAAGACTCCTTGGTCCCCCCCACCCCCGTACTCCTTATTTTGGGGCACCTGTTCCCATACAGCCTCAATACCACAGACTAATCACCATGCCACCTCTCTACATGAGCACCCCAAGGCCTGAGAGAGGTCATGAGTACACAGGAGTCCTCTCGAACCCCCATGGTTACAGCCACTCACACTCACCCACAACCTAGCAAGGAAAAGGCCTGGGCCCTGGACTTTGAGTCAGGAACCCTGGGGAGCCTGGCTCTCACCCTCCCTGGGACCCCTTGAGTAACATGAGTCAGTCTAGCACTTGTGTGTCTGTCTTCCCCAGTAGTAAACCGTGCGGCCGACAAGCTCAGTGGACTGCACAAACTCGGAACTGACTATAGTTCTAAGAGAGATGTTCAAGAGTAGAAGCGCTTGTATTAAAAACCATGTTCTTGTGCATTCAACAGGAGGAACAGGAATTTTTTTCTCAGAATAGAGTGTAGATGCGATAGATAAATGGACTTAAGGGTTTTGACTTCTCCAGTGGACTTTAGAGTCAAGAAATCAGGGACACTGAAGCAGGATGAGGTGACATATACCTGTAATCTTTGCAGTGGGGAAGGAGGTCAGGAGGGACCAGGAATGTCTTAGTTAATTTTGTCATCAACTTGACACACCTGGAAAGAGGGACCCTCAACTGAAGAATCACCTTGATTGACTGGCCTTTAGGCATATCTGTGGAACATGCTTTTTTAATTGTTTTTTTAAGATTTATTTATTTATTTCATGTGTGTACACTGTCACTATCTTCAGACACACCAGAAGAGGGCATCGGATCCCATTACAGATGGTTGTGAGCCACCATGTGGTTGCTGGGAATTGAACTCAGGACCTCTGGAAGAACAGTCAGTGCTGTTAATCACTGAGCCATCTCTCCAGTCCTCTGTGGAACATTCTTGATTGTTAATTGATATGAGGGTCCAGCTGGTGTGTGTTGCCATCCCTGGGCCTGTGGGCCTGTGCTGTATAAAAAAGGTATTTACCATTGTGAGCCTGGAAGCAGCATTTCTCCATGATCTCTGCTTCAGTTCCTGCCTTTGGGTTCCTGCCTTTGGTGTCCCTGGATGATGGGCTGTAACCTCAAATCCAAGTAAGCTCTTTATTTCCTCAAGCTATTTGTAGCCGTGCTGCCAAAATAGGACAAGAAGCTCATGGTCACCCACTACACAGTCACTTGGAGGACAGCTTGGGCTATGTGAGACCCTGTCAACACAAAACATCAGCAGTCCCACAGAGCAGGCTGTGACCTACAAAGACCAGGTACCACTCTCTGGGACCCAGGGAAGTGGGGTGCCTTACTAGTGATCTCTTTGAGCTGTGGTTGGTGGCTCAGAAATGGTGGCGTAGTCGTCTTCATTCATGGGATATGAGCTTTTTGGGCAGTTGCTTTGAAGTAGCTAAGAGGAGGATGAGGAAGTCTGTGTTGTCCTCTAGGCAAGGGCTCTGTAGCCAGCATACAGAACCAGAGGCTACTTTAGGCTTTGTAGGCCCTATGGTCCCTCTTACAGAGTCAGCTTCACCTCATGGAAGAGATGGTAGAAAACAGGTAAACAAGAAACCATGGCTGGTGAAGACAAAGCAGGTGGGAATTTGGACCTGACCCACTGGCCATAGTTTGCTGCTCTCCACAAAGGTAGCTACAGGTTTGAAGGTTCTTGAACATATGTAACTTGGCCAGAGAAAAGAAGAAGGGCTCCTAAGAACGGAGCACCCACAGGACTGCCATCTTGCTAAGTGACTAACTGTGGGATCCAGTGACCCGCTGGCTCCTGCCAGCAATTCCCCTTTGGGCTGTTGAGGTGATATGTGTATAAGGAGGTAAGATTTTCCTTCAGCAGGACATTTGGGTTCTACTTCTTGGGAAATGAGAGAAAAGCTTCTAGAATGCTCTTCCACACATTCTCTGTGGCAACGATGAGTAAGAAATGGACTCAAAACCGTGCATGGTAGCACACAGCTAATCTCCAAACTCCAGAGGCCTCGCTGGACAATACAGAGACCCTGGCTCAAACATCAAAATGAGGAAAGGAGAGACAAAGGTGAGGGCAGGAAGAGGGGTTAAAGAGAGAAGAGAGAAAAGCAGGGCGTGGGAGGGAGAGAGAAGTTAGACAAGGAAGGTTAATTTTGGGGTAAGAGCCCTGGGGGAGGACAAGCCATAGGGTGGGCTTCAGGGAGCAGAATACAGTTCTCTGAGTCCCCAGGGTAGCAACAGGCATTTAGAGGGAGGAAATCTGCAGAGGGTAGGTATCCTCTCCACAGACAGCAGGAAGCTTCTGTGCAGCTGTTCCTATGAACTCAGTGACCAAGCATGCATGATTGGGCAGTGTGAGCCTTCTGCTCTGCCCATCATCCTAAGGTCAAACACAATGAAAGTGCTTGGTACACAGCAGAGGTGGTTAGTACCCTTTAATCAGGGGCCCTATCACCAGGGACAGTTTCCCTCACCACTGGGACCAGACATCAGAGCTGAGCTGACAATCAGCAACAATAAAAGCCATCAGCAAATGATTTGCTGTGCAGGGGGCCAAGCTGGCATCTCAGCCCATCCCACCTTCTTCTCTAATGACCCGGCTGATGTCAACATTAAGGGGCAGCCTGGCAGGTGGAGGTCAGAGGTGTCACTTGTTTGTTGGCAGACAATAGGGAGGGTGCTCCTTAAAGGATTGGTGGGGAAGTGGGTGGGGCAGTCAAGGCAGGACAACTTCTGAGCTTCCGAGCTGCAGAAAGGACCGGTTCCCAAGCCTCTGCCTCTCTACACCCTGCCCTCACCTGAAGCAGTCTGCCATGCAGATCCGAGGTCAGCATCACTCGAGGAGGACAAACCAGGTCTTACTTAGGAGAGTTCGTTCAGAAGGTAGATACGATGTCACTTGGCACAAGTGTTAGCAAGAGATGATGATTTCACATGCAGAGGCCTGACAGACGCAGACCCCAGTTCCAAGAAGCCCACAGTCCTATTCTTGAGAAAAGGAAAGATGCCTGGTGGAATATCACCATACCTGGGGAGGTTGAAGCAAGAGGCTCACCACAAGTCTAAGGCTGCCCTGGGCTACACAAGGAGACCCTGTCTCAAAAATAAACAAAGACAAACATCGGGAGAAGGTTCTGGGCGCAGGTGTGAGCGTGTGGTGCTGTGCAGGTGTTCTGGTCTGGTTCTCACTATAATGAAACATCCCAGGTTGATTTATAACAAAAGCTAATGTATTTTGTTCATGATTTTCAAAGCTGAAAGTCAAAGTATCATGCTGTCAGCCCTGTTGAAGTCCTTCCTGGCTGTTCACGTGACAGCTAACATTATAGCTAATATGACAACAGTGGGAGTCTAAGAGGGAGGTCACACGGTGAGACAGGACAGACCAGGCTTGGCTCAGCCAGTTTTTTTAATTGGATATTTTATTTACTTACATTTCAAATGTTATCCCCTGTTGGGGCCTGACTTTTAGCAGAAAGCAGCTATCAGCTTTGCAGCCATCTTGAGCCATATACCCTGACAAGAGACTTGGATTACAATAGCCAACAACAGCTGAGCACACTCGGATAATCTTGGTTTAGATACCTTGGGCGTGTGAGATTAAAGGTGTGTGACCTAGAGATCAGATTTAGAGACAAGACTTAAGGGCATGATTTAAAGGCGTGACCTAAAGGTTTAGAAGTGAGACATATAAAAGGCAAGAGGCAGACAGGAGAGTTCAGAACAATTAGGACAGAGACAGAACAATTTGGAGAGAGAACAATTTGGAGTAACAGAGAATTAGACACTCGGAAGAGAACAAGAGGAGTACAACTAGGAACTAGGAACTCAAGACTTGGGACTTGGACTAGGAAGAGAGACTGAAGAATAAATGGGATTGAATCACACTCTGTCTGGTCTCCATTCTTTGAGTCCATCCTCCCTCTCTCTCTTGCTGAACCCTGACCCGCAGACTGGAGCGGCAGCTTGGGCCGGGAAACAGTGGCCGCCAATCGCGGAGTGGAGAGGGCCGCAACATTTTTGGCCGTCCAAGCTCCAGCTCAGGCCTCAACAATCCCCTTTCCCAGTTTTCATTCCAAAAACCCCCTATCCCATCCTCACTCCCCCTGCTTCTATGAGGGCCCCCCACTCCCACCTCACTCTTTGGTTGGTGGTTTAGTCCTTGGGAGCTGGGGGGGGGGGTCTGGTTGGTTGATGTTATTCTTCCTATAGGGTTGCAAATCCCTTCAGCTCCTTTTGGCTCAAGCTTTTATGATAACTGTTCTTGAAAGAACAACTGGGGTTCGTGAAAGCTACCTTAGAGCTGGGTGCGGTACCAAACACCTTTAACCTACCCTGGGGAGGCAGAGGCAGGCGGGTCTTTGTGAGTTCCAGGCCAGCCAGGGCTACACTGTGATCCACCTTAATCTCTTGAGGTGCATCTGCCCACATAGTCCAAGGGCCTCCCATGTGGCCCTGCCTCTTGATTATTTTGAGACAGGACAGCCTGGGCTGGAAACTCACTGTGAGCCAAGGATATGCCCTTCAGTTCCATTCTCCTTGCCTTAACCTGAGTACTGGGACTACAGGCCTGCACCGACACACTTAGCTGTATGCGATGCTAGTGGTCTGACCTGGGCTTCCGGTTAGGCAAGCAGCCTACCACTGAGCTACACCCCTTTTACACTTCTGTTCCATAGGTCCCATCTCTCTCTCTCTCTCTCTCTCTCTCTCTCTCTCTCTCTCTGTCTCTCTCCTCTTCCTCCTCCTCCTCCTTCTTCTTCTCTCTCTCTCTCTCTCTCTCTCTCTCTCTCTCTCTCTCTCTCTCTTTCTCTCTTTCTTTTGTTTTTTGAGACAGAGTTTCTCTGTATAGCCCTGGCTGTCCTGGAACTCACTCTGTAGACCAGGCTGGCCTAGAACTCAGAAATCCGCCTGCCTCTGCCTCCCAAGTGCTGGGATTAAAGGCGTGTGCCACCACTGCCCGGCCCCACTTGTCTCTTAACATTACCACACTAGGGCAGAGCTGCTAACACATGAACCCATAGGGATATACTCAGACTCAACCACAGTAAAAGGTTGACACTTACTCTGAAAGTATCTCCTGGCTATTAACTAGGAGGCATTATTCAATTTGTTAGAGAGCCTGAGGATGGCAAAAGCCTTGTCTCACCCCACTTGCTTGTTGGGTGGCTGATCCAGGCAGCCTGTGTTCCTTCTACACGCTGCCCACTCCTGGTTAGTCACTTTTGAGTGTGTGCACTGCTACGCCACTGTTACTCATCTCTCCCCAGCGAGCCACCTGTTTTCTGGAGAGAAATTCTGTGTACCCAGCCTCGAGACTGCACGAGACAGAACACGCTTGCCCTCCGCCATGATCTCCCATATGTAAGTAAGCACACCCAGCCAAAAATAGAGCCCCCTGGCAGTCAAAGCTTCCACGGTTTGGGGAAAATGGGAAAACCCATTTGAGAAACAAACAGAGGGAGTGTTGCCAGTGTTTATTATAAGAAGAGTTTTAAGAGCCAGTCTTGGGGCTGGAAGCAAACACATTTGGTAACTCTCTAGTCCTCGTTGCAGTGGGAGGGGTAATCTTACCTTCCGGTCCAGGGAACCTTGAGGGGTGAGGTGGAGAGCTTTGGGACAGTCCAGGTCACTTTGCCCTGGTGTGTTGCTGCCACGTCTTTGACAAGGGACTTAGTTGCAGGCCTGTCACTGGGACTGTGGGATGACCACAGTTTCTAGTGGCCGAGGAGTGAGACCAAAGCAGGAAGAGAGGCATTCGTGGGTGTTGCAGGGTGGTGACCTTTGGGAACCAACATGGGAGAAGGGGAGAGAGCTGGGGCCATCGAGAGGAGACAGCACTGTGGGACCTTTCCTTTCTAGGGCTCATGATTATCCTCTGTCAACGCTGACCCCGAGCTCACGTGCTACTTTGCATTCTGTTGCTAGGATAAAACCCTCTGATCAAAACCAAGTTGGAAAGGGTTCATTTTAGCTTCCTGGCCCATTGTCAAAGGAAGCCAGGGCCGGAACTGGAGGTAAGAAGTAAACCAGGGGCCGTGGAGGAATGCTGCTTACTGGTTTGCTCAGTTTGCTTTTTTGTATAACTGGGAGCAGGAGTGACACCACCCACAGTGGGCGGGGCCTCCTACTTCAGTGAGCAGACAAGAACATCCACACAGATGTGGCCACAGGTCAATCTGAGGGAGGCAATTCTTCAGATGAAGTGCCCTTTTCCCAGGTGACTCTAGTTTGTGTCAAGCTGACAGCTGAAGTTAGCTATGACATTTTCTTGCCCCCACCTATGTTCTTACCTACCCCTCCCACCCCCCCCCACACACACATAAATCAAGATGAAAACAGCCGGAGAATGAAGACGCCTAAGGGTTAGAGACTAGATTGTTTCCTGATTTAATAGCTGTCTTGTGCTGTGTAAACCAATCTCCTTTTCTTGGGGATTAATACATTCTTTGACCTATTTTTAAATTACTTAGAAAAATACACCACTAGACAGTGGTGATGCTCGCCTTTAATCCCAGCACTTGGGAGGCAGAGGCAGGCGGATTTCTGAGTTCGAGGCCAGCCTGGTCTACAGAGTGAGTTCTAGGACAGCCAGGACTACACAGAGAACCCCTGTCTCAAAAAAACAAACAAAAAAAAATAGAAAAATACACCATATTTTGAGAAAATAGAATTAAATGGGTGAAAAGATTGCTCAGTGGTTAGCACGATTGCATGCTGGTAAGAGTTTAGATCCCTAGAACTGGCCACACTAAGAGGCCATGGCTGCCCCTCTTCAGTTGCAGCCTGGGAAGGCAGAGACCTGGAATCCCCATATGGGGGAGCTCTGGGTTTGATTGAGAGATCCTGCCTCAATAAGACATGAGGGCAATGGAACACGAATCCAACATCAGCCTTGGGCCTCTACATGCACTGTACGGCCTGCACATGTCATGCAGACATACATGCATGCAGACACATGCATACAGACACATGCATGCAGCACATCTTGCACACATACTTGTGTACATACATATACATAGAACACAGAGGAAAAATGGAAAAAGGAGAAATAACAATTGGCAAATCTGGGTGAGAGGTGTTCAGGAGTCCTTTGAACCATGCTTGCAGCTCAAAAGTTATTTTAAATTATAAAAGGAAACCACATAAAATTTACCATCTTAACTATATATATGTTAAATATATATATTTCAAACAAGGTCTTACTGTGAAGCTCAGGTTGGCCTCTAACTTAAGATCCTCCTGCCTCAGCCTCCCCTGTACTAGGATTACAGACATGGGTCACCACAGCCAGTATCATCTTAACTATTTTAAGTGTACACTGGCATTAAGTACATTCAATCCCCTTGATTGAATAAATAAAACAAAACAAAACCCAACCAAACAACAAAACACTCTAGTGGTGAATATTCACTATTATGTAATTACCCAGTCCCGTGGGCTGGAATGTGCAGCACAATACCATTTCTAACATAAGGTGTGGACTCTGGTGTGGATGACTTATCCTCTGTAGAAATGTCCCATCTGGTGAGGGATGCAGACAATGGAGTGTGTGGTTTGAATGAAAATGGCCCCCATAGTCTCATAGGGAGTGGCACTATTGGGAGGTGTGGCCTTGTTGGAGGGAGTATGTCACTGGGGATAGGCTTTGGGATTTCAGAAGCCCAAGCCAGGTCCATTGTCACTCTCTCTCCCTGCTGCCTGTGGATCTGGATGTAGAACTCTCAAGCTCCTCCTCCAGCACAATTGTCTGCCTGTGTGCCACCATGCTTTCCTATCATGCCAATAATGGACTAAACCAGCCCCAGCTAGATGTTTTCATTTATAAGAGTTGCAGTGGTCATGGTGTCGCTCCATAGCAATAAAACCCTAACTAAGAAGTTGGTACTACACGCCTTTAATCCCAGCACTTGGGAGGCAGAGGCAGGAGGATTTCTGAGTTCGGGGCCAACCTGGTCTACAGAGTGAGTTCCAGGACAGCCAGGGCTATACAGAGAAACCCTGTCTCGGGGGAAAAAAAAAAAAAAGGAAGAAAAAAAAAAAAAAAAAAGAAGTTGGTACTAGGAGTGGGGTATGGCTGTGATAGGCCTGACTCTGCTTTTGTTTGGAGGAATGTGGACTTTGGGACTTTGGATTAGAAAAGTAATTGAATGCTTTAAGCAGGCCTTGATGGGTCATACTAGTAGGAACAGAGAAGACAGTGGTGATGAGGGTGATTTGAACTGTGTAGGCCTGGCTCAAGAGGTTTCAGAGGAGAATAATTTTAGTATGTGGCCTAGACTATTCTTTTTTGGCAAAGAATGTGTCTGCTTTCTGCCCTTGTCTCCCCCAGAAAATCTGCCTGAAGTTAACTTGAAGGGTTATTAACAGCTTTGGCAGAGATTTCAAAACAGCCTGGTGTTGACTGTGTCATGTGGTTATTAGTAGGAGATCTATAACGAAAAGGAGTAAACTGAGCAAGGAAAAATACACAATGTACAATTTGTAGATAAAAGGGGCACCAGGACGTGTAAACAGATTAAAGAAAAGCCCAATACTAAGTGGAATAAAGGGAGCAGTGCCCTCAGAGCCAGACCCCATCCAATTTATGAAAAGGAATTAAAGAAAAGCTTACGGCCGAGTCTTGTGGTTTGGATATTTAATCTCAGCACTACAGAGACAGAGCTAAGCAGTTTGAGGCCAGTCTGGTCTATAGAGTGAGTTCCAGGAGAGCCAACCACACACAGTGAAGGAAACCATCAAAAGCAAAAAGCTGATGGATATATAGAATTGAACAAGGGGGCCATGCTACATCCCAGAAAGCAGCAGAACTTGGCAGCTTTGGCCATGTGGTTCTGGCTTTAGAGTCAGGGATAGAAGAAAGGGGTTATGGAATCTTCCTCCATGACTAAGGAAAGCTGCTGAGGTCAGGATCATGTCAGGGGTGGCTGACTTTGAGTTGTGTTTTATTTGACTGGGCTTATTTGGGTTGGAGATTTACCACAACAGGTGCCCATGCATGGAGGCCTAGTGAGGCCATTGTTTTAAGCTTCAAAGGTGAAGCCTGGATTGTCTGGGAAACCAGAAGATGTGAGAGATTCCAGAATCGTGGGACACCTGCTGAGAGGAAAGCTGCTAACAGGGAGTGAAACAGAGAGAGAAGTGTGTTAAAGTCAACCATGCTGAAAGGAATTGAGATCCGAAGAGTGCTTTGACATCAGACATGGAGATGCAGAGTTTGGAGTTTGCCCAGCTGGCTTTTGGTCTTGCTTTGGTCCAGTATTTCCTCACTATCCTGCCTTTCCTCCATTTTGGAACAGTAACGTATATCCTGTGCCATTATATGTTGGAAGTATGTGCTTTTTGATTTTGATTTTTATAGGGGGTTACAGTCAAGAGATTGTGTGAGTCTTGGGAAAAGCTGGATTTTTACATGGTGTTGAGACTGATAGACTATGGGGCATCTTGAAGCTAGACGGAATGCTTTTTGCACTATGATGTGGCTACAGGACTATCTGGGCTAGGGAGGAGAATGTGATGATTTGAAATGGCCCTGCAGGCTCACAGGTCGTAGCACTATTGGGAGGTGAGGCCTTGTTGGAGGTGTGTCACAGGGGTTAGGTAGGCTTTGGGGTTTCAGAAGCCCAACCAGGCTCAGTGGCTTGCTTTCCTCCTTGCTGCCTGCAGATCTGGTTGTAGAGCTCTTAACTCTTTCTGCAGCACTTGTGTCTGCCTGCATAACGGACTAAACTTTTGAGACAGTAAACAAGCCCCAACTAAATGCTTTCCTTTACAAGAGGTGCCATGGCCACAGTATGCTGATCACAGCAATAAAACCCTAACCCTAAGATATGGGGGAAGCAGACATAGGCAAGGGCAGGGAGTATACCTTCTGCTCAGTTTTGCTGTGAACTAAAACTGTTTATTTAAAAAAAAAAAAAACATTCGGTAACTGTGGCCTTTAATATCTAAATAAACAAATAGGTCCTGTAATTATAATATAGAAATGTCTATAAACAAAAATAGATTTAAACAAAAATAGATTTTTTTTTCTTTTTGGCAAGCATTGTTCTGAGGCCTAGAGACATGGCTCAGAGGTTAAGAGCACTTAACGCTTCTCTAGAGGGCCAGGTTTGGTCTCCACACCCACATCAGGTGGCTCACACATTTACGACTCCAGCTCCAGGGATTCTAATGCTGTCTTCTGGCTTCTATCTGCACATGTGGTGTGCACAGATCCATTTTCTTGTCACAGCTTTGGTTACTCCTGTGTGCTATTTCCCAGTCTTGTTTTGATGTCCATGCTTCCCAATACTTAGGAGATTACAGGGCAGTTATTTTGTAGACCGTCCTTTGACTTGGGTTTACATGGTTGTACTGGCTGGTTTTGTGTGTCAACTTGACACAAGCTGGAGTTACCACAGAAAAGGGAGCTTCAGTTGAGGAAATGGCTCCATGAGATCCAGCTGTGCCTTATCTGGGTGAGTAGTGTTACATCTGACCTTGTCCAAGCCTCTGGTTTTGACGATCACAAGGAAACTCCTTGTTTGGAAAACCCTGGCTCTTCAGTGGGTGCAGAAACCAGCACATTGCACAAATCAACAATCCAAAAAGACACCACCGAAGCCCCTGCTCCCAGGCAGGCAATCTGCTATATTTTAGGACTGCAAGGTAATTCTTGTGTGGCTTTGAGGACAACTGGCTCAGGTGGTGTCAGAGGACTGTTGGGGAAAGGCCACAGGTTGTGGGGTGGGGTGTTAGGTTCTTACACTCAAGCCTGCAGAAGCATAGGGAACTGTGAGACTCCAGGTGAAATCTTACATTGTCTTGTCCAGGGAGGGGAAGCTAACCCCTAGGCAGGGAGGAAGGCACCAAAGATGAGAGACCTCAGCTATCTCAGGCCATTAACATGAACACTGCTTCCATGGTTTACGCTCTATTACACAAGCAGTAGAGACTCCATGTTAAGTTTTTAAAAGAAGCTTTCGTTTATTTTTTAATATATGCATTACAGGAAACAAAACACAAGAAGGCAAGAACAAAGTCACTCAGTCACAAGCAGCCCAGCTCTATGTCATTCTAGATCCTGCAAGCGTACATACACTTGGGTAATTGAGATTATACAGTATGTACCATGCTTTCCCCACACTGTGAATATTCACCAACTAAAAACCCCACGCTACGAGCATTTCGATAACCAAGAATACACCATGCCATCTCAATCTGTCAGACAAAATTGTAATTCTGTCTTCCTTGGCAACAGACATTTCATAGAAGACAAAAAAACCGGCAGCAGGCCTCTAGATAAGACGTACTGGCAAAGTTACAATTAAATTCTGCATTCACTCAGTGCTCAGCTCCCAAGGAAACACAAAGCAACAGACCACACTAAGTACAGCATTCCCAAGCTTATCACCAGATCTATACACTCACATATGCAGAAGAAGGGTGTTCCCGCTCAAGAAATGCATTCCTATGGAGCAGCTGGGAGAGGAACCTTCAGTGAGGGCTCTCAGGATGTCAGTTTCAATACAGCTGCAGGCCTCGGAGTTCTCTGCCCCTCCAGTCAGCCTAGCAACATGAATTTCCTCACTGTCCAGATGTGGCTTAACAATTCCATGTTGAAGAGGAACCTTCTTGGTCAATTCCACCATATCCCCTAGCTCTACTTTTAACCAAGTGCTCTCCTTTAGGACGTAAGGTTCAGATGACAAGGAATGGACTGTGTACAATGAACACAAGTATTTTACCAGGATGCACAGAGAGAGGGCCCCTGGGTACAGCTGTCTTCTGGACGCAGAGGCACTAGCCGCCATCTCCTCATCCACCCTCTTCCCTGCACAACTCCTAAGTGCAGATGATACTAGTAAGATTAACAAAGGCCATGCCCAGACAGCCCCCCCCCCCCCAAGACTAGCCTGACATTTAGTGATTCTTTTGCTACTACTAACATCCTTTAGGCACTGGGACTTACCTCTACTACTTGGCAACATTAACTGAAATGCACACCTAAACAACGGCTAGACAACTTCAATCAAGCAACAGCTAGAGTGCCTTCTTCTGAGCACTAATCTTTGCCCTTGCCCACCTCCACCACCTGGTAACAGCATCCACTCAAAGGCCAAGTTTAACCTCCATGTCCCCCGTGTGGCCATTCCTATGAAATAACAGCCCTGGTTTTACCATGGTGTGAATTTCTTACATTTATGCAATACTGTAGGTATGTGTGCACAAGTGTGCCACTGCACTTGTGTGGAGGTTAAAAGACAGGCTGTGAATTTTCTATCAATAGGATCCTGGAAATCAAACTCAGGTCCCCAGCTTGGTGGCAAGCACCTTTACAGGCTAAGCCACCCTACCAGTTTGTTATGCACACTTTCTTACTGATTTGAGACAAAGTCTATATAGCCCTGGCTGACACAGAACACAGAGATCCACCAGCCTCATAGGGCATATGCATTACCACATCAAGTCTGTTACACACTTAAAAGTCTAGAGACTAGATGTTCCCAATAAGCACCTCGGTTTCCCCAGCATGTGTACACTGCTAAATACATTGCACACTTAACAAAGGTTGTAGTCAGAAACTGCCTTCTTAACAGCAAGGTTCTGGTCTAACTCCTCTTCCAGTTCTCTCCACCCAGGGGTCATGTGTGTGCAACTGTCATGTTTTTGTGGGGAGATTAACAATTTCACTTCCTAAGTGGTTTTAAAAAGAGGTTTTTTTCCTACACATTTTAACATAATTTACAAACATGTCTTTTCACTAACTCTACTTTGTCAAACACTGGCACCTCTTCACTGACTAGGAAGACTGGGTGCTGTAAATTTGGACATGTCTTCTATACATTGCAAAGTAAGATGCACAGATACAAGGAACAATGACTAATCTGCATTACCAAACTTACATTAGCATTAGGCCCTTCATTCATTTTCTTCCTCCCCCCCAAACCCTTGCAAGCAAGGCTGCATTGCTCAGAAGCATTTTTTCTTTCTAGTTCCAAAAGACAGCATTTCACCACACATTTAAACAGAAGAATCTACAACACGTATTAGTTACTATGTCTACTTTTAACATACTTTGTGCACTTCTAAACACCTAGAAGGACTAGATGTTTCAGATGAGGACATCAATTTGTCCCCTATATACATAGTAGTGCTGAAACCACACACATGTAACTAGTTAGATCTCAAAGTGTCTTCTGATGATAACATTCTGGTCTCCGACCTTGCTTCCCCTTCAGCCCATGCTGTGTCCTGTGACACAGGCACCTGTCACTTGGATGATACACTTTCACAACTCTTCAGAAGACAACCTTGCTATGAACTAACAGAGTATACAGAATGTGTGAGTTTACTAACTACTTTTGTCATACATTGGCAACCTCTTTAATACCTAGAGACTAGATATCATAGGACTTGTTTGTCTTGTATGTACAATATATACAGTATAGCAAAGTTAAATGAGATGCACACAACATGCAGGGTGATGGGTAAGCTAGAAATGTCTAGCACACTAATGGAATCTTTTTGCAGTTTCTTCCCTCCCACCTCCTCAATCCACTGAACAAGTACAGCCGGTACACTGTTCTCAGAGGTGGGTTAACAATTCTATTTCTACACACAGTATTTCTCCAGTTTAAAAAACTATATACACAAAATATTATTCTACTACTTGTACCTTTAAATGTATCAAGCACTTACAAATATCTGGAAAGCCTAGATGTTTCATGTAGGAACTTATCTGCTATTCACATGGCATTGTAAATAAAACTGTATGCAAAGCAATGGATATTATCTGAGGTATCTTCTAAATATAACCATTTGGGCTTCGACCCACTTTCTTCTCCCTTCAAACCAGTAGACAAACATAGGCATGTGTAATGCTTAGAAACAGCTGAACAAATTCCTATCCCCAAGCCGGTTACAGAACAAAATTTCCTATGAATTTTAACCGTGTACACTATGTGCTAATTTTACTACTTTGTCATACATTGGCAACCTCTTTAACATCTAGAGTCTAGATGTTGAAAATTTAGACACATTTGTCCATTATATACAGTATACATACAACAAAATGCAAGTATATAGAAATGGCATCTGAATAGGTCCCATATACACACACTACTACATGGCCGTTGTCACTGCCTCCCAGCACCTCCTCCAAACCACTGAGCAAGTACAAACTGTCCTCGTCAGCAGGGCTTGTCACTCCACTCCCAAAAGACAACGGCTCATGAGTTTTTGCAAAAAGATATTTACAAAGTGATTATTTCACTACCTCTACATTTAACATACGTTGGGCACTTCTAAACATCTAGATAGACCAGATGTTTCAAGTAAGGACTGTTGTCCACTATGTACACAACAGTCCAGTAAACGGCACACATGTAACAAGAGGAATTAAAAATTCTTTAACACAAAATGTAAAAAAAAAAAAAAAAGTATTGAGTATTGTTCTACTAGTTCTACTTTGTCATACACTGGCAACCTCTTTAACATCTAGAGTGACTAGATGTAGTAAATTAGGACCCCTTTGTCCTTTACATACACTATGTACACAGAAAAGCCAAACAAAATGCGATAGTGGCTCCTTTCACCCACGGACCACAGTGGCTTCGAGCTCTGGATTTCCTTCTCCTGGGAACCAGGGCACAAACACAATGTGGTCAACTAGGGGGAGGTTTGGCCATTCCTCTCCAAACAATATTTCAAATGAATCCTAACAAAAAGGTATTTACAGAATGTTTTACTATTTCTTATAAAATATGTCAGGCACTTCAGAATAGTAGAAAGACATTTCCAAAAAAACCTGGCATTTTCAAATACACACACACACACAAACATGGGGGTTAAGAAATGAGGAATAAAATGCATATACAATAGGGGGAAGGGAGAGAGAGAACAAGAGAAATAGAGAGAGAGAGAGAGAGAGAGAGAGAGAGAGAGAGAGAGAGAGAGAGAGAGAGAGACACGTCTTCTTCACACCACCAATCTGGCTCCGGACCTCTTCTTCCTCCTGATGGGTCCTCTAAGCTACTGAACAAACAGGGACGAGTGTCGCTCCTGGGTCTTTCTAGAGGCGGCCTAAACAATTCCATTTCAAAGTCACTTGTAGAAGACGTGTCTATGATTTTCTTTTTATGGCGACTGGGTACACACGTGATCTCCTACCTCTACTTTACCCTGCGTCGGTAATCTCTACAGCTAGATGTCCAGATTTAGCTGAAAGTCTAAAAAGGGTCGGGGGAACGGTTGAGAGCAGCTTTTTCATATTATATACACAGGCCTTTACGGCGGCGGCAGTACGTCTTCGCCAGCATTTCCGATTGGCCGCAAGCGTTTCGGCTTCTCTTGGGTGGAAGGACGACCCGCGGCCCAGCAATCGATCGTTCTTCTCGCCGCTTTTCCGGGCCCCGCTCACCTTCGTCCAGGCCCATCGAGGCCTCCGTTCATCCAGGTCTGAGTGCTCGTCCATGGGAGGTGCCCTCCCGGCGATGGCCGAGTGTTCTTGCGCAGACCCGCCGCCTCAGGCCGCAGAAGCCCCGAAGGGCCAGCCTTGGCCTTCAGGTGGCCGCCATTCTTTCCGCCATGCCACGCTCGCCGCCACCGGAGACGTCCTGGAAGGCCTGGCTGGGGCTTCTCGGTGGGCCCGTCCCTGGAGAGCAGGCCGCCGGCGGAGTCGTGGAGGCCGCGCGCAGAGACCGCCGCTATCCAGGCGCATCGTTGGCAGGGCAAGAGTCGCTGCAAAATCGCCGCGTGGCCCGGCCGGTGGCTGCCGCGAGGGTTCGGGCTCCTAGCGTTCGCAGGATGGGGACCGAGGCTGCTCCCGGGCCCCCCCGGCTCACCCGGCACAGGCCGAGGCCGTGGAGGGCCCGGGTAGAAGGCCGCACTACCTAGTCCGCCGCGCTCTCTGCCGGAACTGACTTGGCAGTTCTTCTCGCCCAGACAGGAGCGGCACCGGAAGTCCCCACAAACACCGCCGGAGAGCTACGGTTCCCCAACGACAAGGTTCCGGCCAGGGGCGGGGAGGGGGGGGTGTTCCTTGTAACTCTAGTGGAATATGACGGTGAAAGGGGGGTAGGAGGGCTTTTTAAATTTAATTAATTTTTTTTTTTGTCCCTTTACATCTTTTGTAGAGACCAGAAGGCCAGGGGAGAATAAAAGGCCAAAAGTGAAAAAGAAAGAGCCCACACTAGCAGACCCAGCAATTTGTGATGCATTATATAAATAATTATGGCCAAACTCCTAAGGGCCTGACGTACTACACAAGGAACAGCTAGTCTCACTAGAAATGGTGTTATAAACTAATTACCTAGTAAGATAGTGAATTTGAATATCTATTCAAATACAACCCCATAGTATTTATTGTTCCCTGAGACTAAGAAGGCAAGTCAGCCCCCTCCCCCACACCACCTCTCTCACACTGTTTCTGTTCATGGTGGTGGTGGTGTGTGTCTACCTCTGTCTGTCTGTCTGTCTGAGAGTTTTATATGTCCTGGAACTAGAATTATAGACAGCTGAGCTGAGCCATCTCTCCAGCCCCATAGAACAAAGTCTTGAAGGAGGCAAGGAATAAGCAGTCCCGCAGAGTGTGGGTGAAGAGCCTCCCTAACAGAAGAGAACAGCAAACAGTTAACAGGCTACAAGACTGGACCACATAGGCCTTACCTGCTCCACAAAGAACAAAGGCCAGAGAAGAGAGGAGGGTTGCACCTGGTCACTGTATGCAAGACACAAATGAGAGCTACTGAAGGGCTTTCAGTCACATCTTAAGTGGGGACAAGGGCAGAAACGATAGACCTTATAACAGATTGTTGCAGCCGGGCGGTGGTGGCTCACGCCTTTAATCCCAGCACTTGGAAGGCAGAGGCAGGCAGATTTCTGAGTTCGAGGCCAGCCTGGTCTACAGAGTGACTTCTAGGACAGCCGGGGCTACACAGAGAAACCCTGTCTCGAAAAAAACAACAACAAAACCAAACAAACAAAATAACAGATTGTTGCAGTCAACCTGGTGAAGTGCTTGCTTATACAGAGTTCACCTGACCCTGGTTTCCCTTTTTAGCTTCAGCTATCCAGAGGTGAACTGCTTTCCAGAAATACTAAGTGGATAATTCCCCAAATAGGCAATGTGTAAGTCTTACATTGCCCATAGTTCATGATGCAGTACTCTTCTGTCCCATAGCGTCCTTCCAGGATATGACATGTCCTGTTGTTTAGTGCCTCCACTCACTGGTTAGTTAGCCACCCTCTCAGTTATCAGACTGACCATTATCAAACCACACAGCAAGTTCCAAGTCAGCCAAGGCTGTGTAACGAGTACTCCCCTGCCCCACAAAACACACCAGCAATACTAGCCTTGGGGTTGGAGAAATGGCTCACCAGTTAGTACTTGCTTTATCAGTGTTGGATCCCAGCATGCACATCAGGAAGCACAAGATGCCTGTAACTATAACTACAAGGAATCCAAAGCCCCTTTAGCTTCCGTTAAAACACACGCATGCATGCGCGCACGGGAGGGATGGCTCAGCAGTTAAAAGCACTGTCTGTTCTTTCAAAAGTCTTGAGTTCAGTCCCCAGCTACCACATGCTGACATCTATAAATGGGATCTGATGCCCTCTTCTGGCATGCAGGTGTACATGCAGATAGAGCAGTCATACATAAAATAAACAACACTTTAAAAACCACACACACAGAATAAAATGTCATAAAACCCATTATTTATTTAATAATGGATCCAAAGTACAATGCTAGTGGTGTTAGCAAATTGGATATCACAAAAAAGCTATGAAGTGCTTCCTTTAGTGAAAAAGGGGAACTTTTCTATTTACTAAGGAGAGAAAAAGCATGTATGTTGAGGTTGAGGAGATGTATAGTAAGAATGAGCCCTCCCCTCCCCCAACTACTGTGCTGAGGATGGAACCCACAGCCACAGGCATGCTTAGGGTTTGCTCTATGTCTGAGCCACCTCCAGTCTAAGCTTAAGACCCTTGATGTAGACGAACACAGTATTCCCAGACAGTCAGAAAGACCTTTTTGATGGAAAGCTGGGAGAAGGCCACAGACTCTTGTCTATGGTGGATGACCAGAGTCTGAGACAGGAGAATGATTGGAGGGCTAGAAAACTGAAGCAAAGGTCACTAGCATTGCAAAGGAAGTGCCTGGACTTAGCAACTGCAGAGGAGGAGTGATCCCACGGGGTTTCAGGCTGGGTGGATAAGTACGCACAGTGAGACATCAAGGGATCGGCCGTTGTGATCCCTTTACTGAGCTCTGGCTTCCCCAACAGCCAAGCAAGCTGGTATTCCTGGCACCCAGAGACGGCAGTGACACACATTTCCTGCTTCCCACTTGTGATGATTTCTTAAACAATTTATTTTTATGCATTTCATATGCATTGGTGTTTCGTCTGCATGTATGTCTGTGTGAGGGTGTTGGATCCCCTAGAACTGGGGTCACAGACCGTTGTGAGCTGCCATGTGGGTGCTATAAATTAAACCTGGGTCCTCTTAAAAATCAGCTAGTTCTCCTAAGTGTTAAGCCATCTCTCCAGCCCCTTTGTTGATTCTTTTAGACAGGATCTCGTCACTATATTGTCCTAGCAAGCCAGGAACTCACTATGTAAACCAGAGCGACTTTGAACTCACAGAGACCTCCATGAGTCTCCCAAGTGCTGGGCTTGTGGTACCACACACCCAGATGTGTGTTATACGGATGAATTCATTGGGCACACACTCTGGGCCAGGCACCTTAATAACCGAAGACTTTACTTTTGTTGTCTTATTTGATTTGCAAAGCGATCCTGCGAGGTATGTTGCAGATCCTTACAGATAGGAGGCTATGTAATCTGTCTAGTTCTCAGGAAAAGCCTGTAGTCTAATCCAAGTCACCTGACCCCAGAACTCCCTGGAAGCATTACAGAAAATTTCAAGGCCTGAGGAGACACTTGCACACAGAAACTCACAGCTTAGAATCAAAGCAGGCAAGCTAATAAAAGCCTTGGAAGGACTTTCTATCTTGGACCAGGCTAGAGATTCTGGGATGCAGAATTCTGCTTAATTGGGAGGCAGCTTAAGGGCTAAATCTAAATGATGCCGTTCAATTCTGAATATCAAGGCTGGGGTACGTGAGTCCAGAAACTCTCAACAAGATTCTGAGGTCAAAGGTGAGCCTGTTCTATTCACCCTGTCCTTGTAGCTATCTCACATGGGAGAAAAGGTACTGAACAAACATAGTGAACATCGCTGACAGTTCTTGGGAGCCATCACATGTCAGCCCTGTGACACATAGCGGTGTTTATTAGGGCAAAAGCTCTAAGCTCATTAGCATGAAAGAGTGCTGAGCTTCAAGCCACCCACACAGCTTGCCTGAGAAACAAACAGTGTGGCAGTCACTTTTCCCTGGACCTAGACACGCAGTACCCACCTCCTTATCAACAGATCTGCACCCAGGCAGATCTGATTGGCAGAGGTGTGTGCCAACAACCTGATCATAACCCTCACTGGATCATTGCTTGAATTTAGGAGTCTAATCTGTTCTAGCCCAGAATTTCTCCAGTTTCAATCATCCCCAAAACAACAGTGTCCTCCATGTCTCTGTGCCACAGTGATTTAGTCTCTTTAGGCTGTTATGAAAAAATATCATCAATTCTGTGGCGTATAATCAATGGAATAGCACTTGGGAGACAGAGGCAGGTGGATATATCTCTATAGGTTGTAGACCAGCCTGGTCCACATAGAGTTCCAGAACAGCCAGGACTACAGAGAGATACCCTGTCCCAAACAAACAAATGAAAACAAAACAAAACCCCCACACAAGAATAGAAACGTACTCCTCACAGTTCAGGAGGCCCAGGTGTCTAGGGTCAGGAAGTCAATAGATTTGGTATTTTGTGAAGACTCGACTTCTGGTTCAGAGATTGAGTCTTCTTGTTTCTGTCTCACATGGTAGAAGGGGTCAAGAGTCTCTCTAGAGTCCCTTTTATAAGGACATTCATCCCACTCACAAAAGTTCTATCCTCAAGACCCAATTTCCTCTCAACTGCTCTGCCTCTAAGACCTTGAGCAGGGAGAGTTACATTTAACGTGTGCATTTGTAAGGTTCCCGGTACCCACCTATATTTAGAAACCTTTATCCGTGTGAAGTCACAGTTGACATGTTAGTCCTATTTTCTTAATATACACTGAAGTAAATATATACTTTTTCTTCCTTTCTTTTTTTTTTCTGTTTTGTTTTGTTTTTGTTTTTACACAGGATTTCTCTGTGTAGCCTTGGAACTCACTTTGTAGACCAGGCTGCCTCCTAAGAGCTGGGATTAAAAGCATGTGCCACCACTGCCTGGCATAAGTATATAACTTTTTAAAACAACTTTTAAAAAAAATACAAAAGCATTTATTTGGCTTGTGTGTTTGTGCACATGCCTACAGGTGTCGCGGTCAGAGGACCACTTGCAGAAATCTCTCCTTCCATCGCATGGGTCATAGGATTGGACTCCAGTGCCTCAGGCTTGCCAGCAAGTGCCTTTAGTTGCTGAGTTATCTTGCTGGCTCAAATATATAGTTCTTCAAAAGGTCCATCTACAAGGTTGGAAAGATGGCTCAGAGGTTAAGAGCACTGACTACTCTTGTAGAGGTCCTGAGATCAAGTCCCAACAAACACATGGTGGCTCACAACCATCTGTAGTGGGATCCGACGTCCTCTTCTGGTGTGTCTGAAGACAGCTGCAGTGTACTCATTAAATCTTAAAAATAAATAAATAAGGTCCATCTACATTCCTTTTGAGATCAGATTGATGCGACCAGTAATCCTGAGTCACGCTTTGGCAAAACAGCTGATATCAAAGGAACTTAGGAGACCACACTGAAGAGCCACCAATGGCCATAGGACTACCTGAGCAACAAAACAAACAGCATAGCGTTGGAGTATAGGGCAGTGCGTAACTAAACAGCCACAGGTCCACGTTGACATTAATGACTGAATAAGTAAATACATAGAAATTTTACGGGAAGTTAATTCTTTTAGATTTTTAAAAGATGTTATTTTATGTTTTGCCGGCATGTATATATGTATACCATGTGCATGCCTAGTCCTCATTAAGGTCAGAAAAAGGCATCAGATTCCCTAGAACTGGAATTATGGATGGTTTGTGAGCCACTGTGGGTATTACGAACTGACCCTGGGTCCTCTAGAAGAGCAGCGAGTGCTCTTAACTGCTAAGCCATCTCTCCAGCCCAGGACAAATTATTCCTATGTAAGCTCAGTGATGTAGCTCAGTGGTAGAGTACATGCCACTAACTACAGTGTGGAGAAGCATGGCATAAATCAGTTTGGTCATGTGATCAAGCCACGATGAGAGCACGCAGCCCTGACATGACGTCCTTCCCCCAACTGCATGATCCCCCACCCCCATCTAAACATGAGGAAGATACCAGATGGACCCAAATTCAGGGCTTCCTGTAAAACAGCTGACCAATACCTTTCAAAAGGTCAAGGTTGGAGTCAGGTGTGGTGGTGTGTGCCTTTAACCCCAGCGCTCTGGACACTGAGGTAATCAGATCTCTAGAGTTTGAGGCCAGGCCTTGTCTATATAAGAAGTTCCAGTCTAGACAGACATGGTGAGACCTTGTCTCAAAACACAAGCAAGGAAGCAAGCAAATACCTATCAGGTCATGAGAATAAGAAACCTCCAGGAAGGGAGCAAGGAGCGAAGATGACTTACATGCAGTGTGAGGTCCTCCACAGGACTCTGACACTGAATAAGGAATGGTATCAGTGGATGTACTGGCTGGTTTTATGTCAACTTGGCACAAGCTGGAGCCATAGAGAGGAAGGAGCCTCAACTGAGAAAATGCCTCCATAAGATCTAGCTATTAGGCATTTTCTAAATTAGTGATCAATGAGAGAGGATCCAGCCTGTGGTGGGTGATGCCATCCCTGGACTGGTGTTCCTGGGTTTTATAAGAAAGCTGGCTGAGCAAGCCATGATGAGCAAGCCAATAAGCAGTCTCCCCCCCACCCCCCCCCCCCACACACCCAGGCTTCTGCATCAGCTCCTAACTTCAGTTCCTGTCCAGTTTGAGTTTCTGTCTTGACTTCCTTTGATGATGAACGGTGATATGGAAGTATAAGCCAAATAAGCCCTTTCTTCCTCAACTTGTTTTTGGTCATGGTGTTTCATCACAGCAGTGGTAACCCTAACGAAGATGGTGAGGAAACTCTAAAGTTTGAATAAAGTATGGATTTAAGTTCATTGGAACAAAAGTCATAGAAAGATAAGAGAGGAAACTGGCCCCAAAGACTAGAACCAGATGTCTTTGGACAGCCATTATTTAACCTTCTGCAATCTGCCTGAATAGAACTGAGGAGTCTCCTGTCCGTAAGCCATTTTAAATTTTAAATAACAAGCATGCTGTAACAGTTAAAACCTAGTCTTTTGGACTCTACCTGAAGTCATCTTGGTGTGACCCATGGAACACAATCACACTTTGCCAACAGTTGATACCAGAGGTTGGGGGTATGGCTCAGGCTGGTGCTGATCTAGAACTAGGCACTGGGCTCCATCAACAGTGACAGTGATTGTGGGCTTGGGCAAAAGAGACTGCTCTGAGGGGTTGGAGGGTCTCAGTTTGAAATCTGGCTCCACTACAATCACCATATCCCTTGAAGACGAGTACAAGCCCCTCCTCAGAGGAATGCTCTCAGAATTCCTGTAGACTGTGTGGCAGATGCCCAACAAGCCTCCAGTCAGCATCTTTTTCTTTCCCCTCCATTTATAGACTATGCAATACTTCCCATGTTTTCTATAGACAGAAATGTTTGATCAACATAAAATTTCACACAGTGAGATGAAGTCTTCCTTCTTGATATATATATATATATATATATATATATATATATATATATATATATATATATATATATGGTGGAAATCAGACTCTGTGTTAACTGACTTAGTCAGCACTGCCTAACTAGAGGGATAGAGATAGTGGCTGACTGAGAACATCATTCATTCATTCATTCATTCATTCATTTAGATACGAGGTCTTACTATGTACTTGGCTGGTTTGGAAGTGATTCTGTAGACACAGGCTGGCCTTGAACTCATATAGATTCCCCCCTGCCCTTTCTCCCTAATACTAGGATTTAAGGGCTACAATTAAAGGTGTCACCACACCTGGGGCATGCAGCCTTTTAGGTGGAGCAGGTTTGCTGGTCTAACCCTTGACCCATTGTGCAATCTCTTTACCTTTGTAGACATTTTAGTGTATGGCCATGTGTTCCTAACTCCTGGTTCACACAGCTGGAACTTAATCACAGATATTTGGACCCAGAGCCGTACTCTTGGGTATCTGCAGTGACAGTGTGCCCACCCAGTTTTTCAGTGGTCCCTGATCTCACAGACTTCCCAATTTTAGAGTTCTGCAAGATCCATTTTGTTTTGTTTTGTTTTGTTTTGTTTTTGTTTTTCGAGACAGGGTTTCTCTGCATAGTCCTGGCTGTCCTGGAACTCACTCTGTAGACCAGGCTGGCCTCGAACTCAGAAATCTGCTTGCCTCTGCCTCCCAAGTGCTGAGATTAAACAAGATCAATTTGTAATTTGTTCCTGATTTAACCTGAATTCTCAGTTTTTGGTTTTCTTTCTAGTGCCAGGGATCAAACCCGTGGCCTTGTGTACATTGGGCACAGTACTCTATCACTGAGCTAGATCCAAGCCCCTCAGTTCTTCAGGCTAACAGATTTTTATGCCAAGTTCTTGAGACAGAAGCATGCAGAGGACTCAGCAGAAGGTTAGAGTTTCTGAAGCCAAGCAGAGACCTGCTAAATGGAGATTTATGCTTTCAGGGGGCAGGCTCATAACAAAAAGATGGAGAGTTTTTAAAACTTCTTTTTGAGTTATAGTGATATGTTGCCCATGATTGTCCCCAAAGCGTAGTCTAAGGTGATTCTCCATCCTGCCAGTAGCTGAGGCTACACCTCTACAGCCCAGCAGAATTTCGGACTGTAAGCAGACTTACAGATCATCATGTCAAGGAGTGGATTACCTCGCATTCTGTCTTGGCTCGTTCACCTCAGGGCAGGTGAGCTTGTGCAAGACATGAAACCCTTTTGTGCTTGATTTCCTCATCTGCAAAAAAGAATCATTAAAGGAGCAATGTTGCAAGGCTCAGATCAAATGCTGTAGATGGCTTTCGTCACAGGTTTGACACTTGCCCTTGTCATAGAGCCCAGTGTTCCCTAATCACATCTCAGGCTGTTCTTGTGGACATTCCCTCACTCTAGAGACATTTGATTGCCCCTGGGGACGGTGCAGGTTCGTGGTGTGCGTCTGGGGCTTGAGGATTTCTGCATCTCTATCCTTCTTGTCAGGTAGCCTTGTGTGAGCCAATTCTAATCATCCCCATGAGGGTAAAGAGATGTTAAAGTGGAGACTACTGTGCTGCCTTCTGCCCCTGCACCAGTAGCTGCTGCTATTGTGCAGTGTTTCATCCTCAGGCTCTGGTGATGCTGGGCCAGGGAAGAGAATCCTGAACCGAGTAGCCCCGAGAGCAAGACTAGAGAAGCCTGGTACAGCTGCAGGCTGAGATCAAGCCCCAGCTTCCATGGCAACACTAGGAGGTTGCTGGGAAGGCACTGTCTTAAAGTTGCTAGGAAGGCACTGTCTTCAGGCCCGACAAGACCAGGCCCCACCCTTATCCAGCCAGGGCTCTGCCCAGAATACAAGGCTCCTGAAACCTATCTCTTGACTGGATGCGACCTGACTGACTACCTACAGCTGACTGGCCACAGTTTCCATCACTGCCTGATAATCCAGTGTGTCTGGCTGTCCGACTGAACGCTGATTTCACAGGCGTCTGACAGACCAAGACAGTTGGCTCTGTCCATCCCTACCACAGCTGACTGACTTCCCTTCCTTGGCTCATGGCTTCTCTCCTGCAGGAGGCTTTTGTCTGGCGTGATCTAACTGCAGCTGACCAACCAGACCCTATCCATGCTTAACAATCTGCATCTGATGGGTGTCAGCCACCTGTGTCTGAATGGTGGCAGTTTACTGATTGAATCAATTTGTACTAACTTAACTGCCTGACCCTTCCCCTCTACTTCAACTTTATGAGATCAGATGGACTGGCCTAGACCCCACCTGGATCTGAATGCCCTCACCGGCTTCAGAACAACAACCAGGTTACCCCCACGGGTCTCTCCACAACACTGAGATGGGTCATCTGACCAAACCCTCAGCCCAGTTCTCATGGCTGCTGAATCTGCCTCTGAGTGGACATGTACCTTATGAGCAGGGCATTCTATGTGACTGGGCCTGCCTGATATCCTTCCATGGCTACCTATGTCTGGCCCAGCTTGATTCACAGCATCAGCTACATCTGACTGAAGAGCATGATGGCTGACCACTCTGGCTACATCTGTCCCTTATACAGTAGCCATTCAGTAAGCAACAGTCCAGTCCGACTGCTTGGCTAGTTGGCTGCATCAGGTTGAGAGGGCCCAAAACATTCCTCTCCATGACTCGTGATAGATCCCTTTCGTCACAGATGCCCATGAGTACGTCTGTGCATTGTTTGTGCAGGGTCTGGGACCTGAACATTTTTAACTATAAGGTTAAGCCTCAGGGGGACCAAAGCAACAGGGAATGGGGCTTAGGAAACTTCTGAGATGGAGCAGGCAGCAGGAGTAGGCGTCTGGGCCAAGTGGTGGACAGCTGCAAGAAACATCAGGGCTGGGGAAGAGACTATAAAGTGTCCAGATCTCCTACCTCAGGAACCTAATTCTATACCAAAATCTGGAGGAGCTGGCTTGGTGTGTGAGCGCCTCCAGTAAACATGTGACCTTTTGTTCCTTCAGATACGGGAAATCTCTGTCATCCTGCTTTGTGGAAGGGGCATCCTGCAGACCTCCCAAATTTAAATCTTTCCTGTCATATCTATGTGAGTCTGTCAGGCTGACCCCATGAAAGGCTTCATCTCTGGAAAGAAGCTGTAAGAGAGGACAAAGTACTGGCTAGAGAGTTTTTTTTTTTTTTTTTTTTTTTTTTTTTTTTTTTTTTTTTTTTTTTTTTTTGTAAGTGTATTGATTGCATGGGTATGCTATGAATTATATCTATTGCTATTAATGCTAATAAAATGAGAGCATTGGACAACCTATCTCAGCGGAACTCTAGCATGCTGAGATGTTGTCTCTCCATTAATAACAGGGGCCTGGCTGCCTCATTGACTTCATTATAAGCCAGAAGAGTGTGGTGGGAGGAAATGAACAACTTTTCTCTCAGGGCCCTGAGAGCATGAATTTGGATCTCAGCCAGTACAGGCAGTGGGCTTCCCCCAGGGGGTTGGGAAAGAGGTGGCAACAAATCGGACAGAGCACTTTGTGCCCCATTTGTTTCTACAGTCATTCTGCAAGTATTTCAGCACTGCATGCCAGCTCTGTTCACGAAGCTCAACTGGTCTACGTGGAACATATTCATAGGCTCCAGGAAGCCTTTCCTGTGGGTCTCGATTCTGGTCTCATCGAAGCTATGCACAGATTACTGACCATTTGCTTTCTGGCCTAAATGAACAGAGTGGAGAGGTCAGAGAGAATGAAGTCATCCAGAGTGTGTTTGCAGCATCATGATGACGACGTAGGAACTAATTGAGATACAAATCCATGGGCCCCACAGTAGATGACTGAGAAATTCTCAGGGCTAGCTCTAGTCCTCTATGTTTTTAACAGGTCCTCTAGGTGATGCTACCATGTAAGAAACGCTGGTACAATGATTGAGTTTGTCAGCTCTGGTGTCAGAATTCCCAGAATGCCTCTCTGGGTATTTCTACCCTACTACATGGGAGCTATGTGACTTGGACCTACCTAGTCGTATAGTCTTTTTATGGCTTGATTCTCCTCATTTGTACAATTTGAATAATTATAGTTGCTTTAAACTGTTGCATTAAGTAATATAAAGGACTAAGCATGTAATTTCTATTCTGGCATTGTATCCTGGAGACATATTCCTGCATGTGCCGAATAACGTGCACAATAATATATTGTCTATAATAGAAAAGAAATGCCCTAAATATCTAACAGTTAGGGAGTTCAACATTGCCTTGCCATGTAAAGAGTAAGTTATCTTTTTTAGTTCTTACTTTTTTGCTAGAGCTCGAATTCAGGGCCTTGGGAATGCTACACACATGGCTTAGCATCTTCGCATGCAGGTTAAGTGTAACTCTTGATAATAGTCCTATGAAAAGAACTTCCAAATAAAAATTTAAAAGGTACAGAACAGCTTGTGTTTGCAAAGGAAAAATAATGGGGGGGGGGTGCTAGAGAGATAGCTCAGTCTGTGAAGTGCTTGCCATGCAGGCATGAGGAAGGACCTCAGTGGGGATTTCCAGCACCAGTGTGCAAGCAGAGCACAGACGTGCATATCTGTGTTTCAAACACTAGGCTTGGGGAGGAGAAGACAGATCGGAACACTGGAGTTTGCTGGCCAACCAGTCTAGCCAATCCATGAGCTCCAGGTTCAATGAGAGACCCTGTCTCAGAAAATAAGGTGGAAAACTGCTGAGGAAGACTCCCAGAATTAACCTCTGGCCTTGACACGCACACCCACAAATGAAGTGTGTATGCCTGCGTGCAGAAGTCCAGACAGACACAAAAGAATCTTAAAATGTTTAGGCAGTTGTAGGTTCATATATACATATATTCTCTTTGAAATGAGAGTTTAAAAACTGATAATGGGGGTGGGTGGAGAAATGGCTCACTGGTTAAGAGTATTGGTTGTTCTTTTAAAGGACCCAGTACCCACATGGCAGCTCACATGTCTGCATGTAACTCCAGTTCTAGGGGATCTGACACCTTTATACAGACATACATGCAGACAAAATACCAATGCACATAAAATAAGAATAAATAATTGGGGGGGGTTGTTTGTTTGTTTTGTTTTGTTTTTTGAGACAGGGTTTCTCTGTGTAGCCCTGGCTGTCCTGGAACTCACTCTGTAGACCAGACTAGCCTCGAACTCAGAAATCTGCCTGCCTCTGCCTCCCAAGTTCTGGGATTAAAGGCATGCATCACTACTGCCTGGCAGAATAAATAAGTTTTAAAAAATTTGAAAACTGATATTGGTAGGAGAAGAAATATGTAGCTGGAAATAAATATAAAAGGAAAAGAATGTAGTTTTTAAAATCTCCTCTGCCTGTCCCTTCCCTGATGTTTACTTGGCCCAGAGGCCTGGCTTGGTGAAACCCAGCCCTGGTGCTGAGTACCTTGGGAGGCCTCCTTCCAGGGTCCCTCTGTGCTCAGACAGTGGCCCTTTGTGGAGGAGAGGGAGTGGACTGAAAGAGGAGACTCTGGAAACCTTTCCCTCCCCCTGCCTCCTGCAGCCTCAGCAGCAGCAGCTCCAGAGGATCCTGTGCCTGGGTGGCCTCTGCTTCAAGCTGGAGGCTGGTGAGGTGAGGCAGGGCCTCTAGGCAGCCAGTTAGGCAGGGAGAATGAGGAGGGGTCCCACAAGGATGGCAGCCAATCAAACCAAAGCCTACTTTAACTCTCAGCTGGCTAATTACTACAGGCTCTCCAAAGAGGATTCTTTCCCCGCCCCTACAGGACAGGGGGACACTTCCCTAATCCTCCTTGAACCATGAGGCTCCCAGGCTTCTGGCTAGGATAGAATGTTATGCTTTGTTGCTTTTATCCAAACCTTAGGGACTCTTATACCCAGTAAAAAGATGGAGGATCTTAACATGGAACTTCAAGCCTGGCATAGTAGGCGTCAGAGAAATGGGGGCACCAGTGTGCTGGGGGTGCACCGTGGCAATATGGGAGTGAAAGAAGAGTCTTGGTCAGGTGTGGTGACACACCCACAACCCTAATCCTAGCACTTGGCAGGTGAAGGCAGATATACTGTGAATTTGAGGCTAGGCTGTGTCATAAGATGATATCCATCTCAGCCTGCCCCCCCAAAGGGCCAGGGCGTGGCTTAGAGAGTAGGAGCGCCTGCTAAGCAAGCTGAACTCCCTGAGTTTGGGTCCCCAGAACCTGTGTGAAGACACAGATGTGCACCACAAAGGAGCGGGGAATCTGAGAGCTGACCCGGAGTACTCCCCGAAGGAGCAGGGAAAAAGAAAAACCCTGCCTCAAAACAAACCGAAAAGACAGAACTACCTCCCGGAAGGTGTCCTCTGACCTCCAACCTTGAGTACACACGTGCACACATGCCATCTACCTCACACACGTTCGCTTATGCACACACACCTACAAGCCACAACGACCCACAAACAAACAATCAAACCAAGCAAAAAAAGGAGCAGTCAGAGGCTTGGATTCCAGTCCCTGCTGAGCCACTCTCTGGATGACATCAACCAGTGGCTTCCCTTTTCTCTGCCTCAGCTGCTCAATGCAGAATCACCGAGGTGGGATAAATGATTTTCAAGGATTTTTGCAATCCTGATTTTTTTTCCCCCTTTGATTCTTTGATCACTGAGAAGTAAGGGAGGAGCGGGTGGGCTGGAAGCAGGTGACTGGCAGGCTCGCTGTGGATGCTCCGGGGGATTCGCCAGCAGTCGCTAGGCAGCCTCTGCTCGTTGCTGGGATCCCCTCCCTCTCCAATGCTCCCCCTCGCCTTTCCAACCCACTCTGAGGGCTTCTTGTGATGAGGTCTAGGAGCTGTTGGATTTAGATGTGTCTTATTCTAGCTTCGGTTTCCACAGAGAGGGACTCTGAATGACCATGGGTGTCACTGACAGGTCCTGGGAGGAGTGGAAAATTAAGGAAAGGAGTCAAAAAATTTAAGAAGGAAGGTGAGATGGGAGAGGAGGAGCCTAGAGAAGAAAGAAAGAAATGTGAACAGGGAGAGGGAGGGGGAGGGGTGAAAAAGAGCCAGGTGTGGTAGTGCACAGAATTTAGGAGGCAGAGGCAGGATTAGGAATTTAAGGCCAGCCTTGCCTATTAGTGAGTTTGAGGCCAGCCTGAGCTAAATAACATTCTGTCTCAAAAAGGGAGAAGGACTGAGGAGTGAGGAGATGGCTCAGTTGGTAAACCACTTGCTTTGCAAGTGTGAGGATCTGAGTTTGATCCCAGGACCCATGTGAAAAGCCAGACATCATATGTGTTGATAATGCTGGTGCCAGAGACCCTGAGTCAAGTGGCTCTGTGGGGTGTGCAGGCCGAGAGCACTTGGTATGCTCTAAGCCCCTGATCACAACAGACGCTGTCTCCACAAAGAGGTTGAGAGTACCTGAGAAACTATACCTTGAGGTCTCCAAACACACACACACACACACACACACACACACACTGGTAAAAGAGAAAGGGAAAGGAAGCAGAGAACAAAGAAGACCTGGAACAGGACAGAGCCTGTGGGAGAGCACATACCCTGGTGACACATGCAAGTGGGGGCAGCTCGGGCTGTTCCAGGACCACAGACAGTTCAGTTTGGCTGGAGATAAGCAGGTAGACAAAGCTACCACCAGACTGTCTGCAGTGCGTGACTGACAAGTTCAAATCTTTCATTTGATTTTCTTCGGTTCAAATTCAACAATTAAACTTGGTAAAGCCCAGAGGAGTGTTTTTATTTATCCAAACCTCCAACTAGGGATGGCGTTGCATCCAGCTCCACAGCCCCAAAGTAGAACACAAAGTCTGTACCTAAGAGGGAGTTGGTAAACACTGAGTGCTTAGGGGAAGCCACTGCCAGGTCCTGGGCTCAGCCAAAAGTTCCAGGTTCTCCAAGAGAGATCCTTAAAGGATTATAGGAAAGCCAGGCATGGTGACACACACCTTTACTCCCAGCAGTTGGGAAGCACAGGAAACCTGTGAGATCCAGGTCTGCATGGTCTAGATAGTTCCAGGCCAGCCAGAACTACATAGTGAGACTTTGCTGTCTCAAACAACAGCAAAGACTCCAAGAATTATGGGAGGCCAGAAGAAACTAGAACAGGACCTCTGCTACTTTAACCAGGAACGCTCAGGTGAAGACTGTGATGTGGGTCAGTCTCGGTCTCTTGAACAAATCTCAGTAGCCTGGAAGAGGGACTCACAGGTTCTGTGTGTGAGTGAGAAGTGGGGTTCTCTAAGAAAAGGGGGATCTTTACTAGAAAAGGGGAAATTTTCCTTTTTTTTTTTTTTTTAAATTTTAAGCAGAACTTTTAAAGGGTTTTCTTATTCTTGTTTTATGTGTGTGGGTGTTTTGCCTGTATGTGTATGTGTGTGTGTGTGTGTGTGTGTGTGTATGTGTGCTGCACGTGTGCAGTGTCCACAGACGAGAGGACCCCTGGAACTGGAGTTACAGATGGTTGTAAGCCATTTATGTGGCTACTGCAAACTGAATCCAGGTCCTCTATCAGAACAGTAAATGTGCTTAACTTCTGAGCCAGCTTTCCAGGCCTGCGCTTTCTTTCTATTGGTGACAGGGATCCAACAATCCAACTCCTGGCCTAAGACATGGAACATGTGCTATACCCAGCCTTTAAAAAGAGAAATTATGTTTTCCTTTTTTTTTTCTATTTTAAATTGGTGCTAAGGACCACACCTAGGACTTTAGATACAGGAGGCAGTTGTTTCACCACTGACCCACAACCCCAGACTGGAGAAAATGATCTTAGAACCATAGAGTCTTCATTCATCCAGAGTGGAGCAAGGGAGGCTTGTGTAGGAACAAGGAATGTAAGGATGGGTTTAAGAGGAGTATGAGGACTGGAGAGGTGGCTCAGTGGTTAAGAGCACTGACTGCTCTTCCAGAGGTCCTGAGTTCAATTCCCAGCAACCACATGGTGACTCACAACCAACGGTAATGAGATCTGATGCCCTCTTCTGGTGTGTCTGAAGACAGCAACAGTGTACTCGTGTGTGTGTGTGTGTGTGTGTGTGTGTGTGTGTGTGTATAATCTTAAAAGAGAAGTATGAACTGAGGGCTGGGCTAGAACTTTACATGAGGCCCTGGGTTTGATTCCCAGTGCTGCACATATGCACACACAGAAACACACAGAAGGAATGGAGAGCAAATGTGGCACAGATGTGGAAATGTGCTGAGCCTCCAGCTATGGATGTGGGATTTGAAAAGTTCTTGAATTTAAACCACAGCAACCAATCAGGATGCCAGATGGGTTGCCACAGTATAGAATGGACAGTGGACTTTCTGTTCGCCTGCTCATTTGTGTTTGGTAGTGCTGGCGACAGAACCCAGGGCCTCACACACGCTAGCCCACGTCCATGCTAGCCCATGTCTTTCTAATGGGCTCCAGCTCTAAGCCTCCCCGAGTTTCTAGGGGCAGAATTGCTGTGTCAGAGAACTTTATCTACTTCCATAGAGATGCCTCACATCTATCGTGAGGTGGAAGGGCTTACTGGCCATTCTTACCTCTATGTCTGTGAGTTTCTTGTTCACATTCTTTGCCCATTTGCTTAATATCAACGATTAGAAATTCTCTGTACAGTTTAAATTCTTGTCTTTCGTCAGACAAAAGCACGAAGTTAGTGGGTTTTTTTGTTTGTTTGTTTCATGCCATCTTTTGATGCATAGAGTTTCTGCGTTTAGTGTAGTTGACTCTATAGGTCAAAAGATTAGAATTTGTAATCACATTTGTGTGTGTTAGTAAACGCATGCTCACATGTCACAGCACACATGGAAGTCAAAGAGACTTGCAGAGTCCACTCTCCTTCCACTGTTTGGGGCCCAGGAATCAGATGTCAGCCTTAAGACCAAGCACTGTTACCTGCTGAGCTGTCTTGCTGGCCCAACTATATAGTTCTTTTCATTTCATGCAGTGACACATGCAGCACACGGGTGGCACCAAACTGCTCATCTCCATGTCCCTTATAGGAAATATGAGAAATACAAGAAATATCTACCCCATCCACACATACCCTATTAGTCTGTTTCTGTGGAGAATGAAGACTAATAAAATTTTTAAATTAAAAAAAAATGAGTTGTTCATCTTGATGTCCTGAAGATAATCTTTAGTTCTTAAAAAAAAAAAAACAGATTTATTTTTTAACTCACTCTCTCTCTCTCTCTCTCTCTCTCTCTCTCTCTCTCTCTCTCTCTCTCTCTGTGTGTGTGTTTCTGTTCATGGGTGTCTGTAAGTGCAGTTGCCTTCAAAGTCCAGAAGAGGGTGTCAGATACCCCTAGCCTTATGGCTGGTTGTGGGCTGCTTGTGGGTTGAGAGCTGAACTTGGGTCCTCAGCAAGCACAATACACACTCGACCTCGGAGCCATTTCTTCAGCCCCAATGTTCCTATTACTTCTAAAATGTTTAAAGTTTTACTGTCTAAATTTAGGTTTTTAGTACAACTGAAAGTTATGTTCATGCTGCAAGGCAGGAATCCAGTTTTATTTTTTTTCCAAATGAATAACCAATTGTTCAAAATTATTTTTAAACTAATCCATCTGTACCAGTTTTTCAGGGTTGACATAACAAATTAGTACCAACTTGATGGCTTAGAACAACTGAAATTGATTTTCCCACAGGCCAGGAGGTTGGAGGTCAAGGTATCAGTGATGTGGATTCTTTTAGTGACTCTGATGGGAGACACGTCCAATGGTTTCCTTGTTTTCTGATGATGGCTGCCATCTTAGCACTCCTTGGTTTGTCTGTGGCTATGTCTCCTGAGTGTGGTCTCCATCTTCACACTGTTTTCTGTCCCTTTTTCTTTTGAGGGGACTAGTTTTTGGACTTAATCTTTTGTGGCTCCCCCTAAATTCAGGATGTTTTATTCGTTTTTATTGTGGTTTCTGAAACAGTCTTATTATGCGCTAAACTGGCCACCAGCTCTCAAACTAGCAATCTTCCTGCCTCTGCCTACTGAGATTAGTGCCTGGGCATGCTGTCCCTAAAATCCTTAACTAACTGCATCTGTAAAGCCCCTAGTTCTGCTCTGTTTTGGAGGTCTCACTATATAGCCTAGGCTAGCCTGGAACTCACTATGTAGTATGCCACAGTACTCTTGCTCCATCCTCCCAAGTGCTGAGATTCTAGGTGTGAGTCACTGTGTCCAGCTTAGTCCCGATTACCAAACAAGTCAATAGTTTTAGTTTCAGGAAGGACACAAGCTGGAGATGACACTACTCAATACGTCATCACACCTTACTGCCCTTTTCCAAATATCATTTTGGCCACGAGAGGGGGTGTGTGGAGAAAAATCACTATTTAATTTTTGTTTGTTTGTTTGTTTTTGTTTTTCGAGACAGGGTTTCTCTGTGTAGTCCTGGCTGTCCTGGAACTCACTCTGTAGACCAGGCTGGCCTTGAACTCAGAAATCCACCTGCCTCTGCCTCCCAAGTGCTGGGACTTAAGGTGTGCGCCACCGCTACTTGGCTTTTATTAATTTTTTAAAATGTGTGTGTGCATGTGTGTGCACACTCAAGCACAAGCACAGGCACATACATAGAAGTAAGAGGCTAGTTTTCAAGAGAACTGTCTCTCCTTTTACTTTGTTGGGGCAGGGTCTCTGGTTGTTTCTGTCACTCTGTCCTCTGGGCTAACTGTGTCCTCGGGGCTGGCTGTGTCCTCCAGACTGGCTGTGTCCTCCGGGCTAGCTGAACTTCAAGCTTCTAGGTGATTCTTCTGCCTCTACCTCTTATTTCACCATAGGAGTACTGAGATTACAGATGAATCATCACATGTGTCTTTTTGTGTGTTCCAAAGCCAGAGCATAGGATATCGATTTGTGCAATGAGCCATCTTGCCACTGCCCTGTTTTGTGTTTTGAGCTAGGGTCTTACTGTGAGAGACCTTGACCTCCGATTCGGCCTGCATTTGCCTCCTAGATGCTGGGCTTGCAGGCAGAGCGCTCATTTTATACTATGAAGCTCTGATGAAACGGCTTTACATTTCTCACGTGCTAATCTTATTTAATACTTGCAATAATACTTCAAGGTAGATACTTCTAAAACCGCCCACATCGCTAGGGGATATATCTGTCAGCAGTTGCCAGCTTATGATATGATAACAAACATTCCCAAGCCTTCAGTGGCTTACAACACAATTTTCTTCTTTGAATCCACATCAGTGGGAAGCGGTTGTGGGTCTTCTTGAGCTCTCTGCTCTGTGTGTCTTTTCGTTCCTGGGTGCAAATATAAGCACGGCTTCTATACACGATGCACTGTTCCTCTGGCAGAAAGAATCAAGAGTAAGATTTTTAGACTCAGACATGCCTTGGCCTTCAGCTCTCCAGTTCTTATTTCACTGGCCAAAGCAATTCTTGTGGTCAGCCTTGACATGGGCTAGGGAAGTACATTCCTGGACAGTATCTCAGTCACTTGGCAACCCGCTAGGTCATTTAAGTGATCCTCTCACTGCCAAAGAAGAAGGGCAAGGGATGAAGAATAATACTTTACCATAGAGGTTAGGGAGCCAAACAGCTGGGAAGACAGAGTCTGGATTCAAACTCAGTCCTCTAAAGCCACAGTATACATGGGGTTTCTACTGCCTGCTGCATGGAATTTGTGATATGTAAGGTGCAAGTGTGCATGGGCTCAGCCTCTTTCCTTTCCTGTGCTGAACTCACTCTTTAAGACACCAGTCCATTCTCAATTCTTTTGAGAGAATTAGTACCATGTACTACACAGCTCTTTGTAAAAGCAGACTGTCAGACCTTCATATTTGGTGGGGGCTTGCACCTACTGAGAACCGCTGCCCTGGAGGATGTCAGTATTAGTGTGTCCTTTCTCTTACCCCTCTGAAGGGTGAGGACACACTCTTCTTTGTCGTGGATGCCCCCAGGCCCTATTGCAGTGTCCCCAGAGTACTGGGGGGGATGAGGTGAGCAGGGAACACATGCTACAACTGGATCATTCTCTTGAGGATGACAACACTTGTCCTATTTCCCACCTTTCTAAACTGAGCTTAGCACCTTGTGCTTAGGTGGCTCTGACAGGTCAGTACCACATGACTCACCGTGTGAGCCTTCAGCACAGTCTCCACCAGGTCCTGGGTTGGGGTGTCTGATGGGGGAGAAGGAAGACGTAAATAACTTTCAACCTTCTAGAAGTCTTTCCCCTCCCCCAGGAAGAACACAGGAAGTCCTTCCCTTAGGTGGGCTGGGCAGTTTCCTCCTAGGAGGAAGAGGGGTCCCCGGAAGTGCAGAATCAAGAGCTGGGAAGAGGTGCGGTCTCTCACTGCACCTTGAAAACTCGATTAACTAGTCCAAATGGCTGAACTGAACCTCTGCACATCCGTTTTCCCTGCTGAGAACTGGCAATAGCAGTGGTCTTGTTCTTCTCCTTAGATACTTTCCAAGCACACAGTAAAGTGCTGGGTGTCTTCAGGAAGGCAGCCTTGAAATCACAAGAAGCTGAGCTAAAATCTCCCTGACAGACCAAGTGGCTGCAGGAAGATTTGGAATTTCTACGAGCCACGCCACAGTTGTCCTCATCTATAAAACAGACATAATAATTAGAGCTATCTCCTAGGAAGAGAAAATTATGGAGGTGCCTAGCATGTTCCAAGGCTTCAATAATGTTGGTTATTTCCAAACGAGATGATGCTGCTGGTTATGTAAGGGAAAATCCAGGATGCCCTGGTGAAAGGTGGTGGGCAGGCCTGGGGTGTAGCCCAGTGGTAGACTGTGTGCTTTGAATGCTCAAGACCCTGGGGTCCAATCCCCAGAAACGAAAGGAAAACAATGACAAACTCAGACTTCTTGGAACTGGTAGATTCTTTCAGTCAAGTGTGGGGTGTGGTTCAAAGGAATGAGGAAGCTGTCCAGGAGGTGACAGGGCACCCGGCACAGTTTGCCTTTAAAGATTTGGGGGGAAGGGCAATGATTGCTGACCATTCCAAAAGCTGAGAGGCCCTTGTTCCTCATCTTAATAGACTTGTCAGCTCCTCCTCTCTTTTCTGGCCTCCCCACTAAGTCACCAAATCTTATAGCTGCTTCTTTGAAATAATGATAACAACAGTAAGTAAGGAGACAAATGATACTGGGACTTTGAAAGTTGTACAGGCTTTCTCTTCTACACCATCCCAGGAACCTTCCATTCTGTCTCTCATTCCAAGAATCCAGAGTAGAAGAGGCCCAGAGATCACTCTGCATGTCACACCTGGAAATACTGAAAATCTGAAAGAAGCCAGTAACCGTAAACTAATGGCAGAGGCAGAATTAGAACCCAGGGCTTCTAACTCTAGCCCAGGTCTCCTTTCAAGTCCTAGTCTCAGATTTCTTGGACCACTGCAGTCTTCAAACTGATCCCACCTGACTCTGGTCTCTCCTTATGAACTTGTTCCAGCCTGATAGTGTCCCCATTAGAATGTGTAGATCCTATAGAGGTGAGTCCTGTGATCCAGCTGTAGTCTATCCAAGGCAGCACAGACTACCTACCACATGATGGTCTAGCAGCATGGCCTTGATCTTGACTTTTCCCCCCTATTAGAACTGGCTTGTTGTCACCTTGAAGGGTTGTCACCTGGTTCCTGGTTGTGCCTCTCACTGAAGATATATGTGGTGTCTTTTTGAGTAGTTATTGACAGGAAGTTGGTCAAAGGTGGTCATTCTGATTTAGGGTAGCTCTAAACATTAGGGGAGGTCTTGGTTTATTTGTTTGTTTGTTTGTTTTTCCTCTCTTCTCAGTGCTGGAGAATGGAATTGAAGGCTTCCCTCCATGCAAGACAAGTGTTCTACCCACTGAGCTACATCCCCAGTTCTAGAGAGTTCTTTATGGGCTCATTCTCCTGAATGTCTACTCAACTCGAGCTAAATGTAAGTCCTTCAAATTCATTCAGCCATAAAGTTTGTAATCAATGTTTTGTATGAGCCTGGTCTCGGGTGGACTAGGGGCAGATCGGTTCCACATGGATCCTCTCTTCAGAGGAGACCTAAGAGTTCATGCACACAGATGATGTTGTCTTGCTTAGTAGACATAAATACAGTTCTAGGGAGATCACATCTCCTTTTCCGGTGGCAGCCTGCAGATGGCTGGGGATAGCCACCACACCCTTCTCCAGGCCACTTACTAAACACATCATATCATGTGATGTCCAGGTCCTCAGCATTGGGGTCCCCTCCTTTAGACATGCTTCAGTGTGTCTCTCTCAGATGTGAGGCCTAGAGTTGAGTCCTACAGTCTAGCTGGTATCTTTCTAGGGCAACAGGAGAGGCTGTTTTTTTTTGTTGTTGTTGTTTGTTTGTTTGTTTTTTCCAGAGCTGAAGACAGAACCCAGGGCCTTGTGCTTGCTAGGCAAGGACTCTACCACTGAGCTAAATCCCCAACCCCAGAAGCAGTTTTTACTTCTAGGTTTTTTGTTTGTTTGTTTGTTTTTGTTTTGTTTTTTGTTTTGTTTTGTTTTTCGAGACAGGGTTTCTCTGTATAGCCTTGGCTGTCCTGGAACTCACTCTGTAGACCAGGCTGGCCTCGAACTCAGAAATCCGCCTGCCTCTGCCTCCCAAGTGCTGGGATTAAAGGTGTGTGCCACCAGTGCCAGGCCTACTTCTAGTTTTTGTTGACAGAATGTATTCAAAATTTTACCCTGCCCCCATTGCATTAAGGAGCTCAAGGTTAAATAAAAACCTTGAAATGATTTTCATGGAAACTGTTCTTAATCTAGATTCTTCTATACCATGTTTTGTGCATGATAATCTCATGGGGACACTCTCTCTCTCTCTCTCTCTCTCTCTCTCTCTCTCTCGTTACCAGCCCACCACCATGTGACTGTTAAGTGTAAAGTGTGTAAAATTAGGTGTGACATTCCTCAGTGCACCAGTCACATCCTAACTGCTCAGTAGCCTCAGGTAGCCCGCGGCTGCAGACAGTGCCATCATAGCAATGTCTCTCAGATTCCTCTGGTATGGACCTCAGGATTGTACCACACTTATTCTGCATGGCAGCTCCTTCTGTAAGTTCCAGCTCAGTCTTCAAGCCTGTTGAGATCTTCTGGAAATTTATTCTGATTTCCACAGTGTTGTCTGTCTGTCTGTCTGTCTGTCTGTCTGTCTGTCTCTCTCTCTCTCTCTTGGTCTCTGCCTGTCTCTCTCTCTCCTCTTGACAGCAACAGATCTGATTAGCAGTTCGTATTTCCTCAGCTTCATCTAAAACCACTGATAACAATCCCTCACCCCAGAGCAGAGGGCATCGGAACCACACCCATGCCACGAGATAGTTGTTTAATAAATTAGGCCTCTGAATCAGGGTCTGTGCTTGGTATCAGGAAATTACATGGAGACAGAAAACACCCATAAATAGAGTCCTGTCGTGGTGGGTGCTGACTCTAGGGTGCCAATTACCATCACCTCACATTCAGGACTGGCCTGATGGTTAAATACGGAAGTTCAAAGTCAGCCTCCAGGATCCTGCCTCTGACACTTTTCAAGCTTCTTGGTGACTCTGTGCTAACGTGTACCCTCTGGTGCACCTGTAGGGATGAAATGAGATATGTAGGCATTTCCTCCATGCGGTGGAGAAGAGCTGGGTGAGCTCGGCTAAGTCCTGTCTTAGGGCCTCGGTTTCCTTAGTTTTGCCCTCTCAGTTTATCAAATGTCCCTGGAGGTCCAAACCAGGCCTCCTCTTGTGGATTTATCTATTCAGATTCCAACCTGCTCTTAGCATCCTGTACTGGAGCAGAGGGGATGGGAGGAGGAGATGGGACCACACTGAAGAACCAGAACTACGGCCTAGCCTTTGATTCTGTGCTACCCGGGGGCAGACTGAGGTGGATCGCAGCTACCACTTAAGATAAGGTAAGGTCACAGGAGGTGAACAGTTTACTTTAGGAGTCATTTGCCTATGCTGTTGCCCATGTCCTGACCTCTAATAAACCCTGCAAGCTCTTACATTTACTTCTTCTTCCTTTTCTTTCCTTCAAAGTCTAACAAAGGAGGCTCCATATTCCTGGCCTTCTGAGGTCTGGGAACCCAAGCTCGGTTTCTTCAGCTATACGCTAGCCCCACAGACACCCTACCTTCCACGGATGCTATTCTAGGTTCACTGTTTTGGTTAGTTTGTCCTTTTCCTACGGTTGGCATTACCTGTGTGATCAAAGCAGTACCTTCCGGCAGGAGCCTGCTAAATCCAGCGGGGGAGATAGTCCTAATTCAGAGCAGCACTTGACTTTGGGTATACTTGGGCCTGTGGATCCCAGGGTCTTGGGACCAGGGGATCGCCCTTGCTGAGCTCCCAGAGAGTGCAAAAGGACTGCCACCTAAGACTGGTTGGAAAGAGCTGCTTGGCCCTCCACAGCTTCTCAGCTTAGGCCGCCCGAACAATAGGAGGGAGTCTGAAGGGTGGTGGGCGTCGGCCAGGTTCCTGCCGGAGGGAGAGGAGGCCAGTAGGGCTGCTGGTCCCCTTGGGTTAGCTCAGGCTACCAGCCTGAACGCCAAGCATTCGGTCAAAGGCAAGGTAAAGAGGGCTTGGTGGCGGTGGCGACTCTCTAAGAGATGGAGTAAGGCCGAACCCACGGGACTGGGACCTGGAGAGAGAGGAGGCTCCGTGTAGAGTCTTCGTGGTCCCGCTGCTCGACCCAGCCTCTGAGCTCTGCCGAGGCTCAGGTGGGCGTCTGGCCCACGTGGGGAAGCAAGCGGCGCGGGCTCGCGAGGCGCACACCCCTGCGAGTTTCCCTCCCTGGGACCGGACGCGCCCGCTCTGGGGCAGCTCGGCTCTTGGGGCCAGTGGGTCGCGCTCGCTGCTCGCACACCCTTCGGACGCTGCCTGGCCGGGATCGCAGCCGCCTCCTCCCAGGGAGCTGTCGGGGCGGGGCAGAGGGGGAGAGGGGGTGTGCGGAGCGGGCGGGGAGGGGGCTGAGCGTCGTGGGAGGGAGGGAGCGAGCGAGCGAGAGAGCGGGGCATTTCTGCGCAGCTTCTGAGCGGCTTGGAGCCCGCCCCGGCAGCCACTGGACGAGGGGACGGAGAGACAGACAGACAGACGGCTCCCGGAAGCCGCGCCGCCGCCGCCAGGTTAGCAGGGCGCGGAGACCGCGCAGCTGTCGCTACGTCCCGAGGCTCGCGTGCTGGAGGACGTACGTGGCCGGAGCCGGAGCTACGATTCGTGTCTTTGCGGGTATGTGTCGGAGTCCACGTCTCCGGGTGTGCGTTGAATGTGAACGCGCGTGTGTCTGTTGATCGGTGCAAGTGGATGTTTGGCGTGTACGTGCGTGTGCATCTGAGTAAGGGACTGGGTAGTCTGCTAATCTGGGTGAGGGTCTGTGTGTCTGCGTTTGCTTATCCGCGGATGTGCCTGGAGAGGGTGTGTCCCAATGTGTAACAGTGTGTACATCTGGGTGAGGGAGTGTGCCCATACAGATGGCTTCGCTTGTGGCTGAAGCCTATGGCGGGTGTGTGTGTGCGTGTGTGTGTGTGTGTTTCACTGTGTGACTCCCCGTGTGTGTGCGTGTGAGGGCGGGTGTGCACCCGCGTAGCCCCTGTGTGCGTGTGCTCGGCTTTGTCTCCGCACTGCCGGGAGGAAGGGGGTGGGGGCGGCGGCCGAGGCTCTGGCGTCGCCCGGAGCCCGGCACTGGCCGAGGAAGTGGGTAACAGCAACGGCAGAGGCGTCTTAGCCGAGTAGAGACTCCCTGCTGGCAGGTGGGCAGCCACACCCGGGGTACGGGAGAGCCCTACTGACAGTGGAGCCTGGTTCCTGGCTGAGCTGAAGCGGAGGGCGTGGCCTGCTCAAATCCCGGGTGTGTGTTTGTGTGTTTGTGTGGGGTGGGGTGGGTGATTAGGTGTGAAGAGGGTGGGTGTGTGCAGGCATGGGTGCGGGGTGTGGGTGAGAGCAGCAGCGGCCCCTCGGCTTGTAACCCAGCGGGTTCTGAGATATGTTTTCTTGTAGTGTAAGGAGACCATCACCCTGACCAGTTGTAGCTCAGCCCGGTTAGGTACCCTCCCGCCCTCACCCTGGACACTGGGAAGGGCAGCAGCCTAGGTACCCTAAAGAGACTGATCACTATCTTAAATGGCCAGCGCCCCACTCCAATGAATCCCCTCTCAGGTCTTCGTACTTTGAGAGAGATGTGTATCTGTATCTCTTCCCCATGTATTGGGCACTGCATGCATGTCTAGTCTGTGTGCATGTGTGCATTCTCCCTGAATATTTCTCGTGCATTTAGGTGCATATGTACATTTTACTGGTGAAGAATAAATAAGGTATCTCTGGGTGTATATGTACATCTGTTTTGATAAGTTCTGGTATATCTGTTTTTATGAGTGTGTAGCTGTTTGTGTATTGGTGAGCCTGCATGTGGGTTAGGAAGAGAAGTGTCATTTTGCTGCTCACTGGAACAGAATAGAAAGCCCCCTGTATTTGAAAAAACAAGATTACAAGGAAGTTTGGGGATTTAGTCAGTGTCTGCAGGGTTCAGATACTGGTACTGAAATGTAGGCAGACTAGGTTTGACAAGGATCTAGAGAGACGAGCACCTCACAGAAGGAAGGAAAGAGGACATGCAAGCTCCAGCCTTCTCCTGGCTCCTCTCTCTAACCCCACTCCTTGCTGCTTGGCTTGTGTGCAAGGGGAAGTGTGTAGGATTTGGGGTGGAAAGGGGAAGAGAGGGAGTGTAGAAGGGAGACCAGTGGATAGCGCAGGAGTGGGAGGGGAGTCCCCAAAGGCAGATTTCTGCAATTCTCCAGCTGCTTTCCTGCCAAAGGCAATGGAGGCAGGAGCTGAGAGTCTTCTCTCTCTCTTTGAATGCATAGCTCAAGAGAGCCACTGCCCTGGCAGCTCACAGGCACTGAAATCTGGTCCAGGGGTCTCCTTTTGACAACAGCCAACCCCCTTTCGGTTTATTTTTATTATGCTTCTTTTTTTTGTCAATCCTGACCTTCCCATGCCTCAGTTTCTCTGTTTAGGTGGCTAGGGAGCTCAGTGTTGGGTCTTTGAGGCTGAGGCTGGACTTTGGCTCAGAGCTAGACTTGTCTTTTTCCCAAGATTTAGGAATTCACTGTCCTTTAAAAAAATGTTATGTTTAATATGTATGTGAACATCAGAGGATAACTTGTAAGAGTCAGAGATGGAACTCAGGTCGTCAGGCTTGGTAGGAAATGCCTTTACCCACTGAGATATCTTGCTAAGCCGGGAATTCAGCCTTGCCTCCCAGAGATCCTGGTTATAACCCCTACTTTCCTGACTAGCTCCCAGAGCACCAGTTCCCTGTGTGGTCAGCTTACCATCCACAGCAAGGTTACCAGTTTATGAGAAATGCAAATTTAGAGCCTCCTGATAGACATACACAATGCAAAAATCCGGGGATGGGGTTTAGCAATCTATGTTTTAACAAATGCAAATTATTCTGACCTGTTCTACAACCCTCTAGAGAAGCTAGGAACTTCTAGGTTGAAACAAGGGGGTATCCCTTCTTCCTTGCAGCCTGCCATACATGTCCCTGAAGTAGCCCCAAAGCCTACCTTAGTAGGTAGGGGTTCTGGCCTCAAGTCCCAGGTCTTCCTTGTGATCTTAGACAGATCACTCTTTTGCTGACCAAAGCAAAATCGTACCCTGCAGCTTCCTCTCTAAGCACATTTTCTTAAACCCTGACCTTGATTGACAAGAAGGCAGGTACAGTCTAGTCCTTGCACACTTGACTCTGAGATTTTGGGCATGCAGGCCCCTCTGTTTAGCACACTGTTCCCCTGCTTCCTCAGATTTCCACAGACAGTGTCCTTTGGAGGAGGGGGCGGGGCTTTGCCAACTCCCTAGATTAGGCTAGTCTTCCCTTCACCCATTCTTAGAGCTCCGGTCTCCCCTAGGGCTGGTAAGTGAGTGGGATTGTACTTGAACTTGTCAGTTGCTTGGTTGTCTCTCTCAACTGGGTTGTAAATGCCATCTGGGCAGGTACTTGCTTGTTCATCTCCCTACTATCCCACAGAGGTTCTGGCTTTTGATTTGTGTCCCATAAGCCTGTCACATGAATTAATGTCTAAAGTAGGAGACAAGGGGGGTAGAGAGATAGCTCAGTGGTTAAGAGCACTGGCTGTTCTTCCAGAGGACCCAGGTTCAGTTCCCAGCACCCGCATGGCAGCTCACAACTGTCTGTAACTCACAACTGTCACAATTGTAACTCCTGTTCCAGGGGATCTAACTCCCTCACATATGTAGGCAAAGCAACAATGTCATGACACTAAATGATGCCCTGTCTTAAGTTTCTCCTTAGGCTTTGATGGTGTAGCAGTCCAAGCAGGACATAGATTGTTCTAGGCAGGCCATCTTTTTCAATCCTGCATCTCCTGCTGTAGACTTGGCTCTCACAGTGTGTCCCCGCAGCCAGCTGCCATGGCTCTGCCCCGGGAAGGCAGGCGAGACATAGTCCCCCTTGTGTTTTGTGTCCTCCTGAGGTAGGCCCCATGCGTGTGCGAGGATGAGTGAGGAGGGATCTAGAGGTTTGGGGTGTGACTGTACAACTCACTCTCCTCCTTTGCATGTGCAGATGCTGGGGTGAAGGCTCTCAGTGCTGTAGTCCCTCCTGGTCCAGTGAGGATTTAGTCCAAGACTCCCTAGGTGATGTCTAAAAGTGACAAGTACTAATCATATACATACCATGTTTTTTTTTTTTTTTTCATATTGAGTTGAGAACTTACATCTTTTCACTTGAAGGAGGAGCCTTGTGGCTTTTCTGGTGTACCTACATTGTTTACATCACTAATTCTCATGCATCGGACCACTACTGTAAAAAGTAAGGGTCTGATTGACAACTGTGGTGTCTGTTGACTGACTGACTGACTGACTGACTGACTGACTGACTGACTGGTTAGATACAGGGCAGACACACTGGACAAGGAATGATTCATGTCTTAAGCAGAACCGAGCAGGAAAAAAGATGGCTTCACCATGCTACTCAGAACAGTCTACAACTTAAAATGTAGGGATTGTGTTTTTTTTCCCTCTGGAATTTTACATTTAGTATTTCCAAACCATAGTTGATAACTGAATCAGAGGAGGAGGGACTCTTATGGTTACCGGCACTGGTGCTGGAGCCATTTGGGCGTTGCCATAAACTAGTTGTGAAAGTGGCTCCCTCTCTTCCTATATCATCTCTCTGTACCTGTAAAATGAACCGATCCGAGTCTCGGCTGCGCAGGGTTGATTTGAGAGTTAAATGAGACTCACATATGGAGGAACACTCCGCACTTGTGGGCACAGAGTAAACATTTGGTAAATGTTAGCTGTTGTTACTCTCGTGGCTACTGCACTGTTTTGTTCAGCCTGCTTGAATGCCTTTGTGTTGGGCCCTGGACCTGCAGATACAGAGATGAATACAGCAAGGTCCACAGCCCCGCATGGCAGTAGGTACCTAAGGATTCCTTAGCACAGGGATGATGCGTACCCAGGGTGGGGAGGTGAGGCTGCTCAATGGGGGAGGAAGAGACGGGGTTTGGGTTCGACGTGGTCTTGTGATAGTTGGACCAGTACGTGCCAAGCCAGTGTGGCTCGGGATCCGGAAGCAAAAGCTGGAGGGTGGTAGAGGCAGAGTGAGTGGCTACAGAATCGCAAAAGGCTGAGAGGCTCCACCACTGTGGAAGAGCTTGACCTGGTCTTGCTGGAGACTTAGGGAAGAGAATTAATCCAGGCCAGAAAAGATTGGATTTGCATTTCAAAAACCTCTCTGCAGGTGGTGGGAGCTGCTGACTTACGGTAGAAATGGAGGGTTGTGGAACTAGACAGGATAGGGTTGGGCCTGGTAAACAAACTCGGTAGGCGTCATCAGCTCTCCCTCTCCCTCCCCCTCCCCCTCCCTCCCCCTCCCCCTCCCTCTCCTCCCTCTCTTCCCTCTCCTCCCCCTCCCTCTCCTCCCTCTCCTCCCCCTCCCTCTCCTCCCTCTCCCTCTCCCTCTCCCCCTCCCTCCCCCTCCCCCTCCCTCTCCTCCCTCTCTTCCCTCTCCTCCCCCTCCCTCTCCTCCCTCTCCTCCCTGTCCTCCCTGTCCTCCCTCTCCCTCTCCCTCTTCCCCTCCCTCCCCCTCCCTCTACTCCCTCTCCCCCTCCCTCTCCGTGTGTGTGTGTGTGTGTGTGTGTGTGTGTGTGTGTGTGTGTGTCCAGAAGTCAAGTGGCCCAGAGAATGGACTGACCTCTCATGGGCTTTGAGATCCTCTTTGAGATCCTGGGGGGGGGGGGGTAGTGGTGTCTGAAACCGAGAGCTTTCGACTCTGAGTCTGCTAAAGGGTTTACTTCTTCAAGTGTGTTGCCTTCCTTCCTGAGGCCACAGTCCAGGGAGCTCATAGCCACAGACCTATACTCTCTCATTTCTGGAAGCCTAACATTGACTATCAGCTAGGTGGTACCTTCTGCCTCTGGAAGTCTGCTCCCTGGTCCCTTCTGGCTTCTGGAGTAGGACAGCAGTGGTGGCCTTAACTGGCTACCTGGTCTACTCCTGTCACCATATGACTTTCTCTCTGTGTGTCGTGTGATTTTCTCCTCATCTTTGTAGTTCTTTTCTTTTAAGGTTTAGGACCTCAATCTTCTGTGTTCTCATTTTAATTTAACTAGTCATATCTGCAAAGACCCTATTTCCAAATAAGGTCATATTCTGAAGTTCTACTTAGACACGATGGGAAAAGGGTGGGTGTCACTACTCAGCCTACAAAAGACAGGAAAGAGCATAGGTCTTAGAGTCCTTAACTCAGCTCCAAAGTTAGGCTCGACAGAGTGGCCATGAGCCTTAGCGTGGGTCAGTTACATTTCCTCAGTCTTAGTTCTTTCCTCTATGAAACAGGGACAGCGTTACAGCTAACCCCAAGGATATTGGGATGACTTTACACGCACATCCATTGAGGTGGTACATGGTACTCCATTATTACTCCCTCTGGGCTCCCCTCCACTGAGTAGCCCAGAAGTTACTTAACTTTGCTATATCTTCAGATGTGAAAAATCATCTTCGGGAGTCTAGAATTGGTCTAGAATCTAGACCAATCCTGCCAGATTCCAAATCCCGGGAGATAGTGAAAAAGCTCTCTGTGAGTTGCTTAAGGGTTTGTTGTTGTGATTTTTAATTATAACCTTCATCATCATAATGATCCTTGGCCATCGCCACATTTGTTTCACCTCAACAGAGCCCAGCCCACTCTTCTCCCAGGGAAGGCCTCTCCTTCTCCTTCACACAGAGGCTTTGCATGAAGTATTATTATCAGGCTCAGAATTGTGGAAACCATGGACATGAGTCCTGTTGCTGACTTCATTAGCCTGGGAAGGGAAACTTAAACTAAGACAGATGTGACAACCCAAAGCTATCTGTTGCAATTGAAATACCTTATCTGTGGCTCCTGAACAGTGTGGTTCCCCCAGATGCAACTTCCAGGAGCAGGAGTTGAGGGCATGTAGGTGCCTAAGGAGGGCTCTGTCTTAAATAGGGGTGAGGACCCAGCTGGGTCTGAAGAGATGGCTCAGTGGTAAGAGCATTTGTTGGACTTGCAGAGTACCCAGATTCTGTTCCCAGCACCCACATTGTAGCTCGTATCTGTAACTCCAGTTCCAAGGGATCCAACACCCTCTTCTGGCTTCATGGGCCACTGGGCACACTCATGGTATACATAAATACATGCAGGCATGCACTCATACATATAAACATTTAAACAGAAAAGAAAGAGGTGCTTGGGGTTTGGGTGAGCACGCAGTACCTGTGTGACTGAGCTGGTAGGTTTTTTTGTTACCAGCATGGTACTAACATTCTATATGCCCCAGTGGGAGGGGAGAAGGCTACCATGGGCAGCCGTGTGGGAACCAGCCCCTGGAGGCACCTAAGGCTCCAATACCCCACTAACAGGCCGATTCTTCCCTGCCGGCCAGGTCCTTGGAAGGCTCAGCAAAGGGGTTAAGGGAAGGGAGCTTATTCTAGCTTGGCAGTTTTCCCCAAGCTGGTGGGGCTCCACCTCATTCTTCCCCCTTCCTTCCTCCTCTGGGTTTTCTCTCACCGGCTCTGCCTCTGTATTTCCCTCTCTACCTTTTCTTGAGATTATAGGTCTAAAGATAAAGTCTGCAGAGCCACTTCAGGTGACTGATTTGGGGCTACCTAGAATTAGAAAGCCTGGGGTTGTCACAGGCTCACTGCAGTGACTTAGAAATCTCTGCTGTCACTTATCGGCTTCTGTTTCGCACCAGGTGCTGTGCTAAGCGCTTCCAGGGACTTCTGTCTCTTAATCCTTGCCACTACCCAGGGACACAGACTACAATCCCTGTCACATCAGAGGAGCCTAAATAACAGGCCTAGGGCCTACCCAGTGCTCAGCCAGCACGAGGCACAGCTAGGGTTTAAGTCTTGATCTGCCAAAGCCCACAGGTACTTTTGAGTCTTTCTTGGGGCCGGTGAGAACATTTAGGGCCACAGAGTTGCATATGCTTGTTCAAGTTCTCAGAGCACATTTTTCATTCTGCTCACGGAGACCTCAAGCCTGTGCTTTGCCACAGTTTTAGGGGCTTCAGAACCCAGGGATGGCCACACCCGAGTCCACCTTGTTCTGGGCAGCTGCCTGCCCATCTTTGGGAGAGATATGACATCAGAAGAAGGTGACAGGACAAGTCTGAAGGTCCTTTGGTTTTATTTTTAACTTATCCATTTAGTTTTGAGACAGTGTCTCATTATGTGGCTTTGGCTGTCCTGGAACTTGTTATATAGGCTGACATCAAATTCACAGAGATCCTCTTGCCTCTGCCTCCTGAGTGCTGGAATTAATAGCGTGGGCCAGCACACCTGGCTCCCTTTGCTTTTTCCTTGTTATCTCCCCACTGCCCACCTTAACTTCTCACTGTGGATGTTGAGTCTTCCAGGTAAAGCAACTCATTGTCTGTAAATCAGTTAGTTGTCTGCAGAAGGGGTGTGGGGACTTAATTTAAGGATTCCCTGGCTGGAACTCTGGAGGATGGAGGAAGTGAATGGGGAAGTAGAGGAAGCCAGAGCCAGGAGCCCCAGGGTCCCCTTTACTAGAAGAGAGAAGGCAGAGCAGTGAAAACTGCCTCTCATTCCAAGTACAGCTTAGGGCTCCAGACTCCCACACAGGCCATACTGCTGACCTTAGATACTGGGCAGCTATGGTCTTACGCTGGGCATCTATCCCCACCCTTGCCCATTGACTATCAGCTGAGTAGCCCAGGCCAGCTTAGCCACCTATCTGCTTGCCTGAGACCTTGACCAAGGAGTTTTACAACATCTAGCCACAGAGGCCTCTCCACAGGCAGAGGGGCAGAAAAAGACTATGAGAAATCGTTTAAGAAAAGTCTCACATGCCCCTAAGGCCCCATAAAGTCTCTAAACACCAGGGTCTTTGGACATTGTTTTTGCTAAAAACAATGCAGGGGGGATGGTTATCCTTCCAGGACATCAGAGACATCTGTGAACTTGTGAAGTAGCAGGCATACGAGAGTGTGCACTGTCCCCAGAAGAGGACCCATGTGATTCTCTAAGTCTTTAAGTCACCCAGGAAAGTTTATGGTCACCTCTTCAGTGTTGTTAGTTTGTTTTTGTTTTCTGAGACAAGATTTCTCTGTGTAGCCCTGGCTGTGCTGTACTCACTCTGTAGATCAGGCTGACTTCGAACTCAGAGATCCGTTTGCCTGTGCCTCCCAAGCGCTGGGATTAAAGGTGTGTGCCACCACCGCCCGGCTTGTTAGTTTTTAAGGCAGCATCTTAGTCTTAGCCCAGGCTGGCCTGGAACTTGCAGCATTTCTCCTGCCTCAGCCTCCCAACTGCTAGGATAACAGGTGTGAGCCACCGTGCTTTTTAGCTTGAGGATTTTTATGGAGTTAGAATTAAGGTCTAGAGAGAGGTCAACAGGGAGTCAATGGCAGGGCCATGTAGAGAGATTATTTCCGTCGAGTGTCTTGGTACACTGCTGGCTAGTTTTGCTGTGAAGGTGACAGGTGACTGTGGATCAGTCCCTTCCTCTGTCTGAACCTCAGTTTTCCCATGTAAAGTGGAGGCTGAGTAAAATAATAGCAAGGGTCCATGCAGCTTTGATCTGTGGCTCTGGAGGTCATTCATGTCTTGCTGCTCAGTCTGCCCTCTCTGCTCTTGTCTTTTGTGTTTCTCTGTGTCACCTGCCCCGACCTGTCCTCAGCATCACTGTCTCCTGAGAATGGTCAGAGCCAGGATCCAGGTTCCTCCTGTCCCCTCCCACGTGTCAAACCACATGCCTGGGCGGGCATTTCCCCACTCAGTCTCCCCCACAATGCCCATTCACCAGAAGTGCAGCAGGTGCCTGTGGGTCTGGGCAAGTTCAAGGTGGTTTCTCTGCGGGCTCTCTGGATACCTGGACTGGGGCCAAGAGGAGGGGTAGAACTCCTTTCCGGAGGCTCGTGGGGCACGCCCAGGACTCACCTGTGTTATTCTTTGCCCTTGCTTCTCAGTTCCTTGCTGCCAAGAATGCCAGCCGTGCCTGTCAGAATCCTGTACGTCTTTTTCAAGGCTCTGCTTCCATGCCAGCCTCTGGCCCACAAAGCCTCATGGGCCCTCCTCCACCTCACAGTGAGCTTTTCTTTACCGCCTCTACATTCCCATCAAGCTGTATCTATTCCGTTCTAGGCCAAGTTCTGCTGGGTCTTAGCTTTATCTGAGAGGTGTCAGGTTTCTTTTACTACTGAGAAGTCTCATGTCTCATTCTGTGCTCCCCAGACCCCTTGCACAGGGCTGTTTACAGAGCAGGTGCTTAATCCAGACCTAGAAGTTTCATTGGTAGAGAGCTGCCCACAGCCTTGAGCAGGGTGGTTTCTTTGAAACCCCTGTGGCCCACATCAGTCACTGGCTGGCCAGGACTTCTCACAAGCTCCTCCTTTATTTGTGGGTTGGAGAGAGGCCAAGCAGGGCAGTAGCTAAGAACTTAAATTCCACTCCCGATGCCTCCATTTGCGAGCTGTGTGACTTTGGACAAATCACTTCCGATTGCTGTGTCTTGGTTTTCTCAGGTTAAAACAAAGGGGTCAGGCTGGGTGTGGGAGTGGGTGGGTGCACACCTGCAGTCCAGCACTAGTCTGACTGAGGCAGGAGGATTGTGTATTTGAAGCTAGCATGGACTCTAGAGAAATCCTATCTCAGCCCCCCCCCCCCAAAAAAAAGCAAAACAAACCCAAGAAACCAAACAAAAGCACCCTAAAGAAGTAGAAATGGGGGCATGGAGATACAGCTGAAGCTCTGTACAGTGCCTGGGAAGCATGGCGGAGAATAAATCCCAATACACCATGATTCTTAAATTAAGGATTATTGCCTTTACTGTTTCAGCAAGTAAAGGATTTTCTCATGGCTGGGGGGAAAGAGACTGAATGAAGTCTTTACAGAAGATCTGAGGTCTTTGGGGTCTTTGGTCATGTAGGGATTGTGAGACTACAGCACAATGAGCCTGCATCTAGCAGAGATGTGGCCGAGTGAGAGGAACAGAGGGCTGAAGGGAACAGAGGTGCTGCTGGGCTGGAAGGGCCTGAAGTATCGGAACAGGAGTCCAGAGGCAGGTGCTGCTTGTGCAGGGTGGGGGTGGAGATGGTGGGGGCTGGGGGGAGGGGGATAGGGATAGTGGGAGGTAGGGGATAGCAGGGTGGGGATGGTGGGGGCTGGGGGGGAGGGGGATAGGGATAGTGGGAGGTAGGGGATAGCAGGGTGGGGATGGTGGGGGCTGGGGGGAGGGGGATAGGAATAGTGGGAGGTAGGGGATAGCAGGGTGGGGATGGTGGGGGCTGGGGGGAGGGGGATAGGGATAGTGGGAGGTAGGAGATAGCAGGGTGGGGATGGTGGGGGCTGGGGGGAGGGGGATAGGGATAGTGGGAGGTAGGGGATAGCAGGGTGGGGATGGTGGGGGCTGGGGGGAGGGGGATAGGGATAGTGGGAGGTAGGAGATAGCAGGGTGGGGATGGTGGGGGATGGGGAAGTTACATGTTTATATGCAGGAAGGAACAGAATGGAAACATACAGCCCCAGTCATCATGAGTGTGTGGGGGCAGGGCCTCTGGAAGAGGGGGAGTGACAAGCTTCATTTTGCCAAGAATAAGACTTTGTAGGAGTGATGGCTCTTCATCCCTCTGCTGAGAGCAGGAGGAGCGGGAGAGGGGCTTGGGAAGCTGGGGGGGGGGTATTAGTTGGGTAATGGGAAGGTTGCTTAGCAGAGGTGGCCATAGATACTTAGTTTCTCTCTAAGGTGGTGAGAACCAAGGTGGTCCTAGGCCTTTGCAGAGCTGCCTGTGTACATGGACAAGATCAGGATTTGAGCCCTTGTTCTGTCTGAATTTAAAGTGGAAGATGACCCCAGAAATGTCAGGATCTCCAAAGACCAGAGAACTAGCAGAAGAAAAGTTTTGCTCTCTTAATTCCCCATTAGACAGATGGAAAACAGAGAGGCCCGCTGCTGAGAGCCTTGTGGGAAATGGCCCCTGAGCCTGCTGTGGGATTGGATGTAGGTCTCTGTTAGGGATTAGGAGAAGGGTGAGGTGGGTACCAGAAATCCAAGGAGAACTGGAATACTGATCCAGTGTCAGGTTGGGAGCCATCTGTTGCCAGGGGTGTGGGATCCAGGTGAGTGGGATGTGTAGGCCAGAGTCTTCATCATTCCCGCAGGCCGTCCTCCCAGAAAAGGAGAAAGGGCTGGTTAGGTGGGAGCTGGAGGCTTGTTGAGATGTGGGGGAAGTCAAGGGGTGGGCCTTAGGAGAGGAGGCTGTTGCCAAGCAGCCAGAGATGTGGAAAAAAGCAGAGCTGCAGAATTGCAGAGCTAGCACTGCTGACTTGGCCCTGTCCAGCCTGGTGCATGGCGGGATCTCACCTCTGCTGCTTACAAGGAGTCAGGATTCCCGAGGTCGTGAGTCAGGGCTGAAGGTTTCAAAGCCATGTTCCTGGCACTCCCGTGGGTGGGTGCTGTCCCAGGATTTTGTGATGTCAAAAGAGTCAAGGGGTACCCAGCCCAAGATAGTCTTCCTTACCCCTTCAGCCAGTCTGCCCACCCGGCCAGGCCTGTTTTATTTCATTTGACCTCTACTCTTTAGTTGCTTATTAAAAATATTTATCGATTAACCACCAACTGTGCATCAGGCATTGCCTCTGACTTTGTGGAGGGAGCCACGCTGGCAGGGACAGCCCCCTCCCTCTTCTCAGCCACCTGACTTCTTTCCGAGTCCTCTTAGCTCCAGGTAGGATTTTTTTTTTTTTTTTTTTTTTTTTTTTTTTTTTTTTTTTTTTTTTTTTTGCTGGCTTTACCTCTTCTGCTGAACTGAAAACCAGAGTTAATTGTTAAACCTAACAGCAGCTGAGTTTCACCCCTCTGGGCTGGCTGGAGGGGGCTGTGCTGTGTTCCTCAGGAGCGGGGGTGGAGCCACCCAGGTTTTTCTGGCCTGTGCCTGCTACCTCTTCCCTACTATGAAGTCTGTCTCTGGGGCTCCCTCCTTCCCAGGGGCAGCCTGCCACATGAACCTTTCCCCCTGCCTCCAGCAGAGGTGACCCTGGGAGGTAAGTATGAACTCTGGCCCGGCTCCAAGGGCTTCTGCCTGAGCGCTCTTGGGAAGGCTGAGAGATTTGAGGATTCCTAGCCCAGGGGACCCACCCAGAATTCAGAAAGTCAGTGTACTGAGGAGAGGCTTTGTGAGGAGAGACCAGGAAGAGGTCAGAGTAACCTGTACCCTCTGTACTGTAGTCCACAGAGCCCCCACTGGAGGCAGCCGTGTAGTGTGCCTCTCTCCTGCTCACCTCCCCCTCTGCCTCTTTACCTGGTTTCTTGTTCCAGGCCCTTCCTCACCCCTACGCTGGAAGAGAAGGCCTCCTTGAGAATAGGGCAAAGGCCTATTTCTTCTCTAGAGTCAGAGTCTGGGGCAGGGCCCTGACAAATGTTAGGTACAACTCAGCTCAAACAGCTAGGTCACCAGGCCCTGTCAAAGCTGGTGACCACTCTCTGTGCCACATAGTCGTCCTCTGAACTCTGGTCCCTCTGTCACCAACGTTGAATATGATAGACCCCAGAGGTGGGTGTTAATATTGGGCTGAGCAGGGGTTGTGAAGTGAGTAGATGCCATTCTGTTCTGGGGCAGCTGTGCCTTTGTGGCTTAGCTCTGGGCCAGAGCCAGGGAGGCTGCTGCCTTACACCCCAAGGGCCTGCTGGAGATGGAGGGCCCACAACTCACTGGAGCCAGTCACGTGTGGCTGCTAAGCACTCCAAATGTGGCTAGTGAGGCCAAGGAGCTGAATTTTAAATTCTGTTAACTGTTTCATTTTATTTACCAGTTAGGTATTTAAACCAATACTCCATTCAGTTGTAGATAGTCTTCAGTGAAGATCTGGGAAGTTAGTATTTGAAAAGACACACTGGATTTAGAAGACTTAGCATGAAAAAAAAAAAGATATCTAAATAGTATGTATTGATTATCTGTTGAAATTTACATATTGGGTTTAAGGGATTATATAAATGAATTTCACCCATTCCTTTATCCTTTCTTAAAATGTGTATAATTCATTTTTTATATTTCATGTATAGATTACATTATAATTTTTAATGTGTCTCCAGTCTTGGGCTTCTATTGCTGTGATGAAACACTGTGACCCAAACAACTTGGGGGGGAAAGGGTTCATTTGGCTTACACTTCCACATCACTGTTCATCATCAAAGGAAGTCAGGACAGGAACTGAAACAGGGCAGGAACCTGGAGACAAGAGCTGATGCAGAGGCCATGGAGGAGGGCCTCTTAGTGGCTTGCTCCTTTTGGCTTGCTCAGCCTACTTTCTTATAGAACCCAGGATGAATTCTAGAGCCCAGGGATGGACCCCACCCTCATCAACTAAGGAAGTGCCCTACAGGCTTGCCTGCAACCTGATCTTATAGAGCATTTTCTTTGTTGAGAACCCTTCCTTTCAGATAACTCTAGCTTGTGTCAAGTTGACCTAAAACTAGACAACACATCTATCTCTCCTCCTAAATTAATTGATTAATTAATTTACATTCTGATCAAAGCTTCCCCTCCTTCTCCTCCTCCCAGTCCCTCCCTCTCACTGTCCCTCCCCCATCCTACTCCCTTTCTCCTCAGAGAAGGGGAGGCCTCCCATGGATATCAACCAGCCTTGGCATTTCAAGTTGCAGTAGGAGTAGGCGCCTCTACTCCTATTGATGCTACACAAGGCAGCCCAGCTAGGGCAGAGGGATCCAGAGGCAGGCAACAGAGTCAGAGACAACCCTGCTCCTCCTGTAAGGAGTCCCACATGAAGATAAAGCTGCACATCCCTTGCATATATGGAGAGGCCCATGGACAGTGTTGTTATAGCCAGTGTTGAATTAGACACATTCCAATAACAATCTAAGGCGCTAGTTTGAGGAGATTCGAGGAGACACAGCAGGCCTGATATTCCTGACTTCACGCCCGCAACCCTGGAGGAATGCTTTTCTGAAGGACGTCACCCTGGACAATCCCATAGCCTCCAGGGTAACAGTGCTTCTCATTTTGGCCATGCCACCTGTGCTATGTGACATTGGGTACTTTACTCTGCTGAAGTGTAGTCTGTCATCTGTCAGTGAGACTGATGGCACTGGAGAAATAATCCCAGGAATCATCTGGCATAGTTGGCACACCTGATTCACATTGGCAGTGGCTGCTGGTGCCACTGATGGTGAGGATATTACTATTGCCACCACATCCACTGCTGGGGTTTGCTAGTACCATTTGACTGGCTGAAGAAAGGACCAGAGAGAAGCCATGGAAGCTGGGATGGGGAGTTGGGGATGCTTTGTGTGATATCTCAATAAATGATTTACCTTTAGGGGACCTCTTTGGATCTCCCTTTATGGCAGTGATCAGGCAAAGATAAATCCCCATTTTGCAGATGAGGAAGTGGAGGCCTTTCTAAGGAAAATTTCCTAGCTAGACATAGACAAGGGCACGAGTTCAGGACTTCCTATTCTTGTTGTTGTGATGTTGGGGCCCGTGTTAAGAGGGTCTCTTTTCTTGAGGTTGTTATAGGAAACAGGAGCAGGTTAGGGATGGCATTATTAGCCTCCTGTAACAGAGAGGGTTATCTTGGTTTTCTTTCTAGTGTGAGGATAAAAAAAAAAAATGACCAAAAGCAAATTGGGGAAGAAAGGGTCCACATGGCTTATACAAGCCAGGTCATAGTCCATCCCTGAGTGAATCACAGCAGAAACTTCAAGGCAGGAACTGAAGTAGAAACCATGGAGGGGTGCTGCTTACTGGTTTAATCAGCCTGTTTTCTTATACAATCTGTCCAGGGGTGGCATAGCCACAGTGGGTTAGGTCCTCCCCACATCAATCATTGTTCAAGAAAATGCCCCCACAGACTCGCCTACAGGCCAGTCTGGTGGAGACAGTTTCTTAGCTGACATTCCCTCTTCTGAGATGACTCTAGCTTGTATCAAGTCAGCAAAAAGCCAACAGCACAGCGTCTTTTTCTGTTTACTGTTATGTATATGCCCATATCCGTGTGCATGTTTGTGTGCTTGCACATATTTAGAGGCTAGAGGATAGTCTACTGTGGTGTTCCACAGGTAGTGTCCTCTCTCTGTGTCTCCCTTCACATCCCACAACCAGAGTCTCATTAGCGTTAGCTGTCCTGGACCATGCTCTGTAGAATGGGTTGGTTTTGAACTTGCAGTGATCTTCCTGCTTTTGCTTCTGGAATGTTGTGGCTACAGGCTTACATCCCCTCTTCAGGCTCTGAGAGACCTGACACTGTCTAACTGTGTCCATTCTGGAGCTGGAGATAGAGAGGAGGAAGGAAGCAGGGAAGGGGGAGTGGAGGTGTGGGAAGACCAGGTTGAAATCATAGCAAGATGGTGGCCAGTTGGTGCTTCTGTTTATTGAGAGCCAGCCCTCTGCTCACCCTAGCAGGACTGCGGCCTCCTCTCCTGTCCAATCCCCAGAGAAGGCAGCTAAGAAAGAGGTTTTTGTTCTGCCCACTTCTGTGTTACTCTTAAGGTAGTTAGTTGCACACGCAGGTGCTCTGGGGCACATGCAGCCCACACATCCACAGCTACCTGATGTCATCCCTCCCTATTCCAAGCCCTGAACCCAAAGCTTCTCTGTAACCATCTACTTTCTGTATAGCACAGGGGACCATGGGCTTTCTCACCAAGGAAGTCTGCTCAAATCCCTCTCCTGAAGTTCATTTTCCCTGAGACCGTAGGCAGGTCATTTGGAATTTTTTTAGCCTCACTTCCTTTATCCAAAAAGCAGCAATAAAATACAGTACAGACAACCTAGTAATTAAGAACCTGGGTCTGGGCTGGAGAGATGGTTCAGCGGTTAAGAGCACTGACTGCTCTTCCTAGAGGTTCTGAGTTCAATTCCCAGCAACCACACAGTGGCTCACAACCATCTGTAATGGGATCTGATGCCTTCTTCTAGTGTGTCTGAATACAGCTGCAGTGTACTCGTATAAATAAAAAATAAATATGTCTTAAAAAAAAAAAAAAAGAACCTGGGTCTGGGGCTGCAGAGATGGCTCAGCGGTTAAGAGTGCTGGTTGCTCTTCCAGATGACCCGGGCTCAATTCCCAGCACCCATGGGGCAGCTCACAGCTGTCTGTAACTCTAGGATCTGACACCCCCTCCCCCCCCCCAGACATGCAGGCAAAACACCAGTGCACATCAAATAAATAAATAAATAAATAAATAAATAAATAAATAAATACAATATTAAAAACAAAAAGACCCTGGGTCCAAGCTCTGTATTGTGGGTCTCTCCTTTAGTCTTAATATTGGGGAGGCAGAGGCAGGTGGATCTCTGTGAGTTTAAGGCCAACCTGGTCTACACAGTGAGTGTTAGATTAGCCAGGGCTATCTCAGGAAGAGGAGAAGGAGGAAAAGAGGAGGAGGAGGAAGGGGAGGAAGAAGAGGAGGAACTCGCTCACTGGACCTCAGGACTTTCGTGTGCTCTGGAAGTTGGTTTATGAATGTGGGCTCTCTAATCTAGAGAAGGCATGCGATGCCAGTGTCAGCTTCCAGAACCAACAAAGGATTAGAGGAGACGATCCTATCCAGAGGTCCATCTGTCAGAGAGGATGAGGCTCTAGATGAGGAAGGGAAGTGAGTTGCCTAGACCACAGAACTCCAGAGCCCACATTCATGAACCACTGTATGTGTTTCTCCTGTCCACCTTATGACGTGCAAACAGGAGACTTCCACAGGCTTCTGAGTTCGAGAGCCCCAGGATGCATCTTTCCTTCCAACTACACTGCCCATTGTGTGCCAGGCGGAGCTGGCAGTGGAGCTCAAAGGAAAGGGGCTTAAAACCTGGTGAAGGAGTTGTACCAAAACAGAATTCCCATGTTAGAAAGGCCCCTAGAGATGCCTATGCCCAGCCACATTTATGTCACAGATGGGGAGACTAAGGCAGAATAGTCAGGTGGAGACATTGGTGGACATGCTTTTCCTAGGTGCTGGAAACTACTGGACTGATGTGAAGAGAAGGCCAGAGAGCAGGGCCTCGCTGGCCCTCCCACTTTTAAGTCTACCCACTTTGCTTCCTGCTCCAGCCTAGGCTCCTTCTTCCTCATTAATTCTTGACTTCTTTGCAGTCTCTTCTCCAGCCTGTATGTTCCCATTACCCTTGGAATGAAGGCTCATCCTCACCTTGGCCTCCACAGCCCTGCAGATTCCCTACCTGGCCCTTTTGCTCTCTGTTTGCTCTCTGTGACTTCCCAGGTCCCTTGGACTGTCCTGTGCCAGCCTCACATGCTGAAGGGGCTAACCTTTTCTTCTCATTCCAGGTGCTTGGCTGAGGACGTCCTCCCTAGGGAGCCAGTGTGCCAAGGAGGGGTGAGTGCACCACAGGCTGTCTCCTGCTTCAGCTGAGGTTGGGTCTGCAGGTTCTAGATTGCTCTGTTACTGCTGGGACAGCATGGAGGTTTTTCTAGGCCTCAGGGTTGAGCTAAGGCTGACAAAGGGGACAGTGCCGAGGCTGTCCCTGTGGAAGAAGCTGAAGTGTTCTTTCACTAAGCACTCTGTTGATGTGTGCACTGCCTGTGCTGCTTGCCCACCACGGAGACTGCAGACTGGAAGCCGAATCTAGCTGCATCTGCAGGCTCTGGGCCCTTGCTTTCTTTTGCTCAGTAGCTCCTGGGTGTAGATTAGACTAGTCAGAGGGTGGTTCTGTGGAGTTTCATCACTGAGCACAGAGGAGCCTCATGTTCTGTTGGTCCTAGAATTATATATCCATGGTCCAGGCAGGCATTGGGGATGGCAGGGTCAGGATGAATGAGATTTGTTAAACTTTCTGGCAGGAAAATTATTTTTCTTTCTTTTTTACCTTCCTTTCCTTTCCTTTCCTTTCCTTTCCTTTCCTTTCCTTTCCTTTCCTTTCTTTTCCTTTCCTTTCCTTTTTTAAAACATTTTTTCCCTTTCCTTTTCTTTCCTTCTTTTTTAAAGACAGGTTTTTAAGGGAAATAATACTCATTGGAAATAAACCTCAAAGAATCTCAACACACATGATAACTAAGTGGATTATAGCCCCTATTGAAGTTGAGGTAAGGCTAGAGACTGTAGTTGGCTAATTCTTCAGGCCAAGCAATACCACAGAGCTTTCTTTGGTTTTGGTTTGACACTGTGAAAGCCACTGATTGAGTTAAGCACAGGGGCACATGCCTGTAATCCTAGCACTAGTGATGCCAAGGGGATGTCTCAGGCCAACATAGGTTACACAACCAGGCCCTGGTTTACAACAGCGAGATAAGACAAGATAAATAAACAAACAGAAAAGAGAAAATAAAAACACTACCGACTCACAGCAGGGTAAGGTTACAGAAAGAGCAAAAGCCAGGGACCAGCATTGATTGGGAAATTGCAAAGTCACATGCAGGTGTCACTGTGGGGTTGTTAGTTAGGCAGGCCTGCCAGAACTGTAACATTACTCTAGAATCTTCCGTTTTAGCTTTGGATAGATGTGAGGTACCTCTGTGTGTGAGAGCAAGCGCATGTGCGGTCGGGCTGTGGAGGAGGGGCTGGCGCAGGTAGAATGAATGGCTAACTGAGCTGGCGTGTTATCCCTGAGTAGTGGGGGCAGGGGTGGCTTTAACTCCATGTAAGAGGAGCGATTTGGCTCCTTCCTGCCAGCGCTCGGGCCCCACGGAGATCTCTGGGCAGGAAGCACTGGGAACAAGGAATTCTCTGTCCACAGCCAGAGAGCAGCCAGGACAGGGAGGTGGTTCGGAGTTCCCGGGAGGGGGTCTGCCCAGCAGTTCCCTGACATTTGGGCAAGCTCCTGTGTGCATGGGGAGGTGGGGGCACAGTAAGGGGAGGTAGAGATCTCTGTTCAAGCATTTATTCCTCATGTTCAAGCCCTCCCAGGAGCCAGGCTCAGAGGCAAGCAACCCTGCAGGACTCAGGGCGGAGAAAGAAGAGACCGTAGGTATTAGCCACTATCTGTTTACTGAGGGAGTCAGGGAATGTGAGAGAGATTGTTACAGGTAGCCTGCTGCAGCGGAGGCCACAGGCCCACAAGTTAGGTAGACTTACCTTGAGGCTGTGACCCCGTTAATTTCCTGTTCTGGGTCTCTGTTCCACCTTGCTTAGACTGTGGAAGAACACATTAGACCTGCTTAAGTTGTTCCCAGATGGGAGAGGCTGGGCCCAAATGCACAGGAGCGATTTCCGCAATGGAGGACCACAGGCCTGCTCTTGATTGACCTGCTCATCATAGGATGGGAGAGTGGAGAATCAGGCCAACTGGCCATGAATTCACAGAGGCTGTCCTGTACCTCAGTTTAGTTGTCCCAACATAAAGAATGAACTGTTTTTCTTCTAGGGTCTGTCAAGAGAAAGATTCTTGATTGGTCCCATCCTTGTTGGGACCTTGTTGCCTGGCGTAAGTCAGGTTCCTGCCATGTGTCTACTGAAGGGGTGAGGCTACCTCCAGACCGAGGTGATGGTGACTGCTGGACAGGCACCCCTGGTTATAGGAAAACGAACAGTTCATAGCCTTGCAGGAAGGCCAAAATGCTCCTCTTCTATGTCGGGCATAGAAATGCCAACAGCAATAACAGCAGCTTCGTGACTGCATTGCCCTCTGCGTGTGACTCTAGGTCACTCTGGCCACTCTCCTCTCCCAGCTTACTTCCTATAGCAAACGATGCAACGATAGCACCTCCTCTACTAATCTGTTGGTGTAATTAAATGAGGGACTGTGTCCAGCAGAAAGCCTTGAAGAAAGCAGAGGTCCAGTCAGTAATGCAGCCTTGGTAAGAACTATCATCAACTATCTGTCCCTGTACATGAGCAGAAAGAGAGGCATAGCTAAGTCCATACGCTGAGATTCAGGTCCATGGAGCCTGGCTTCAGAGCCCACACTCTGTCCATCATCCTGCCAAGTAGCCACTATATACCTGCTCACATGCAGTGGTATTGTTCATGACCTGCAGAGGCAACCCAGACCCAGGCTGTACCTTTCTGACTTTCTGCAGAGGCTCATGATCTGTCACCACGCAAATCTGTCTGTCTGTCCGGCAGTTTTAGAAGTGAAGAAAAACTACCCATGGACCTGCCTAAAAGGTCTCCAGAGCCACGATGTGTCATTAGGCTTCTGCTTTCGTCGAGGTCCTGTACCCTATCACATATTATCTCACCAAATGACACCAGCCCATCAGTAGAAGGAGGTGCTGTTGCTGCCCCGTTTGCCAGAGGTAACGTGCTCGGAGGGGAGAAGGGCTGACTCAGGGTCCCAGGGCCAAGAAACCACAGAGCTGTTCAGTTCCTATCTCCTGGGTTTCAGAGCCCTTGCTAAAACAACTGTCATCCCTGTGTCCTCCAGAGCGAGATGAAGGTGTGCAGCTGTCACTGTGTCACAGTGTGCAAATTGCCATTGAGAGGGACAGGCAAAGCACATTGGGAATTCAGAGGAGAGATCAGAGAAGTGGGGGGAGGGTCTTGGATCCAGTTGAATGGAGCTGGGATCTGAATATTTGATCCAGGAAAGCTCTCCATAGGAAGGGGATTGCCTGAGCAGTGACCCGGAAGGGAGAAGCAGGGGTCACTAGGCTTCCCCAGGACTGGAGAGCTGCAAGCAGAAGTGGTGGCCAGCTGTGTTTGCAGCCCCACCCAAAATGCCCCTCCCATTTTGTTTTATTCATTAGTGTGATATACCCAGTTGCTTCCCCTCCCTCCAGATATGGGGAGACCAGCCCCGTATGGATGGTGGGCTCCCAGGACATGCTCACTAGAAGGTGTTAGAATCAGCCTTCCTTCATTCCTCCTTGTAGGGGATGGAGAGAAAGTGTCCGACTTTGGTCCACTGCCCAGGGTTCCGAACTCTGAGAGCCAGGGTGGCTTCTGGTAGCCTTGCTGGACAGAAGGCTCCTTAGCCTCAGTGTGAACTCCAGGCCGAAGCAGGTGTCCCTGATCCTTGAAGAGGCCTCCCTTGCTCTTTGTTTATCATACTGGATAATGCCCTAGAGGCCTGGGCTTGGTCTCTCAAGAGTCTCTGGCATCAAGGAGAACTGAGGGATGAGTTTGCTTTTAGTGACAGTCACACTTACTCAATGGGACTTAGAGCATGGTGGGCCTCTGTTGTCCCATTTTAAAGATGAGGATTCTGAAGCTCAAAGGCAAACAATGATCCATCTTTGTCACATGGAAGGTGGCTGTGTCACTGTCTTCTGAAGGAGGGACAGACTTATGGGAGACTTAGCGAGGACACCTGCCCGTTTCTCCCCTGCCTTTGGCAATTCATTGTCCTTCTTACTCCAGCTGCCTCAGCTGCTCCCCAGCCTTGCTCCCACGTAGTAACAGGTCACCCCTTGACTTACTGCCTGCCTGTCACCCGAGGGGGCTGTTTGGGGAGGGCCTGGGATCGAAGAATGTTCCCCAGATAAGGCTCAGATACCCAGCATTCCTTCTGTGACTCCATGTCTCTGCAGTCCTTGGTTTCTCCTGTGTTTCTGTGGCTGACATGAGGACTAGAACGGAAATACCTGAGACTTTCCACAAAAGAGTTTTCATATCTCTCTCTCCCTCTCCTTCTTCCCCTCTTTCTCTGACTTTCCTCCATGATCCTGAAGTATGAACGGAACGAGAAGGGAAGTATTTTGTTTTGCTTCATTTGTTTTGTTTTGGGACAGGGTTTTGTGGATAGCCTACGCTGGCCTTGGTATGGTCCTAAAATTCAGGATGACCTTGAACGTCTGGCCCTCCTCTGATACCTTTTGAAAGCTGGAATTTCAGGCACGCACTGCCCACCCCTGGTTAATGTAGCTCTGGGGATTGAACCCAGGCCATAACACATACCAACTGAGCCATGTCCCCAGCCCTAATTGTCCCTTTTTGTGGGCAGCTTAGCTGAGGCTCAGGTGAATGAGTTCTCCAAGGACGGCCATCTAGGAGAACAGAACTAGACTTCAGTGCATAGGATGAGGCTTTCTTCCCATTGCCTGGTGCTGACAGCTATGGGAGCTTCTGGCGTGCTCTCTCAGTTCCTCCTAAATGCCAGTACTCCCTTCTAGATCCAGGTCAGAGTGTGTGTGTGTGTTCGTGTGTGTGTGTGTGTGTGTGTGTGTGTGTGTACATGTGTTCATCATGCCTTCAGTCCAGAGTTACCCAGGCAGTACAGTTGCCACTATCCTGTAACTAGAGAGGCACGGCTGAGAATAGGCTGTGCTTGGCCTGATGGGAATAGGCTTTCCCCCCAGGGAAGCCCAAGACTCTCTAAGTGGAAGGGAATATATCTCTGAGATAGTGTGTGTTGGATGTTTGCTGTGTGCCCCACTTTGGTCCCAGAGAAATTCTCCTAAGAAGCTTTGGGGTTTTCCAGAAAAATGGTACCTGGTATGAACCAAAACCAGAGGTCTGGGCTTCTGAGAGCGCTAGGGACTCTTGCTAAGCATAACCGGGGTCCTGGAATTACTGATGGTTGTGCAGCTCTGTAAATGCACTCAAAGCCTTTAAGTTATATGCTTCAAAGAGATAAGCTTTGAGACAGGAGAATGACCTCTCTCTCATAAAAAGGAGTAACTGGGGCATGGGAGAGATGGCTCATTTCTCAAGAGCACTGCTCTCCTGTAGGACCCTGGTTAGAACCCTGGACCCACGTGGTGGTTCAGGACCATCGTAGCTCCAGTTCCAGGGAACCCAGTACCTTCCTGTGGCCTTTAAGGGCACCAGGCATGCCCACAGCACACATACAAACGAAAGCAAAGCGCTCATGCACACAAAATAAACATAAGTCTTTTTTATAAAAAAAAGAATAGTCTGGAATAGGGCATACCCTACATGCTAGGACTCAGCGGATCTGTTGAATGGCTGCATTAGTGAGTGTCACATCTTATAAAGTACATCTGTTTGTTCCTCACTGCAGCCTTGAGAGAAGGTAGGGCAAAGTAAGTCCCCATTAAACAGGTAAATAAATGGAGGCCAGGGAAGACGAAACGGCTCATCTGGAGCAGTGGAATTTGAGTTTTATAGAGCTGGCATAGACGTCCCCCCACCATTTCACCTTTGCTTCAGTACGGCTTGACTGAGTACTTTTTCTGCCGCTTGCACTGCCTCTGGGGAGGTGCCGTTTAACATGGACAACCGTCTCTTTCTTCCAGTAGTCTGGAGACTCTGACAAACAACTGAGATAGTACGCTTGGTGCTGGGAGGTGCTGAGTAAGCTCACCCTTTCTAGCTCTTTCTGGACTCTGCTGGCTGGTTCAACTCAGCTGTTCTGGCTTGAACTCCTCTCCAAGCTGACTGATTCAATCTGGCTTCTTTTAGTTTCTGACTGAATTGCTCTGCATGGCCTCATGCTAGCTCTGGCAATCTGTTCTAATCTTCTGACTCATTCTCATTCTCTGGCTTGTTCTGTCTTCACCTGTGTCTAGCTTGTTCTCTCTCCGTAACCTGTCTCTGTAAAACTGTCCCAGTAAAACTGCCTCTTTCCTCTCTCTCTCTGAACTGCTGCTTCCTGTGTTGGCCCTCTTTGCTCAATACTGTGCCTGGCGCATAGTAGGTGATTCATCCTACTGTATAGATAGAACCATGATGGTGATTGATATTTAGATATTGAGATCTGGTGGGGCCAGCGAGGCCAGTGATGGTCGTGTCATTGTTGGTCATTTTATATGTGTTTGGCACTTGCCAATTCACAGATCCATCATGTCACATGCCCTTATGAAGAGTCCTTAAGGGAAACAGCAGGAGGCAGCATCTCTGCTGTACAGGGCCAGGCTAGTGGCTCCTCATGGTTTCAGTTCCGGCCTCCCTGCCTTGAAAGCTCCTGCCAAGGGGCTGAGAGACCTGCCTGTGGGAGCTCCCCAGGGCAGGGTGGTTTTCACCCTGTGAATGTTGGAGAGTGACTGCTACATAACAGAAGCATACACAGGCCAGAAGTCCATGTGTTCGGTGTGGTCGGGGCAACCGGCTTTCCTGGATCTTGGGAGCTCTAAGCCCAGAGTGTCTCTGTTTGTTCCAGAGCCAGGCAACAGTCAATACCTAGATTCATATTTTCTTCTTCTTAACTATTTCCTGCTTTCCCACCCCTGTCTCTGGTTGCTCCTTCACTGAGCTTTAAGTCGATCACACGTTCCCTGAGCCTTTACCACACACGAGTGTCCTGTATGCTGGAGTGCAGAAAGCAAGTGAATGAGTAAACATGTGTGCTGTTTTTATGTCCCCAGGAGTCAAGTGCTGGGTGCTGGCTTTAAGGTGGGGCTTTTGGGAGTGAAGTCTCCTCCCCCCGTGAAAGGCATGCTTGCCTGCTCTTAGGAAGGCTCCTAGAGAGCCTGCTTGTTCTTCTGTCATGTGGGGACATGCTGGAAGGTGCCAGAAAGTAGAGTCCTTAGCAGACACTACATCTGCTGCCACCTTGATCTCAGACATCCTAGCCTTTGGAGGCGTGAGGCACAAAGCCAGCTGTTGATGGTATTTTTGTACAGCAATAACCCTCAGGGACTGGCGGGGCCTGGGTAGTGAAATGAATAGAGCTTTCTACCTGTCTCTGGAATTTCCGGGGATAGTGAGGAAGGGGTCTCTTGGTTACTTGGTGTGAAGAGTGATTTTTGAATTTGGAAAAATATCTCTCCTGTAAAAGTTGGGGTGTCTGGGAAGTCAGTCTTATGCTGTGGTCCCATCTCTGCCGTGGTCTTGCTGTGTGACCTTGAACTAGTCTCCACGCTTGTCTCTGGTTTTCTCCTCATATTCCATATAAGGATTTGGGTTGAAATAGGAGACAGCCCCTTGAATCTGTGAGACACACATGCTCACAGGATCCCAGCCTTTTAACAAAGCCTTTCTTGCTTAGTAGGGGCTTCTTGGTCCCACAAGATCTGAGAGTGGTTCCTGTCATTTTACCACCTTCCCTGCCTTCTGTCTTATTTCTCAGACCCACCTCTGGTTTTTTGCATAGTGACACAGCTAGACAGAAGGTTGACTGTCCTCAGCAGGAGGGGAGGGACACGGAGGGTGGCCGGTTATTCCTGACACACGACATTCCAGTGATAGTAACCCCAGTATTGAGCAAAGAGGGCCAACACAGGAAGCAGCAGTTCAGAGAGAGAGAGGAAAGAGGCAGTTTTACTGGGACAGTTTTACAGAGACAGGTTACGGAGAGAGAACAAGCTAGACACAGGTGAAGACAGAACAAGCCAGAGAATGAGAATGAGTCAGAAGATTAGAACAGATTGCCAGAGCTAGCATGAGGCCATGCAGAGCAATTCAGTCAGAAACTGAGGTGAGCACCAACCTGACCCCAGGCAATGAAGAGACCTCGGGCTGGGCTGGCAGGTTGGGAGGAACCTCTTTGTCTTTCCGGTCCCAGACTCCTGTGTCTGCTGCCTTGCCTGCTCCTGTAGCTCTGGGCTCTGCCATTTGGGCCTGACAGCAGGACTGGTTTGGCAGGTTTCACCACACCCGAGAGCAATAGGAGGTTGTGGCTCGGGCAGGCCAGGCCAGAGGAAGCAATGCTGCCCTGCCCTTGACCCCCGCCCCAATCCCAACCTCCCCTCAGCTACCTACTCCACCTGGGCTAGGCACTTCCTCAGCCGGGTCACTGTGGGGATGTGAGTCTCTTCATCTGTGTGGCTTTGGCCTCAGTGATCTCCAGTCACTGCTTATTCTAGCTAAAGCTTTGCCACATCTCTGTTCTTGGACAGCTGTGAAATGTTGATGGTTCTAGATTCCCAATAAGACCACAAAGGCTTCACATCTCACTAGCTTCCGGCAGATTGTAGGATTAGCTAACATCCTAGTGATTATTAAGTGTCTTTGGGAAGTAGCTCCTTTCAGTCCTGTGGCCCTCTTAAAACGGTTGTGTGCAGGAGGGTCTTTCCTAGGCCCCACCCTTACTCAGCTCATCACTGCCAACCAGGCTTTCAGAGCATCTCCATGGGTGGCCAGGTCCCCAGTGGGCAGTTTAGGGGGAGGGAAGAACAACCCATTACTACTGCAGCCCCCAAGAAAGATGGGCCCCCTCTCTGGAACAGTTTCTCTGTCTGACAAGGAAGAGTATATAGATTGCCTCTCCTGTCCGCAGAAAATTTGGGTTTGACATGTATAGGTTGGAAGAAGGTAGGAATTAGAAGATTTTCCTGGCCTGGCCTGGGATGAGGAGTCTGTTACCGAAGAGGAGGAAACAGAAACTGATGTTTACCCAGCATTCCCCCTGTTCTGGTACTATACTGTTACTTTTTACACATTACACCCTGACACCTGTCCATGTGGCAGCCAGAGGGAAGCTTTATAAAACACAAACATGGCCGCTTTACCATCTCTTTTGTTTTTAGAATAAAACCTAAACCCTTGAAGGCTCTGAGGAAAGGGATCCTTCCACCCCCACCCGTCCCCCACCCCCAATATTTCTCTCCATTGGTCACTTAACTCAGCCACAGCAGGTTTCTCTTTGTTCCTGTAGCAAATTCTCACCTCAGGACATTTTTATAGGTTTTTCCCTCACTTAGAAGTTTTGCTCTGGCCCCGTTTCTTTGTTTATTGAAACAAGGTTTCTCTATGTAGCCCTCACTGTCCTGGAACTCCTGTGTAGACCAGGCTGGCCCTCCACCCAGTCAGAGATCTGTCTGCCTTTGTGAAATGCTGAGATTAAAGGCATGTATCACCAGGTCTGGCTGCTTCCTCTGCTCTCATTTATGAGAAAAGCTATTGTTATGTAGCTCAGGTTAGCCTTGAATTCATGACCCTCCTCCTGTCCAGACTTGGGGTTGCAGACATAAGCCACCATGCCCTGTTTCTCTCCATACCTCACTCCCTTGCTCATCACAATTCCTGTTTTTTTTTTTTTTTTTATATTTCAAATATTTCATGTCTATTCTTAATTCTACACTGCAGAACACGAGAGAGGCAGGAAGTGGGGGGATGAGAGAGTTCTGGTGGGCGCCTGGCCTACAGCATCACTCTTAGTAGGTGCTTGGTAAATGGTGGCCTTTAGAGGGAATTAACATGGAAGTAAGATAATACGCACTTGTGCATGGGGTGAAGATGTAGCAACTGGAATTGGAGAGCCAGGCTAGTGTTGGAGCTTTGTGGTCCCTGATGCCCAGCTGTGGTTTAGATTATCGGAGGGTTAGTGCCCAGAGATCATTGCTGATGGGACTGGAGAGCTGGCTCAGCGGTTAAGAGCACTTGCTGTTCTTCCAGAGGACCTGGGTTCAGTTCCCAGCATCCATATGGCAGTTCACAACCATCTGTAACTCCAGTTCCAGGAATTGAATGCCTTCTTGTGGCCTCTGTGGGCATCAGGACACACATACCAGCAAAATACCCATGCAGATAAAATAAAAAGAGATACATATTAGAGAAAGGAATCATTTACGATATTTATGTATTTTCTGTGGCTCTATTTGCAAACATGCCTGCGCAACAGTAAAGGGCATCTGATCCCATTACAGATGGCCGTGAACCATCATGTGGGAGCTGGGAATTGAACTCAGAACCTCTACAAGAGCAGTTAGTGCTCTTAACCTCTGAGCCATCTCTCCAGCCCCCTGGACAACTCTCTTGAAAGCCTAGGTGTAGCCACTCTTTGTTTAGAGGGTCCACGATGTGCTATGGTGTAGGCTAGATAAAGATCAACCCAGAGAGGAACAGGCTAGACCCTTTGCCAGCCCAGGAGATCTCAGTGGGGTATATTCTGGTTTCATTAGTTCCCACAGTGTTCTTGAGGGGCAGGGGACAGGGCGCCTAAGAGTTTGATGCTTTGATTTATATCTTCTCCTCAATGGCCCGTGTGGCATCTGCTGGGTCATTCACGGCTCCGGATTTGCTTCTTTGTCTGTGAGCAGGTTGGAGTTGGTATCTGCCTCCTTGGGTCTGAATAAAGGTTGGAGAGGTAATGCAGGCGAGATGTGACATTTACTCTGCTCATTCAGGACAAGCTGGGATCTTTCATTGAGCAGTGGCCCATTCAGAAAGCCCTCCCTCCCTGCCCTCCCCCCGCCCTCCCAAAAAAAAAAGAAAGAGTGTCTTTGTAAGGGTCAGTACTGCTGTGAGGAAACACTATGACCAAAAACAACTTGGGGAGGAAAGAGTTTGTTTCACTCACAGGTCCATATAACAGATCATCATCAAAAGCAGCAAAGGCAGGAACTCAAACAGGGCAGAAACCTGGAGGCAGCAGCTGATGCTAAGACCATGGAAGGGTGCTGCTTACTGGCTTGCTCCCCATGGCTTGCTCAGCCTGCTTTCTTATAGAAGCCAGGACCACCAGCCCAGGGATGGCCCCACCCACAATGGGCTGGGCCCTCCCCCCTTGATCACTAAGAAAATGCCTTACAGCTGGATCTGTGAAGTCACTTTCTCAATTGAGCATTCCTTTCTTCAGATAACTCCAGCTTGTTTCAAGTTGACTTAAAACTAGCCAGGACAGAGATGCAAAAGAGACAGTGGTGAAGGGCCTTAAACAGGATGAGGTTCTAGAGAGGCCTGAACTTGCAAGGCATGCTGGGGGCAAAAGAAGGAAAATGCAGTAGCAGGGGGTAAGGGTGCAAGAGGGAGAGGTGCAGGGGGGAGGGGTGCAGGGGTATGGATGCAGGGGGAAGGGTACAGAGGAGTACAGGGGTGCCAGGAGTGCAGGGGGTTGTGTACTCCTGGGCCAGGAGCTAAGACTCTGAGGAAGATCCTGCAGGACATTGGGTTGGAAATGAGGTGACTGGCTTTCAGGCAAGTGATGCTGGGATGGATGGCCAAGCAGGGCTGAAGACAGGGGTCAGGTGGACAGTGGCAGGCAGTTGGTACTGGATTAACTTCAGGTATATGAGGAAAAGAGGCATTAAGGAGAATGTGAGGGACAGGGGATGAACAAGGGGGCAGCTATGTGGGGGAACAGAGTAGAGAAAGGAACCTGGGTGGGGGACAACCAAGTTCCCAGTGGCTGGCTGAAGGATTATGGTGAGAGTCTGGACATGCTTGTCTTGATGTCTGATTTGACTTTCCTGGCTAATGAGATGTTTCCTGACAAACCCTGTTGTTCTGATTCTTTTTGTAGTCATTTTTTTTTTAATTTAAATTTTATTCTATTACTTTCCGTGTATGATTGTTTTGCCTGTATGTAATGTCTCTGTTTGCCACATGCATGCCTGGTGGCCAGGGAGGCCAGAAAATCGCATTGGATCCCCTGAAACTACAATTGCACAGGGTTGTAGGCTGCTGAGTGGGTGTTGGTGATCAAAGCCAGGCCCTCTGGAAGAGTGACCAGTGCTTGTAACCTCAGAGCCATCTCCCCAGCCCTCATGTTTGTTGTTTCGAGACACTGTATTAGGTAGCGTGGGTTGGCCTTGAACTTGCTGGGAAGCCAGAGTGACCTTGAACTCTTCATCCTGCAGCCTTCAGCTCCCAGGTTTATTTTACAGGCGTGGGCCACCCTGCTTGACTTTGTTCTGGCTTCTGATGTGGAAAATCCTTCCAAAATCCCTGAGTGATTGATTCCTCCTCTGGAGTCAAGAGAGCCCTCCATGGAGATACTGCACATGGCCTAGAGACTTGGCAAGGGGAGGAATGGCCATTTGGCTGGTAGGTGGCAATACTGGGACTCTATCTGGGACCTGTTTTTTAGAATCCATTGATTTTCTTCGAAGTGCATAAAGGCAATTCCGTTTAGCAGAATGCTTTGTGTGTTCCAGAGCTCTGGATGGGGCTGGGCAACTTTTCAAAGGTGGTGTGAAGTGGGCACCTGCCCACTTCCTTTCTTGCTGTTTATTTATTTAAAATGTCTTGGGTTTTTGAAACATAGTTTCTCTGTGTAGTCCTGGCTGTCCTGGAACTCACCCTATAGATCAGGCTGGCCCGGAACTCACAGAGATCCGCCTGCCTTTGTTTCCTGAGTGCTGGGATTAAAGGTGTGCGCCATCACTGGCTTTCCTTTTGCTTTTTGATGAGTGTGGGCTAGCAACCATAGGTCATAGATGCTTCGGTAATTTCTTCTCAAAGCCAAACGAGGTGGGTGTGGGAGAGGGAGCAAAGGGAAGGGGGAGGGCACTTGCTCACATCCAGGTGGGCATCAGCACTGAAACTGCCTTGGGCAAAAAGGCTTAGGTGTTGAGCTGATGGACAACCCTGGACCCATCTTAAGGCACAACCTAGTTATCAGTGGATCCTGCAAGACTGAAGAGGACTCACCACTGTCCTGAGCCTCCTTGGCCCATTGGTCCCCTGCCTCTGGGGATGGACTTGGTTCAGGAGTTAGAATGAAAAGTGCTCATCCAGGCTCCTGCTTCTAAGGAGAGCCAGATCTGGTTGGGTGGAATCCAGTCCACATCCCTCCTCCAGCTGCTTGGTGCTGAGGAGAGAGGCTTTTGTGTGTGTTGCCAGGGGAACCAAAGTTTCTTCCTCCTTCAGAGCCCCAATTGGCTGCTTGTGGAGCTTGAACATTGGTGAATGGAAGGGCCTCCCTTCTTCCCACACCTTGCACAGAGCAGAGGCCATAGTGAGGCTGGGGTCTCCACCGAATGCTGTGTGGATGTCTGTACTCTCTTTCCTCCTGCACTCATTCATCTTTTCCAGGAAGACTCTGTCATCTGGATCCAGGAAATCCAACCCAGAAGTCGATGGAGTTGCCTTTGAATCCTGATGTTTCCATACATTTACTCTTGGGCTTGAGAAGGTTCCATCTCTCCTCCTCCCCCGCCCCTGGGTCTCAGTTTCCCTTCCTATAAAAAGGAAATGACTGGAATAAAAAGCCTCTGTCCTTCCAGCTCCCTCTTCTCCAGCCAGGCAGCTCAGGTCCTCCCTTCTCCGGCTTTCCATGGCCCTCATCTGGTCTCTTTCAAGGCTCTCTGTTTCATTGTTTCTCCTGTGAGATGCAGGTCAGAATGTAGTGCTAGGTATCGTGACATGTGCCTGTCATCCCGGCACTGGGGAGGCAGAGGCAAGAGGATGCCATTAAGGCCTGACCTGGGCTTCATAGCAAGACCCTGTCTCAAAACTCCAGGGCCTGGGGTGGTAACTCTGAGGTAGAGATCAAACCCTGAGCTTGCTCCCTAGCACCGCAGAATGAATGAATGAATGAATGAATGAGCCAGTGAATGAGACGTTCATTATTTTGGCTTCCTCTTGTAGGGAAGCTGTGGTCTCTGAGGTCTCTCCTGGATGTCTCCAAGCCCCACAGCTGTTCTTGACCTCATCCCCTCCAACTAGACCCAGGCTCAAGTAAATAAGCTAAGGACTACTGAGTGACAGACACGCCACAGTCGCCACGTTCTCTATGGGCTGCCCGGCAGCCTGCAGAGCAGAACTTGTTGGAGCAGGAGGGGCTCTTGGTGATCTTGGGAGGATAGTGTGGCTGCAGTTTCCACACTGGTCACACAAGACTAATAATGGCTCCTGTCAGGGTTGTCATCTAGGCTGACAAGATGGCAGCTCTAAGTGCCTTTCTCCAGTGTCTGTCTCCTGTTAAAGGCTAGGAGAAGAGAAAGCAGCAGCTGGGGAGCAGTCTTCTGCAGGACCTGTGGTGCCCCATGGCTAGGCTTAGATGCTGCTCATTCCTAGAAGTGTCAGAGAGCAGGAAGAGGAAAGCGTTGCCTCGTGGTAATGGTGTCTGGTGTGGGCAGCCCTGGGTTGGAGCTGGTGTTCAGACCTCACTTAAGGATTCTTCAGTGGCAGAGAAGAGCTTCCTGCTGGCAAATGGGTAGCCTAGATGGCGTTGACTTTGTCTTAGGCTTGCAAGGCTCACTCCCACAGGCTGGCCTGGAGGATGACCTTCACATTCAGGCTGTGTGGTGTTCAGTATGCCACGTCAGTTGTTTTAAAATGGGCTTAATGGGGGTCACATCTGGGACTGAATCAGCCCTGTTTCTTCTTGACTCACCAGATTGAGGGTCAAAGGTGGCTGCAAAGGACATTGGCCTTCAGAGCATGGTTTGGGTTGGACTCTGAAGCCCAGCCTCCCACTACCCCTGGGCCTGCAGCAGCTGTGTGTTGGCCGCTGTCCATCTCCCATGTAGTGGGAAGCAGTAACAAGACACTGGGATCAGGCAGGATGTGCTGGAGAACCTTGCTCCCGTATTGCTCCCAGTGGGAGGGTGTGGGTAAGGAGGTGGAAGGAGAGGAGGAAAAGAACCCTCAGAAGAAGACGGAGACTGGCGTGGGCGGCTGGATGCTTAAGTACATGCAATGAACAGTCCCTCTGGGCTTACATGTTATGTAGCTTACACCAAAGGCAGAGGCTCATGTCCCAATGACACCAAGGGATGGGCCAAGGAGTGTGTGTCTAAGTATAGTGTTGGCAGCTCCCTAGGGAAACACAAATGGCGTGACCATCCTAGAGACATTAGCGAGTTCCATAAAGGGCCTACGTCACCCTTGGCCCTTTTCTTTGAGGCCAGGTTTGTTTGCCTGGGTTAGGCATGGGCAGCTGGGTGTGGCCATTCTCCCAGGAGTTGTTTGTTTGTAAACAGGGTTTCTCCATACAGCCCTGGCTGTCTTGGAAGTCACACTGTAGACCAGGCTGGACTCTGAGCTCACAGAGATCTGCTCGCCTCTGCCTCCCAAGTGCCGGGATTAAAGATGTACACTGCCACCTACTGGCGGCTTAGTTTGTGTTGTAGATGCCACTTCTGGGCTCCACACTGGTCATTGTGGGGCCACTTTCTCAGACTCCTGAGTGAGGACTGGAATGGGGACTTTAGAGCCTCCTTGGCATCTGGTTTGCTCATGAGTATAGGTGAGAGCAGAGGCAGGTGTCCCAAGTCACACCGACCCATTCACACTTCCTCTGCAGCACCCCCTGCTTGGTCTCCAGAACACTGCACCCGTCTCTTTGGCCTCCTCTGACTCTTCCTGAACTCCTCTAGCCTTCTCTTCCCTTTCTGCTCCTCCTCTTTCCTTGTCTGCCCATTGTTGGGGCTCCTTGGCTCTGCTGCAGTTAGTGCTGTTTCTCTAATACCTAATGAAAGTAATAACACAATATTGAGATTTCTGAGATCAGGAAGGGGTGGGAATCGCTCCTGAGGGTCGCTGGGAGTTTGGTATATTTCCTCCCAACTCTTTCTTTTCTGGCTCCTCACAGAGATGTAATCCCATGTGTGCTCTCCTATGGTTGGCGCTCCAGGACTCTGAGGTTGTCTGTGTCGTTACTGAGTGTGCCATTGGCGCACAGTGGACATATCCCTTTCCTGTTGACGGCCTTTCAGGTTGTTTGTAGTTGTGTGGGTAAAAGAGACCCACCAGGAGTATGCTGCAGACATCCCTCTTTCTGTATTCATGGGAGGTCTCTTGGAATAGGCCTCCAGGAGGGGAATTCTGGGGCAGAGTCTGAAGATGCCATCCGTGGTGACTTGCCATACTGTGGGGCATTCAGTTCTCTGTTCCTTGGGCCAGGGGGATAAACAGAACCTGCCTTGGACTTCCCTCAGCCTTTAGAACCTATTTCCTTTGATGAGGAGTTCCCCCCACTGTACCCCTCCTAGCCCCTCATCACTGTCTCTGGTCTTTAACTTAGAGAGGTGACTGGGCGTGTGGATATGGTGTTAGGCTGTTGAGGTTCAAACCAGGTCCCCCACACCTCACTGCTTTGAGTCTGTTTTTTCAGCTCACCCTGAGCCTCGCAGGGGTGAGTCATTTCACAGGACACAAACACCACAGAGGTTTTCTGTCCACAGCAGACTTGGCTTGACACTGCAGACACAGTGAGCCATAGTGACAAGTGGAAGAGCCTAAGAGAAGATCCTAAGAAGACTCCTGGCCCTTTGTCCCTGGTGCAGCCTCAGCCACACCCCATTTGGCATATGGGAAAAGTGACTCTCAACTGCAGATTAGTTGGGGGTGTGTGTCATGACCAAGTGATGGAGGTCTAGGCAAGCCTCTGTCTTCCATCCAAAACTGTCACCTTCTCCTGGCCTCTGTCTCCAGTGGTATTTCTTTGGATTAGGAGCTTTGACCCAAGCCCAGACCTCTTCCATAGATACATTCAGGAGATGTCTGGCATCTGGAAGTCTCTTTGACCCTGGAAGAGTTTCAACCTCGGGGGAAATGGGCTCTAGGACTGGCTCAGGAGGCTTGCTGCTTTCTTAATGCTGTGCTAAGCAGCCAATGTTTTTACGTCTGGATCTCATACAACCTGATCTGGTCTCAGATTCTTTGTAGCTAAGGATGACCTTGAACTTCTGATTCTCCTATGTGTCAGGATGTTGGGATCACAAATACGTATGTATCACTCCCAGTTTTATGTTGTGCTGGGAATCGAACTTAGGGCTTCACCCTATCCCCTGCCCTTTCTGCCAAGTTACTATATACTTAGGATCTTATAGTTCTGGAATTTTATAACTCTGTACAGGTGAGCCTTAGGAGGCAAAGGTCAAGGTTTTGGCAGGGCTGCCATGAGAGAGCAGTACCTTATCCTGACAGCATCTGCAGGCTGCCTCTGCTCCTTGCCTTGCCCTCTTTCCAACTCAGCAACGACTTCCCTCCAGCTCCTGCTTCTGCCCTCTCCTGTCTTCATCATTCACCACAAGGTCCCTGTGTTTATATTGAGAATCCCAGATCATCCTCCATCTCAGACTCTCACTGGATCATATGTGGAAAGTTTCTTCTGCGTGTGAGGTAATGCCCACAGATTCTGGGTGAGAGGGCATGGATGCCTTGGGGTGAACGTCTATTCTACCTCTCATAGCTGCTAATACCAGGGACTCCTCTGGCCCCCCAGATCTTGCCTGGAGTTTTGTACTTCCAAGATGGAGGGAGCACTCATGACTGGGGAGGACCGTGAGATGGTAGCCTCACTGAGTTGATGAGGTTAGGGTTCAGAGACAGACCCTGCCTCAAAAAAAGTGGAGATCACGCAAGGCAAACACTCAGTGCTGACCTCTGGTGTCCACACATGTGAACACATATGTGCACAGACACCCCACAAATACACTGTACAGACTGGCACCAACACATGCAGATACTGTTCTCACACAAAGAGAGTGTTTTCCCGTGCTAAGGTGCCTGACCGGAGGTAATCATTCCTGTGACATTGTGACAGAGGTGTTCAGTGTCTATCATCCTTGTCTTTTAGGGTTAGGGCCTCTGGTGAGGCACAGGGAGATGAGTGTGGCCTCTCCTGCCAGCACATCATTGCTCTGTGTGTGTCTGTGTTTGTGTCTGTGCACACTCATCTGTGACTCCGAGTCAGTGCTCTTGGGATGGCCAAGGAGTGACTCTCTTAAAAAGGCCCCTTCTGCTCTTGTTCTAAGGAAAATAATTACACAAGTGACTAATTTTATCCCTAATCCCATAATTACTTTATTATGTAGCTGGTGAGAGGGCTCCGAGCTGCGCCTTTGGCGCCACTCTGGCTGCTGGCCCAGTTGGCCTGGTCCTGCAGCAGTGGAGCCCCGCCCTGCTTGTGGCATGGCTCTATCAGAGGGCAGGATTGCTCTATTTCCACTTGGGCTAGAGCCAGCTACATGTTGGTGTTGGGGGCCTGAAAACCTACCTTTCTTTCCTCCCAAGTCTGTAGACTAAGGCAACTTCCCTGAGAGCAAGAGTTTGTACTGCAGGGTTCAAGGTTCCATTTCCCCTCCTTTACTTTCTACAGGACCTTGAATAAGTCATTTCCTGATGGCTCTTGATCCTGTTGTCTATAAAATTGGGTTCTGGCTGGCTTTAATGGTCCGCAATTACAGGAGGGGAACCAAGAAAGCTAGAGCTTTGAGACCAGGGTCCTTCTTGCTGCCCACTGAAAATATACTCCATGTAGCTTGTGTGAGGCCCTGAGTTCAAGCCCCAACACCACACCACATCAGTCAGTCAACTAAACCCTAGTCTAGTATGTCCTACCATAGTATATAAGGCAGTAGTCCAGTATATCCCACCATAGTATTTAAGGCATAGTATTGTGTAGCAGGCTCCTTCATTTTTTTCCATCAACACTCTGGACCATAAATCCTGTAAGCCAAGCTCTTAGCCCTGCCTCCATTGTTTTCTTCTAGTATAGAAATAGTTGAAGAGCCATTCAGATAGGAATCAGCGGGGCTGAGATTTGAACCCAGGTCTCTGTCCAAAAAGTTCCCTCTCTCTGTCTCTCTGTCTCTCTCTGTCTCAGTCTTTCTCTTTCATTCTCACTCTGTCTCTTTCTCTCTCTCTTTGAGACAGGGTTTCTCTGTGTAGCCCTGGCTGTCCTGGAACTCACTCTGTAGACCAGGCTGTCCTGGAACTCACTCTGTAGACCAGGCTGGCCTTGAACTCAGAGATCTGTTTATCTCTTCCTCCTGAATGCTGGGATTAAAGGTATAACCACTGTTCGGCGTTTACCCTTTCTTTGAAGCTACTATACAGAATTATTATTAGGCTTGTTGGGTAATTAAGCTCTTGACCACGTAAACTTAAACTTAGCTCCTGTAGATGAAGAGGTGAAGTGGCTTAGTTTTCAGGCCGTGTGATATGTGTTTCTCTTTTTATTCTTTAAGATAGGGTCTCACCGTGTAGCCCTGTCTGGTCAGAAACTTGCTGTGTAGACAAGGCTAGCCTTGAACTCACAGAGCTCCATCTGCCTGTTGGGATTTAAGGCATGTGCCACTATGCCCCAGCATATCTCAGCATTACTGTGGTGTCACGTTCACTCTGTCCTTGGCTCTTACTTTTCTCGCTCATATTTCTCTGTGCAACACAGAGTTTTTCTTTAAATTGTAGCAAAATCCACATATCCTAAAATTTACTCTCTCTCTCTCTCTCTCTCTCTCTCTCTCTCTCTCTCTCTCCCCTTGTTTTTCAATATAGGGTTTCTTTCTGCAGCCCTGGCTGCCCTGGAACTCACTCTGTAGCCAGACTAGCCTCAGACTCAGAGATCTGCCTGTCTCTGCCTCCAGCATGTTGGGATTAAAGATGTGAGCCACCGCAGCTCAGGGTGATACTCATTTTTTTCAAGTGAACAGTTTAATAACGTTAAGGGTGATCTCATTGTGTCCCAGTCACTACCACCCACCCACCTCTATAACTTTAAAAAAATAAAAGTTATCATTATCATTATTATTTTTTTACTCTGTGTGTGTGTGTGTTTCCGTGTGCCATAGTGCAGGTGTGTGTGTATGCCATGGCATGTTGAGAGGTCAGAGGACAGCTTTTGAAGGTAGGTTCACTTTTCCCACATTGGGATCAGGGGACCAAATTCAGGCCATCAGGTATGAGACTCTTACTTGCTGAGCCTTCTTGTTGGCTCTTCAGAACTTCTTTATCTTGAAAAACTGAAACTCCATTCATTAAACAATAACTCCCGATTCCCCGTCTCTTCCAGCCTGTGGCAACCATCGTTCTATTTTCTGCCGCTATGAATTTGACTAGCAACCTCCTGTATGTGGAATCACACGGCACTTGTCTTGTTATGAATGGCTTGTTTCACTTAGCATAATGTTCTTAAGGGTCATTCATGTTCCTTCTGAGGTAGAATAATACTTCATTGTGTGGGCCACATTTTGCTATCAATAGACACCCTTTTCCTTACCTCTTGGCTATTGTGAGTAACTCTTCGGCAGCAGCACTGGCTGTAGAACTGTCTTGTTGATGGGTTTTTCATCTTTTGGATTTATATTCATAAGTGCGTATTTGGTGTGGGGACATGCATATTCGTGTGTGTGTGTGTGTGTGTATGTGTGTGTGTGTGTGTGTGTGTGTAGCACAGGGGATAACCTCTGGCATTTTCCTTTTTTTTTTTTTTTTTTTTTTTGAGTCAGTCTCTCATTGCCCTGGAATTTTACTGAATAGGCTAGCCTACCTTACAAAGATCTGCCTGTCATCTTCCATCTCACAGTTGCTAGGATTAGAGCATGTGCCACTGTACCCAGGTTCTTATGTTGCTTTTAGGGATCTGAATTCAGATCCTCATACTTTTAAGGCAAGTGCTTGACTGACTGAGCCATCTCCTCTGCCCCATTAGTACTTATTTTAAAGCCTGTGTTTCTTTTGTCTTACCAATCATGTGGTGGGAACTAGGTCAGATACTTGATATATGCTGTCTCGTTCTCTCTTTGTATCAACCGGGTATAGCAGATAAAATCATCCTCAACTTATATATCTGGCAAATAAAAGCTCAGAGAGATTGCTTATTTGCTCAAAGCCAAACAGCTCGGAAGCCTTGAGGCAGAGTTGAGTTGGCTGCTGTTCAAAGCCTTGCTTTAATTGTCGTGAACTGCTGCCTCCCCGCGGCCTCAGCTCCTCCTGTCTGCACTGTTTCTCAGTCCCCGCTCACATCCCCACCATTTTCCTGCCTCTCCTGTGTTCACGCTCGCTGGAAACCCTGAACAACTTTCATGAAAGCCCCTGACTGTCAGGACGGTTTTGTGTGCTGGAAACCGACAGAGCAAGGCCTGTAATTTGCTTTCTAATCATAGACCTCTGGATTCATAGGGCTGCTGGAATCTCCTACCACATCATGTGGACACCAGCTTGTGGATCCTCAAAGACCCAGCCCCGGGCCAGCTCCTTGGGGGCAGGGACACTGTACTCCCACAAAGAGTCAGGGGAGGCTCAGCCCACCTGGTTGGGGTTCTCCTAGCTCCCAGATTCTTGGCAGCAACATAAGATTTTTTTTCTCGAAAATTCTGTAGAAAGATTCCATAACACTTGCCCTTCTCTGACTTTCAAAACTGTCAGAACAAAATATCCCAAAGTTTGGGTGATTTTTGTGGATTTTCGCTCATATGAGACAGTCTTAAAATTTGCAGGCTGGCTGCCATTTCTTTCTTTCTTCCTTCTTTCTTTTTTTCTTTCTCTTTCTCTTTCTTTCTCTCTCTTTCTTTCTTTCTTTCTTTCTTTCTTTCTTTCTTTCTTTCTTTCTTTCTTTCTGCTTTTTATTGTGGAGAATTCCAAATATATAGAAAAGTAGAGAGGGTAGCATAATGAATTCCAAGAAGCCCTTCTACGCAGCCCTTCTAGCCAATAGCAGGAAGATGGGCTTTCCTGCATTCAGAGCTCACTCAGTAGATGCTCAGTAAATCTGCATGGAGACTGCATACGCATTCCTTCCCCCATTACTGCATAAGAGGCGAGGGCCAGTTGATTTTCAAAGAGATCCAACAGCAAGAGCATGCACACTGGTGTCAGACACAGTTGTTCAGATTCACAGAGCTGGGTATCTTTAGGCAAGTTAGCGATCAGTTTTATTGTCTGTAAAATGGGTATAGAAGGAGAAATGCTTACTTCTTAGGCATGGTTGTGAGCACTGTATAAAGATAAAGTAGCTGTCTAAGTTTGTTTTGTCTGGAGTCTGGGCTTCTTATACTATAGTCTGGCTTGGAACTTGCTATGTAGCCAAGGATGTCCTTGAACTTCTGATCCTCCTGCCTCCACCTTCTAAATGCTGGGATTATAAGTTTGTACACCATGCCCAGTTTATGCAGTGCTAGCATTGGATGGAGGGCTTCAGCATGGCAGGCAAGCTGTCTGCCCACTGAGCTGCATTCCAGCCCTAGCTAATGCATTTTTTAGAGTTTTCTTGTTGTTGATGCTTGTTTGTTTACGGTGTGTGTGTGTTTCTAGGGATCAAACCCAGGATCTTGTGCATCTAGACAAGTACACCACCAATGGTCTATGTTCCCAGGCCGATTGCCACTAATGCTCTTCATTATTGCTTTGAACATTAAATATTCTAGTGGGAAGAATCCATGTATTGTAAAAGTGCAAAAAAGTATGTTGGAGTCTACTAGAATTGAAACCCTAGGATTTGGCTCCATTTTTTTGTCTCAGTCAGCATTTAGTCATAGGCTCAAGAAATGGTTGCCACAGCCAGAGCCCATGCCCCAAATGTGGAGGCTGAGAGCAGGCCCAGCATGGGGGCTGTGCAGGCTGGCTCAACTACTTTGCTTTGCTTCCATCTGCCCCCTGTGGGTGCAGTGACCCCCATGAGAGGGACAAGCCAGCAGTCCCCTCCCTGGGTGAGATAGACCCAGCTGGAAGAGCCCAGAGGTGGAGAGCAGAGACACTGCAGGATGTCTTGTTGCTAGGAGACCCGAGGAGGCAGCAGGACCCATTGCCAGAGGAGGGAGGGAATGGTGATGGGTTGGTGTGGGGATGCAGGGCACGTGGCCCCAGATGGGCTTTTGTAGGGTTCTGGGAGGAGATGGTGGTGCAACCATTGGGATCCTTGCCAGGAAGGGAGGAGGGGGAGGAGCAGAGACTCTGGGGAACCTGACTTTCTGTAGACCACAGGCTTAGTACAAGCCGCTCAGTTCTTCCTGCTTCTTGTATGTCAAAATCAGACCAGCGCTGGCATCCTGATACATTGTGACTCTACAAGTTGTGGCTGCTATGCTTGCTGGGCCTCAGTCAGCTTCTTCTTCTGCAAGACGGGCTCTGTCTACTCCACGATGTGGTTTCAAATGGGACCTAAAGGGAGCAGACGTGGCTTTGTCACAGGGCAGCATTTCTTATCATTGTTTTCTTTTCTTTTTTTCTTTGCTGTTGAATGAGGGAACTGGAAAGCCTCTGGCCAGGCTGGATTCATGGGCATGGAACCCTGGACGGGACTTCCACTGTGGGGCCTATGTCAGAAGATGATGGGGACCTGCTGGCAGGGCTCCCAATTAGTGACACTCCAGGGAGTGGCTGAGAAGGGCAGCAAAGTTCAAAGGCAGAGAGGGGCTGAAATGGGGGCTCTGTTGGGATTCCAGGAAGGACTTTGAATAGTTCTAGCAAGAAGCTATGAGTGTGAGTGGCCAGAGATGAGGGTGCAGTCTCTCAAATATAAATAATACTTGTCCACATGTATGCCACAGAATGAGAAAAACAAAGCCCAGACAAGCAAATTGAAATGATCCCATTGGGGGAAAAAAAAACAAAAAAAACCCCCTCTGGTAACATTAAAAAGTTACATGTTTTAAAGCACGAGCACCAGGCAGTGGGGCCACATGCCCTTGATCCCAGCGCTTGGGAGGCAGAAGCTGGTACATTTCTTTGAGTTCAAGGCCTGCTTGGTCTACAGAACCAGTTCCAGGACAGCCAGGTCTACACAGAAAAACCTTCTCTTAAAAACCAAACCAACAAACCAACCAAACAAAAAGTAGGAGGAGCTGAATTTGACCCTAGAGTCATGTTTTTTGTTTTGTTGTTATGTTTTTAAAAGCTGGTTGTGGTGACATGTGCTTGTGATCCCAGCACTGAAGATCCAGAGATCCTTGGGGGCTTGCTGGCCAACCAGTCTAGCCTGTTTGGGGAGTCCCAAGCCATTGAATACCTGGTCTCCACATGTATACACATACAGATAGGTATGTTTATACATAGACACAATTTATATATTTAAAAAAAAAATATTCGGTGTGTGTGCATATGTACCCATGGAGGCCAGGAGAGGGCGCTGGATCCCCTAGAGCTGGAGTTTCCAGTTGTTGAGCTGCCTGATGGGGGGTGGGGGGACTGAACTCAGGTCCTCTGGAAGAGCAGTGCTCACTCTTAACCAGTGAGCCACACGATTTTAGTTTAGAATCAAAAGGCAACACAATCACCGGGCACAACAAGTAGCATCCTAAGAGTAAGCCATGCTAAGTTAAATCCTCCAGTAGCGGATCCCAACTGATCTGCTTCCTGAACCGGGTGGGGGTCTCCGCTGGCTCCTTCCTACTCAAAAGCCAGCCTCTTTTCTCCTGCCTCCGCTGTCCCTCAGTCCAACCCGGAAGTCCTGCCTACTGACCCAGTGATTGGTTTCCTTGAAATCTTTATTCATTAGAAGGGTCACATGAAGTCTTGAATATATGATTCACTCCTGCCCAGGCAGCCCCTCTTGGGGAAGCGGAATTAGCATCAAAATACAAACAGCACCAGGGCTGTCCCCAGCAGTCAGGGGAGACTGCTGCTGCTGCTGCTGCTGCTGCTGCTGCTGCTGCTGCTGCTGCTGCAGTCTGGCTGCCCCTTTCCACACCTGGTACCCTCTCCCTGCTGCGATGCTGGGCCTAGCCTGGTGTGATAAGCATGGTTAGTAATCCAGGCCATCCATCCTAGAGGTTGGCATGGCTTCCCTGGCCAGGTTGACAGACTAGAGCATGTGGTGGGCAGTGATCCGTGGGAGCTGGGGGTGGCAGTTGTAGCTCTAACAGTAGAATTACCCTATGTACTGTCACCTGTCCTCTGAAAATAACCCTGGTCTGTTCCAAGTGACCATACTACGAGGTATTCGAAGTTACAGCCATTGGCTTGGATACTAAAGTGGGAGTGGGGGGGGTGAGTCGGGATGGGATTTGGGGAGCCTCTTTATTGGTTGGCCTCTGAGCCAAGGATTTGGAGTGGAGCAGGGATGAGAGGCAAGCCAGGTTCTGCTCCTTCTGTTCTGCAGAGCTAGGGACAATCTGTCTATTTGGGGGGAAGCAGCAGAGGGAACAAGCAAGGTGTGTTTCAGGACTACATGCTCATGAAGAACTCTGGAGACAGCTAGCCAGGTTGGGACAGGTTCTGGAAGGGAAACAGCAATGATCCAGTCTTCAACAGTATTCTGCCAAAGCCCATTCAAATCTTTCTTGGTGGACTGTCTACTGCAGGATAAAGATTTGCAAGTTTGAGGCTAGCCTGGTCTGTAGAATGTGATCCCATCTCAATATGTATAACAAAAGTGAAAAGTTATATATCTTTCCAATGTATGCATGCATAGAAAGGGTTTCTTTAAATTAGATAAGAATACAGAACACACACACACACACACACACATACACACACACACATACACACACACAGAGGGTTGGGGTGGGGACTTATCATTGTTGATTGGAGACCACCTAGGCCAGTGTTCTAACTATTCATGACTCAGAGAGTGATTTATGCATGGGTTTCAGGGAGTCCCTTGTACAGAGCAACTCTGTCTAGAAATGTTTGTGTGTTTGTTTGTTTCTATCTTTTTCTTCTTGAGACAGGGTCTTACTCTGTAGCCCAGGCTGGCCCAAACTCACTATCCTCCTGTCTCTGCCTTCCAAGTAATGACCATTGAATACTTGTTTTAGTTAGATATTTTTCTTTTTCTTTTTTTCTGACATAGGGTCTCACTATGTATCTCTGGCTGTCCTTGAACTCCTAGAGATCCTCTTGTCTCTGCTTCCCAAGTGCTGGAATTAAAGGCATGTGCCAGCATGGCTGGCTTAGTTGAGCATTTTCTAAGACAGATCACCTCTGTTAACTCTTACAGTAACCACACAGAGCTGTAACAAGGAAACAGGGACACGGAGAGATTAAGCACTCCTACCGAATGGCTGAGGCAGGACGGAGAGCCTGGTCCACTGACTCCGGAGGCCAGGGTTGCTCTGAAACTGTGGTATGACTCTATGCTGCAGATGCCAACTGTTAGAATTCATCATAATGACAGGGGGACTAGCTTCCGATTCAGTAGGTATGGGAGGATTCTGAGGATCCCACGACCATGAGTTCCAGGTAATTCTGCTGCTGCAGGGACCACACATGGAGAACCACTGCTCCTCTGCTTACCGATAGGAAGAAAAGAGGGACGGAAGAGACAGGATTCTTTTATTTCCTGTGTTTGTATGCATATGTGCATGTTCACGGGCACATTTATGTCACCACAGACATGTAGATGTCAGAGGACAACCTCACATTTCTGTTCTCACTTCCTCATTTGAGTCTCTTTTTTAGCTGCAGTGTTTACCTGGGCCCTCCAGCTCTGGGGATTGACCTGTCTTTCCATCCCTCACTCCAGGTGTGCTCGGGGATTATGGACATGTGTACCACTTCAATTACAGAAATACATGCCCATGCCTGGCTTTTACTGGGGTCTGGGGATTTGAACTCAGGTCATCAGGCTTGGACAGCAAGCTCTCTCACCCTTCTCACTTGAGAAATGCATCTTGATCTCCGCTGGACTGGTTTAATGGCTCTCACCTTGGTTCCTGACCTTTGCTACCCCACAGTCATTCCCTGTCGGGCACAAACCATCTCAAGCTGTATCCTGCCTCAAACCCAAGTCCTTACCTGCTCTCCTGTTGTCTCCCTTCACTATACAGCAGAAGTTTCTGCAACCACCAACTGGTTCAAACCTTCAGAGTCCGCTCTGATAACCGCTGACTGTGTGGCTGTGAATTTTACACTTTGTTTCATTTTCTTTGGTTTAAATATAGGTCACATGTGACTGGCTGCTAGACAGGGCAAGAAACCACTTGGAATGTCATGCAAGGCTCGGATTGGCACCATCTGCCTTTCCAGCCCCAGCCTCAATGCTCAACATCCCAGGGGCCACGCCACGTGCACCCAGTCTCCTGCACTTACCGTGTCCTTCCCACCACACCTGTTTTTGGAGAGCTTTCACTCCAGCTTGTTCTGCAGCCCTGCCTTCAGAGCTCAGTCCAAGTGCCACCTCTTCCTGAAAGCCTTTGACATCTGTTTTTCTCCAGTTTCTTTCCCTTCCAAATTCCTCCAAGCATCATCCTTTTCCTTTGCATCTTTCCTGATTTCTGCATTCTACCGCAATTGGCTGGACTCCCTAGTTTATTTTCTCCTGAACTGTGAGCTTTGAGATCATGTGACCATTTCCCATAGCGAGCTCTTCCTTCCCACCACAGGTCCCTTCCAAGTATACAGAAGAGCTAGATAAATGCCACAGACTTGCACTGGTGCACTGGGAAGCAAAGATGATAATGTGTCATTCCTATCCTCCAGCTGCCCAGGCTCCTACCAGTCTGGTCCATGCCCAGAGAGCCATGGAAGCCAATGGTTATTTTGGGCAGGGAGATAAAAGTCACAGAGGGCCCTGTTGGCCAGGGGAGTCCAAGCGGGAGCAGTTGAAGCAGAAGGCTGTGTTTACTCACAGACATTTTCTCTACCCAGCCTGGCCTGGTACAAGTAGATGGGTACACCCAGACGTTGGTGCCTGGCTGCCTTCTAAAGCTGGGATTAAGTGGTGGTACAGCGGCTGGTCTGGCCGTCTGGTCTCTGCAGATGGATGGATGAGGAGAAGGTTGCAAAGTCTGCAGAGCAGCGCCAACTTGTGCAAATGGAATATTGGCTGGGTGGTCCCAGGGTGGAGACTGGGAGGCAAGCACATTTTTGTCAGCAGAGTGACGAGCAGCAGGTGAATTTTTGTCTGGCCTGGTTTGGTGGTTCATGAGGTATTCAGATCTGTTCTTATTTGAATGTAGAGACCGTTGGAAAGAAAGAAAGAAAGAGACATCTTGCTGTTTTGAGACCCTAATGCTAAGAGTATTTCACATCAGCTTATAGAAAACATTTTTTTTTTCTTTCTCAGGTCAGGCATGGTAGCTCATGCCTTTAATTCCAGTATGTAGGAGGCAGAGGCAGGCAGATCTCTGTGAGTTCACCAGCTTAATCTACATAGTGAGTTCCAGACACTGGTAAAGATCATGAGAACCTATCTTTAAAAGAGAGAGAGAGAGAGAGAGAGAGAGAGAGAGAGAGAGAGAGAGCGCGCAAGCACCTTTCTTGAGCTGGGGGATACTTTGAAGATACAAGTTAAATCTTTAGGAGCCATGTTTTTGGTTTTTTTTTTTTTCAAATAAGCCAGGCCTGGTGGCCCTTGCTTGTAATCTCAGGGCCCCGGGAACAAGAGGCAGGCAGATCCCTATGGCTGTGAGAGATCCTGTTGCAAACACAAACTAGGTAGACAGCATCTTCAGAAGAGCAGCCAAGGCTGTCCTTTAGCTGTCACTCATCCTTTCACAAACATGCAGGCCTGCATGTGCACACGTGTGCACGTGCACACACACAATATGTAAATTATTGAAATCGTAACATAGATACAACAGTGCACATAAGGGCATCACAAATAGACACATGCTTTGTGTAATTGTCTCTTGACAAGACCTAAAAACCGTCTCATCATCTCCACAGTATATTGTGTTTTGCCAAATGAATGCAGGGCAGGGTCATGAGGGGACAAACACAAGTTCCCGAGTTAGGTATTTCTGGGGCTGAATCTTGCATCCTCTCTCCATTACCAAAGGACGCTGGACTAGTGACTTCAATTCCATCCCCTGTAAAATCAAGGTGGGTATGTAATTTTGCTTTACAGGGTAGTGAGAGATTTAAGATGGAAAATGTAGGCAAATTGCTAGGCACCATGCCAGCCTATAGCTGTGGATTCTAACACTCTGCAAAGATGCTGCTGATTGACAGTGATGCTGCAGCCTCTTCCCACACCGGGACCACAGGCAGCTCTTCTCCTATCATCCCCCTCCTCCCAGCCTCTAAGTGATGCTCTCAGAGATCTCCTCTGACTGCAAGGAACCTGAGAAGCCACAACAATGAAACCTCAGCTGACACTTCCGGCTCCTGACAGGCTGGGTGGCAGTCTGCATCCAGTGGGAACTTGGCCACATTTTTTTTTTTTTAATATTCAGCCCCAACAGCATGATTCCCAGACTCCCAGAGGAAGGCACGTTTCCCAGACAGTGGCTGGAAGCATGGGGACCCCAGAAGGAATTGTAGCCAAGGTGAAATTGAGGTGCCAGAACTCATCCTTGGGGTGTCCTGACATTCGGGTGGACCCCTGACTCCACTTGCTTCCTGACCTTTGGCTCTGGGGTGAGGGTGACCAGGGTGTGCCATACGTGACTACCAAAGGGTCCTTGTGGTTTGAAAGATGAAAGTGGCTTCTAAAGCCACAGTGTACCAGGGGGTTAAGCCTTCTGCAAGTCACATAACCCATGGCCACTGGGAGGGGCCATTGTTGTAACTAGCCATAGGGGGTGTCTCAGGAGGGAATGAGGAAGGACTTCCTGGAGGACGACTAGAAGAGTGACCGTGGGGAAGGGAAAATTCATCCAGGCAGAGGAAAAAGCTCGTGTGAGAGCAAGCATGTGTCAGAGCTACTGTACCCTGGGTACCCAGAACCATCAGTCTGACAGCAAATCACATAGCTTCTGAGGCTAAGAGTGAGGCACAAGGAGAGATCAGCCTGGCAAAGGTCTCAAGAGTCAAGCTGAGGTGAGTTCTTTCCTCAGTGAGGTACTGCTGAAGACACTGGGAAGGTGAGCAGAGTCTGCCCCCTGCTGGGCTCCTGGAAATCAGCAGTAATAGTCTGTTTGTTGTCCATGCCATGACGATGTCCAGCTCTGCCCAGGGCTTGCTTGTGGATACCAAGATGGCAGTGGAGGGAAAGCTTCAGAGCCCCACTTTGACAACTGAGCCTGGATTCAGAAGAGGAGATGGGAGGAGACAAGAGTGTGGCAAGCAGAGAAGGGGGGTGCAGGAAGTGGGGTTGGGGTGGCTTTCCTTGGAGGGAATACAATCTTGAGGATATGTGTACCTGCGAGAGACTAAGGAGTACTGCAGAGGTAGCTGAGGTGGGGTCTTACCTGTGCCGGGGGAGGGCATCTGAGCTGCCATGCCCCCTTGGTGGATAATGTCCTGTGATCCTGTAGCATCACTAAGAGGGAATGCCTATGGTACATATCCCCAGGTTCAGGCTGGTCAAGTCATTGGCAAGGTCATGGAGCTCCTGTATTGAAGAATGCCTCACCTTGTACCAGCCCTTCACGTGGGCAGCTTGGCTCTTCCACTGTGCTGTACTAACTATGAGCTAGTTAGTGCTTTATTCTCATGGCCTGCCATGCAGCTTTAAGGCACCCGCAGCCGTCTACACCAGACCTTATGTGGGAGCATTCAGTTTCCAATCTAGGCCAAGGTTCAAGAGGAGGTGATGCCCTTGGGGACTGCGGTTTGGGGAGACTTCCTAGTAAAGTGGAGGGGAGCAGCTAGCAGGTGAGGGTCTCTGCCATGTGAGTCCTGTTACTCATCCAACCCAGCCTTCTCCTTCCGCTTGGCCCCAGCTGCCCTGCAGTGTCTTCTCGAGAGTGCCAGCACTGAGGGAGAAGAGCCTCGCCAGGCAGAGCTTCCCAAGCCCGTGGGACACACTGCTTTAGAAAGTTTGGCTCCAGTAGCTTCCTCCCTCTGGCCCAGCTCTTAGCTGCCTGCGGCTTAGCTCAGCCCACCCAGGCCCTGCTGTCCTCTGAGGCCAGAGCCAGATGTCTTGCAGATCCTTTGCCCTTAAATACCCTTGTTGTGTGACCTCTGTTTTAATCCAGGGTATCTTAGCTTCCCCTCCTCCAAGATACCTTTTCTTATCTCCATGGGCACCATCAAGATTTCAGAGTATCCAAGTCTATACTAACCAAAAGAAACACAGCGTGGGCCACATGTGCAAGTCATACATACAATTAAAAGGACAAAAGAGCTGCTCACACATGCTCTTAGTCCCAGCACTTGAGAAGCTGAGGTGGGAGGAGCTCTTGAGTTCAGGAGTTCAAGTCCAGATCACTGGGCAACATAGCAAAACTTTATGTCAAAAAACAAAAACAAACAAACAAAAAAATGCCGAGTGTGGTCCATACCTTTAATCCCAGCACTGGGGAAGCAGACGGGTTGGATCTCTGTGACTTTGAGGCCAGTCTGGTTAGTCCAGCTACTGGGTTCAGTGAGGAGGCCCTGTCTCAAAAAGATCAGGTAGAAAGCACCCGATGTATTCCACATGCACTAACATACATGTATACATACATGTACCTATGCATGCACGACATACAGGACTGAGGTTATAGTTTAGGGATAGAGTGCTTGCCTAGCATGCACAAGATCCTGGGCTGGATCCCTAAACACACACACACACACACACACCCCAAATGAAATCATTCTAATGAGGTTTTACTTAATTTGAGATATATATATATATATATATATATATAAGCTTTTAGTTAGTTAGTTTGAGACAGGCTAGTGTTGAACTCCTGATTCTCCTACCTCCATCTCTCAAGTGCTGGGATTTCATAGCAGCTGCCCATGTGAAGGGTTGGTACAAGGTATGGGGGGCACTCTTTGTACTGAGTTCTATGACCTTGCCAATGCCTTGACCTGTCTGAACCTGGGGGTACCACAGATTCCAGCAGGCCCAGTCCCATAATATTAAAACAAGATTTTTTGAGATATATAAACATTCTCTTTAATTTTAGTTCTTAGACTTCAAAATCCACTCTCTGTCTTAAGTTTACTGCACGTTTCCATTTGTACATTTCAGGTTCTTGGCAGCTACCCGTGGCCAGAGGCATCTGTGTTAATTAGCGCAGGCCTAGAGGCAAGGGGGAGTCTCTGATGGTTGAGGCTCAGTGTTTGGCATCAGATGGCTCTCTGGTCACATTCTAGTCCTGTCATTTATCAGCGGGTGAGCATTGGCACCTCATCAGTCCTCTGAAGCTCAGTCACTTCAGCTGTGAAAAGGATCGGTAATTTCAGGGCCTGGCAATTGTCAATTGTTTCAGGGATTAATCCCGTGAATGTTCCAGACTCGGGACGTGCTAGGCAAGTGGCATGGAAGTCAGTCTCTAGGGCCCTCTACTGTCCTCACCCATTGGACCCTTCTCTGGCATCCAGGCCTCAGGATAAACATCACTGCTTCCTAAAAGAAAGGTGGTGGTGGTGGGGGGAGGCAGGGACAGCACTGAGAACAGATTACCCCCAATCCCCAGATGATAAAATCTCTTAGGGCCTGAGTTTCTCCTCTGAAAGGTCAAAGGGTGGTGGAAGAGTCCTGTCTGAAGTTTGGTGGAGTCTCTGACCCACCATAGTTGTGGAGGCCTGGGGCTGATGCTGTGTGCTCTGTCTTCTGTGTCCTGGCTTTCTGGGATCTTAGACTTCTACACTTTCAGGTCCCCTCGTTGTTAAAATTTAAGAGGAAGCACTTTCTCCTCCTTCTTAGGCAGAGCCGACAGGAAGTACAGTATCCTGCCCTCTTCCTGTGAGCCCCTGCTGTTAACCCTCACAGCACCCCAGTAACAGGAGGACAGCAGGGAGTTCCCCTCATGAGGCTCAGAGAGGTCAACTTGTAGAAGACCAGGGCTGGAAGCAGCCTCAAGCACTCCTAAGGACATGGGGCGAAGGGCTCTTTCTCATCAGGGTGCCTGATGTTTCTCTATGGTGAGAGGCAGGGTGGTGTTGAATCCCGTGCCTCAATTTCCCTGTTTGGAGAATGGAAGCAGAAAAGTACCAGGGTAGTGATTTCAGCGATGCCCGCAGAACCCGTGCATCTTTAGAGTTCCCATGCTGTGTCTTGTTTGTAATTTCTTTGGAGAAATCACGTGGGGAAAGTGGAAGGGTCCAGAGCCCACATTACTGTGTAGACTGACCTTGGCCAAATCACTCACCACTCTGGGCCCTGGTTGCTTCTTTATAACTTGGGGGAGGGGGGTGTTAACTCAGATGATGCTGTGGAATCAGATACTTTGCAAACTGGAAACCGCTAATGACAGACCTAGAAGAGAATCCCAGAAAAATAATGATAAAAGCAATAGAAAGAGAGACAGACATCATTCCAGAGACAGCCCAGCCTCCAGTGTGTTGCCACTGACCGGAAGTGAATTGGGCCCTTTAGATATGAATCTAAAATGAAGTCTGGGAACATCCTGCTTTGGTCCTGAAGTAGCCTGGGTTTTCCTGGGAAAGTGAGAGGGCCTAGGAGGCTGGGAACCAGGCTCTGCCCCAGGGGAGGGATGGGGAGGGATGGGGAAAAGAGAGGGCGTGTCTGGGAAAGAGTTAAACTGAGGAATGGGGAGGGCCTTGGCTCTGCAGCCTTGGGAGCTTGTGGTTGAGAAAGCAGAAGAGGAAAGGTTAGCCGGGAAGCAAAATGCCTGGAGGCAGGCAGCTGAGGGAGGCCTCTCCACAACTGTACCCACAGAGCAGCAAGTTCCTCTGATGACACTCAGTGAGTTCGGCAGGTTGTTCCAGTCATTAATTTGAATAAACATGGCTCACGAATAGTGTATACCCTTGAGAGTCAGCGACTTGCTTGGAGGCCATACTGCTAAGGACCTGTGTGAGGCTCCTTGGGTAAAGGACTCTTGGAGATAAGGTCTGGGAGGAAGCCCCGCCCACTTGGCTTAAGCTGATTGGTTTTCCACCTCTTGTCTGGAGTGGGGTTGGCTAGTGTCATACTGCTCTTGCCCACTCCTCAGACTAGTGGACAGCTGGCAGCAGCAAGGAGCTTACTCTTGAGCATCCAATGAAGAAGGGACTTGTCCACACTAAGGAAAAGGCCTGGCTTGGAGGTTGAGCAAAGGGATTTCCCTAAGGAGTGCTGTAAGGTTCTAGGTGTGGGGCTGCAATCTAATGTTACCTAAAAGGAAGGGGGAGGGAGTGTGGGACACCCCCCATTTCCTACCTCCCCCACCCTCTTCACCTCCCCCAGTCTCTGCCCAGTAAAGATAGTACAGACACAACTGCAATGTGTGTGTGTGTGTGTGTGTGTGTGTGTGTGTGTGGTGTGGGGAGAGGGGGATGACAGAGGGCTTGAGTACTATGGACCAGACATTGGCTTGCACATAGTAGGTATGCAGGGTGATTGGAAGAATGAAAGAATGAGCATGCGTGGAGCTGATGGTGATGTTGAGGGAGTGAGGATCACATGGGTTGCCATTGTAGATTCATGGTGACCGTCTTTGGTGACCATGTATGAGTTGCTGCCATTTCTCCCAGGCCTTCCCACACACTGGGATCCGGAGCCAGGTTAAGTCCAAGTCTAATCCTGTCTTTCATGGTTTACAAACTGAAGCCTGGAGCATGGCAGTAGCTTGCCAGGAGTACTTGCTGAACCAGTTGTAGAACTAGATTGGAACCCAGGCCCTCTTTTTTTTCCAACGTGCTCTTTGGCTGCCAAAGGCTTGGATAAGAGGGAGGTGACCTGGTGGAACTGGCTTTTTGGGTTGTAACTGTGCGGCTGGAGTGGAGGAGTAAGGTTTAGCTTGGCTTTGAGCCATGACCTCTGTGGCCCCTTCGTAGACCCTGGGAGCACACACCACCGCGTGTCCTTATACATAATAAACATCTCGACCCAGGTCCCTAAAGGATTCCTTTGCTGTTACACTACTGTCATGGTCACCGAGGCACAGAGGTACTGGGGAGCACACCCACCCTAGGGACACTCATGCCGAATGATTCCCGGAAGGCAGTTGCCTTGCGGCTTCCCTACTGGGAGAACAACGCTATGTCCCAGGCGGGTTCTGTCCCCGTGCTGAGCTTGCAGGGGAGTGAAAGGGATCGGTAGGGGAGTGAAGGGGACCCGACTCTGTGGGTTGGGAGGCCCACAGAGGCTGAGTCACCTCTTCTGAGTCAGGGATCCTCCTCCTTCTTCTCCCCTCCCCCCATCTCTCTCCCTAAGCCCCCACTAGGGCTTGGCCCAGAGAGCCCGCGAGCGAGCTAGCGAGCGAGGAGGCCGGCTGGCCAGGGCCAGGGCGGAGACGGCCATCTCGTCCCGCAGTGGACCGCGGGGTGGCGGGGAAAGGGCGGGGGAGGCAAGGCAGGCAGCCGAGGAGGCGGAGGCAGGGGCTGGGCGCCGCGAGCGAGGAGGCAGGCTCGCGGCCGCCCCTGGGCTGGGCGCGGAGGCCGCGGCGGGGGCGGGCCGCGCGGCGGGCGCCAGGCCCGGGGCTGTGGGCACGGTGCCCAGCCCCCGGCGCACGCCGACCGCCGCGGCCGCCGCCGCTGCTGCAGTCGGCATCCATCAGCGGGCGGGGGTGTCGGGGAACAGGCTGCTCCGCAGAGCCCGCCCGCGCCGCCCCGCCCCGCGGCCTGCGGGCCCGGAGGAGCCGAGGGGACCGGCCCTCGCCCAGCCGGCCCGAGATGGGGACCCCCAGGCCCAGGTAGGCACGTGGGGACCGGTGATCAGATGGCATGGGGGACCCGGGGCGTGCTACGTCTAGGCCCAGCCTCCAGCCGTGGGGGGAAGAGACGGGGTGAGATTAGGAGCTGAGTCTGAAGGCTGTTGGCCCCCTTGGCCAGTGTTGGGGAGACCTTTGCTGGTCCTCTCACCCCTGCAGCTTCCTCAGTGCCAGGAGTCAGAGGTGTCAGCTGGCACCTTGGTGTAGAATGAGCCGTTGCTGGGCGGTGGGCTCAGGAAGCTGGCCCACTCTGGTCTGGAAAGCCATCCCAGCTGCCTCCTTTGGTGGCCCAAAGCTCTCTGGTTTTCTTCTCTAGGCTTCTGACGCTGCAGGACGGTATCTTGGCTAGATACTGTTCTCAGCATCTTCCTCATCCTTTGCTTACAGACCCTTTTCTCACTTGTATTGCCTCCTCATTCCTCCTCTTTTCCCTACCTGAGCTGGGTATATAAACATCTGAGGATTCAGACTGTCTGGTAGTTGTACCCCCTGATCAGAGATAGATGCTTCGTGTGTGTCAACTGTACCTGGAACCGTCACACTTGGAGAGCTTAAGTTCCCAAGAGGCAAAGGCATAGTCTTGGTGACAGGCATAGGTGTTTAGGTGACTCAAGCCACTATGGTATTTATTGGGTGCTGAAGTCAGCGACTGGCTGTATGGGCCAGAGAGTCCATGGTTCTGGAAAGGCTGACCAAGCACCCAGAGAATATTCTGAAGCTGCTGCCCCTCTTTCTCCTGACAGCCATGGCTCTTGGTTCTTGCTTCCCCCAGAGCTCTGTGATGCATTGGGTGGTGGGGGCTGGGGAGAACTAACCACGTGTTCCTACCATCACTCTGGATTGGCATGTTACCTCTCTTGCACACCAAGGTGGGAGTGTAACAGGGCTGGATTTAGGACCTCTCTGGAGCTGTGCAGGGGCCAGCTGCTCCATCAGCCTGGTCTCTGTGAGCATTAGGAGACTTCTAGAATCACAGCAGTTGGATGGTGGCCTCAGAGTCTCGTGTCCTAGGCTGGGGTATACAGAATAGAAGTGCTGTGTGCCTGCCACCCATCCATGACTCCAGATGGAGCTTGTGGCAGAGGCAGCCTGTACCAGCTTCTTGTCACTCATGGTGGCCTAGAGAGGCTCTGCCAGTCATGGAGCAGCTAACTTCTGGTGGCCAGCCTGAGATCCCATGTCCCCAGAAACTGATACTGATGCACAAAATTTATGGCTTACAGCACACAGTCTCTAGGATTTGGAGGACAGCAGTCCTGGAGGAGAGCATTGGGGGGGGGGGGGGGGCGGGGATAACTTTGTTTCTGGTTTCTGTCAAAGCATTCCCTGGGTGTTGTGGCGAGCTCCAGGCCAGCTCTGTGAGCTTCTTGAAGGGGTTCTATGGTAGAGCCCCACACAAGGACAAGCAGGTCCCTGTGCTCACGGCATTAATATAGAGAAGTGGGTAAAGGTCTAGGGAGGATGAGACTTGTCCAAGGTCACAGCTCCTGAGCAAGAGCCAGCACTGATGTGTTGAGGACTTAAGCTTTTTGGTTAAGGTTTCTCTTCCTTGCCCAAATGCCTGCTCCCTGGCTGCTATGGTTGTTACTCTTTATATAGCACTCTGCCAGAGGATGTACCCTACAGGCTGGAGGTCATGGCCCCCTTTTAGGAGAGCCCTCACATTGCCTCTCAGCTCTTCTCCCATGAGGTGAACAATGGAAACTAGCTCATAAAGGGCCTTGGATCCTCTTGGTGTATCCAGGATGGAAAGGGCTCTTGGGTCCAGAGATATTCTGAGCCCGAGCTGCCGGGGGGTGGGGGGGACGTAGAAAAGGTCTCTTGACTAGACCAGCTGCAGTGGGATGCTCCAACCTCACACCGTGTCTAGACTTCGACTTCTCTGCACTCCTTATTAAAGGGACATGATCATTTCATCCTGGAGCAGCACTAGTGACTGTACAATCAGGGAGATGGTTTTATTGAGCACTTAGTGTGTGCCAGCCCTGATAAGTGCTTCACATCCTCTCCTGTCCCAGCGGCACTATTAGATAATATTATTATGCACTTAACAGATGAACAGAGGCTCACAGAGCTTGCCTGCCCGAGGTCACACAACTGGAAAGTGCGGGGCTGTAGGAGGCCAGAGCCTCTCTCCCTTTACCATGACATTCTACCAGGGACAGTGTCTGGGAGCACCTGGTTAGTGTCCAGTGGAACCCAGTAATTAGCTAGTAGACAAGCACTGGTCCAGATAGAGAAGTCCATGCATTGAGCATGGTGAGCCAAGGTTAGCTCGGCGGGCTGAATGCAATCCTGGCCTTGAGTATCTGGGTCAAAGAGGTATGGGTGGGAGGGGTCAGCATTGACCTTCTGCTTGCTACCTGGCTCTGTCGCTTGCCCCCTGCTACGTTTGGTAGGGCTGGATCCAGCGGCCAGAAGCCACACAGAGGGAAATGTACAAGCACGGGCTGGGACAGTATCTCTGTCAGCAGGGACCTGTGCCTGGCTGGGGGTGGCAGCAAGCTGGCCCTGCTTTCTTAGTAGGAAGGAGACTTATGGATGAGAATAGCAACAGCTAACATTTATTGAGCTCTTACTACATGCCAGAAACTATTTTCATGTCTTACGTGTACAACTCCTACATTCCTCACAAAACCCTGTGAGGGAGCGACTTTTCTTCCTCCCACTTTTTAGATCACATTAGTAGATTACTGAAGGAAGCTAAAGGGTCAGGGAGGCAGGCTGGGTCAGAGCCGCTTTCCAGAGCTCTCAGAGGCAACCAGCCTGTACCCTCCAGGGTCATCTTTGGTTTTGTTCATTTGGAAGTGATCATCCAATCAGATGAGTGCCATTTCTCAAAAGCCTCAGGTCTTGCTGGGCAAGCTGGCCATGGTGCACATGTCGATAATAGCAGAACTTGGGAGGCTGAAGCAGGAGGATTGCCGTGAATTTGAGACTGGCTTGGGATACAGAGTAAGCTCCCCACTAGCCAGCATTAAGTCACATAGTGAGTGAGATTCAGTCACCAAAAACTGAGCAAAGAGGAAGGGCCAGCAAGATGGCTTAGTGAGCACAGGGGCTTGCTGGACAAGCCTGCTGATCTGGGATCTGTCTACAGTAGAAGTGGAAGCTGACTCTTGAAAGTTTTCCTTTGATGGCCATGCCGTGCCGTGGTGCACACACCCACATACCTACTAATGATGATGGTGATGGTGGTGATGATGGTAGTGATGGTGGTGATGATGGTGGTGATGGTGGTGATGATAGTGGTGATGATGATGATAAATAAAAATTTAAAAATTCGAAGAGACAGCTCAGTGATTACCCGTTTGCTGCTCTAGCAGAGGACCAGAATTTGTTCCCACCGCTCCTAGTGAGTATTACTGTCTGTAACCCCATTTGTAGGGAACCTGACCACTATTATCTTCTTCTGGCCTTTGAGGGCGTGCACACCCACACAGATACACAGACACATACCTCTAAAGGTCTTATCAAGTCATGGATGACAGAGCCTTCTTGGCCCCAGAGGTAAGCGTACACTACAGTGTCTGCCTAGTTTGATGCTCGGGGAAGGCTGGCCACTACTGCCAGGTGAGAGTTTGAATGCTTTGGGGTGTGGGAGGAAAAATGGATTCCTTTGAAGAACAGAGGTGACACTATGTGCAGGAGACAAGTCCAGGGAGGGTCAGAAAGTCAGCTTGTGCCTGTGTGTCTGAGCAAGCTGTCCGATTCACTCTGCTTGGGACCAGCTCCGTGGCCTTGGGGACATGGCTTTGTTGCTTTGGGCTGTGGGACCCTCATGGTGTGTTATTACATAAGGTCTCTCTGTGGTGCTGGCATACCGCAGCAACTCTGAGGATTTCTCCTCTCTCCCTTCTGTCTTTTAAATGTCAGGCTGAGGGATTTGGGCTGGACGTGAGCCTGGAGATGCTGGGGACCTTTGCAAGGATTTGGCCTGCGGAGGAGTGTGGTGGGATCCTGTTTGGGAAAGGTCTCTGGCCGGTGTGTGCCCCACAGAGACTGTGACCTTGCAGAGAAATCTCCCCTTGGAGAGTTGTGCTGGGAAAGGAGGAAGGTTGAAGCCCCATTAAGATGTCCCTCCGTGGGATGTCGTGTGGCTTGCCAGGTTGAGGGAGGAACGATGTGGGGGTGGGGAATTCAGCTTCAGACTTGGTGAGATAGAGAAGGGCTGGTCCCCTGTCAATCATTCTGTGGGTTGGGTAGCATCTTATCTGAGCATCTGGCTTTTCATTTCCTTTGAATGAATTCCTTTGGATAAATCCCCATCAGAGCTCATCTGTAATGGCAGCAAATTGGAACTAAATGTCCAACAATAGGGAGATGATTGGGAACATTCCGGAACGTACACTGGATAAAATAACCCACAGTCGCGAAGAGCCACTGATCTCCTCAGAGCGTGGAGCTGGGTGCTACAGAGTCCCTTGCCCCCTTTCTGTGTGTCATGCTGCCCAGTGCCAGCCATGCCATGCATGAGAAGGTGAAGGCTTGCCCCTGTCCGTCTTGAGGGCTGGATTCCTGTCTTATTTCTTACTTTGTCATTGCCATGTGCTTGCTCTGTGATCAGAAAATCAAAGAGGGGGAAGGGACTTGTTCAAGGTCATGTACTTTTTAAACTTTATTTCTGATTTTAAAAATACTTATTTTTATTTTATGTGTCTGGGTGTTTTACCTGTATGTATGTATGTCTGTGTGCTGCATGCATGGCTGGTGCCTGCAGAGGCCAGAAGAGGGCATCAGATGCTCTGGGACTGGAGATATGAGTGATTGCGTGCTGCCATGTGGGGGCTGGGAATTAAGCTCTGGTCCTCTGGAGAAGCAGCCAGTGCTGTTCACCACTGGGACAGCTTTGAAATTTTCATTTATTTGTTTGTTTGAAATTTGTGTGTGTGTGTGTGTGTGTGTGTGTGTGTGCGCGCGCGCGCGCGCGCGCATGTGGAATTCAGAAAATAACCTTCGAGGGTTGGTTCTCTCCACCGTGTGAGTTCTGGGAACTGAGCTTAGGTAGTCAGGCCTGGAGGTAAGTGCCTTTACTCCTGAGCTAGCTCTGCAGTCCAGTCAGGCAAGTTGTAAGTGTCCGTAGTTACCACGGTCTTACCACCTCTGTTTACCACGGTCTTCTCATTCACTGCTCAGTATTTATGCTCCTTGACTGAGGTGGAGTTACAGCCCTAAAAACCCAGTGCAGGAAAACAAACTACATGGAGACTGCATTGAACACACTGAACCTTTGAGCTCAGCACCACAGTCCAGCGTAGAGCACAGGCTGTTGGCCATCGCCATCAAAGGGATGGCTCAGAGCTGGGACTCAACTTTTGTTTTGCCCAGAGTCCCTGGAGGGCACTCTGTGGCCACGCTCTAGCTCAGGGAAGGATCAAAATTCAACGTACGCTCTTACTAAACGCCTGTTGTTTTCCTATCTTTGTAAAGCCAAACATCACAAATTGAGGGTCATCTTTAGTGTTGAGAGAGAAGCACAGAAAGATACCGTGTGAGGACGGGATGCTCACTGGTCAGGGCTGAAGTCTTATTTCTATTTTTGCCAGAGGTTTGGGGAATCAGTTAATGTTGTTCGGACTCAGGTTCTCCCGTTTACCGTGGATAGTCCACATGCCTGCCCCTGAGACTGTCAGAGCACGGTCATTAAGGCGCATGAGGTGCTAAACATTAGCTGGTCCACAGAAAGGCACCGGGAGGAGGAAGCCATAGGTGCTAGGATTGGTGTTAAGTGAGAAGAGCCCACAGACTCACCCACATCCAGATTACAGTGCTGTACCATTGGGTTGGGTCATTAGACACCCGGGGTTGGGGGGAGGGGAAGAATCAAATGGCGACAGAGTCACACAAGTACAATGAGAGGCAAAGAAGACCGACTCAAGTAAATCTTTTTTTTTTTTTTTCCTCTGAGACAGGGTTTTTCTATGTAGCCATTGGCTGTCCTGAAATCCACTCTGTAGACCAGGCTAGCCTTGAGTTCAGAGATCTGCCTGCCTCTGCCTCCTGAGTGCTAGGATTAAAGGTTTGCACCATCACTGCCTGAACAAATCTTTCTTCAATGTTATATTGATTTTTTTCCTCAGTTTTTAAAAAATTCTCTCTCTCTCTCTCTCTCTCTTGCTTTTTCTCTTGTGTGTGTGTGTGTGTGTGTGTGACATTTCTGTGAGAGAAGACACACAGATGTCACAGGAACGGGGGTCAAAGGACAACTTACGGGAGATGGTGTTCTCAGCTCCCACCTTGTTTTGAGTCAGGACCTCTCTTCCCTCTTCTGCTCGGCCTGTGAACTTCTGGGAGATTCTCTCATCTCTTTCTTCAACCTCACAGAAGTATTGGGATTTCAGTTTTGAATTACCACGTCTGGTAATTTTTACATGCGTTCTAGAGACCCACACCCAGGTCTTTAGGCTTGTGTGGCCCTTGCTCAGGCTCCCTGATCCACGCCCCAGCACCTTAGTGGGTTCGCTGTGTTAATTAATTCAATTTAATTTTACTGTCTATTTTCACATGGACTGAACTCGGTTGTCAGGCTTGCAAGTGATTTTTCTAGCAGAGCTGCCTCCTGGCCTCTTAGCTTAATTACAAAGACGTTCCAGAGAGATGGCTTAGCTGTGTAAAGGTGACTGTCCCAAGCCTGATGATCTTAATTCTCAGGAAACATGTGGTGGAAGTTTAATGAAAACTGCTTCCAAAAAGTATTCCCTGATTTCCATGTGTGCCATGCCATGCACACCCACACACTCATACACACAAACACACACACACACACACACACACACACACACACAGAGTAAATTTTACAAAAGATATTTTAAAAATATCAGAGTAATTCAGAAAATGCTTTTTATTTTCTCCACCAAAATCCTGCTCTGCAGAAGAAGCCAGATGCAATTTGAATCCTTACAGCAGATTTCTGTGTCAGGACAAGGTCATGAACGGCATCCTTGTTTTATAATTGCATTTTAATTTGTGGGTTCATTGTTATTTTTCACATGCATAAATAAAATATGTTTCACAGATGTTCATACCCGAGGACACAGCTTGGTGGTAGGTGCTTCCCTAACCTGGTTCAGGCCTCAGAACTGCAAGGAAAATGACCACACTAGACAATTAATGCTCTTGTGGTGACTTAAATGGATAGATCCTAGCTGGTCTGTCCAGCCTCCTGTTGATGGGCTTTTGAGGTTGTTGTTAGTTTTACCCTGTTCTCATCAGTATTAATAAGGGAGCACTACTGGTATTTAGACAACCTCGAAGGATCAAGTGGAGAGGGAAAATAAAGTAGAAATCTCAAGGCCATGAGTTGCCCTTAAAGGTTTGTCCTGTCTGCCTCTTCTTGTTTCCCTTTGAGAACCCTTTCCTGTCACTCTGAACTCAGGAAGGACCCCGTCTTTCTCTTCTCTAGTATGTCTCTCGCCAGTGACGCTCTCAGCTTCTCTTAGGATGCTGTAAACTGCCCTGTTGGATCTTGCTGCAGCTATGCCCTGTGTCCTTGGAGGAGTCTGTCCGTCTGTGCGGTAGGATGCCCATCTGACCATGGGTACCACTGCCCCAGCAGGCATCTGCTGTGTGTTGCATACTGTGCCAGCGTGAGCGGGGACCATGTGGCTCCCGGTTGTTCCATTCTTACTAAATGCCTTTGCCATAAGGGGCACTATTCCCGTTTTACCTGATTGCACCGGCTTCCGGAGAGGCTAACTAATGTGTCCAAGGTTGCCCAGCCCGTGGAACTGTGACCTTCGCTCTGGCTTCGTTTTCAGAACTGCTCTTCTCCGTGCTCCTTCAGCCAACCATCTCTCTGTCTGTCATTGGTGAGATCCAAGCAAAATAATAATTCTGGAAGAATATTCTAGTGGGGCATGAAGAGAATCCCAGCTCGCAGGATGCTGTGACAGGGTGCTCTGAAGGTCAAGGACAGTCTCAGACTCACACAAATTAACCAAATAAAAACAAGACTCCTTCAAACTCTAAAGTGCCCTGCATGTGTGTGTGGGAGAATTGAGACTACAGCAATTGTTTCTACATCCAGGGCAACAGTAGTTTTGGCTCTGTGGTTTACAGCAAGTTAGAGGTCATGGGATGTAGCAGGATCAAGGGACAATGATCTCTGGGCTTTCCGCCAGCAGACCTGGGGCTGGTCCTGGCTGTACTCAAGCTGACTAGCTGTGTGATGTCAGCTACCTGACCCAGCCTGGTGTAAACCCTCCACCCTGTATGGCAGCTTGGATGGGTGAGGTATAGCCCAGAAAGGCTTTCAGACTACTCTGACAAAGGCGGTCTTGGCTGCCCCCTGCAGCTGTTAGCGTGGACCAAGCGGGAGGTATCTTTCCTCTTTGATGTCCTTACTCTGCAGATCAACGCTGTCCTGTGGTCCCTGTCCCACACCAGCAAATCCCTCTGCGGCTCCTCAATAGCCTGTGAAACTTGTAGACAGAAAGCCAGTGCTGGTAGGTGGTGGCCTCGTTGTCTTGTTTGATTTCATTTGATGCCGTTCTTGTGGATACCACAGGCCTTTGACAAACTGTCATCTCCCAGTGCCTCCCATACCTGAGCACTCACCTCTAAGGATGACTGGAGGCTCAGATCCTTTTAGACCACGTGGGCCTGACTCAGAAAGAGCACAGCCTGCATCCTCCTGTCTGTTCATTCACATCCATTCAGTCTGACTGGAGGAAGCCAGTGCTCGGCCTTGGGGAAATCCCTGTGGGATGGAGCCCTGCTTCCAGAAGAGAGAGAAAGCCTCCTTAGGTGTAGGCTTCTGATGCTTCTTCCTTTGCTGACTTCTCAAGCAGCTCATGTTTACAGTGGAAACAGTGGATGCACAGAGACCAAAGCTAAACGTCCTGCATCTCTCCTCTGAGGGAATGTGAGTGTTAACGTGTTGGTCTTTGAACAAAGGCAAGGATACTGAATGTCTCTGGAGCACTCACTGTGGGACTTAATGTCACTAAATGTTTTATTGGAGCCTAGCTCACAGAAACGTAAGATAGAGGTGTCCTCACCATTTTACAAATGGAGAAACTGAGTTACAGAGAGGGGTTTTAGAGATTTGCTGAAAGTGTCCTGCTGTATCACCTAACCTGTGAGAGCCTGTGCTGCCTCTTCCCAATTCCCATGTCAAGTCACCCCACCCCACCCCACCCCTACTCCTACCCCTGCTGCATGCCCCAAGCAGTAGCAAGACTCTGTCTGGTGAGCAGAATTCCACCTTAGCTTCAGCTAAGGACCTGCTGACGCACAGGAGAGGAAAGTTAAGGGAACCCACAGGCATTGGCTGAGGCACCCATGATGGCAAGGACAGAAATGGGTTTCAGTCCCCAGACTAGAGGAGCCAAAGAAGAGAGCAGGGTCACCTGAGCTCCACGGTAGCTGGATCAGGGCAGGGAGCTGAAGAGCTGTCACTATTTCCTACAGAGAGGAAACTAGGGAAGGCAGCTCACCACTGTATCTCTCCTGCCTTCCGGCCAAACCCTCCAGAGTTTGCAGGCATGGGAACTTGAACACTTCAGTGAGCTAACCTTCTGTTTCACAATACATTCTATGGATCTGGAAGTACAAATGGGCCCACCAACCCAGTAGGTATTGTTGCCAAGGGGTAGGAGAGATGTGTCCCCTTGACCTTCCCAAAGAAAGAAGTCTCGATTGTTGAAAACATCTGCCCAGAATCTCTTGGTATTTTAGTTGTCTCCTGCCCCTCTGATCCCCTTTCTTGAACCCTTCCCTCTCTTCCAACTCCCTTCCTCCCTCCTTCACGTCCTTCCTCTGCCCTCCTTCCTACTGCTTCTACTCCTGAATCAGAGTCCCCTGGAACACCTGGGCAGAAGTCTTTGGTGTCACCAATGCTCAGGATTTAGAGGAGAACCTCACCATCTAGTGTGTACTCAAGCGCACTCCTCTGGTGGCAGAGTCCTGGCAGTGTCTGTAATCTGTTATTCTCTCTCTCACTCCTTTTTAAGGTTTATTTATTTTATGTATATGAGTACACTGTAGCTGTCTTCAGGCACACCAGAAGAGGGCATCAGATCCCATTACAGATGGTTATGAGCCACCATGTGGTTGCTGGGAATTGAACTCAGGACCTCTGGAAGAGCAGTCAGTGCTCTTAACCACTGAAGCATCTCCAGCCCCCATGATCTGTTATTCTCATGGTAATACTCCAGTGTGGGAGGCACATGAGGAAATGACTTGCCTGGATGCTCCTCAGGCAGGAAGTGGTAGAGTTGAGAGGAAAACCAGTGGTCCAGGTTCTAAATGCTGTTCTTCCTAGTGGATTTGTGTCTCAGTCTTGAGAATTCTGCTCTTTGCCAGCTTCACCCCTGCAAAGTTTAGCATCCATTGGGCTCCCCCAGTCTGAGGATGTTGAAATGCTGTAGTCGGAGAGCCTTTGAAATCAGAGCAATCTGGCCCAGTGTTATGTCCTTGCAAAAGTCAGTTTCTTGGCAGCTGTGGGTTTTCATCAATTCAGTAAGGAGGATAGTGGCAGGAGATTGGTTTAAAAATCCTGTGATTCAGGTCTGATAAATCAGAGGAGAGGCTGCCTGGCTAGGAGTCATGAGGGCTCCTGAGGTGATTGCAACCCAGAAATCTTAGCACTGGTACCAGCTGTCTGATCTTGGGTGGGTAACTTAACTTTTCTGCTTCATTTTCCTATTTGGAAAATGGAGAACCTATTACAGGCTCCTGTAAGGATTAACTATGCAGACAGACTCCATAGACCAATACCTGGCATACAGAGAACTATGCATGTTTACTTTGTATAACATTATTTTTCTTATAGTTTTGTTTTGAGGTAGTTTTGTTATGTAGCCTAGGCTAGCCTTGAACTTCATATCCTCCTGCCTCAACCTCCCGAGCCCGGAGATTGTAGACACAAGTCACTACCCAGGGCTCTGTTTGGTTTGGAGGTGGGGTCTTGAGGTTGCCCAGACTGGTTTTGAATTCATTTTACCATACACCTTGCTCAGTGTTTATAGTTATTTATCAAAAATTGCTTCAAGGCCTGGCAATAATGATGACTGAGACAGAAACTTCTATGGAGTTCATACTCTAGAGGAGAAATAGAAATAAGTAAATTAATAAGTTCAGTTTGTGATGATGTCTCGAAAAAAACCCACTGGAAAAACAGACATATGAAGCACTTGAATTAACACAATCATAAACAAGTTAGCATGCTGTCACAATGAAAAGTTAGGGAGAGAGACCCATGTTAGATAGGATAGACATATGGAGGTAAAAATTGTCAAACCAGGAGAGGGGACAGAGTCACTGCTAATGAACGGGAAGACACAGTCCTGGTGCAGGGAGAAGCCTGCACAGTTGAAGCACAGGCAGAGGCTGCAAGGACAGGCTTCCTGTAGAGGAGATGGAGTCCGCTGGCAGGGGTAGGAGCAGATGCTAGGAAGATGGGCAGAGGCCACTGTACTGTAGTAAGGAGGGTGTGTCTTATTTTGATGGGAAGTCATTAGAGATATTTGGGGTTTTGTTTGTCCCCTCTCCTGGTTCAATATATTGCCCAGCTGGCCTTGAACTAAGATCCTCCTGCCTCAGCCTCTTGAGGGCTTTGATTACAGGCTTCTGCTACATACCACTGGAGATTTTAATAAGGGCATTGAGCTAGACTCCTGCAAAGATTCCTGTGGTTGCTCTTGGAGAACAAATCCTAGGAATGACCTCAGGGAGGGAGACCCTGAACCAAGCAGGTTTGGACCCCAACAGTAGCTAGGAGGGTTGATAAATGAACATATCTGATGACTGGCCTTGGCGGTGCTGACTCACCCCAACCCTGGTTCGAAGGTTAACCAGATGCCAGCTGACTCATTTTAAAGAGCTGGTACAGCCGCCAGGCCAAGTGGATATTGCCTCGGCTGAGGAGCCGTCTCCCTGCAGGCCGTCCAGATGGAAAGCTCAGAGGATGTGAAGGCTGCAGAGTGGTCCTGCGGAGCCCCAGATGCTGACATCCTGCTGTGCCAGCCCCCTAGCCTAGGCCACACAGGGCCCCTCTCTGTAGACAGTGGTAGTACGGGCGCCATTCACACTGACATTCTGCCTGACCTTTCTCTTTTCTAATCCTGTGTATTTGCCCTCAAATGTTGGTGCCACCACCCTGGCCCTGCTGGCTGACCTTTGTCTTGTGAAGCCTTCTCTTTCTGCCTGTGTGGTAGGCACACGTGTCTGCCCTCCTGGTCTGAGTGTTCACTGCTGTGCCAGGAGGGGTCTGTGAGTGATGGGAAGTCTTTAACCTGGGCCTGCCCACATTGGTGTTCCATGATGGGAATCCTGACCTTCTGTATCAGTCCCTGACACTTCTGATGCTCCAGAGCCTGCCTGCAGGACCCTGGTCCCTGCTCTTCTCCCCAGTCAGCCAGTGCCTCCTTCCAGGCAGTATGGAGCTTCCTTTGTGTGTTTCTTGAGGGTAAGAGCATCATGTTCTGGACCTTTGCCCACAGGATGACTCAGCCCAAGTGCCTCCTCCTTCTAAATGTTTCAACTCCATTCCTGCCCCCTACCCTAAAAGCCTGCTTCGGGAACAAAGACCACATTCTGGATCAGCAGGTACCCAGACTCTTGTGCAAGGCTAAAACATACCCGGGAGGACCTGCGTCCCTGCAGTGAGTTCCATGGGAGCCAGCACATGGTTCCCCCAAGGGCCCTGACTGTACACAGCCTGGCCTGGCCACCCAGCAGTTCTCCCAGTGTGTGCTGGCCTGAGCCTGAGCAAGAACCATGTCCACGTGACCTAGCCTGCTGTGTCAGAAGCCACAGTCTAGTTCTTGGCTCCCTGTCTATGGCCTAGTGAGAGACAATGCTGTTATCCTTGGGCTCGTCAAAGAAAGATTCTTATTGTACATTTTTAAAATGTTATTTTTATTTTTAATTAACAAAATTTTAAAATAAGCTTAAACAGGATTTCCTGAGCTCCTTCTCACCCTGTTATCTGAAGCCATGAGCATCTGAAAAAAATGATTTTTTTTAACCTCTAGGGTTTATGTATGTGGATTTAGTTGTTTATTTGAGGCCAGGTCTTACTGTGCACTCACTATATAATACAGGCTGGCCTCAAACGCATAGCAAGCTTTCTGCCACAGGCTCCTGAGTGCTAGGATTACAGGCATGAGCTTTCTTTCATACCTGGCTAGCCTCAAGTTTTAAGGCAATCATTTGAAGGTTTGGTCCCTGCCATGGCAGCAGGCGTGGTGGTGCACACCTTTCAATCCCAGCACTTGGGAGGCAAAGGCAGGTTGGTCTCTGAATTCCAGGACAGCCTGGTCTACAAAGCAAGTTTTGGGCCAACCAGGTGTAGAAGGGGATGGGGATAGGGGAGGCAGAGAGGGAGAAGGAAAGAAAAAGAGGGACATCCAGGAGGGTCAGCAGCATCATCACCAGCCCATGGCATGGTGGCATGTCCTTGGGAGGATGAGGGAAGAAGATCACTTGAGGCCAGGTGTTTGATGCTAGCCAGGTCTTGAACAAACTCGAAGGAAAATGTTCGTTTGTTCTGACACTTGGAGATCACATAGCTGAATCTTTGCTGAAGTGTCCCTCCTAGATGTCATTTGACTTTCTGGGATGTTATGTCCCGACAAGCCCTTTCTAAGCTAAAAACAAATGCATGCTTTATTATTCCCATTTTATTGGTAATATACTATATACAGTCAGGACGTCCCAAAGAGACACAGTGGCAGCACAGAACTAGAAGTAAGACATCCTTATTCGCGGAGAGCATGGCACAGGATGCTGGCTTGTATTCTTGAGTATATTTGTTTTAAGAATTAGGAACTACCAAGAAACTCGGGGTGGAAGTGAACTAGCCTGATGTGGCGTGGAGATTGCTGTGCCAGTCAGGAAGAAAATAACAGCCCTAAAATATTGTACTGAAATTTAAAATCCCCAGAGGCAGTGTGCCTGAGTTTTCAAATATAAAAGCCTCAGTATTTTAATAAGTTTACTTGTAAAGAATGCAGTCTAGGTGATTTTAATATGCAGTCTTGAAACATACCCACCAAAGGAAATATAATTGTTGCTCGTATACGGAGAAATGAGAAAGTCGTGATGATTGGAACAAGAATAAGTGGCTGACATATGTGGGAAATGTGGTAAGGAGCAGAATGTTTTCGTGGAAGTCACACAGGGCCTTTGTTTGTTTTTGGTGACCTAAGAGATTCCGTCCTATCTTCCATTGGTCCATTCCTATCCCCACACCAACATTATATATTACCACAACAGTATCTGTTGAGTACTCTTCAGTTCTAGTTTCCAGTAGATGTGACCCCTGACCCTGGAAGGAACACCACAGTGGACACAGCACAGTGGTGAAAGGCCAAGGGGAAGCTAACATGGAATCAGTACAGACAACGCTTGCCAGAAATGTGCAGGGAAAAGAATGTTCCGCGTGGCTGTACGAGTGTGCAGATGCTTTGGTGGGGAGACGGCCGGGAAGGGCTTCCTGGAAGCAGGAACAGTTAAGCCACATATTCAGGAAAGGATATTGGGGTAGACAGAGCACTTGAGGAAGCAGGCTATACCATACACACCACAAACCTCGGCGTGTATCTGGGAGCAATGCAAGTCCCGTGTTTACCTTGTGCAGGAGTCTTATGTAAGGAGGCGACTGAAGATTCCTGGGGAGTGCTGAGAGGATGTAATGAGAGAGGCCAAATAAAGGAGTTTGAAATTTTAATGCAGGAAATGATGAGCTGTCAGGTTTAAGCTGGAAGGTGGGGATGGGACCGGCATCAGCGAGTCTAGGCAAGCTGAAGTGTTTCTATTCCTGGGCTGAAGCTTTGAATACTGGCAGCTCTTCTTCTTTTAATGGGGGCTGTGGGGTCCTTGGCATTTATTTACCTAGCTGTTCATATTTTTAATGCTTTTATTAGCATATATTAAGTTACACAGTGACAGGTTTTCATGTTTCACATTGTCATGAGGATCTGTGTGTTTACTAAGATGGGGTCGTACGCGTGGATCGTTGACAGCATGCCCATTCGCTCAAATGCTTGCCGTGATTTTTGCATGCATTTTCTTTTCTCTCTGAGAGGATACGCCTATATCTATGTATCCAAACCCCTGGCCGTGGCCTCACTGTAGCTCCTCGGTGTTTAGCCTGGGCCTGGACTCTTTCTCTTTTGAGGAGGTTATGTTGAATTTTTTGCTGGGGTAGTTGAATGCAGGAGAGAGAGAAGATGGGCCTGCCATTCAGATCTGGAGACCTAGGCCACCAGGCGGAGGAGAGTGGACTGAAGAAGCTTAAGGGACACTGAAGATGTGACTGTAACTCAAATCTTACCTGTGACAAAGTGGAGTAGAGTAGGTATTTCTCAAATGGTGTCCAGCTCTTCCTGTTCATAGCACTGTCTACCAGAGGATCTGCAGGAAAAACTGGGATATTCACTTAACATTTCTTTTGTAGCTGATTCCAGGAAGCTACAGGTTGAGGAAAGAGTTCCAAGAGTCTGGGCTGAAGCCAAACAGAGGACCCAGGAAGGAAGGTGGATGTACCCCAGAGGCTGCCTGGACACTAGGGCCATGTGAATTCTGCTTGCCACAGCCAAAAGTGTCTATATACACTTTTGGATTTTTAAAATAGTTTTAAATATTTCTTTTATGACTTATGTATAATTGCCATGTGTATGTGTGTGTGTTTGTGTTGGTGATGGTGGAGGTCCTAAGAGGGAGCCAGATATCCCTCCGCACCCCATAGCAGGAGTTCCAGGCAGTTCTGAGCTGGCTGATGTGGGTGCTGAACGAGAACAGCAGGTGCCCTTCTTAACCACGGAGCCCTCTCTCCACCCATCTTTGGACTGCCCATTGACAATCCAGACAAGGGCTGGCAACCCTCAAGTACAGGCTGAGGGAAGGAGGGTCCTGGCTCAGCCAGCAGGATAGTGACCCTGCATGGGCTTGAACTCCCTCGGAGCGGATGTTCTGTTGTGTCCAGAGCCGACATGAGTAGTGGCGGAGTGTCTATGGAACTGGCTTGAAGCTGTCTTCCTTCTTAAGATTAGGAAGAGAGCGTCTCTGAGCAGAGTGAAGCAGTGTGGCCCTGCCCTCCCTTCCTCCCCATCTGGTTGTCTAATAGCAGCTATGGGAATGTGCAGGTCTCCTGTTTGTACGCCAGCTTAAGCTGCAAGGGCTTCCATGTGGGCCCTGTGGGTGAAGAACACCCATGACCTCTTCACGGCCCTGGGCTCACCTGTGGTCTGCCTAGTACCCTTGCTTTGGGCTTGTCCAGTGCCCATGGGAATGCAGAGAGGCCCTGGATTCCACCCCATCCCCTCCACAAATTTGAATAAGTAAATAAACTAAATGTTTCGATGTGATTTACTTTTGTTTTGTTTTTGTTTTTTGAGACAAGTCTCATTTTGTAACCCAAGCTGCTCTCAAATTTGTGATAATCCTCCTGCCTCAGCTTCCCAAGTGCTGGTAGTGTAGGTGTGAGACCCCACCCTGGCATAGATAAATAAATGGAAGTGTGAGCCCAGGAGCACGTGGGTGGTTCTGAGTGTTGGGTGCCTGCCTGTCTGAGGCCTCTCATGGTGGATGGTTAAGGATAAGTTCCCACCAGGTCTTGTGTGAATGTTTCTCATACACTATGATACAGCAAACTTAGAGGAAGGGTCTGGACCACAGAGTGATGGTTCCTGCCCATTTCTCTTGTGGTCAGGGAAGGGGTGCTTTTGGCTTTAAAACAAAACAACCTTACAAGATAATATACTTATTACAAATACTCCCATGGTGTTGTGATGGGACATTTCCTGTATTCCGCTGCTAGAGAGGCTGAGACAGAAGGATCAAGAGTTCAAGCCTCGGCTGTTGGGCTGGCCTTTAGCACAGGTTGGATCCCGAGATCCAATCATGGAAGAGAGAACCAAGTTCTGAAAAGTTGCCCCCTGCATGTGTGCGTGTGTATATGTGTATACCCACAGCAACAATTTAGTGCCGCTGTGGACCACATAGTAAGTTTAAGGCTAGCTTGCCTGGGCTGTATGCTGGGACCTTGTCTCAAAACCAAAAGGGACCCAAGTCCTTCCAAGGCATCTGGAATCTAAGGGAAGCTCTCCTCTCATCCCTTCGCTTCCCTGAGGCCTTTTCTGACTTCTCTTAACGGTGGCAAGTCTCCTCTGTAGTCCTTACAACATGAATAAAGCATGAGGCTGTGCTGTTGAGCCTACTGTCTGTAGGATCTGGCTAATTCCGACAAAATAGCTGGACAGCAGCTCCATGGCCTTGTCTGACATCTCATTTAATGTTCCAAAGGCGAAACCTGTCTCAGAGATATTCCCCCTAAGTCCCTCAGTTTGTGGATGAGTCCCAGAGGGGTAAGGTGGCACATTTGTGGCAGATGCCTGAGCCCTGTTACCCTGACCCTTACATAGGCAGCAAGGAGTCTTTTCTACTGGTGCCTCCCTGTGTTGGTCCATGGTACCCCATCTTGATAGCATTCTGTGAAGCTGGGGCTGGTGTGTGTGTGTGTGTGTGTGTGTGTGTGTGTGTGTGAGAGAGAGAGAGAGAGAGAGAGAGAGAGAGAGAGAGAGAGAGAGAGAGAGAGAGAGATTGCATTGCAGCTTGGGAAATGAAGGGAGTTGCCTAAACTCATGCTCACAGGTCTGGAATCCAAGGCTTTCTCAGTTTGCATTCAGTGTCCTGCACTAGCTGAGGGGCTGTCATAGACCAAGTGTAGAGGGACAGTCAGCCTGGCCAGGGCCTTTCTGGAGCCTGGTGCAGGGCATAGCTCCCTAGAAACACTCTCATCATCCTTAGAAAATGTCCAGATCCCAGGTCTGGACACAGAGGGAAGGAGGCCCCCTCACACCCTGCCTTCTCTCAGGTTCTTTGTCCACTTGTCTCTGTCTGTCCCTCACGGAGTGCAGTTCCTGCCCCCTTGTCTCGTTATCATCCTTTCCCCGTCACATGCTCTCCTTCATTCCAATGCAGGCGTGCTGGTCACCATGACAACAGAGACAGGCCCAGATTCTGAGGTGAAGAAGGCTCAGGAGGAGACTCCACAGCAGCCTGAGGCTGCTGCAGCTGTGACCACCCCGGTGACCCCCGCGGGCCACAGCCACCCAGAGACCAATTCCAATGAGAAGCATCTGACCCAGCAGGACACGAGGCCAGCTGAACAGGTGTGTACTGGGGCCCTGGAACATCCCTCCTCCCTCCCACGGCTCCTCCTGGTCTGATTCCTAGGGTTCTGGTATTTCCTCAGCGGGAAAGGAAGGATTCACATGTGTTCATGACCTGTTACACACTGAACTCTGGGCTGGAGCATGCTGGCCATTTTATATTTAATTCCCCAGTCCCAAGAGGGGAGGTTTCATCTCCCCCATTTTATGCTGAGAGGATCTGTGGCTCAGTGCAGTGAACCCTGTTACCCAAAGCCACATACAAAGCCAGAGGTAGAGGGGAGACCCAGAACAGGGTCTTTTCCACATTCGTTTCCTGCCTTCTACTCAAGCTTGACAAATCCAGTGAGACCTTGACAAAACCCATCCCCTGAGAACTCCAGAAGGCTGAGGGGCTCGCTGAACCCTCCATTTACCGACCCCCCCCCAATTCATAACAGGCACAGAGAGGCAAGGACTTACACTCATGGAGGGGGCCAGCTCTTTCCTCCATTGTGACCATCAGAGCTCCGGTCTTACGTTAGACCCAGTGACAAACAGGTAAGGTGGGAGAGACCAGACAGATGTCCTGATGAGTCACTCACTGTCCTAGGGAGAGGGACAGGGCAGCTTGGTGCTGACTTCAGTTCTCTGGGCTGCTCCTATCCACAGAGGCTGCCCACGGTAGCAGTAGCCTGCAGGAAGACACAGACCCCTCAGCTCACATGGAAACATCAAATCCCTACATTATACACCAGCCCATTTACAACCCCTGCTCACCCTGGGGGTCTTAGAAGGTGGCACGTCTTATTTTAGGGGCATCTTGGCCTCAGCCACCCAATTACTCCTGTGTTCCAAGTCCACTGACTTCTTTCCTTGTGTGGCCCCACAGAGCCCAGATATGGAGGATAAGGACTACTGTGAGGCCGATGGCCTGTCGGAGAGGACCACACCCAGTAAGGCCCAGAAATCACCCCAGAAGATTGCCAAGAAGTTCAAGAGCGCCATCTGCCGAGTCACCCTGCTTGATGCCTCTGAGTACGAGTGTGAGGTGGAGGTAGGGAACGCCCAGTGCCATATGCCCTGCCCCAGGCTGCCCTCAGTGCCAGGCTGGCTCCTGTGTGTCCTGAGTCCAAGCCAAACCACAGGAGGACCCACCATGATGTCCGGAGCAGTGGCTTGGCCTGGTACTCCCTGGTACAGATGGTGACACCGAGGTCTAGAAAGGGTCATTATTGTTGCAAACTGAATTAAGACTCAGCACAGACCGGCATCAGGAAAAGGTGCTTTGGGGTGTCCGTGCCTTGGTAAAAAATGTCACCATTTAAGGACTGATATGCAGGGCTGACCACAGAAGGATAGTCCCACTGATTCCAAGTTCCATGCTATCTCCTGCAATCCCTGTCCCTACCCTCACTCCCACCCTCACCCCCACCCCCTGACTCTGGCTCACGTCTTTTGAGGGCATTTTCTCTTTCTCACCCACAAGCCTTAGGACTTTGGTTTTCAGCTGCTTCTCTTGATTTCTGTTAAGCAGAAATCTCTAGCGTCCCCCAGGCAAGTCCATGGTCCAGGAAGACCCTGGCAGGGCTTAAGAGAGACCTAGATGTGGTGAACATTATAGACCCAGAGAGCAAAGCCTGTGGCAGAGAACTGAGTTTCTGCCCTGCTGAAGGGAGGTTTGTGGGGACTCTTTCTTTGTGCAGTAGAACCTGGGTCAGCACCCAGCCCCACCAGCAGGTCCACCGGTTTCACAGTAGCTCTTCTCTCTTCCTCAGAAGCACGGCCGGGGCCAGGTGCTGTTTGACCTGGTCTGTGAGCACCTTAACCTCCTGGAGAAGGACTACTTCGGTCTGACCTTCTGCGATGCTGACAGCCAGAAGGTGCCCGGCTGGGGTCCTGCTGTGGCGGGTGGGCAGGGAGGCTTCTGTAGTCCTGATTGTATCCTCCAGCTTCCCCTGACTTTCAGAAGGCATCTCCTGTTTCTACATTATCAGCCCTAACCACTGACAGGTCTCTGGCCCAGCTCCCTGCCTCTAGTCTTTTCTAGGTATTCCCAAATGGGTAGCAGGAGAGCTACAATGAGCTTGCCTGTGTTCCCCGAGTAACAGGGCCATTCCTATCCAGTGTCTTCTTCCTACCCGAGTGTGGGGGAGGTTTCCTGGCTTTCCTTCTACTTAGAGCTGCACTACTTGGTCACTGTGGCCATCTCAGGGCAATATCAGCCCTGGTACCATGTCTAAACACTGCTGGGAATCCAGGCCTCATTCCCTAGTGCCAATTAAATGGATCCAGGCAAGGATGTCCCCATAAGAGTCTGTGGCTGGCCACTTCTGGATAGTTGTCTTTCCCAGTTCCACTCTGCCCAATCCTGCATCTTCCTTCTAAAGGACAAATCTATTCTCTTCCAGAATTGGCTGGACCCCTCCAAGGAAATCAAGAAGCAGATCCGGAGTGAGTGTTTGCTTGTGGTTGGTGTGTGAGAATGGGTGGGCAGCTCCTGGCTCCAGTGTTCCCACCTGCTTTGGGATGTGCTCCTGGATCTCCATACCCCTCTGCCACTTATGGCAGGTCTAAGAGAAGGCAGGGTAGGAATAATGTAGCATTAGGTTATAGGTAACAAGTCTGAGGCCCAGAGAATAGAAGGGACAGTAAGAGCCACATAGCAAATTAGTAAAGAAACCGTAAATGCATTCAGGAAATCAGCTCTGCAGAGTCTTCCAGAAAAGGGGGACAAACGGATGACCTGGAAACAGCTAGCCTTCTGTCCAGGGATTGTGTAGTAACCAACAACCCTTAATCAGGTCCAGAGAGTGGCAGCTATTTAGACAAGGTCACAGAGGCAAGTGCTGGCTCAGCCTATCTTGAGCCCGGGCTTTTGTCTTGTTCCCCTTTCAGTGCCTCTGGAGGAGGGAGATGAGCAGGTCAGCAGCCTGTCTTTTCTGGCTCCGAGAGCAGAAATGTGTTGGGAGGGGTGAGAAGGCTTTCACATAGTGGAGGGAGGAGGTGGGTAGCCTCAGCAAATGGGCCTGCAGTAGGTGGAGACCTGAGCTCTCCATCCCAGGCCCCATACCTTAGATATGCTTGGCCTCTTCAGGGTTGGATTCCCTGGTCCCCTGGCTAGGAAGCTGTAGCTGGGTCTGTTGCTATGACAGCAGGTAGCTGGCTCATGGAAGCCAGCTGACTCTACAGGAGGGGGCTTGAGGAGCCTTTCCTGTAGGCTCCTGACAGTTGGAGACAAAGAGGCAGGCACATGAGTAAAGCATGCTTCTGTGGGTCAGCAGGCTTTTAGGTCTGAATTTTAGTCTGTCTTCTAGTAGTGCCAGGCCTGCTGGGAGGCCAGCCTTTTATGCCTTGAAAGAATTGGAATGAATACAGGCAGCCAAGTGTGTAGAGTTAATAAAGACTAGTAGCCTGGAAAAAAGAGGCAGGCAGGCCCAGTGACAACGCCCTAGGGTCACTGCCCTGAGCAAGCCTGGAGGTCCTGCCCACCTGTCACCTGTCTTGACACATGGACCGTTGCTCCTGTGACAGCTCAAGCCATGTCCTTCACACCTCATAGCCTGGGTCTTAGGAAGTGCCTCCTCTGGAGGACAGGGGAATTGCCTTAATAGGTAATGTGTTTGCTAATTAAGCACAGAGACCTGAGTTCAGAGTCACAGCACGCGTTTGTAACATGGGTGGATTCCAGGGGCCTGCTGTCCTTCCAGTCCAGCCACACTGATAAGCTGCAAGTTCAGTGAGAGACTAGTATCAGAAGATTAGGTGAGAGTGGGTGATGCAGCATCCATGCAATGCTGGGAGCACTAACTAGACTCTGTGTCATAAGGAAAAGAGGGAGGACTTAAGGGTGAGAGGGGGGCGTGTAGGATGTGAGGGGGTGAGGGGATGCATGTGATACGTTGTGCATATGTATGAAATTGTCAAGAGTAAGTAGTGCTAGACAGTGGTTAAAAGCACTGGCTGCTCTTGCACTGGACCTTGGGAAGCTTCCCAGCACCCACCATCTGTAACTCCAGTTCCAGGGGGACATCTGGCACCCTCTTCTGGCTTCTGCAGGCACTGCATGCACATGGTGCACTCACTATGCAGGCAAAACTCTTATGTGTCAAATAAAAACAAATAAATCTTTAAAATATATATATAAGATAGAGAGCATTAGGGGAAGACCCCATATCAACCTCTGATCTCCATAGTGCATCAACAAGGTTAACACACACACACGCACGCACACACACACACACACACACACACACACACATCCTTTCTCTATTAGAGCTTTGTCTCTGTCCCCATCTCTGAAATGCTCACCTACTCACCCCAGCCCTGTCCTTTGGACCCCAGGGGAGCAGTTTTGCCTCCTTTCTGTAGTTGGTCACTTCTCACCCTTGATAGTGGTAGCCATATGAACCCTGGTATCCCGGGCTTCTGAGATAGCTATCCTTCTCTCAAGTATCACTGTCTGTCACCTAAGACACCTCAGGCCATGCCTCTGAGGCTCTGCTTCTTCTTGGCAAGTGGACTAGCTCTTCCTGCCTCAGCTGGAGTGACAGGGAAGTGACACACACTTAGACATCACCGAGCATAGCTGCCCCTTCCTTCTGGACACAGTGCTTGAATATGAATTCTAGATCAGTGCCTAGTTCTTGGTTTCAGAACTGTTCCGTGCCTCAGTCTCCTCACTGTAAAGTGGGGTCACGATAGCAGGGCTTTGGGGTTGCCCTGAGAGTGAAATTGGTGTCATAGGTATGACACAACAGCTCCTGCCCGGGTACAGTCAGTGTGCACTGGCTCTGAGTACTATTTGCTGTCATGCTGTCCCTCCTGAGACAGAGCCTTGTGTCCCCAGAGGCCTTTTCTAGGGAGTCTTTGTGACTAAGAACCTGGGCTCTGGGGTCAGGTGACCAGAGTTTGGAAACCTGCTCTCTGTTACCAATTGGCTGACTGGTCCTTAAAAATCTTCGTCTATGAAAAGCAAACTGAGGTTGGAAAGGTAGCTTGCTGGTAGAGTACTTGCCTGGCAGGCTCAAAGCCCTCGTTTGACCCCGAGTGCTGCAAAAAAAAAAAAAAAAAACCTCCAGCAAAACAGAACAACAAGAAATTAACCAACCAATCAGTCAGCAAAAACTGCACTCTGAGGGTGATTATGAAATTTAAATTCTGAGGCTGTAGATAGAGGTGATCACCTTGTTGCTTGGGTCTCCACGTTCTTATCTGCTGACCGTGAAGGGCTACTTGAATGTGTGTGTGTGTGTGTGTGTGTGTGTGTGTGTGTGTGTGTGTGTGAGAGGGGGGTAGGGGGAGGGAGAGGAAGAGAGAGAGAGAGATAAAGGAGAGGGAGACAGAGAGGGAGAGAGAGGTGGGTGGAGGTGTGCCTTAGCACACACCTGGAGGTTAGAGGATGCTCTCAGGAGTTTCTCTTTTCACTGTGGGTTCCGAGGACTGAACTCAGGACATCAAGCTTGTATGACAGGCACTTTTCCCCACTGAGCCACCTCACTGGCCTGCTCCCTAGTCTGTTACCCTGGACCTCAGTTTCCCTGTCTATCAAATGGGAATGATGTTCCAGAAGGGGGAAATCTATGAAAGATTGCTCACGGGCTAGTGTATCTGGGACAGCCACTAGGTTGATGAGGCCTCTCTGATGTCTCCCGTCTTTTCCTCTTAGGTAGCCCCTGGAACTTTGCCTTCACAGTCAAGTTCTACCCGCCTGACCCAGCCCAGCTGACAGAAGACATCACAAGGTGAGGACTGTGAAGAGAGGGGTAGATATGCAGAGGTCAGTGGGAGCTGAGTTTCACCTCAGAGACGGTGTTAGAGGGGTCCCTGCATCCACGTGCCTTTCAAGGGACACTTGTATCTACATGTTGTGTGACTGGCAGCATGATTCTTCAGTTCAAGGCGCTTGCTGCACAAACCTGACACCTTGAGACCAGTCCATGGAAGCCATGCGAAGACAGGAGAAAAACGATTCCAAAGCTGCCAATTAAAATGGTTGCCTGTCAGGCTCTGAGAAAGCTCTAACCTATGGGAACTGGGCCTGAACGTTGAGTGAAGTTAAATATTTTAGATATTTATGTTTGAAAAAACACACATTTTAAATCTTGGCAGCGAATATGGACTTTTTGTAAATTCAGTGGAAACCCTCCCTGGGCCAGGCGACCTGGCAGACGTAAAGTCTGATGTTCTGGGTGGAACGCTGGTCTGTGGTGTTGAGAAGGAGAGACGACAGGCTTTGTGTGATGGCCTCTGTGTAGGTCATGTGTGTGGAGGTGAGGGGAACCATGTGAGCAGGCTGCCTCTGCTGCTGCAGTGAGCGTGGGCCACATAGATCCAAGTGGCCTGAGAATTGGAAGTGGGGACATGGAGACGTGGGGACGTAGGGTAGAGCTTGCGTGGGCTCACCCCGCCTCTGGAAAACAGGACAGGGAGAAGCCCTGTCTTTACGTACTGTCAGAGACAGGACCTTATCACATGATATCCTGGGCTGGCACGGTTCACACTGTGGGCCTTGCATTCTCGAAGTAAGCCGAGGACTTGGAACTTTTCTCAGTGGGAGGGGCTGCTAAGCTGCCTTTGCTCACTCCCACTGGGCCCTTTTCTTTTCTTTCTGTTTTCTTTTGTTGGGGTACTAGGAGTTGGACCTAGGGCTTTGTGCATGTTAGACAGGCACTATATACAAGCTGTTATCTCCAGCCCTCTTTTTATTAAAAAAATAATATTTTATTTTAATAAAATAATAAATTATTTATTTTAGTATTATTTTATTAATAGTTAGGTGTCTGTGTGAGGGTATGCCATGTGTGTAGGTGTCTGTAGAGATCAGAAGTAGGCATCAGATCTCCTGGGTCTATCATTTTAGGCAATTGTGAATGATCCTGCATGGATTATGGGAACAGAACACAGGTCCTCTGGAACATCAGTATATGTTCCTAACCACTGAGCATCTTCCCAGTGCCACTTCTTAAGAAATTTTGAAACAGTCTCAGTAAGCTTCCTGAGCTGGCTTTGAACTTCTGATCTTCTTGCCTCAGCCCCCTTAGCCTGAAGTTACAGGCTTTACCGCCAGGCCTGGATATCAGGTCTACTGTTAGTGCCTGATACCCACTGGCTAGACAGTATACCAGGTTTTAAGATGCTGCCTCTAGTATTGGGAGAGACAACAGATGTTTCTGAAATAGAGCAGGTCCCAGGCCTTGGCCTCAGTAGCCCCTCTCTGAGCCCTGAGATCAGTTTGGGGGCCAAGGTGACAGCAGCCATATCCTAATCCATATCTTTAGGCCAGCACAGCCACCAGAATGTGTCTTCTCTGTGCCAGACCCTGGGCATGGGGCTTCCAGGGACACCAGGAGGAAGGTTAGCCCTGTCCAGCACAGATGGCTCCAGAAGGTAGGGTTGTAGGAGCAGCTGATTTAGTCAAAAATAGTGAGGCCCCAAATAAACTGGTCAAAATGACAAATTGACTGAAATGAAGGATTGGCCAGAGCATTGGCAATGATCTTTGAATTTTTAGACTCTTGAACAAATGTCACAGGCCCATGCTGGACTCCCGTGATGTGTGAGTGGCTACAGATCCCGAGCCTGTGCACACACTGACGCTGCATGTGACTGTTACTGGCTTTGGTTCTGACTTTGAAACAATGTCACAGAGCAATCAGCATTCGACTAAGTCAGAGTGACCTTGAAGAAAGAGACTTGGGCAGTTAGTGAAAAATTGGCAAAACCCAGCAGAGAGGGCGAGGAGACACCCCTGACTGAAGGAGAAGTGGCCCAAGCCTTACCTCAGTGAACGGTGATTGTGGAATTGGTTGCAAAATGGCTTAAACAGTAAAACCACCCAACTGTGAATGTAGGCTGCAGAAAGTCTCAGCCTGGCAGCTGAAAATGTTTCCTTAGACCAATTTAGTTAGTAAACAATTCACTTGGTGCTTGCCACCAAGCCTGATGACCTGAGTTTGATCCCCAGGACCCAAGTGTTAGAAGGAGAGAATCTACTCCCAAAGCTGTCCTCTGATCTCGGTACACTCTGTGACATGCACATGACTCCTTCCCTCCGTATTCTCATTCATATTCTCTCTCTCTCTCTCTCTCTCTCTCTCTCTCTCTCTCTCTCTCTCTCTCTCTCTCTCTCTCTCACAATATAGAAAAAAGTGTTGATAAACAGGTCCACCAGGGCTGTGGGATGTGGTACAGAGGTTAAGGTACACGAGGAGAGTTGTGAGTGCTAACACAGAGACCTCTCTTAAGTTACGTCACTGGGTATGACAAAGAGCTCTGGAACAATTGGTCCTATTTTCATATTAAAGCAGCCATCAGTTAAAGCCATGTGCATTTCTGTGTTTACAGAGCAGAAATGTCTAGAACACCATGTGACTAACCGATGGCCTTGGAGAGGGAACTGGTAATGGCCCTCAAGAGGAAACTCAGAGACACCATTAAAGTTTCCTCCCATCTGAAACAAATATTAAGCTGCAAGGGCAGGGGATGCAGCCCAGGTGGTAGAGCACTCGCCTGGCTTGCAGGGAGCCCTGGGTTCTATCCACAGCACCACATAATCCAGGTGTGGTGGCACATGCCTGTTATCCTGTCATGTAGGAGGCTGAGTTTGAGGCCAGGTTCAGTTATGCAATGCTACCCTTTAAAAAAGAAAACACAGAACAAATTAGCTTTTGTAATTAAAACTACATAACAGCCTGTCATAGTGGTGGATTCATATTCATAGTGGCAGGAGGATTCATATTCAAGAACATCCAGGGCTATATAATGAGTTTCAGGCCAGCCTGAGACCCTTGGAACCAACTAATTGGGCTAGGGAGATGGTTCAGTGGGTGAAGTTCTTGTGCACAAGAACTTGCATGTGTGTGGAACCGAACGTAAGTCCCCAGAACCAACGTGAAAGGGTAGCCGTGGTAATGTGTGTCTGTAATCCCTGTCTCCCTGTGGTAGGATGGGAGGTAGAGACAGCAGAAGCCTTGCAAGTTCTATAGCCAGCTATCTTGCTGTGCACAGGAGTGAACGGCACAAGAGCCTGCCTCACACAAAGCGACAGGCAAGGACCAACAGTCGAGATTGCTCTCTGGGACTGGAGAGATGGCTCAGTGGTTGAGAACACGTGTCACTCTTACAGAGGACCCAGGTTCAATTACCAGCACCCACGTGGTGGCTCACCACCATTCATAACTCTAGTGTCGAGGGATCTGACACCCTCTAGAGACCTCCAAGGCACCAGGCATGCACATTGTACACATACAGACACATAGGCAAAACACTCAATCACATACAGTAAAATAAATAACTCGCAGAAATTGTTCTCTGACTTCCACATGCACACTGTGGTATGTGTGCACTTGGACCCACAACTTACACACATACACCAAACACACCAATCAACAGAACAAATAGTCAAAACTACGAGTCATTGAAAATGTATTATAAATCTCATAAATTCTCTTAAAATAGAAAAAAAAAATCTCAAGTTTAGAAATGACCAAAAATGCTGGAAGTCACATGGCATGTCTCAAAACCCGTTCATAAGACACTGCCACTCTGGGCCACCTGGAGGGGTAGACCCATGCCCACCTCTTTCTCTGTCTCCAGATACTACCTGTGCCTGCAGCTGAGGGCAGACATTATCACAGGCCGCCTGCCTTGCTCCTTTGTCACGCACGCCCTGCTGGGCTCCTATGCCGTGCAGGCTGAGCTGGGTGACTATGACGCTGAGGAGCACATGGGCAACTATGTCAGTGAGCTCCGCTTCGCCCCAAACCAGACCCGGGAGCTGGAGGACAGGATCATGGAGCTGCACAAGACGTACAGGTGAGCAGGCCTGGCGCTGGGGCTGACATATGCCACCTGGCACTGCTCCTAACCAGAGGACAGGAGCAGGTCACGGCTCAATTTCTTGAGTTCCTGTGTGGGTCAAATTCCCTGTCCTGGGCTCGCAGGAATGCGTTTTTCTGTTACTCGGAGATATAATAATGGTGGCATGCCTCTGAGTAAGGGTCCTGATTCAGAGGTTTTGGTAGATATTCTAAAGTTTAAACGCAGATGCTAACCTAAGTGTGCCACTTTGTAACCAGGGGATGTAGACAGGACATTTCCCTTCCCTGTGCTTCGCTCTGTTCATCTGTTCAGTCTGGTGCTGGTCATCATGCCCCGTGGCGCTACGAGGGAGGCTACACAGCAGATATTAAAGACACACCACACGTGGGCTGAGTGTTGCTCTCCGTCAATTGGGGCATTTGTTTTGTTGATCGAGCACTTTGTTGAGTTGTTGATTGCATATTTGTTGAGTTGTTGATTGCATATTTTGTTCTGGAGTTAGAAGATAATTGTCCAGATGTGTGATTGTCGGCTCACGGCTGAACCTCTGTGAGCTCCGTTCTCACCTATAAATACACAGATTGAGAGGCTGTGTGTCACTTGCCGATGGTGTCTGGAACGGCAGAATTCCTCATGCGGGATCTTAAGCTTCCTCGGGCTGCAGACACTGAAAACCCATAACACCCCTAAGTAATTGCAGCAATGGGGGTACAGTCCACTCCCCTTTTCTTGGTGCCTGCTCTGCAGAGAATGCTACCTACCCCGGGATCAAACTGATCTGTAGGGTCCTTTTAAGCTGGAAGTGCTTTGGGCTCTAAACTCAAGGTTGTTATGGGCACATTCTAAAGGGTACTGTGCCACACCTACAAGAAAGACTCTGGTGATATTATCACATCCCTATGGTTGGAGGGAGTAGGGGCGGTTGTGTGCTGTGAGCTGCATCTGGAGAGGAAGATGATGACCAGATGTGATGAGTTCATCTATGGGGAGGAGCCTGCTAGACATGATGGACGCCCAGTCAGAGATGGCCAATAAATGCTCTCAGAGATTTCCATACCGATGTTGATGGGTTCATGCTGACTACATGGAATTGTGTTGAGCAGGACACGAATTGTCATGGCCACCTGGACATTGGGTGAGGGTGCCCTGCCTGGCATCTGCCGCATGCCTTTCCTAGATATCGAGGTGCCCTGGGGATTTGTCAGAGTCATAGTAATTCATAGACAGGTCAATGTGAACTTGGTCAGTGCCAGCAGCAGTCAGCATATGTCTTTGAATGTAAAGCACATCGACGTCTGGCATCCATGAGTCCCACATGAAAGCTCCGAGGTGGACAGGGCAGAGGAATTGGAGACCAGAGAACGTGAGACAGATTTGCCTTTGAAACACAACTCTGGAGCCGAATTGCCTTGAGTTAAATTCAGACGCTGCTGTTACTACTAGTGGCGTGCTCTTCAGCAAACTAGTGAGTCTGCCTCATCGGAGAGGATGCCTGCCTTGCAGAGTGTGTAGGCTGAGTGGCCGCATATGGGTCAAGTGTGTGGAACAGTTACTAACGGCACCGTGATGTGCACTGAGTGTGACCTGCAGCCTGAGTCCCTGGCAGCCACAGCAAAGATCGGACTTGATCCCTGATACAACTCTTTCGAAAGGAGTCTGTTTCTTAAGGGAGCTTAGTCGGCATCTGACAGTAAACTGTCTTCTGAGGGAGGTGGATATGAGCCACATTGCGTGATTCTAGTGAACACTCTCTTCATAAGTGGGCTCCCCATCAAGAGAAGCAGGCTCTATAAACTTTATACTTAGTTTGGTAGAAACTGAGACAGAAATCCTGACTCCCAGTGTAAGCCTTGCCCGCTTCCTGAACAAAACAGACTGGACCTGAGTGTTGCAGAAGACAGGGTTAGTGGACTGAAGTCCGGTTGCTCTCAGTCCTGTCCTGAGAGCAGAGGGACGGTCTGGGCAAGGCTCAGCCACTGTCTTTCTGGAATAGCCAGTTCTGATGGTGATACCTACAGCTGTTTGGCTGCAGCCTGGGCGTTTGACACGCCCGCAACCATGACTTTCTTTCCTCAGGGGCATGACCCCGGGCGAGGCAGAGATCCACTTCCTGGAGAATGCTAAGAAGCTTTCCATGTATGGAGTTGATCTGCATCATGCTAAGGTACCACCGAGCCCCAGCAAGCCCTCACCTTGGGTGGTTCCTGGGGAACTGTAGACCCTCCAAAGCTGGTGTCTGGACTGTTTTGCCTTCAGCTTGCAACCTTTGGGGTTCTCGTTTCTCAAAGTTCATAACCTTTTATTCTCTAAGACCGTTGTCATCTCCACCTTGGATTCAGTTTCCTCACAAGCCTGTTTGTGCCACCACTAGATTGGTTGCATATGAGAAACAGACTGAGGCCTTAGCTTAGTTTTGTCACACTGGTGTGTGGCCCATGGCCTGACAAAGTATATTTCTAAATGTTTGTTGAGTGGATGAATGACTGACAGACCAAGTGGCTGAAGACTGGGTGGCCAATCAGGCAAAGTGAGGGCGGGAACAACTAGGTGACCATGGGGGATATTAGTCGAGGGACTCTACGTAACCCCAGAGCTCAGGGTGGTGGCAGGCTGCCTGGCTCTAGAACTCTCATCCCATGCTCTCTTCTTGTGCAGGACTCTGAGGGCATCGATATCATGCTTGGTGTCTGTGCCAATGGCCTGCTCATCTACCGGGACCGCCTGAGAATCAACCGCTTTGCCTGGCCCAAGATTCTCAAGATCTCCTATAAGAGGAGTAACTTCTACATCAAGATCCGGCCTGGGGAGGTGAGCCTGGTTCAAGCTCTCTCCTCACTCACCCACACACTTCAGGGTGACTGATCCTAATATAGTGGACCCCAGAAGCTACCCTGGGTTTTTCCTACCCAGGAAACAAGAATGAAGTTCTGGGGCTCACAGAAGATGGATTTCCTTCTTCCCTACATCTCTGTAGACTTCGGACTCTGGACATGTGACTCCATATTTTGTTTATTTGTGTGTGTGTGTGCATGTGCACATGTGCACGCACATGCACACACACACTCATTTACATGCTCATGCATGTAAACATGCACACATGTGTACATGTGTTATGGTTCACATGTGGAGGCCAGAGGTCACGTGGACATTTTGCTGTAGTCAGTTTTTTCATTACACCATTATTGGTCCTGGGGATCGGACTCGGGTTATCAGACTGAGTGGCAAGTGCCTTTTATGCTGAGCCGTCTCACCAGCCCTGGACATATGCTTTCAAGCAACATGTGAGCATATGTTCTCACATATACTTTATGGTCAAAAATAAAATGTCAACCATGTGGATTCAGGCTACAGAGAAAAGTCAGTAAATGTGTGTGTGCATGTACAATTTTGCCTGTGTGCAGTAGTTCACTGTGTCTGCATACCAACACACACAGGCGTGTGACGACACACAGTAGGACATCCTACTGTCCTACTGTGTGCACACCTCTTCCCCTTTAACTGCACAGTCCCCTCAAATGCCCTTTTGATTCTGCTGCTGGACTAACTGTGGCCCACCTGGCACTCCTCTGTGACACCACTGTCCCAGCCACAGCAGCCACGCTCTGTCACCTGTGAATCAGATCCTGCCAACTACTGCCATCTCCCCCACACCAACTTGCTGTCACTGTAACAAAATACCTGACGTAATCTGACTAGAGAGAGGAAAGGTTTGCTTTGGCTCGCAGTTGGGCAGGTTTAGTCCGTGTCTGATTAGCCCATGGCCTGGGCTCATGGGGAAGCAGCACATTGTGGCAGGGGGGCATAAAGGCCTAGAGTGGCCATGCCATGGTCATGGTGCAAAGTAGACAAGAAGTACAAGACACCAGCCTGTGAGGGCATACCCCAGTGTCCTAAAAACTCCAGTAGACCCCACTTCTTAAAGGCTTCCTGCCCCTTCCAAGTGCACCACACTGGGCACTGAGTGTTTAACACCTTCCCTTTGGGGACGTTGAAGATCCCGACTGTAACACGGCCCTGGCCTTGCGTCCTCAGCACTAGGCTCACATGTCTGGAGAGCAGCCCTTTCTCTGAGCGTTTTCCCCAAGCCTGCCCAGCAAATCCTTCATTCTTCTCATCGCTCTTACCCATATCTGCAGTGCTCTCACTGATTTTGTCCTCTGTGTGTGTGTGTGTGTGTGTGTGTGTGTGTGGTGTGTACATGAGTGTATGTATGTGGTATGTGTGTGATTGTACATGAGTGTGTGTAGTATGTATGAGTATGCATATGTGTGACTGTACATGAGTATTTGTATATATGTTTGTGTATGTGTGTGGTGTATACATAAGTGTGTGTATAGGTGTGTACATCCATGTGTGCTGTGTATGGTGTGTACATGAGTGTAAGGAGTGTGGTATATACATGAGTGTGTGTGATGTGTACATGAATGTGGGTGTGATGTGTGGTTGTACATGAGTGTGTATATGTGTGTGGATGTACATGAGTGTATGTGTTATTGTACATGAGTGTGTGTGTGGTGTGCACATGAGCGTGTATGTGGTTATACGTGTGTGTGGTGTGTACATGAGCATGTATGTGGTTGTATATGCATGTGTGTGTAATTGTACATGAGTATGTATGTGTTGTGTGTTTTGTGTACATGACTGTGTATTCTGTGGTCATACATGAGTGTGTGTGATTGTACGTGAGTGTATGTGGTATGAGTGTGTGCACATGTGTGTGGGTGGAGATGCAAGGCTGACTGAGGATGACTCAGTCATTCTTCCACCTTATCCAGTGAGGTCTCTCTGCCAAAGCCAGCGCTCACCAGTATGGCTGGTCTGGCCAGGCAGATCACCTGTGGCCCTCCCTCTTCCTCTTCTAGGGCTGCAATTGCAAGTGATTTGCTGTACCCTCCTGCCTTTTATCTAAGTCCTGGGGACTTGAACCCAGGTCCTCAAGGTCTCAAGGCAACTGTTTAGTGATTTTGAGACCTCCCACTCCCTAGAATCTTCTGTGTTAATCCCTCCCATGTCCAACACAGGACCTGTCATAGAAAAGGCCTCAGTCCACCCTGTTTCCATACATGAGCATGCAGAAGTCACACCTGCCTGAGGAGAGGGTGAGCAGGTGGGCTGGTGTGTGGCCCAGGTCCCACCTCTAACCGACTTTTCTTGGCGTCTCAGTATGAACAGTTTGAGAGCACCATCGGCTTCAAGCTCCCTAACCACCGCTCCGCCAAGCGGCTGTGGAAGGTCTGCATTGAGCACCACACGTTCTTCAGGTGAGTGGTATGAGGGAATAGGATAAGAGAGACCATGAAGTTCAGGGGAGCAGGAAGTGGAGCTAGCACAGAGGCGAGCCCCACCTTTCCCTAAGTTTCCCCTTTTGGGACTGTGAAGGGTAGTTGGTGGGACACGGGAATGAAAAGCCTGCTGTTGTCTGATCTTGGGCCTGACAATGCAGGTTTGGGTCCTCATCTGCATTACTCTCTTGTAGGCTGGTGTCTCCAGAGCCCCCACCCAAGGGCTTTCTGGTCATGGGCTCCAAGTTCCGGTACAGTGGGAGGACCCAGGCACAGACCCGCCAAGCCAGTGCCCTCATCGACCGTCCCGCCCCCTTCTTTGAACGTTCTTCCAGCAAACGCTATACCATGTCCCGCAGCCTTGATGGAGGTGTGGCTCGGGCTGGGGCTGGAGTAAGAGTGGTCCTCAGGGGAGACAGGGGCATGGACAGGGCAGGTTCTACAGAGGAGACAGATAGTGGTAGTTGTGGTAGATGCACCCAAGGTTGTTTGCACCATTGCTCCTGGGCAGTGAGCGCTGGGTCAGGTCTGTCCCACAGAGATGTGACATACTCTCAGGACTTCTCTGGGTTATGACCTTGGAGAGTTCCAGGTTCTGTCATCCGACTTTCTAGGCCTCTAACCAGGAAGCTCTGTAGCACACAGGTTGGCATTCTACCAGGAGAGTGACATCACATGGTTTACATGGAGGCAAGAGGACCTGGTCTGGGCCTGGCCCTTCCTACAGGCCCCATTCCTAAGACAGGGCTGAATGAAACCTGGATTGGAGGGAAGGTAGCAACAGACAGAGGTTAGCCCAGAGCTGGGGGAGCCTGTCAGGGAGCAAAGCCTGGCCTGTCGTCCTGAAGGTTACACTTCTTGTGTTGACATCCTGAAAGGACACCTATAGAACCTTCCCCTCTTGAAGCCTCAACTTAGCCTATCAAACGGAGATGGTAATTCCAAGGCTAACCTCCAACACAGAGCAGTGCAAATCAAGCCAGACAGTCACTTTGTGGAGGGAAATAGCCTGAAATGTCATCACGAGAGGGAAATGGGCGTCTCTTTCTAATGGAGGCCAACCCCCAGGTTCTGGTTCTTTTCATGAAGTTTTTTTTTTTTTTAAGCTTTTTTTTTTCTACTAAGACTCAGTCTGCAACACTTTGGGTTGTGCCCAGGGCTTGGTGCAGTCTTTAAGCCTGTTCTTCTTCTATTCAGAAAAGTATTTTAGAATTGTGGCAAGAGAGATAGACATTAAGGAATCCCTTTGAATTCCTGTTGATTTATAGAGAAGGTAACCTTCTTTCTGTAGCCTGCTGCTGCGGAGTAGAAGCTAATCTCTCTGTATTGCTAGATACTGATATATGAGACTTGCTCGGGGACCACAACCCAAACAGTAATGTTTGCTTGGCCAGCACCGATGGAAGGCTCCCTCCGAGGCAGACACTCCTAAATACTTAGACACGTTAGTTTGTTTGGTCCTCACCTCATCATTCTGGCATAGATACTACTTACAGACGAGGAAACTGAGGCACAGAGGGATTGTGTAACTTACCCACTGTCACACAGCCAGGAAGGGTTGGATTTGAGATGCCCAAGGCTGGGAAACAGCTTTGTGACTCTCCAGCCATGGACCAGGGTATGCAGCGGGTTGCAGTGAGGAGGCATTGTCCCGTTGCTCATGTGGCTAGGCAGTGGTGGGGCTGGCTTTCTGACTGTGCATGGGGAGCTGCCTCACACAGTCACTCTGCCACCTCTGCCCACTTTAGCCGAGTTCTCCCGCCCTGCTTCAGTCAGTGAGAATCATGATGCAGGGCCTGACAGTGACAAGCGTGAAGATGATGCCGAGTCAGGTGGACGTCGATCAGAGGCCGAAGAAGGAGAGGTCAGGACACCCACCAAGATCAAGGAGCTGAAGGTAGGTGCCTACTGGGATGCCATGCACTCTGTTGCCCTGGGGAACAAGGAGGGTGGCTGAGGCACAGATGTACCCTTGGCCTTCACAGGTCCTAATTGTATTCAGGCACCCTTGCTGTGGGGCACACCACGGACAGGACCTGGACATGCAGAGTGTGGTGGGGGTAGAGGTGCACATGCTGCTCCCTTTTCCCCAGCTTCCCTGAGGGTGCTAACCTCCTAGGAGACTCAGACACCCTCTTACTTAACTCCTTGTCTCCCTTTTAACCATTGTCTGGCTCTCTGTCTCCTCTCCTCTCCTCTCCTGAGCATATCCAGGACACTAAAGACCTCAGTGTGGAGAATTAATGTGTCCTTTCCTGCAGCACCGCCCTCACTGTGGACACCACCCCCCCCCAGCATATATATGTATATGTACATGTTTTCCCACCCTTAGACTCAGGCACAGACATGATGATAGCGCATTCAGGCGCGCAGACTTGGCCTCACACAAGCTAGGTGTGGCTTCCTTGGCATTGCTGAGTGGTCCTTTTCTGTCATGTAGTCCTGTCATGTGAATCCAGGTCCCCTAAACACACCCTCTCTGCTGGAAGCAGCTGGAAACCCCAGACACTTGTCTACCCTTGAGTGTGTCTTCACCCACGAGGCCTCTGGTTCCCTGGCCCCTCCTTTGCCTTCCTGGGATAGCTACCTGCTTCCTGCCCCACACGTTCCTCTGTCCACCCAGTACCTGTGGGCAGCCTAGCAGCTTTCCTGGCCTGCACTGCATGGTGGGGCTGGGTGTGAGTGCACAGGGCTACTCCGCTGGATCAGACTGGAGGCTGTCTCTAATCTGTTTGTCCTACTGACCCTGCTGGTTCCTTTCCCTCCCGCTATCCCACCAGCCGGAGCAGGAAACCACGCCAAGACACAAGCAGGAGGTACTGCATGGACCCGCCCCTCCCCCCATGGCCATCAGATTCACATCTCATTCCATCCCTGGCTCAGATCCCTCACCTTCATCCTCATGTCTGCCCTCCTTCCACACCCTCCTCCATTATCTTCCTTTCTGGTCACTACCCTCCCTATTAAGCTCATGTCTTCAACTCCCAGGATAGATTCTGGTCCCATTTGTGTGTGATACCCGCCCTCCAATGTCCCTCATTGCTGGGCCTGGGAATCTATGCTTGCCTCCCACCCCACTTGCATCCACCAGTTCTGTGCATCATTTAGCTCCTCCCTCCACTCCACCCTCCCTTCCTGAGCATCACCTCCTCCCCACACCCCCATCTTCTCTGTGCTCTTTGTATCTCCTGACAACCAGATGTGAGGGCGGGGCCCGGGTGGGGAAGGAGGAGCATCTGCTCTGTCAGACTCCAGTCCCACTGCCCCCCTGAGTGGGCTGCTGGTGCTTCCCTGGAAACCTCCTCTCCTCTCTTCTCATCTTCCTCTTCTCCCCTCCCATCAACTCCCGCCTTCTACCCCCACCTCTTGTTCCCTTTCACAGCACCCAGATCTCCGTGGACCCTCCAGTACAAGACAGGCAGTTTATTCTTGTTGAGAGCAGGCCATAGTCAGAGCCTGGTCATGGTATCCTGTGATCCAAGCTTCAGCCCAGCTCCACTACCGACTCTGAGTCTTAGAAACACTTTGTGGGCCCTGATCTCCAGCTACACAGCACGGCAGGCATTGCCTGTGACTCCAGCTATACCTGCCTTATTCTTTTGCCAGGCCTTGACACTCAGCCCTTGGTCTCTCCAAGGCCTTAGGCTCCAGGAATCCTAGGACCCAACAGTTGTACTTTTCGAAGCACAACTCACCCACAAGGCCAGCAGGCCCATTTGGGATCATCTCCTGTTAAGACCCAGTCACCACTGAGGCCTGTCTCACGCCCTGTGCAAAGTCCACAGTTGATCTCTCAGATAGATGTTGTCTATAGGCAGCTTAGCCTGGGAGGGAAGCCTGAGGTCCAAGCAGGTGCCTGGGGAGAAGGCAGAAGCCTCGGTTGCATTGGCTTTCTTCCTGAGAAGGTTTGAGAACAACTACAGTGATTCTAAGATACCAGAGCTGAGTCCAGGGGAAGATTCTAGCCTTACCCAAGGGCAGATTATCTCCCAGGTGGTTCCCCTCAGATAGCCTTGCAGATAGTCTTTGGGCTGCCCGTCCACTCCTCTCTGCCCCAGAAGATGTCCCAAGCAGATGACCAGCGTTGGCAGCTCTCTGTGGCTTATCCTCACTGGGCCCAAGCACACTACTCCATCTGTAACACTGGCATGGACTCACATGTCATAGACAAATTAGGGACACACTGGGACTCAGGCTCTGCCGAACTTACTCTTGTGCTAGGCCTTGCAGCTCATCTCTCTTCTTTCTAGTCTCAGATTTCTTTGCTCCCACACGCACTTCACTTCCACCCCATCATCCTGGTCTCTCTGGCGGTGCCTGACTCTTTCTACTCTTAGAGAGTCAGTACTCAGAAGGCTTCTGGAAGGTTCTGGGTGCTGGAGAAGGCAGCAGCTCATGACAGAGAATGCTACATAATCTTCCTCTGGCCCTGAGGAAGGGAGCAGAGCCTATTTTTCTAAATGAGGTATATTTTTATTCCAGGCCTCCATGGGGCCTGGGCAGTTGGATGGGGGCTCAGTAGAGCCCAGAACTGAGCACAGTACTAAGTTCAGTGGTCCAAGTCTTGACCAGAGGTAGGAACCATGATTCAAGAGGGCTCTGGGAAGCCAGCAGGCCAGTGCAGCTCAGTGAACAGAGCAGGAATGTCTCACCTTGGTACACGCTACTGACTGCCCGGACCATAAACAGGAAAGCCCGTGCCTGACTCCGTCTGTGCTCAGAGCACAGTGGGAACCCAAACTTGCAGGCTCAGTGGAGTTGAATGTTCTTGGGTAAGGGAGGCAGGGGAAGAGAGGGGCATCATCCAGACACCCCACCCCTGGTCAGGCACCCACTAGCGTTCAGTGTCTTTGTTTCCTTGGCTCCTTGGACTGTTATGAGGGGGACAGTGTAGGGATGGGTGGTGGAAGGTGGTGGTGCCATTTTTCCTGTGTCTTCTGCTCATAGTAGGTCATCTTATACTTTTGCCCTCTCCTCTCATGCCTAGTTCCTGGACAAGCCAGAGGACGTCTTGTTGAAGCACCAGGCCAGCATCAATGAGCTCAAGAGGACCCTGAAAGAGCCCAACAGCAAACTGATCCACCGGGATCGAGACTGGGAACGGGAGCGCAGGCTGCCCTCCTCACCCGCGTCCCCATCCCCCAAGGGCACCCCTGAGAAAGCCAGCGAGGTAGGTAGGATGCCGCAGCCCTTGACAGGGACCGCGTTTATCTTCCACACAAATATGTGTCCCCTTGTTGCCTACAGGCTGGTGGGAAGGGGAGGCAGGTTAGGCTGAGAAAGTCAAACCCACTAACCTCTGGATCCTAGGGACCATCTTAAAACACGAAAAACTCCAAAAACTCATGGTAGCTTGTTTGTATTCCCCTCCAGTCAAGCAAAGAAAAATGGGGAAAGGGTGTTTGTTAGAAACTGAGGTTCCGAGACCCCATGTGGGACCCACTGAATCAGCTGTTTGCCAGGAGAGTTCCAGGGAACCAGCCTTTTAAACAAGTGCCCCAGGCAAGTCTCTTGCATACTCAACTTTGAGAACCCTGGAAGCTCTACCCAGGAGCCAGACCCTTGGGGCTTATGTGAAGGTGCAGGGAGAGCGTGGTCCCTCTTGGAAGGACTCTCAGGGTTCACCAAAGTGGTAAGGCCCATATACAAACCCGACTGCTCCTGAGACTTTCCCAGAAGGACCCCATGTGTCCTGTACTCCAGGGAAATCATGGGGCTAGTTTCTTAATTGAGAGAGATTAAGATAGGACTTGGGGAAATCCCATATCTATACCCCAAGCTATTGTATTAGCATGTGCTGAATCTTGGAAGGATTTACCCGTTTCGATGTAGGCGTCTTCTCTCTTAAGCCTCTCTCAAGCTCACTGATCACCAGATTGATTGTGGTCTAGACTTAGGCTCCTGGTTTCATTACCTGTCAGCTGGAGGACTCTGAGCTTGCTTCTTAATCTCTCCAAGGCCCTGTTAGGTGAATAAGGATGTTTATAAAGACCAGGTGAAATAATGCCCAGAGAGGGACCACATAGTCACTATGCTGTCTGGTATGAAAAACTTGGTGTTCCTTATGGAGTCCCAGGACTGTGCCTTGCAGAACTCCAAATCAAAGAGGGCCCTGGGAACCCTTCTCTGTTCAAAGGCTGCCTTCTACTGAGACCCAGAAAGACAAAGACTGGCTCAGCATGACGGCTGCGTTTGTTGTGTTCCACGAGTCACTGTGCTTGTCTTTAGTTCACAGCTGACTTGAGGAGAGACCAGATCGTGTGCAGAGCAGGCGAAGAGCCAGCTGTGTGCGTGCTTTCTCTCCAGTGCTTTGAAAATTGGCAATGCAGCCATGATTTAATTCATAGAGCATTTGATTGAACCGGTACTCGCCATGGTCTGAGCTCACCAGATAACAGAAAGCTTGTCTTGTGAGGCATAAAACAGACACAGCTGGGGTTCCATAGCTGCCAACATCACACAGGCAGGGTTGCTTTGGGGGCCTTGAAGCCTGGTACTCTAGAGAGGAGGCAAGTTTCTGCACCTACTAGCTGAGGTGACAAACATGACACTATGTTGTCAACTATGCATGTCGTGATTGACATTTGTAGTTAGCCAGGATGCACATGGTCCCCGGGCTGTAGATTGGACAGGCCCCCTTTCTGAGGGCTTCTGAGGTCCCAGCACAACCAAGACTCAGACTGGTACATGGCACTGTCCACTTCATTCCTTCGGGAAAGACTTGGCCATGGTGACTTCTAACAGTCCTGAGATGGGCCAGGTCTTGACCTGGGTACAACTGAAGTGTGATGGAGAAGCTACCCAAAGGGTGAGATGCCTGCAGAGAAAGAATGGTTGCGTGGTGAATGTTGGTGAGCTAGGACCGGAGTTGAGGGGTGTGCCCCACCTACTGGTGACAACTAGAACTGCTGGCAGAGGGACCTTATTAAAGCCTCCTTAGCCCTGAAAACTCCTGAGGAGCACAGGAGCCCACCTTGGAGTTATGGACTATTCAGAACTGATTTTTTAGTTCCCTTGGTATTTATGGGTTCTTGAGGATTTGCAAAATGGGGAGGAGCCACAGACAAGAGCTTGACTCTCCTCTGGTGGGTGGTGTTACACCTGTGAGCCTCATTGCATAGAGCATCTTATAGGGGACCAGAACGTCATTCTGTTGGGAGGTCACTGGCAAGGCTAACTGAAACAATGAAGTTGTGTTGATAGTTACTGGGCCACTGCTGAAGGTGACTAGATCCCTGGTCCAATATGGCTCTATAGAGGACCCTGCAAGGGCAGACCACCCAGAACTCCCAGAGACATCTCTAAGCCTGTTGGGTCCCACCCAAGCCAAGGGGGAAAGCAGCAGGAACTTGAACCATTCCCATGGGCAAACCCAGGTAGTTTGAAAGCCAATTGTATATGTGTGGGGGTAGTGGTGTGGATGTGTGCACATGTGCATTACTGTGTGTGTGTGTTTGTGTGTGTGTGTACATTTGTGTGAAGACCAGAGGTTAACATTGGGCATCTTCCTTAGTCACTCTCTACTTTTTTAAATTATATTTTTGTTTATTTGTGTGTTCATGTGCAGTGTGTATGTGTGTGTACAGTGCATGTGTCTATGTGTTGTACGTATGGAGGTTAGAGGACAACTTTTCAAAGTCTCTCTTTCATCCATGTGGGGCCTAGGGATTAAACTTCAGTTTTCATGCTTGGCAACAGGCACAGTCACCCACTGAGCCGTCTCACCAGCCCCTCTACTTCATTTTTGTGATAAGCCTCTCACTGAACCTGGAGCTCACTGATTCAACTAGTCTGTCTGGTCAGTGAGCTCCAGGGATCTGCCTGGCTCCTCCTCCCCAGAGCTGGGACCATACCTTGGCTTTTTTTCATAGATGCTGGAGATCTGAACCCAAATCCTCATGCCTGTGTGAGAATTTTACTGATTATGGTATCTCCTCAGCTTCTCAACTTTTGAAATATATGACTGTGACTTCACCTACAAGTTGGAACCATAGTCTAAGCCCATGGCACCTCAGGCAGGCTCGAAGTCAGAGTCTAAATGATGGTATTCTAAACTCCCTCAGAGTGTTAGTGAGAATGAGGGCCTGGCCAGAAGCCACAGGATTGCCTTGTTACTGTAATCTGTCTCCCCCCTCAGAATGGCTCCTTCCTGACTGACCCTATGAACTAACATGATAGTATGGGGTTTACAAAGCCAGACTATTTACAGACTGTGTGTCTCTCCTGCTCTCTCTCTCTCTCTCTCTCTCTCTCTCTCTCTCTCTCTCTCTCTCTCTCCCCTTTCCTCCCCACTCCCTCTCCCCTTTCTCTCTCTCCTTTTCCTCTGGCCTGGGCCTCCCCTGCAGGCCCAGAGGATCCGGGACACTTCTCAGCAGGACTTGGTACCTGGAACAGCAGCAGGCTTGGAAGTGTTCACTCAGAAAAGCCTCGCAGCGTCTCCTGAGGTTACTGTCTTCACTTTCCCACATCCCTTCCCCCTGGGCCTCCAGCCCATCCCTGTCCACACTCCAGGATCTTAAGAAAGCCTTTTCCCTAGGGTGAGGTGAATAGGCCAGACTCTGCCATGGAGAGGATAGCAAAGATGGTCCGTATTGTCCCCGTGTTATAAATGGCAAGAGTCCCCATCCCAGAGTCATGAAGGGCCATCCCCTCCCTCATCTGTTATGTATCAGTTAGGACAGGATTGCAGCTATGCCCAGAAGACAGAAAAACTGGTGTCCTCTAGCTCCAAAGGGGCAACGCCATGACCCTCTCTGCAGGCAGGCTCTGGCATTAAGCTTGGGATGTCTTGACCCTTGAGTGTGTCCTGCCCTGAAATCTTGTCTGTTTAGAAGCCTGTGGAATAGGGTGTGGTCTTCCTTCCTTCCTCCTGCTTCCAGCCATCTAAACTCATTGGACATTGGTCTGATTCTCCAGGAAGGCAAAAGTAGATGTCTTCCTTCCAGAAGCATCCTTGAGTTTGTAGAGAGGCAAGCCTTCTAAGTGAGGAGGGCATTGCTTCTGGGTCCAGATGAGTTCAGGTCAAGGGTTCTTGGGGTTTCCCATGGCCCTGTGTGGATGCTGGGGATGGATCCCCCAAACTCCCTGTCTGCTGAGGTTTCATAATCTGTTGGAGTTGGAAGTCTACTGATAGGAAAACATCCTTCCTCTAGCCTCTGTACTCCATCTGCCATGGCTTGTGAGAGTATACATGCTATTCCTCCCACAGAGAAAATTTCTGTAGCTGATGTGAGTTTGCTGTGAATGTAGGAAGGAGATGAACAAGCTCCAGACAAGGGAAAATACGAACAGCAACTCTCCTTGAAGTCTTTATGTAAAAGTAAAAACAAACCATTTCGTGTTCTCTCCTGAGGGCAGTGAGACGGGACTCGGCAGCAGCCCAGCGTTAGGGACATAGAGATGTCCTGGTATCTGGAGATGCTTTAGAAACAAAGACAGTGCCTTATGGGGACTGAGCCAGTGTGCATCTTTCTCCAGTCATCTGCCACATCAGCCTTACTGTTTAATCTACCGTCGACAGGACCATTCGTTCTTTCCTGCCTTCCCATTTGCCCCCCTTCTGTCTTATCCCCCCTCCCACAAGGTCTTTCCATGTTGCCCTGGCTGGACTCAAATGAGCATGAAGTTTTCTGTCCTTCTGATCAGGACTTCTTCTCGCTACCTAGTGGCCATGGACCTGCTCTGCAGCCTCCCTCAAGCCGTCCCTCGAAATTGAACACCTCCTCTCTGCACCTCTTCTAAAAGCTTCTCCTAGGATGCGAGTTCTAGAGAGCCCCCTTCCTGGATCCCCTCTGATCCCAAATGTAATTGAGAGTTCCAAGTAGGGCCTGAACAGCCAGGAGTAAGCAGAGCTGCCCTCTGGGCTTTCTTCTTGTCCATCATGAAGTAGACTTGTCCCCGTCTTTGCTCCTGTGGCTGGACAAGAGGCTCTATCAGAAGGCAGGGACACACTAAGCAAGGCCCTGGAAAATCAGGGGCTCAGGAGAGAATACCCGGAGGCTGACCTGTCTGCAGAGACCCAAATGTTGCACCGTCTTGTGACTCAGATCAGATGTGGCTTGGCCAGTGCACTGGTGCCAATCAAGTTGTCCTTTCTTTTTGTAAATATGCCCCACCCCCACCCATCCTTAACTGTTGCGTTTTTAGCACCAGAGCCCTTGTTTCTTCCCTCAGCACTACTGTGTGATCTTCTGAAAGTGCCTTCATTAGGAGCCTTGGTTTCCCCCTCTGCAACAAGGTTGCCAACTGGAGTAAATTTAATTATGTAGATGAAGGGTTGGCACTGCCTGGCATCTAATAACTAAACATTACCATGTGCTTCCTTCCCTTCTCTGCCTCTAGGATGTGTTCCTTCGTGTCTGTGCCAGCTCCCACCACACACACCATTGCTCCTCTAGCCTGTTTGCTATTTGGAAGTGGAAAGGGAGTGTTCCAAAGGGGGCTTCTTTGGCCAACTTTGACCATCATCACTAGACTGATAATATTAGATGCTGAAATGGAAGCAGCTGACAGACCTTGCTTTCTGAGGAGATGAGACAGGTTCTTACCTCTGAGGCTGGCAGAACAGGTCCTTCTGAAGCTTCAGGTAGAGACACCTGAAACAACATCTCAGAAAGCTGTACTGAGTCTGGACCTCCCCTTCTTTTGATCTTTCTTATTGGCAAGATTCTCTTAATGAGGTCAGATTCCCTGACCCAGGACAAAGGTCTAGCAGTGTTCCCTTGATTTGTACAGCTCCATCAGATTGTATGGGCTTGGCAGACTCATCACCAAGTCACAGCCTGAGAAGGAGCCCTGTTTCTGGGAGGAGTTTAGGTAATACCTCATGGTGACAGCAGTCTTGGGAGGGTGGGAAGGTTAAACCTCAGAGGTCTTGAGTTCTGGGGTCCAAGAGTTGTTTTCATCCCCTACACTTAGATTTGGAGATTGATTTCCATGTCTGTATCTTCAAGGCATTAAGTGAAGGCCGTGACTCCAGGCCGTGGGGCCATGCAGGACTTCAACTTCCCTAACAGAGCCTCTCACTGTTTGCATTATACATTTATTAGATGGACCCCCGATGAGATTTTGTGGGGATAAAGTATTCTATGGTCCCAAGAGTAAATCCCAATGGTCTTAAAGCTCTGGTAATGATTCAAGAAGCAAACCTGTCATTGACCCTAAGCTGCTGGGAATGGATAGAGGACTGTTCTGTAAAATCTGACAGTGCCACCCTGTCTCTTCAGTACTCCTGTCTGTGGTTCTTTCCTTCCGTGGCATGATCTGGTCAGTTCTCTATTTTCCATAGGTTTTGTTAGAATTATCCAAGGATTGGTCTTAAAATTGTTTCTTTTGGGCTGAAGCTCGGAATGTTCAATCTGTTTAAGCCAGTGCTCCAACTGGTGCCTTCTCTAGACCTGTCCCCCTGGAGAGAGGCGACACTGGGTGTCTTTGGAGCTCTTTTGCCTCAAGATTCAGAGATTCCTTGTGAAAGTATCTTCCCCTCTAACAGTGGCAAGTGTTCAGTTACAAGAGGAAGAGGCCTGGCCCATGTGGCTCTCCCTTTTCCCTTTGTCCCTAGGGAGAGCACAAGAACCCATTCCCACTTTATCAGGTGGGAATCAGTGATTGAAGAGGGGCTTAGTGGGAAAAAGAACGTTGGCAGTAATGATGGGCTTTGTCACACCTTTCTGTCCCTGGCCAGTTCGGGGGACACAGCATCAGACCCTTGTTTGTTAGATTTGTCCTTTTTTACCAAGGGAAGAGGCCATCCCCTCAGGTGCCTGCTATTTCATGTTAACTCTTCTTGCTCCAATTGAAACACAGGGCTCAGAGCATTGGGTACTTATAGAAAGAGTATACACTAGGCCGGAAGACCTTGGCCTCCTAACAGTGGCTGCCACACAACAGGAAGAAAGTGAAGCAAGCCTCCCTGAGATCCTCGCTGATGGCAGACTCTCCAAGGTAGACATTCTGGTGGACAAGTTCAAAGTTGAAGTGGCCACGGAAGAAACAGTGAGAGCCAGAAGAGCAAGTACTCAACAGCAAGGGAGAACGATTGCAAGCCCAGAAGACGTTGAGACAGTGAGAGAGCAAGACCCGTGTATCAGGGGAGGTCCCAGAGAGGATGCTCGGGCTGCGGGCTACACGTCGACAGACAAGCTTCTCGAGGGCTCCAAGCTCAGGAACCACCGAGTCTCAAATGGTCAACTAGAGAGCCAAGTAGAATTGAGCAAGGGGCTGGAGAGGCCCCAGACCTGGGGAAGACCAGCAGCTTCAGGGGTTGGGCCAGTGCAGGGAGCGGTTCTTTCTCCTGCATCAGACAAGGGTGGACTCCAGTCCTTCCTGTTGGATCCAGCCCAAGCAGAAGCCAGAGCTGACTCAAGCGATGAGACTGACACCTCCTTCGCAGAGAGGAGCTTCTGTCTCAACTACGGAGAGAAAGACTCTGAAGACCAACTTCTTGCCCCACCCTCAGAGGACAGAGAAGAGCACCTGGATGCCCCTTCTGGAGACGGGACCTGGTTGGAGCTAGCAGGGGTGCACACAGAGAACTGGGAGCCGAGGTCCTCAGACCCAAGGGCTACTGCCCCCGGTTCCAGCCAGAATAAAGATGAAGCCCATCTGGCTTCCTCAGCAGAAGAAGCCTGGTCCCCCAGGGACCATGGAAGACCTGATGACCTGCAGGGAGCTGCTGTCAGTCAGACTCTTGAAGAGGACTGGGAAAACGCACAAGGGCTGGAAGGAGAGTCGGCCTACCCAATGGCCAGTGTAGCTGAAGATGAGGTCCCCATGAGTATAGATTGGTTGGGGAAGACTGAGAAAAGTCCCCCTGGGAGAGGAGGAGGGGTGCACCTAGATGCCCAGGCTTGTGCCCTTCTGAGGACCATTCCTCCCTGTGTTAGGAAGCCAGCCAGGCCAGACCAAGGCAGCTTCCTGCCCAAAGAGAAGAGGGCAGTTTCCATTCAAGCAGTAGAACCTGAGACAAAGGACAGGGAGGCAGTCACCCCCCTGCCAGCCTCCTCTGGTCACGCTGAGGTTCTGGCAGCCATGGAGGACACTTCTCTAAGTCCAGTCCCTCCTGGGTCAGGGGAGCCTTCAGAGTCCAGAGATTTCTTTAGAGATCAGTTCCCTGTAGTTCTCAAATATATCCATCTTCCTGAAGAGATCCCAGGGCCCAAGGACCCACAAGGTGAACGCAAAGCACCTCCAGTTGCCAGCAAGAAGCCCAGAGTTGTCCCTGAAGGAACCGAAGGACCTGCACTCCTGGGGTTGATGCTCCCTTCAGGAAAGCAGGAGACTTCACTCCAGGATAGGGACCAAGGGGGTTCCCAGGAAGATATTAGCAAGACCTCAGTGGCTAACAAAATTCGGATATTTGAGATCCATGGAGCCGAGGCTTGCCGAGCCAATCAGGGTGAAATGAGGACCCTTCCACAGGAGCTGCCTTCGGAAGCTTCCCCAGGACAGGTAGAACAGCGCAATAAGCTTCTAGATTTGGGCTTTGTCCAACTCCAGCCCCCTGGGGACTTGGCCAGTGCCAAAGTTACCTGTTCTTCTCTCATGCCTCTGGCTACCCAGCACTATGGGGAGGGCACCCCAACTACCTCCCACCAGGAAAGATGCACAGACCCAGAGCTCGTGTCCCCCGATTCAGGCTGTGAAACCACGCTGGAGGAAGCTACTGGGGTAACTGGCCACGTTAGCCCCTTCATCCACTAAGTCCCCATTTGTGGAGGCTGACCGCATGCTACGTGGCTTCTTAGAAGCATGCTTCAGAGGCCCTCGCCATTCCTGCAATGACACTGCTTGTTCATCCTTAGAAGGTCTTCTCCTACATGGTCCTGAGATAGCCCAGACTGAAAGATGGGGCCATCTGCTTAGCCCTTGTTAGCTTGTTATATCTCCAGCCTTTGCTGTGATCTTATGTTCAGAGGATCACACAATGGCCTCAGAGAAGGAGCCACTGGCAGCAGCAGTTTACACACTTGCTTTGCCTTGCCCCTCCCACCTGCTGGATTCCTCCCTGTCACGCTTGGCTTATCCAGTGGTCTTTCTTCATCCTTTCCCATCCCTGTATCCTACCTTGTAGAAGCTGACAGTTCAGAGGTTTCCTCCACTCTGTTTCCCTCTCTACCTTCCTTCTACCTCCTTAAGACTAACTGTCTTCTCTAATCCAGAGCAAATCCGGAGATTCGGGCAGGGAAGACAAGAGCTCCTTCGGCCGCTTAGTGCCAAACACCCCCGGAAAGGGGGGGCGTCTGAGATTCGCCAGCCCTCCCGGCCCTCAGGTCTCTGCAGTCCCTCTGTGCCCGATGACTTGGTCATCTTCATCCAACTGGGATGTGCCGTTCCCTAGATTCCCACCTGCTCTAGTAGCACCCCCGTGTGGCTGTTCACACTCTGGCTTGTCTGCAATGTATTCCTCACACCTCTCAACCTTCCGGAACCTGGCCACTTGGAGGCTGGTTAACAAGTGAATCTCTGAAGCGTACTGAAACAAGTTCTTTCAGAGTATTGTATGGGTGTTAGATTGGTCTTGCAAAAAGAAAAGTCACAAACCAAGCCAAAAAAAAAAAAAAAAAAAAAAAATGCATGCGTGGTGTTTAATCCCTGACAGGCCAGTTGAGAGGTATGTATTTAGGACACAGTTGCTGGTTCTCCTTGGGTGTTCCCTTGGCCTGCCGTTGTCAATTACACTGATGTGGACAGAACTTCCTCTCAGTGGTTACCATCGAGTTCAAAGTGGTACTGGTGGCTCCCGGGAAGCTGGAGTCCAGAGGGCCTGGGCCAGTGTTTCTTCTTCCCCTGGATGGTGCTGCCCCTCCCCCAAAGACTCAGTGCAATTGACAGGCTGCTGGCTTCCTCTGTGTTCCTCCAGCTCCCAGCTCCAGCCTCTCTGCCTCCTCTCCCGGGTTCCCCTGAATCCCTGGCCTTCATCCTCAGATTGCCTCTCAATGCTGCCTGCACGGATGGGCCTGTGATCCGGGCCTCCATCCCTGCCTTTTGCACAATGCGGCTTCTAAAAGGCTTTTGGATCCTAGCCTTGCAGGGACCTCCTGTCCAGAACTCGCTGGAAGGATGTTAGCTTTGTACTTGCTTTGGCATCCATGTGAGCCCCTCCAAAGGAGTATCGCTACTCTCGAGAAGGTTTTGCTTTGTTTCATTTTGTGTTCGATTCCACGGAAACCTTTCTGGGGTGTTTTTTTCACTCCCTGGCCTGCTCTTCCACTTGGGAACATTATCACAGCCTTGAGATTTCCTCTGGCATTCACCATCTTGACCTCTCTCTCTCCCCACCCCACATCCCCATCTCCCTGATTTTATCTGGCCATAGAGAGCAGGGCTGAGGGAGGGCTCGGAGGAGAAAGTCAAACCACCACGCCCACGTGCCCCAGAGAGTGACACGGGAGATGAGGACCAGGACCAGGAGAGGGATGCGGTGTTCTTGAAGGACAACCACCTGGCCATTGAACGCAAGTGCTCCAGCATAACGGTCAGCTCCACATCCAGCCTGGAGGCTGAGGTGGACTTCACAGTTATTGGTGACTACCACGGGGGCGCCTTTGAAGACTTCTCCCGAAGCCTCCCTGAGCTCGATCGGGATAAAAGTGACTCTGAGACAGAGGGCCTGGTGTTTGCCCGGGACCTCAAGGGGCCGTCCAGCCAAGAGGATGGATCTGGGGGCGTCGAGGACAGCCCGGATCGAGGGGCCTGTTCCACCCCAGAAATGCCCCAGTTTGAGGTACAGTGGAGCTTCATGGAGAACAGGGCACTGCATGTTCAGAGGGCTCTGAGCCATGAGTAAGAAGAGCAGCCATCAGCTGCAGCCTGAAGTGCTGTCTGGTGTTGCATGACTACCCCTCGTAGAACAGCATGGTTCTGCAACGCATGTCTGCTATGTCGGTCCACCACTTACAGGTGCTCTGTGGTGTTTTAACCCCCGTGACCCCCATCACTTGCCGAGGTCAAGTGATGGCTTACTGACTTCTTGACCCCCTGAACTGGGTTGCATGGCACGTGGAGAGAGAGCATGTGTCTGTGGACTCTTGAGGCTCCCACAGCTGGTCTGAACACGGAGTGGTTTTTCTTGATGCAGACCAGGGCTCATTTTAGCAGGGCCTGGAGAAGAAGCAGTTATTTAAATCTATCAGGTCCTGAAACGTTAGGGCTGGCAGTGGACACTCCTGGAGAAGAGAAGGTACATACAGCCTTTGGGGAGGATGCAGGGCCAGTGTCTGAGCTTCTGTGCTTTGTGGACCCCTTGGTAGAGCTGCACAGAGGATTCTCAGGAACCCCCCCTCGCCCTTTACCTCTGGCTGATCCTCACCCCCCACTCCCAGACAGCGAACACTAGCTTATTCACCCTGAGATCCTACTCCATGCTGTGCCCTCTGGGTGGAAAGTTTGTTCTCCCTTTCCATGCCTCACCATGATCCAGGACAGCTCACACATCCTCTCTCCATGCTTTTCTGGCTACTATCTGGCAGTACTATCCCCACCACATCCTGCTCTGCCCTGCCATGCTCCTCTGGCTCTAACATTTCTCAGCACAGTCAGGACAGTGGCTGTTGCTCTGTCCTTCTTCCACCAGGTGGTAGCTGTTCTAAGGCTGAGGGACACTGAGGGACGATTAAATGAGTGAGCAGCTGGATCACAGGAGTCTGGAAGAATCTCTCCTTTCTCCCTCCTCCTTCCAACTACATGAAAAGCTAGATCCATTCATCAGACCTACAGTGTATATAGCCATGAGCTAGGCCTGAGAGAGGAGTCAAAAGAAGCTGATCATTAAGCTTGAGACACCTAGAATATAGTTTGTAAGCTGGTGACCCTGGGCCACATCTGGCCAACTGATGTGTTTTCTCTGGCTTTAATTTAAAAAATTACAACACTGTATTTTCTTATATCATAAAAAATACCAAATAAGAGCAAACCATGCAGAGGCTATGATAACAGCCACCCCTGAATGGAATACCACATGCTTCCCATTTCTTTCTGCTAGCTAGCTCCTTCACCACTCCCATCCGTTGCCTGGCCCCCGGATCCTTCCATGTGTGTAGTTCTTGCTCTGAGCATCGGTTTACATGAAGTGACCAAAAGGTGTAGGCGATGTGTGTGTAAGGAGAACACCGAGCATCAAGTTTAACCATCCCAGTACAGCCTCAAAAGACATGCAGCCCCTGAGCTGTGGGGTCAGGCCCTCCTCATGCGGGCAGTGGCTTTGGCTCTCTCTTAGGGCTGTTTCTCCGTGACACCAGCCATGCCTTTACATACGTCTCCAGAAACTTGACCAACCATGGGGGTGGGAGAACGCTTTCTCCTCCCACACCCCTGTTGTCTGTGAAGAGGAGTTTTGACCGGGCTTGAGTTTTGAAGTGTTCCCTTTATGTTCCTTGTAGTCTGTGAAAGCAGAAACCATGACTGTCAGCAGTCTGGCAATCAGGAAGAAGATTGAGCCAGAGGCCATGCTGCAAAGCAGAGTCTCCGCTGCAGACAGCACCCAGGTAACCCTTGCCCCTACTGTAACCTGACACAAGGACTGGGCGTATTTGGGCATAGGGTCCTCACTGAAACGGCCAAGCCCTTTGGTCAGCCTTTTTCTTCCCCCCATCCTCTCTGAGGTCAGAGATAGGACAGGGAAAAACCATGCTTTCCCATCTGTAAACGGGGGTGATCCTGCCTTCTCCCTCTTCCTGGGAGTGTTCAGTACTCATGGCTGCAGATTAGGGCCATGGCTTTCAGACTGCTTGATAGCTGTGGGGAGGTTCTTTCAAAGATGACTTGGGGTAGAGAAAGGGAAACACCTCAATCACTGTTTGGCCAGAACAGCTCACCTGGGTCATTTTTTATGCATGGAGGTTCCACATTCGATTGAGAATATGAACAAACCAAGCCCATAAGACTGAAGAATGTGTTAGTGAGGTGGAGCTCGCTTTCACCCTGGAGCAGGCTGGCCTGCCTGGGCACAGCACACAGCTTAGTGCACACTTCCCTTGTGTCCTCTGTGGGTCTTCAACTTTGAAAATGTATAGGTCTGAGTTTATGGATATGAGCAATTGCCCCTAGTTCTTCTTGCTCACAGGGCTTCAGCATTCAGTCCCTTCTCCTGGTGACCAATGGGGTTCCACCTCCAGCACAGACAACCTGGAACGTGACATAAAATAGCACAAATGTATTTTCCAGATTTTTCTCTCTTACTGTTACAGTGTGCCAAGTAACGACTCCTAAGAATCCTAAGCTGGGTCACCCGGACAGGCCTCTGCCTTCTCTGGCTTGCTTTGCTTTAGTAACCTTTGTTTTCAATGCAAAGTATAAAGAAACCAAAATGACTTTAAATCCCATAACCTAGCAGCTCTCATCATCAAAACCTCAAAATGTCCAGTTATAAAACTCAATAGACTGGATGGCATTATTCATATGCTGTCTCCGGGTGGCGAATAATAATAACACAGATGTTCACATCTGTATGTACTTGAAGTTTTTAAATAAAAGTGACTACTGACTCTTACAGTGTACCCTTTGCTCTCAAGAAGTTTAGAACTTACTCATTTGCTGTCTCTGTGTCTCTGTCTCTCTGTCTCTATCTTTGCCCCACCCCCTTTCTCTCTTCATGAGACAGGGTCCCTGCTGGGTATCACAGGCTGGCCTCAAACTTATTGTGTAGTTGAGGGTGACCTTGAACTTCCTCCTGCTTCTACCTCCCATGTGCTGGGATTATAGGTTGCACCACAATACCTAATTTTTGTGCTGTTTTTTTTTTTTAATGGGGTCTGGGAATAGAACCCAGGCTTCATTCGTGCTAAGTGAGCACTCTCCCTGCCGTGTGACCTCCCAGCCCTGTGACCTCCCAGCCCTGTGTCCACTCTTCTGAGTCCATTTGGGAAGCACGTTCTAATTGTGTTTCCTTCTCCCCTCACTGGACCCCGTGGTGGATTTTACCTTTCCCAGTATTCAGTGCTATGGTAAAGTTTCCTTGTTCATATTTCTGGGTGAACGTTTAAAAGTGTCAACTTCTGTTGTAGTTAGGGTTTCTGTTGCTAGGAGAAAACATGATCAGAAGCTACTTGGAGAGAAAAGGGGTTTATTTCAGTTTATAGTTCTCAGGTCATGATCCATCACAGAGGGAACTTCAGCAGGAACCTGGAGAGAGAAAGTGAGGCCAAGGCCATGAAAGAATGCTGCTTACTGGTTGCTCTTCATGGCTTGCCCAGTCTGCTTTCTTTCATTTCTTCCTTCCTTCCTTTGTTTGTTTCTTTCTTTTTCTTTTCTTTTTTCTTTCTTTCTTTTTTTTTTTTTTTTTTTTTTTTTTTTTTTTTTTTGAGACAGGGTTTCTCTGCGTTAGCCCTGGCTGTCTAGCTCTATAGAGCAGCTGGCCTTGAACTCACAGGCCTGTCTCTTCCTTTTCCTGAGTGCCACCCAGCTTCAGCCTGCTTTCTTATACCATCCATCTGCACAGGGATGGTGCCGCCTCCAGGGACCTGGGTCCTCCCACGTCAGTCATTCACCAAGAGAACCTGACAGACTTGCCTACAGGCCAGTCTTGTGGAGACATTTTCCCAGTTGAGAGTTCCTCTTCCCAAATGACTTTAGCTTGTGACAAGTTGACATTAAACTAACCAACATGACATCAAAGGGTAACTTCCTTTGTGGACAGCTAAGTCAAAGGTTGGATAGAATCAACTTGCTTGATTGCTTTTCCAATAGAGTGATTGAAATGAAGTCTTGTGGCCCCTCAGCACTACTGTGTGAGCACCCCAAGTGCATGCCCACTCCTGAAATCTGTCACCTGTAACCAGAAGCGCTACAAGCCAGGTGACAGATACTACAGGTACCTGTGGTCCTATCATCTCTCATGCCTCTTCCTCTGCCTCACAGGTTGATGGGGGTGCTCCATCGGTGAAAGACTTCATGACGACTCCCCCCTGCATCACCACAGAGACCATCTCTACCACCATGGTAAGTGGAACCTAGGAAGCTCCCCTCTCTGACCCACCCCTTACTCTCTCTCAACTCCCAGTACCCAGAACTTGGCAGCTGCTTCAGCAAGCCCTCAGCTGCCCTCATGGCAGTAAGACAGATGACAGATTCCTGTTGTCTGGTACCTTGGCTGCTCCAGTCGTCCAGTTTTTGTTGTTGTTGTTGTTGTTTGTTTGTTTTGTTTTATTTTGCCAATTGAATAGTGTGCAGAGTGGAGGCCCTGACTCTCAGTTATCTGGGCCATCACAGGCATGCAGGGGCAGAGGAGGGGTAAAATGATGGATTCTCAGTGTGCAGGAATCTTGTGATTCCAGCCAAATCTTAACCTGCCCAAAAGCCCCCCCTCACCCCATCCTCCAGCCAGCAAACAACCCCAAACTACTCACCCTCAGTGTCGCAGACCACTTTCTCACCATGGCCAGTAGATGGCAGCAGTGAACCGGGTTGGAATATACAGGGGTTTTTAGACACCTTTTAGGGGACCTTGTGGGTTTTGCTATTTATTTGCTGTCTGACCAGTAGTGAAAAGTCCTTGGTCTCAAGTGTTCTCATCTGTAAAATAGGAATCACCCCCCTCATGTGTGGCTCACACTTCTTATGGGACTCTAGAGCAGTGCTTCTCAACCTTCCTAATGCCACAGCCCTTTAATACAGTTCCTCAGGTTGTAGTGACCCCCAACCATAAGATTATTTTGTTGCTACTTCATAACTATAATTTTGCTACTATTATGAATCACAGTGTAGATATGTGACCCTTGTGAAAGGGTCCCTAGGTCGCCACCCACAGGTTGAGAACTGCCCCTCTAGAGCCTTTAACAACGGAAGAGAACAGACTTATTCTGTACAGTTTTTGTGTCAGACAGCTTCCTGAGAAGTTTGACATTCGATTTATGAACTAAGGCTATCTACTGTCCTTTCTTCTACATCCATTGCAAATGAGAAAACTTAAGTTCAGGGGGATAAAGGGATGAACCCTAGGTCACATGACCAATAAATATCAGTTTAGCCTCAGGCACCAGAAGTTGCACTTTCCTTGTCAATCTCTCTGCTCTGCCTGTGTCCTGACCTGTGAGAGCATCAGTTCTGTGGGTCTGGGGCTACAGAATGTGGTAATACCTGATCCAGACACTTCTTGAGCTGTTGAGAGTTGTTTTTGAATGGCGTCCCTTGTCCAACCTCTGACCTGTACCTGGGAAAGATAATGTCAAGTCTGACTCCTCATCAGGTGGGTTTTAAGTAAACTGACCTCAGGATCGATAAGCAGCCGGTTACCCAGATGCCACACGTATCTCTGATCACTCAGTTCTTTCTCTCTCTCCCAACTATTACTCTAGGCACTGAGATACTTGTAAGGGTAAATTTAAATGGGTCTTTCTGGTGTATAGACAGTTAACTTCATCCATCTCCTCATCCATCCATTCATCCATTCATTTGTTCCAAAGCCAGTGACTGAGTCTCTGTCTGCTTAGCACAGGGATGCAGAGCTGCAGAAGCTACACTGCCTACTAGGATTCATTCAGCTGCTGTCACAGGTGCCTGTCATGTGTGTAGCTCCTGGGCACACAGTGATGAGCAAGGCCCACCCTTCTCACTTCCTGGCTGGATGGCCTTGGGCAAGTCACCGAACCTTTCTAAGCCTTCTTGCCACGTCTGTAAAGTGTGGTGTGAACAATACAGCCCATGCCTCCAAGGGTTCCTGTGAGACCCAGCAAATACCCTGTGCAAAGTCCACAAAACAATGCCTGGCCTGTAGTGTACCTAATGTCAGCTGCTGTCTCTTTCTTGCCTTCATGGAACCGTGCAACAAGCTACCCTAGGGGCCACTGGGGGGGAGCCAGGAGAGTAACACAGCTGCTGGGAGAATGTGGGGCCGGTGGTGTCCTAGGCAGGGACAGTGGAACTGTGAGTAAAGGGAGGCGTGGTCACAGGAGGAGGCTTCCAGGCTGTGAGAGCAGGTGTAAGGTCAGCAGGTGAAGAAGCACATCTGGGTGGCAGATGTGTACAGGGAAGCGAGGGGGAGGAGGAAGAGGGCTGTGAAGACGACAGGCTGAACCAGAGCCGGAAGGGGTGCAGTGGTGCAGTGCCGTGTAGTGTAGGATGGTTTAAACTTGATTTGGAGACAACAGAGGAATAGTGTCTTTAGAGTAGAAGCGTGTGGTCAGCGGCGTGTGTCTGTCAGATCATCGGCTCTGTGGTGTGGGGTGTGGCCTGGAACAAAGATTCCCCCTCCTGCTTCCCCTTCCTCCTTGCAGCCACTTTCCTTCTCTTAATAAATAAATATTTATTGAATGCCCACGATGTGTGAAGTACTGTGCCGGGCACTGTGAGTCTGGCACTGGGGGAGGCAGTGCCTGTGTCTCCGGGCCCCACATAAGGATAGAAGGTGGGAACCTGTCTGAAGGATGCTGACTAGCTGGAGCACCACCAGGGTCAAGAGGGTAGATGCAACAGAGATTTAGGGACTAGGAAATCCTGGAGCAAGAAAGTACAGTATTTGGTCTCTGGTAAAATGTTCAGGAGACAGGACAGATGGGCTGGGGACAGTGTTTGTTTACTGGTCAGTGGTTCTTACAGTGTGGTCCCAGGTACCTGTGACAAAGGCACTTCCCCACCCTGCTCCAAAAAGCCTAATTCAGAAACCGGGAGAAGCCTGACAGTCTGTTCACCCAGGTGATCCTGTGAGAGGAGTGTATGTTACCCTGCAGGCCTGACCAGTGTGAGGCACCTAGGGGGTATTTCTGGGAAAGGCCCAGGAGACAATTGGTTTTAAAGATTTGGGGTTCAAGAAAGATCTGGATGACAGGTAGAGGGATAGTAGGTTGTGGCATAGATGAGACAGTAGAATTTCCTGGGTATCTGAGTGGATAGAGGGGAGCCCTGCAGAGAGACAGAAGGGTTGCCTTGCCCCAGGAGAACTGTGCTTCCATGAGTTGAGAGATGGCCCTGGACGTGCACATAGCCAGGGCAGGGGAAGGAGTGCACATAGGCTTTGAACAACCTGTGGCCCCTTTAGTGGCTTCTGTTTTAGATGCAAAGATGGAGGTGAGCTCTGGATGCTGGCCTCCGGCAGAGAGGGAACACAGAATAAGAGACTATGAAAGCATGGTCTGAGAGATAGAAGGATCAAAGGGATGGAGGCCATTCCCTAAGAGAGAGAGAAAACTCAACTACAAATGACCGTTGCAGTCTGGAATCCAAGACACTGCAGGGACTGTGCCTCATGACAGTATGCCAAGTGACCCGGCCACCGACAGTCTGGGCAGGAGCAGGCGTAGCCGAGGCTAGGATGGAGCAGAAGGCTCTGTCCTCCCTTATGCTTCAGTAGGAAGATAGTGGTCCAGCTCCTTGCCAGGAGCAAATCAAGACTGAGGTCCATTTGTCTGAGATGCTACATGACAGAAGCTAGCTGGAGACTATGCAGAAGTGAGAGACAGCAGAAAGAACCTTGGTGTCCCTTACCCAGATATGGGACACCAAGTCTAAGGGCAATTCCAGAGATACAGAGCAGTTATGATCCAGGGTAAGACCAAGGAAGCTGGCTCAGGAGTGACAGTTCTAAGGGCCACATGCTGGGATGGCCACATGCTGGGATGGCCACGAGCACCTAGCAGCCTTAGAGGCTGCCAGCTCAGAGCTAACTTCTTCTCCCACCACTGACTTACATGGGACTTGAACAAGCCATGTACTGTAGGTTTTCCATCTGTGTGTCCTCTAAATAATAGGACAGCTACCAAGGATTGCCTTCAGTGGTTTGAAGTTAAATGAGGTCTCACATATGCACATACCTAGTGGAATGCTTAGTGCCTAGCAGGTACCAGGAAGTACTTACATGATCCATCCACCTGTGCTCCTGCATTTACTGGCAGCTTTCAGTTTACAAAGCCCCTTTACCTATGCTCTTCGATATGGGCGCCCTGGGGGTTAAGCAAAGGTCCTTTTTCACAGATGGTAGGGAGGAAGTGACTCCACCTCAAGGTGCGCAGCAGGTCCAGAACAAGAGCCTGGGTGTCCTAACTTTTAGTGCTTCCAGAGAGCAATACCGTATCTTGTTCACCGTGACAGCCCTAGTAGCAGAGACTCACTACATCTGTCAAGTGAATATGGAGCAAGCGTGCAAGTGTGTGGGGGATTGAGTATATGGGGGTTGAATGCCTCAGCTCTCTGCTTCTGTGTCACTTCTCAACCCGATGGTGATGATGACCACATGGTCACATGCCCTGGCTATCCTGGAGACCTATTGAACTGAGACCTGGCCATCTGAGCACTATTGTCTCCCCAGGAGAACAGTCTCAAGTCCGGGAAGGGGGCAGCAGCCATGATCCCAGGTCCACAGACGGTGGCCACGGAAATCCGTTCTCTTTCACCGGTAAGTAGGCAGGGCCAGCTCAGGCTAGGGGACTCGTGGCTGAGGATGAAGGCATGTAGCCCTCAGCGAGTGCAGTGAGGGCCTCAGAACCATTTGCAGATGCCCCTAGGCTCCCGAAGGTGTCCATCAGTGCCCCCCTTGTGTAACCAAAGCATTGGCATTAGGGTTGGAGGTAAACAGGACACGGACACACATACACATGTGCACACACACACATATGCACGCAGGCATGCACATTCATGCACACACACACACACACACACACACACACACACACACACGCACACACACACACAGCTGCATCAGCTTGTAGACCAGGAAGAGCAGGGAACTAGGAGTCCCAAGGCTTGGATTCCAGGCTCATTTCTGATGGTGGCTGCCCCAGCCGTGGAGTCCATCACTGACAGATCTGGTTCAGTGCTTTGATGCTGGTTGTTCTGAGTCTAATCCAGAGAGAGCATGTGCCTGCCTGAGGCGGGATGAGGACCTGGGGGGCTCTATCTCCTGCCTGGAGACAGCTTTTCATTATTCTCGGATTCTTAGATTCTAGGGTGTTGTTAGGACTGGGGGCCCTAGGAATTTCAAATTCTAAAAGTTGCAGATCCCTGGGCTTGGGAATGTTCTGGGTCTAGAATTGGAAGGAGTTTGGTATTCTTGCGTAAGAACCAATGTTTCAAAGCGTCTTGGCCTCCATGCTCCACCTTTCCCGGGCCCCTGTTCGTCCCTGGGGAAGTTTCCCTAGCCCTACCTGCCCCTTCAGAGCCCAGTGCCCTGACCTGACCCCCGGGGTGGGGGTGGTTATATTCTGCAGATCATCGGGAAAGATGTCCTCACCAGCACGTACGGCGTCACCGCGGAAACCCTCTCAACCTCCACCACCACCCATGTCACCAAAGTGAGTAGCAGCAGGATCCCGGGCCCCTCGGGCTGTAGGTGGGACGCTCATTCCCATGGCTGACCGTTGGCTCCTCATTCTCTAAGGCACCAAGGACTCCTTTGCCAGTTCTTGAGTGTGTTGTCCTGTGCTGTGCTGTGGAGGAGGAGCAGGAGGAGGCCTTGTACACAGTGTTGGCAGCTAGTCCGTGGGGTCGTGTGCTCTTCTCCAAAGTAATTATGAACAATGTTCGCATCTTACAGGCCTTGAGAGCCAGGCGAATTCAGAAGCATGTAATGAGCAGGAAGTGTCATTTGGAAAAGTTGTTATTTGCCAGGCCTGATAGTACAGGCCTCTGATCCCAGCTACTTAGAAAGAACTGAAAGGCCAGGCTAGCTTAGGCAGCCTGGTGGGACTCTGTTTCAAAATAAAAAGTAAAGAGGACTAGAGATATTTTTCATTGGTATAGTCTTTGCCTAGCAAGGCCCCTAGGTTTAATCTCAACAGTAACATTACTGTCCTCCATGCCCACCCACCCACCCAAATCAAGAGAGAGAGAGAGTAGGGTCCTGGGACTACCAGCAGAACGCCTAAGGTGGAGGGACCCGTGAGGCACGCTAGCAGGAGTGGCGGACGGACGCTGTGTGTTTGCTTGTTAAGTGAATGCTAGTGAGTAGCAACCTTACTGGACTCAGACCTGCCGGCAGCGATGGAAGTGAGGTGTGCCAGGAGGCAGCGTGTAGAAACGGGGCAGGGAGGTTAGAGTGCACTTGGGGCAAGGAAATACAGAATCTGGAGGCAGATGAGCTCGGCATCAGGTACTGGGGCTGATTTGACCGTGGAGGATCTTAGTCTAAAGGACACTGGAAAGCTGGAGAAAGGTTTTAACTCGGGCAGTGATTCAGTGAAATTAGGCCTGCTGGGGGTAAAGCTCACTGGCTGAGTGTGTCTGGTGTGCACAGGTGCTGGGTTCGATCCCCAGCGGTGCAAAGGAAAAAGGAGGTATAGGAGGGTGGAGCGGGGAGAGTTCTAAAGTACCTGGGAAGAACCGAGGCCTGGGGGGTGAGGGCTTGGGCCAGGTAGGAGCTAGAGACAAGAAGAGGACAGGCCAGAGGAGGAAGGCATTCCTAGTGGGGATCAGCCATGACAACCCCAGAGTTAAACAAGGCTGCGATCTGAGAGGCTGCAACAGGGGCCGAGTGGCCAAGGAGAGCAGGAGGAGCCAGGCAGAGCGTGGGTGTTGAATTGCAGGTCCAGCTGACCCACCAAAGGGAAGGTCTGGTTGGTAACACTGTCCCTCTGTCCACACTGTTCAGGGCCCTGCCTGCAACCTGGTAGCTTTGTCATCTTGTCACATTTCCCAGGAAGCAACCGCTCAAAAAAGCATTAGAGAACAATGTCGACTTCCCTGCACCGCCCAGAGCATGTAGCTCAGAAAGCTCCCCTCCCGACCTTACCACTTGGCACCCCCCACCTCTCTTCTTCACCTTTGCCTACTTCCAGCTAGGATTCCCTCAGTCACATCCTCCATGAGTAGTGCCAAACAGTCAGGTCCTGCCCCATCCTTTGGTCTAGCCCCTCTCCTCGAGAAAACAGTGGCTGGCGGTGATAAATTACCTTCAAAGGGTTGTTCCAAGTCATTTCAGGTAGAGCTTTGTCACCATTTACATCTCATTCATATGTTCATTCAGCAGATCTACATTCAGCACTGTCAGGGCATCCTGGGAAAGGAGAGGATACTGAGGTGGTCAGAATACAAGCCACTCTCCAGAGCCTGAAGCCTGGAGCCGTGAGCACGCCATAGGTGGACACAGATTAACCATGCTGAGGCCCAGAACCATGAGAGACATAGGCTCAGCGTCTGGGAAGGGCCAGACAGCATGCCTCAGGACTCCGCCAACCAAGGAGCAGCAATCAAGCTGTGCATGGGGGACATAAGTGGGACAGTTTGGCAGCTAGGGAGTGGTGACAACCCTGCAGAAGCTACTGTCTGAAATCCCCAAACTAGAAAAGGAGAACACGCGGAGGCCGGGAGAGATGTGATCTGCTGGCTCTCAGCTTTGTCAGTTGACTGAGGCTGAGGTGTGTAGGCCTCCTATCACGGCAGACCTGAGAGGGACCTCACCCTTCTCTCCCCTGCTTTCTGCTTCTCTCTGCAGACTGTGAAGGGGGGGTTTTCTGAGACAAGGATCGAGAAGCGAATCATCATTACTGGAGATGAAGATGTCGATCAAGACCAGGTACAGGGCTGGGAGACAGCATTTCCAGGGCACAGCCTGGTATCCAGTCCCTCCTGTAAGGGGTGACCTATGGATGGCTACCCTTCTGGACAGAGAAGACATCCATTCCTTCCTGACCCCATTCATCTAAGAAGCCCCAAGAAGAGGCATTGAATGGGGACCAGAAGATCCAAACACTAGTGTCTTCCTCTAACTGTTTAATGTGGCCCATCCTGGGCCTCAGTTTCCCCATCTGTGAAGTAGGGGTTTATATTCTGCTTGTCTCAGAGTCACTGCTCTGTGGTGCCTCACTATGCTGTTCTGCCCACCAGGCCCTGGCTTTGGCCATCAAGGAAGCCAAACTACAGCATCCAGACATGCTGGTAACCAAAGCTGTTGTCTATAGAGAAACAGACCCATCCCCGGAGGAGAGGGACAAGAAGCCACAGGTAAGGCTCTGGGGCTGAGCAGTGTGGGAGAAGGGAAAAGCAGTAAGAAGATTCTTGGGGGTGTCTGTTCTACAAAGAGCCTTGGTGACATGATCCATATTCAGCTGTGACCCTAACCTGGCTTGTGGCTCCAAGGAGAGGGACAGTAGTCCCACTCCAGAGCAAGGGAAGGAGGGAGGGAAGATGGTGTCTTGGTTTCTTTACAGTTTCAGACCCCAAGTCCACAAGCAGCAAGGAAAGGGTGCTGAGGATTTGCAGGAGGCCTGATGTAAATGGAGATGCCACATTCCCATCCGCAAATCTCTGTCTCCCTCAGGGTCATGAAATGTTGCTAACGGAATGTGATGGCCCAGAGCCTTTGACCCATCTGCTTTGTTTGTGTACAAATCCAGGACTCCCAGTCGTCCAGGGCTGGATTCTCAGGGACCCAGCATCATTGAAGGCCTTCAAGGTCTCAGATAATGCAGTGTGGGGGTGTGTTAGGCTTCTCACAGTTTACACTGGGAAAGGGGTTCTTCTGCCTCTCTGGAAGCTTGCTGAATTGTATCATTTGGAAAACAAAAATCTCAGACAAGGCAAATACGTACTGTGTGATTGCATCCCCTGGAAATGAATAGCAGGCAAAATTTGTCTCCCATTGGGCAATTGGTCATAAAAGCAGAATAGTGTTACCCTGGAATATGGCAGTGACAAGCTACAAGACAACCTTCTGGGGGATGTTTCCAGCTGGGTGAGGATACATGTGGATAAAAGTTGTTCAGTGCTGGGGATTTTGCCTAACAATGGAGCAGATGCTTAGCATGGGTGAGACCAGGTCCTCTCCTCAGCACCACTCCCCAAAGTCAGGCTCTTAGTGCCTTTGCACCTACGCACTGTATACAGCTCATGCATTACACCTCAGTGCCCAGCTCAAAGGCCCCACAAGGAGTGGCTGGCTGCTCAGAGACCGTAGCTGGCCTGCCCATAGCCACAGTGCTGGGGACTGATTTGTAGGCAACCTGAAGTGTTAGACTCCAGAGGCACCTATGCTCCTCACCACGCTGACTTCCCATGGTGTCTGTCTCACAGAGGTTATACATCTATGGTAACTACCATAGTGCCTGGCACACCACAAGCAGTCCATAACAGGTAGGCAGTCACTACCATCAGTCATGGTGGGCTAGCAGCTGCTGACCCTAAACTGAGAAGAATGAGTTGTTATGCGCAGTATGGTTAAGACCTCCTGCCCCATCCCCCTCAGAGAGGATCTGTCTCCCAAAGGCAGCCAGCAAGAGAACAGCACTCACCTGGCCACCTAACGAGTCCTCCCCTCCCCTCCTTTACCCTCCCCTCACTCACTTGTCTGGGAGCGGAGAGATTGGCCTGTTTGAGAACAGGAACCTTGGATTCCCAACCTCATTCTACCTCTACCTTGCTAAGCCATTGAACCTTCTGGGCATCAGTTTTCCTCAGTCAAATGAGCCAAGAAGGACTCTTATATGACATCTTGATTTTACCTAAGGCTATGTGAGTGACAAGAGTCAGGAATGCAGTTCCATGTACAAAATGTCTTGAGTAGCTACCACTGAATAGCAGAGGGAAGTAAACGGTGGCTCTTGCTATTAGAAGTCAGGACAAGGACCGCGGCGAGCAAGCATATCGACAAGGCATTTATTCAGCACCCCGATACGCTAGACCCTCTCTGTGCTGGCTCTGTCTGTGTAAGACATCCCATTTTACAGAGTGGTTGATGGAGGCTTAGAGTTGAGACACTTGCCCACAGTGACAGAGCAGGCAGCCAGGGAGTGGGAAGTGTGACTGCAGAGTCCTTACTCCTGGGGATGACTAAATGTTGGTCGCAGTCCAGGCTCTGGTGGGTTTGTTTCTTTGCTTGGGGTTTTGTTGTTTCTTTAAGCACTGCCCTTTAGTCCAGACCACAGCATGCCCATGGGGAATGCCTGGCAAAGGAAGCCAGAAGACCTGCAGCCAGGGTGACACAGGCAGAGAACTGAGAGGAGCAAGGGAGAAAAGCAAATGATGGGGACCATAGCACCTCCACAGTAAAGGGCCGTTTAAAAGATTGTCAGACCAAAGCAAAGACATCACCTCGGCACACACACACACACACACACACACACACACACACACACACACACGTGTGCGTACGACTCTGGAGTTAGGTGCGTCTGAGTCATTCCTTAGCTGCCACAGTAAGCTGACCCTCTCTGGGCCACAGTGCAGGCTAAAGGGTAGCTAAAACTGCTTGCTGTGTAAAGAGGAATGGTTAAAGTAACTAATTTCCCTTATCTTCCCTCTTTTGTACCCACCATTCCCCTGCCTCTGGCATCTAGGAATCCTGACCTCTGTGAAGCGATGCTGGCGTGTCTGGTCCAACCCAAGCCAGAGAACCATTAAGAAGGGGCCTTCATTCTGGATTCTCCGACAATACCAACATCCCAGCTGCGACGTACTGTCACCGATGAGAGACTGGGAAGGGAAAGCATATATATATAGATATATAGAGATATAGATATATATACAGGAAACACCGCGTCCTTGCACCGCTGCTGGGGCTGGCGGAGCAGTCAGCTGATGGCCACAACCAACATCTGCAACAACCTTCATTTCCTTTGCAGACAAACTGAATTGGTGGGAATTTTTTTTTTTTCAGGAAAATGTATAACAATCATAATCTCTCACTCCCCAACCCCTTTCTCCTGCAAACTACAAAAGCAGACCGCGATGATTGTAGACATTCCCTTGAACCCCGGCTGCACAGACTCCAGGATGGATGAGCACCCCGTTTGTTCTCCAGCCTCTGTTGCTCCCTCTTAATGCAAAGGAAGAAAGAAATAAGATCATGTAGCCAAGGAAGAGAAGTCACAGCAGCAAGACACACACACTCGGCCATTTTCCAAGAAAGAATGGAAGTCTCTCACATGGGGAGGAGGAGGAGGAGGAACGCTCAATTGTTCTTTTCTGGGTCTTGACACTGGGCTGCGAAATCTGTTCTTCTGCCTTTCCGCTTCACCCTTGACTTCTACTCATCCTGTCTTCATTTTCTGTCTCAGCTCCCCTCTGCCTCTCTCCCCGACCCTCCTGTTCTGTGTCCTGGTCCTGCTGAGGGCCACTGCAGATAACTCTCATTGGAAGAAACAGAAAGTACAAGAGCAGAAGGAAGCCACAGGAAGGGAAGTAGACACTGTATGCTTCTGGTTTCTCATGACAGAGGTGCAGCTCGTAGGAGATTATATGACTGTGATTTTAAGTTATGTATATTACATGTAACAGGAAACAAATATTAAAATAAACTGTGCTGGTAAGTATGCAGCTGACATTTCCAAGTTATAATTACCTGACTGTGATTGATGTATCCTAAGGTTCCTAGATCTTGCCAAACTGGCCTAGCCGAGAACACTGGACTCTGGGTGTGGCCAGCTCCCAGTAGGGCTGACAGATTCAGTGTAGTGAAACTGTGTGTGGTGTTTGTAACTGGGTGATTGGTGGGGAGAGTGGAGAAGCCCTCCATGGTGAGGTGAGGATTCCGGCCAGCAGGGAGGAACACAGATGTAGTCCCGAATATGCCAGGCCAAAATGCCTTCTCCCCCAGCAGTAGCTGTCAGGGCCTGGTCTGTGCTCAAGACGCTGCTGCTGAGGCCCTGTAGGTCAGTCCTCCTACCTCCGGGGACTTGCCTCAGTTTTTGGTCCTCTCTTTCTGTTTTACTATTGCCAGGATCTTTGTTTGGGTTTGTGTTCTGCCATGTCTTGCCCTGCTCTTCCGCACCTCATCACAATTAGTTCTTTCTCTAAAGGGAGGTGGTGCCCTGGCTGAGGTGGAGAGCAGCGACTCTAACCTGGTTTTCTGAAATGCCCAGCCGGTCTTTCCCCTCTGCCTCTGTCCATCTTGTGAGTCATCCTCTTCTTCCTGAGCTAGAGTAGCCACGATAAAGAGGCCATGAGCACAGGGAAGGCCATGATAGGCCCACACTGCATTTCCAAAGGCCTCAACTATCCTTAAACAGTAGCAGGTGTGAGGAAGTGTTGCCCGATGCCTCCATCCAAAATAGACCCTGGCTTGCAGGACCTCAGTCAGTCACTATCTAAGCTCAGAAATGGCCTTGAGGTGACAGGAGCCCTTGGAGAAAACCCTGCCATAGGCTGCTATTTCGGTTTGGTGCACACAGGCTTCCTGCGGCTTGCTCGAAATGTCTCTCTCTTTCTGAGTGAAAGTATCCCACAGAAATCCCATCTCACTTCCTGTCCTGCTAAGGCAGTTCCTACATTTAGTCAACAACTGTTTATGAGTTTCCTGTTTGTGTCAGGCTTGGTTTTCAAGACAGAAGGAGAGGAGGGACCTGAGAAGCCACCCGTCAAGCCTGTCCCTAACCATTGCTGGCTCCTTTCAGAATGCTTCTTCACTCCCTCCGCCTGATTAGACAATTACCTGGAAGCGTCTCTCGGAGAGACCAGACTGGGTGTGCCCTCTTGGCTTGCTTATTAGTTACTCTTATGATGTATACCTTACCTACCCACAGGTGCTGGCCTGACACAGGGCAAGAAGCTAGGATAGCTTATGTCTCTGTGGCAGCTGAGAAGAGCCAGGCTTAGATAACAGTCAGCCATATGCCCCTGGTGCAGGCTGGTAGACCTGCTCTGCTCCAGTGTGGCAGCACATTGTCTCTGCTCCAGGATCTTTGGCCATTCTTGATGGAGAAGCCACAGAACCTCGTTCCTGCTCTTCACGGCCTGCAAGCTCCCACTGCTTCTCTGAGCCCAGAGCAGGAACGGCTCTATCCCCTTGGAATCAGGCTCAGGTCTCACCTGCTTTGGCAGGAACTTCCTAGCCTGCACACACAGGACATAACATACCTCAGAGGGAGCATCTCCGTTCAGAGAGTTATACCTGCTCTGAATATGGGCAAGGACAAAATGACCCAGCTTAGCTTGTGGGAGGTTAGGGCTTGGGGAGATACTCACTCCATGGATGTTCTGACCGTGTTTTTTTTTCCCAGAGAGGCAGTCAGCACCCCGTCCAGCGAGGAGGAGACCTGCACAGCTAAAATCTAGGGCACTGTCTCCTCCCCTTCCTCCACTTCATAGAGAATAAGGACGTTGTGTTGTCTGACTTCAGCCTACTTTTTCTTTTTGCTTGTGTGTGTGTGTGTGTGTGTGTGTGTGTGTGTGTGTGTGTGTGTTCATCTCTGTGGCACCTTGCTTTCCAGGAAGCCAAATAACAGAGTGGGAAAAGCCTCAGAGAGCAGTCTGTTCCATGTGACCATCCCGATGCAGCTCCTAACTCACCACGTGACACTGGGCTACCCCATCCCATAACCGTAACCCAACGGGCAGGGCAAACTAGTTGCACCCTGAGGCTTCTTCCCACACTGTGTCTCATGCACCTTTGTTTTCCCCATGTTTGCTTTCTGTGAGTCTTTTCTACACGAGGGTACAGGGAGTGCCAGGACCTGTTTCAGTTTCTGAATCCTGCAAGCACATACCAAGACTGGCCTGAAACTGCATGAGAAACATCACTCTAGATATCTATTTTTTTCAAAAGCACCTTACCAGCCAACTGCAATGCTGTCCTGTTCCTTTTCCCCCACTCCCCCCTCTCCTCTCTTGTCCCCACGCTCCCCCACCTCAGTGCTCCGTGCTGTATGCGTGTGCTCTCTGTTCTTGTATACTCAATAAAAGTGAAATAAACGTGTTTGATGCTGAACCATGGACTCCCTCAGCCTCCCTTATCTCCCCCCCACCCCAGTCTCTCCATGGACTCCCTCAGCCTCCCTTATCTGCCCCCCACCACCCCCGACTCTGCTCTGACCTTGGCTGCTGGCACAAGCTGTTACAGAACTGAAATGGAGACACCCAACACAGAACACTTTGGTTTTGGTTTTGGTTTTGAGATAGGGTCTCACCACATAGCTCTAGCTTGAAACTCAAGAGAGCCACCTCAGCTTGGCGCAGTGGCAGTATCGTAGCCAATGAGGTTTCTCCGAGCCACAATTATTGCTAACTGAAAGAGACCCACCTCCCTCTCCCTTCCTAGTGCTGAGATTAAAGGCATGCTCCAAGCCAGGGTCTAATATAGAACAATTTTAATTGGCTTAGGCTCCCTGGGCACAAGGGCAAAGTCCTTTGCTGGTCAAGGGCTCTCAATCCAGTGCAGGGAACAGTGAAACAAGAAAAAACTGGTTAGAGATCAGCACACGGAAGGAGTCACGTTGAGGAAGGGGATGGAGGGTCACTGAAGGGGACCACTTTAACAAGGTGGCCAAAGTGCCAGTGTGGCTCAGTGGTTGAGTACGTGCTTAGCATGTGTGGGGCCGTGTGTATGAACCCCAGCCTCCAAAGAGAAAAATAGTGGTTGGCCAGTTGAAGGACCTCCCCAAGGAGGGTTTTTTTTTTTTTTTTTTTTTTTTTTTTTTTTTTTTTTTTCCAAATAAAGAGAAAGAGCCAGTTAGACTTTCTAGGCCAAGGGGATGGTCAGCATATGGGTCCCAAGACCTGGGGCGGGGAGGTGGAGCACAGTCCATCTTGCTGAAAGAAGAGCAGCTCCCTGTGTGGGCGCCTAGTGAGAAATATGCGCAGCGGTCCCGTCGTGGGCTCACACAGCCCGTCCATTACAGCCTAACTTTTATTTAAGTGACTCACTTTGAAAATAATTATTTAAGAAAGGAAATTAGGGGACTGGGGAGATGACTCAGCAGATAAGGCAAAAGTACCTGCCACCAAGCCTGACAGCCTGAGTTCAATCTCCGGGACCCACAAGGCGGAAGGAGGAAGCCCAGGCCTGCAAGCTGTCCTCTGACCTTCACATACACTTCCTGGCTCACATGCTGCCCTTCACCCACACCCACGCACACCCACACGCAAAATGTTAAGAAATAAAAATAGGGCCAGGTCGTAGGTACAACAGAACAGTAGTGCAAAAATTTTTAATTTAAAAAATAATTCCAAAAGTAAATAACTAATGCCACTTGCCAAAGAAAAGAATGTTCACAAAAATAAATGGAAAGGGCTGGGGGTGTAATGACACACACACACCACTTATACACACACCACATACACACACACCACATACACACCACTTACCACTTACACACACACACACCACATACACACCACTTACACACACCACATACACACCACTTACACACACACACACCACATATACACCACTTACACGCACACACCACATACACACCACTTACCACTTACACACACACACACACACACCACATACACACCACTTACACACACCACATACACACCACTCACACACACACACACACCACAAACACACCACTTACACACACAGAGACACATACACACACCACATACATACCACATATACACCACACATATATACCACATGCACACACACACTCACATACACACCACTTACACATACACACATACACACCCCACACACACACATACATACCACATACCCCACATACACACGCACATACCACACACACCACATACACACCATACACACATCACATACACACACCACACATACACCACATACTCCACATACACACACACACCACATACACCCATACGCACACACTCCACATTCACTCACACACACATACCCATACATACCACATACCATACACACACACCACATACCATACATACACACCGACACCACATACACACCACACACACCACATACACAGACACCACATACCACATACACACCACATACACACACACATACACACACACACCACACACACACCACATACCATACATACACACCGCAGATCTTAGCACTAAAAGAAAGCAATGAATAAAGATTGAAATTAAAATCATAATCTATGTAAAACCTGAATTCCTTTCTTAAGGCATCTGAGGTATACATTCTACAATGTTCTATTTTATCCTGTCAAGAAAATCACCCAGTTCCCCTTTCTATATTGCTCCAAATCTCACAAAATAAGTCTCTTTTTTCCACATATATTTATTTTCAGAGTCAAAGTTATGTTGCACATACCATCGTAAATGCTTCTAAAACTTACATTCTGAACATTTTCCTATCATTTTAGATGCTAGGTATTAACTGCTTTCCTCTGTAAAGCCGGCTCATTAAGCAACACAAAGGCTACACCCTGAAAGAACCCCCAGTCTTCTCCAGAGTCCTATTTGTTGTGTAAGGCAATTGCTGCAGGGAGCTTGGAGGATGGTTTCCAGGATTTTCCTTGTAAGTTTCATTTAATGATCAATTGCTTTTAGGATCCTGAAATAACACTTCGTTGACAGAGATTGGGACTGCACACTTCCTGGGCTTGTAGCACCAGTCTTTCTGCTTCTGGGGAGTAACTGGAGTAGTTTATCCAACTCAATGGTTTCTCAGCTTGAGTTGGAAAGGGTAGTGAAGCAATTTCTAGAAAGATTTTGCATCACAGTTGACCAGTGTTCTAGAGATTGGAACCTATGTTTGCAGCTAAACTTCTTCCAACCCACAGAACAAGCTGCCACTAAGAATTACCGGATCTCACATACCAGTGGTACCAAAGTTGAGAAATCGTGCTTTGGGTGAACACAGTTCACAAAGTTGGATGTTCAGGCCAGCATCTTTATCTCCTGCAACTTCCATGTCCAGTGTTAAATGCCTTGTGTCTCTAAAAAGATGGGGGAGCCATGTGAAGCCACCTGGAAGCTTAGAGACCACACCACAGAGTTCAGCTCCTAAGATGGGAGTAGAGAGGGGAGGAGGAGGAAGCTGAGCAACTTCCCAAGGGAAATGGAACTGACTGGGAAGGTTGAGATTGACTGCCTGGATCACCTCTGGCTAACCTGTGGCAGCCCACTGCAATGAACCATGATTGCCCCATCTAGCCTAGTTTGCAGCCCCCTAAGAGATGAGTTGTGAAGCTGTGAGTGGGGCAGATTGACACAGAATGGTAGCACAGGGGCCGGAACTTCAGCTGGTTTTGTATCACTTTTGTGTGTGTGTGTGTGTGTGTGTGTGTGTGTGTGTGCGCGCGCGCATCCCATCTCTGCACTCTGGGTGTGTAGTTTCTCTGTGAAGCTCCGTTTTCTCTTTTGTAGATTGCCAAGATTTCATCCCCATACTGGGTCATTCTTCTCTCAGAATTGTAGCACCAGTAAAAAGCCCGAGAACACATCTATTGGCAAGGGAGACTTAGTCTTGCTTAGGAACAGAAATGGGAGATAAACTCAGATCAAGCTTTTGAACGACCAAGAGTTAGAGAAATGCAGGTATGGTGCAAAAATAATTAATTAATTAAAATAAAAATGAGTAACTCATTTACTATACACATTATTTGATTTGTTATTAAATACACAGTACTTTTGTGAGGGCTATGTGCTAGGTTCTAAGGAAATAGAGAAGAAAAAGACAAGCAGGTTTCCTCACTCAGTGCGCATTTATAGCTTGACTGCGGTATTCTGTAAGGCAGGGAAAACACTGGGTGGTCACTGCCAGAGAAACTGCTTGTGGTGGCTCTTAAAGGGACTGGTTCTCTCTTCAGGCAACAGCTTTGGCTCTAAAACTAGGGGTTAATGTGTCTAGAAGCTGGGATTTGAAGGAAATATGAACTTTTGACAGAGTGACTGGCATAGTAAATGTGGCTAAAGAGGGCTAACCCTGTATGAGCCAGTCTAACTGTGGCTACTGCATGCCAACACCTAGACCGTGGTTTGGCCAGCCCGTGTCTGCTTGAGACCAAAGTATTGTGGTTGGTGAGTATGTTTCGAGACGGGGATATAAAGTGTATAGTTTAGTTAAAGTCGTAATTCACAATTCAGGAAGTAAAACCAAACAGTAAGAAGAAAATGTAGTGCTTTATCGTGAGGAACCTGGAAAAGCACGGGCCATTTCTTCTGAGACCCGGGGCTCCGCCGGACTACATTTTTCGTAGCACTTATCCGGCACCAAAGCAACCGAACTTCCGTCCCGTTTCCGCGGAGCCGGAGCGTGAGGCGTTACGGTGAGTTTCGGCTCTTGGAACTCCTTTCGTCCTCTGGATTTGTTATATGTGGTCGGGTCATCACGCTTTTTGTCTCAGAATCTCGCCGGCGGAGTATGGATTTGTGAGCTGGTGTCTCAGGAGGCCTTTCTTTCTGAGAACCGGTTACCAGGGACCGTGGTCAGGCTCTCTGGGGCTCCTGGAGTAACTCCCCACCCCCCCACCCCCATTAACTGTAGACCTTGGGGACCAGAGAACGTATTGTGCGTGGCTTCCGGTAAGTCATCCACCGGGTTTCCTGGCTTTACTTAAATGCATATTGTAGTAAGTAAAAATTTAAGCTTCGTGTATATGCTAGCGATCTAGAACTCGCGTCTTGTGGGCCTGACAGTCCACAGTCAAGTACACAAAGTTACACACCTGTCATTGGAATTGACCGGCAACAAGGTATCTAGAGTATAATCACGGAACATTTGACTTAGTCCCGGGTTGAAGAGGCTTTACTAAGATAAAAAAAAAAAAAAAATTGTTTGACAAAGTGCTATGGTTAGAGTTTTCTCTGGTTTGAGGGTCAGAAAGAAGCCAGTGTGGTTGGAACAGTCTTTCGGGTTGGGGTGGTATTAAATAAGCTGGAGTTGCCAAGGGTAATTCGTGCAGCGTTTTCAGGCCATCATAAGAATTTCATGTTCCCTAAAGCCAGATAGAGAATGCATTGAGGACCAAGTACTCTCCACTCTTGGAAGGTGGTGAATAGGCTGAAGAGGTGTCTCTGTATTGCAGGGGTGTGCCGAATGCATCCCATTTGTATGTTTCAGACTTTTTTTGACTGTGAACTACAGTCACAAGACTTTCATGCTGTGATCATGTATGCATACAAGGACATGTCTTCATGGAACCATTCCTATCCTTGTTACTTGTGGCATTCTGATGGCTTAAAAATTCTCTTGGTACTGGAGAGATGACTTGGTGTTTAAGAGACTTGCCTGCTCTTCCAGAGGACTTAGCTCCGTTCCTACCACCTGGTGCTCCATTCGTGGTGCTAAAACCACCTCTAACTCCAGTTTCAGGGAATTCAGCATCCTCTTCTAGTTTTTGTATAACTTTTTCTATTATTTCAGATTAGCTTTATGTCTAGAAATGATTTCTTAACTAAGTTATGCCTTGCAGTTTGAAAAAGAGTGCTGATTTAGAGGCCTTTCTCCTGTTTTGTTTTTTAAGGTAAAGACAATAAAGTGTGCTCCTAATATTTTTTGTAAGAGGATTTTTTGTTTGTTTTAAATAAAAGAGTAAACATCGACAAGCACTTGATTTTTTTTTTCTGCTTGTGAATTTTGAGGCCAGCTCTGTGTAAAATACAGATCTCTCATTTTCAGTAGTCTTATTCTGTGGCTATTTCTTTTTGGGGCCAGTAAAGTCACTGTATAGTGCCTGTAATCTGAGTGTTTGTCAGTTGGACTAGTAAGTGACTTAGTATTCAATTTAGTAAAAGTTGAAGTAGTTGATTGGCTTAAATTGGTTCATGCTGAAAACATTCTTAGAAATACTGCAGAGACAGTGTCTGCTTGCTACACAGTTGTCTTTAACATTGTGTGTGTGTGAGTGCATGATGAGGTGGAGGGTCACATGCTGGGTGAGCATGTGAAGGTTAGACAGCTTTGTGGGGTCTCTTTCCTCCTTCCACCTTTCTGTGGGATCTGGCCACTGAAGGGGGTTGTCAGGCAACAAGGTCAGCCTTCACTCACTGAGTGTTTGCCAGCAACCCCAACCCCTTTGTTTTTAATCAAAGTGTTCTTATAAGGAATTTAAATGTGGATAAAATAAAGAATCCAAGCCTCTCCTCAAATCCTTACTGTGGACCTGCCACGTCAGTCTCCTCAGGGGCCATTGCGGCTCTGTAGGAAGCTGTTGGATCCCTGGACCACCCTGGTGGTTTTGTTTTGTGATTGTTTGTGTGCTTGTTTTAAAGACATTGTCTTGTGTATGTGTCCCAGGCTGGCCTCCAATTCACTATATAGCTGAGAATAACTTCTGATCCTTCTGCCTCTCACAGATTTTTATTTGTTTGTTTGTGGTTCTAAGGATCCTTTGTGTGTAATGGACAAGCACTATACTTGATGAACCGTCTTCCCACCAGCTGTTTGTTTTTATTGTTTGATTTCTGAGACAGCCTCAGCAATCAAGGGTGATCTTGAACTCCCAATTCCTCTGTCTCAGTCCAGCAAGGGTTGGGAATACAAGTGTGTAGCACTGCACCCTGGCAGGTTGTTTTAAAACTAGACCAGCCGTTTGTTTTCCCTCATTTTCAACTAGGCTTTTGATGAGTGAAAGAAGGGAGTTTGAAAGCTCTCCTCCACTCAGACTTTTTGTTAATTTTAAATGCTCACGGGAAATTAGGTAACTAGTTTGATTTGGTCATCTTTGACAGATCTTATGGTACTCTCCAGTAGCAGGCTTTGGGTAGAATTGTAGCTTAAGGTGATTTTTGCATTGTTCTAGTTTAAAATGAGCCATTGGAGCCATTTCCATCTTCCACTGCTTTTGAGACATCTGATGGGCAGTGGACACAAGCCTGCAGTACCAGCAGGGAGGTTTTCACTTGGGTACTATGTGACCACCTTTCTTTAAGTGGTGCCCCTGGAGTGGTAAAATGAAGACTCTTGCTTCTTAAATCAAAACCCCCAAATCTCTTTGACCCTGATTTTTCTCATCTTTTAGACAGATGCAGGGTTGCCATGGGAATTAAAGGGAGTTAATTTCTGTCAGGATCTAATTCAATATTTGACATAGAGAATGTACAAGAAATGAAGTAGCCTTTTCCCATATTCTGATCAATTCATTCTCCCCCCCCCCCCCCCATCTCTTCTCTGCTGTTCTAGGAGACAGAAAAGAGCCCTGCTCTTGGTTACCCTCCACCAGCCTCATGGCTTCCATGCAGATGGATCCTGAGTTAGCCAAGCAACTCTTCTTTGAAGGAGCCACTGTGGTCATTCTGAACATGCCCAAGGGGACAGAGTTTGGCATTGACTACAACTCCTGGGAGGTGGGGCCCAAGTTCCGGGGTGTGAAGATGATCCCCCCTGGCATCCACTTCCTCCACTACAGCTCTGTGGACAAGGCCAATCCCAGGGAGGTGGGTCCTCGAATGGGCTTCTTTCTTAGCCTAAAGCAGCGGGGGCTGACAGTCCTGCGCTGGAATGCTGTTCAGGAAGAGGTAGACTTATCTCCAGCTCCAGAGGCTGAAGTAGAAGCTATGAGAGCCAATCTCCCGGAGCTAGACCAGTTTCTGGGACCTTATCCATATGGTACACTCAAGAAATGGATCTCACTCACCAACTTCATCAGTGAGGCCACCATGGAGAAGCTGCAGCCTGAGAGCCGGCAGATCTGCGCCTTCTCAGATGTGCTGCCTGTGCTTTCCATGAAGCACACCAAGGACAGGGTGGAGCAGAATCTACCCCTCTGCGGCACTGAGTGCAAAAGCTACCAAGAGGGCTTAGCCCGGCTGCCTGAGATGAAGCCCAGGGCTGGAACAGAGATCCGCTTCTCAGAGTTGCCCACTCAGATGTTCCCAGCAGGTGCCACACCAGCAGAGATCACCAGGCACAGCATGGACTTGAGCTATGCCCTTGAGACTGTGCTCAGCAAGCAGTTCCCTGGCAACCCCCAGGATGTACTTGGTAAGAAGGAACTAGGCTTTGGGGGAGGATGCTGGTGGGGGTTCCTAGAATAGAGGGCTCATCTTGGGTTATCTAGCCCAGTGTTCTTAAAGGAGGCTAGGAGGCGGACTCATTAGTAGTCATTAGAATGCTTCTTTACCCTTATCCTCAAGACTTCAAGTCAGAGCTCTATAGCGGGTCCAGCTGGCTGGCTTATCTAATGACTTGAGCATCTTAGATGAGTTTGTGCATGTTTGATCATTGCTGACTTAGCTTACCCCTGCAGAGAGAAAGGATTTGACCAATAGAGTGCTTACATTGAGATTGGAGCTCAAGGCTCCTGGTTGCTGGGCCCCATCTGTCTGCCTTCCTAGAAGCCTCCACCTGACACCTTAGTTTGCTTTTGAGTTCTTAAAGTGTTTCTCTCTTCACTGGCTTAGACCAGAACTTTTATTTTTATTTTAATGTTATAGTTTTGTTGCTGCTTACACTCTTAATTTTAAAATAATATGTACTTACCACAGACTAAAAATAAAATTTACTCTAAGTCCTGTACCTAGCAATAACTATTTTCATAGTTGAGTGCATTTTTTCTTTTCTTTTTTTCCCTTTTTCCTGTGTATTTTTATGTATTTCACTTGTCTTTTGTATTTTAGTCTTTTCAGTTCAGTTATATTGTAGGAGTGTATGTGGTTTTTATAGAAGCAAGATTAGAGAGCAGTGTGCTGTGCTGTGAGCAGGTCCCCAACACTGCTCACCTGCTTTAGGGCTGTATAGTGCCCAGAGCTGCAGAACTAGTTCTCAGTGGCCTCTCTGTAGCCTCAGAAGCTGTGCTGAAGGTGCCTGGATTAGGGTTGGATTGAGTGAGTTGCCATGTTTGCCTTTCAGCAGGTGGTAGGAGGCAGGCAGTATTTCACCTTTGACAGCACTCAGCATGATCAGTTCAGTGGTTGGAAAGCTCCCATCTTCTTTCTGTTTCTGAATACTAGTGACAGCAGAGATTCGGCATGCGCTTTGTGTGTGTTTAGCACATGCCACGTATGGCAGCCAGAGGTTAGCCTCTGGGTATCATCAGAAACTCCAGTTCTGGGACCTGACTCTGGTCCATGTGCTTGCAAGACAAGTGTTTCCCTGACTGAGCATCTCCCCAGCCCATTACACCTCTAATGCCTGTCCTTAGTGTCTGTAAACTGTCCAGGACATTCACATAACTTCCTGTTGGCAAAGGTTGCTGAGAAGTTTGGTTATTGACCTTTTTATAGCCTTGACTGAACTGATGATAAAATGGACATTTTAATACGTGCACCATGGGGCTGGAGAGATGGCTCAGTGGGTAACAACACTTACTACTCTAATAAAAGACCCTGGTTCAATCCCAGCACCCACATGACAGCTCACAGCTGTCTGTAGTGCCAGTTCCAGAAGATCTGGCACCCTCACACAGACATTTGGACAGAACACCAATGCACATTAAAAAAAATCTTTAATAGGTGCATTGTAATGCATGACATACTATGTTATATGAGTAACCCCTGAATTCTTGCTTAAACATGGTTAGGAATCTTGTTTTCTATCTCTTAAATACTTCAATATTCAAAATATATTCGTGCCAGGCAAAGGTGGCATACATCCTGAATTCCAGCACAGGGAAGACAGAGACAGGTGGATCTTAACGAGCTCGAGGTCAGCCTGGTCTGCATAGTGAGTTCCAGGCCAACCAGGACCTTGTTTCAAAATTAAAAAAAAAAAAAAAAAAAAAAATATATATATATATATATATATATATATATATATATATATGAATGATGAAAAGATTGTTATAGGACAAGTTTGAATCTGTGTAACAACTCCTTGAAATTATTTCTGATATCATAGTTAAATTTTACACAAGGTCAAAAACTCACAAATTTATATTAATTCCCTACTACAGAACTTCCAGCCCAGCTTTGGTTAGTGAGACCCTTTCTCAACATGTCCCTCCAAATCAGTAACAGTAAATTAGTACTGGGAATACAAAAGAATAAGCTTATGTTAGTTTCACAGTTTAACCAGGTAAAACCAAACAAAGAAGTAAGTCATTATGCGAAGAAAATTTCACTGTGTTTTGAAAAGATTCCACAGGCTGGTATCAGGGAACTAGTTTTTCCTGCCGTTAATGGTAACTGATCAAACACCGTGCATATAAGGGGATACTTGCTGATTCTTTTTTTTTTTTTTTTTTTTCTTCCCTTCTCCCTCTTGCTCTGGCCCTGCCTCTCTGCTCTCTCCCCCTGCCCCTGGCCCCACTTGTAAGTACACTGTCCCTGTCTTCAGACACCTACAAGAGGGCATCAGATCTCATCACAAATGGTTGTAAGCCACCATGTGGTTGCTGGAATTTGAACTCATAATCTCTGGAAGAGCAGTCAGTGCTCTTAACTGCTGAGCCATCTCACCAGTCCCTTCCCCCCCTCCCCCCATATATACATAGCTTAAATTTGGCCAGCTTTGAAGCCAGAGAGTGCATCTGGGAGTCAGCGTGTTCTTTAGAGGGGTCTTGCTTTGTAACCCAGGATCCTGGAACTTGCAGTGACAGTGATTTCCCTGCCTCCTACCTCCCTAGAGCTGGGGATTACAGGTTGAACCACTACAACCCACTCAGATGTAGTCTGTGTGCCAGGCAGAACCTTAGTGGCTTGCACTCGTACAGTGGCTTCCGGATTATTAGGTCTTTGTTGGAGATAGGTGTAGGTTGGAGATTGGGACTAGGAACTAGCATTCTGAGTGCTGCTGTGTGCTCCATATTATTCTAAACCTTAACATGTACTGTAGTAAGTAATTTACTCTTCATTATAATACTCAAATAAGGAAATAGAGGTGCAAACAGATTAAGTAATTTGCATAAGGTCATACTGCTGCTAAGTGGGAGAGCTAAGATTTGAATCCAGGTAGTTAGGCTCCAGAGCCCATGCTCTTAGCCACTAGGCTGCTCATAGAGCCCTGTGATTAAATAAATAGAACTAAGCTGCCTGGTAGGCTAGCCCCCCAATAAGACCTTAGGGATTTGCTGCTGTGGGAGACTGTAGAAATACTCCTACCTGGCATCAACTCGGTTTTAGCCTTCTTCCATTATTCAAAATATTAGCTCTAAAATCTTGGACAACCTTGACCTCACCTTAAGATGAGAGAGATGCTACCTTTCCTGATGACCTAGAGGAAGAGTGCTAAGGATTGTGAATGTGGTGTGTGATGGCAGCCTTTTACCAGCCCTAGCGTGGGTCATGTCATCTGGGAAACTTAGAATAGTAGCCACTAAAAGGTGACCATGTCAGAGACTCAAATGTTAATTGTAAGATACTACCCTTTAGGGGATAGAGAGCTGGCTCAGCAGTTAAGAGCACTGACTGCTCTTCCAGAGGTCCTGAGTTCAATTCCCAGCAATCCATCACAACAGTCTATAATGGGATCCATGTCTTCTGGTATGTCTGAAGACAGAGACAGTGTACTTACATCATAAAATTTAAAAACAAACAAAAAATTACATCTTGATCTTGTTTTTACAAATCCTGGACCTTGTCATCTCTGCTTCACCAAAATCTCTAAGTTGACAAATAGGCAGCTTTACTTACTTTCTATTTTTAAGTTTTAGGATTTATTATTATTATTATTATTATTACTTTGGGTTTTTTGTTTTGTTTTTTTGTTTTTTGTTTTTTTGTTTTGTTTTTTTTTTGAGACAGGGTTTCTCTGTATAGCCCTGGCTGTCCTGGAACTCACTCTGTAGACCAGGCTGGCCTCGAACTCAAGAAATCCGCCTGCCTTTGCCTCCCAAGTGCTGGGATTAAAGGCATGAGCCACTACCGCCCGGCTTTTTTTATTATTTTTCAGGGGTGTGTGTGTGTGTGTGTGTGTGTGTGTGTGTGTGTGTGTGTGTGTGTGTGTGTTGGATATCTGTATGAGTGTAGGTGCACACAGAGACCAGAACATCCCCGGCATCCCCTGCAGCTGGAGACACAGGTGGCTGTTAGCTGCCTGTAGCAAGTGCTAGTAACTGGACTTTGGTCCTCTGGGAGAGCAGCAAATAGTCTCAACCCTGGAGCCACCTCTCTGACTCTGAGCAGCTTTGCTTTTAATGAGATCTAGTAATTCTGATGGGCAAGTTTAGGCCCCACCTCCTAAAGTGCCAGGTGTGTAATAGTACTGCCTCTTCTCTTATGGCCCAATTTTGCGTAAATACCTTGCCACCAATGTGGCCCATGGTTTGAACCAATAGCAGTTCAGCAGATATTTGCTGAGTACTTGTTGGATGAAGAATCCCTTCTCAGGTCTGTTGGTGCTAAGGTGTGGTGTGAATGTGGCATTGTAATCATGTAGGGAAGTGTCAGCCAGGGCTCCATGCTCTGAGGATCTTAGCCCTTCTCTGTACCTCACAGGGGAGCTCCAGTTTGCCTTCGTGTGCTTCCTGCTGGGCAATGTGTATGAGGCATTTGAGCACTGGAAACGGCTCCTGAACCTCCTGTGTCGGTCTGAAACTGCCATGGTGAAGCACAACGCCCTGTACGTCAGCCTTATCTCCATCCTGTACCACCAGCTGGGTGAGATCCCTGCCGACTTCTTTGTGGACATTGTCTCCCAAGACAACTTCCTCACCAGTACCTTACAGGTGAGTACTCTGGGCTGACACCCGTGTGGTTCATTAGGAAGGCACCCATGTGAGACCACCCTCTGGCAGGTCACCTTTTCTTTCTTGCTGTTTTCCATGACATTTCCTGATGTTTCCTAGTTCTCTATCTTGCACTGTGTTCTGAGCACCTCTATGTCAGAAAGCCTCTGTCTGCAGCATCTCTCCACATGTCACCCACAAAGGGCCCACATTAGGTATACAGAGTTCGTATCCTCTCTACCACCTAGCTGTATTTTCAGTTTTTTATTACTCTAAGGGAATACGTGAGGCAGTCTAATTTATTTTTTATTTCTTAAATGTAGTGTGTGAGGGTGGACACATGTGCCATGGGATGCATTCGGAGGTCAGAGCACAACTTGTGGGAGTCTTGTGGGTTCTGAGGATTGAGCTCAGGTCATCATGCTTTGCAGCAAGCAGTTTACTTTATGTATGTGGGTACACTGCAGCTGTCTTCAGACACACCAGAAGATGGCATCAGATCCAGTACAGATGGTCGTGAGCCACCATGTGGGTGCTGGGAATTGAACTCAGGATCTGTGGAAGAGCAGTCAGTGCTCTTGACTGCTGGGCCATCTCTCCAGCCCTAGCAGTGAGTGCTTTTAAATGAAGAACTGTCCCAGCCCCAGGTATATTTAGCTCTTGGTTTTGGAGGCTCAGAGCTTAAGACCTGGTGGCCCTACAGTGACAACTTCTGTGAAAAACCCACCAAAGAACCCCACTGTTGCTACATTAATGCTTCCCAAGAACACTACCCAGTGAGCTAAGAACCACTCACCAGGCCCCACTTCTTACAATCACCAAACACATGCATTTCCACAGTGTGAGCCCGGGGGATAAACCACAGTAAGCCAGAGTGCCAGCCTCTGGTTCTTGCTGCAGCTGTGAGTTAATGCAGCCTAGTGAGGCCGAGTTCTGAAGCTCGTTATTCCCAAAGAAACATCTGCAGCTCCTCAGATCTCATTTAAGCATTAAAGCAACTTTGATTTCCTGTTCAAACAAAATGTGCCAGTTTCTGCAGAGATTCTCTGACAGAAACAGTAAAATTTGCTTTTAACTCAGCAATTAAATTTTCATTATGAGTGGTAATTAGGGAAAAAGCTTCAAACAAGTTAGAATCTTCATCCTGTACTATTTCCTCCCTTGGCAAACAGATTCCATTCCTTTACGTACTTGGGACAGCCTCTGCCACTCACATTTTGTAACTTTCTTAGGTTTTGCAGAGACAGAAGCAGCTAGTTGTCTGTTCCCATAGCTCCTGTGCCAGCAATGTATCTCTTCTCCTGCGTGTGATGCCCCATAAGGCTGGTTCCATGCAAGATGGTGTCTGACTTCTCTCATTCCCACGGAAGAAACTAGATAGCAGACACCATAGTTATTGTGTTATATGATGTTTAAATTACTTGTTCCATTGCTGTGGTAAGATAATCTGATAAAAGCAACATAAAGGAGAATTAGCTTTATTTTATTTTTGAACTTATAGTTCAAAGTTTCATTCCATTGTAGTGGGGTAGTCCAGCTGCAGGCGTTTGAGGCAGCCATTCACATGACTTCCACAGTGCAGAAGTCGAGAATGGTGAATGCTGTGATTAGCTCACTTGCTTCTCTCTATACATTCCAGGATCCTAGCCTAGGGACTACTGGGTGGATCTTTGAGTCTCAGTTAACCTAGTTATCAAAATCCCCATAGGCATGCCCAGGTGATTCTAGCTCCAATCAGATTGGCACCTGAGATTAACCATCACATGTGTCTGTTGGACAGACCAGATCATTCTCATTTTTCAAATGAAGAAACAAACCTGATAAGTGGTTGCCTAACAATTTCAAGGCCCTAGGTCCAATTCTCAGCACTGGAAAAAAATTAATATTGAATACAGCCACCACCCCCATCCTCACCCCACCCCCCCAAAATCATGTGAATGTTGTTTCTCCGAAGGTACAGAGCACTCTTCCAGAGCCGCCATGCTGTTGGAAGAGTCTCTGTAGTTAGGCAGCAGGCAGTTGCCTGGAAACTCTGGTGTTTAGAGGCCTTGTGACTGTGGTGATGTATCTGTCAAGTGATAGCTTGAGCCTGTTGTGTTCTTCTTCAGAAGAATTAAACTGCCCTTTCTGTTCTTTGTGGAACAGACAAATTAAATCTTTATTCCACCTTTATGGGGACCCTCCTCACACGTCCCTGGGCTGCCAGCCAGTGTGAGGTCTCATCAAGTGCTAACTAGCCTCTGTTGGTGGCTGCGGCCACGGGAAATGATACAGGCAGGAAATGAGGCACTGCCCTCACGATGTGATGTGAGTGAGTGAACGCTGTCACACAAGCACAGGAAGGCCATGGTGTTCCCAGCCTGTGTTGCATCAGTGATCTGCAAAAAATACCTGGCTGGATTGCTCAATGCCCATGTGGGTTGTACAGGGCTGAGAGTTTGAAAAGTTCTCTGAACAAGAAACTTAATGTCATTTGGTTGTTTTGGGCTTTTTATTTTTAGACACAGACTCTAGCACTAGTTGGCCTCAAACTCCCTTTGTAGCAAAGAATGACCTTGAATTTTAGATCCTGCATTGTCTACCTTCCAAGTCCTGGGATTACAAGTGTGTGCCAAACATACCCAGTTTATGGGGCACTGGGAATAAATCACAGGGCCTCACATTCTACTTACTGAATTATACCAGCTGATGTCATTATTTGAAAATGTTCAGGATATATGCCTTATAAATACCACACCAGTAAATGTTATTGAACATTCTTTATGTAAGCCATCCACTGCAGTTGTTGAGGAATACAAACAGGCCTTAGCTAGGGTTCCTGTCCTCAGGGTTCACCGATTGAGGAGTACTAACTGACCACTTGCTGCATACATGATTTTGTTCTAAGAATGGGAATATACTTGAACAAGAATGTCAAACGTCCCTGACAGCAGGAAATAAAGAGATGAGTTAATGAAGAATTCCCAGTGTGGTGTTACAGACCTGCCCCTGTACCGTGGTCATAGCCCAGGCTTTTTGGTCTCCCCTAGACTACATCAGCATTTGTCAGCCCCATGTTTACCTTGTTAAACCATCTGCTTCCCACACTGCTGCCTTTGTTGCTCCAAAATGTAGCTCTGATCCCATTTCTTGGTGGCTCCCCATGCCTAGGAAATGGGAGTGTGCCAGCCTTGGCCCGAAGGCTCCTTGATACTGGGCTCTGGGCCTCTTTTCCAGCTTCCATTTTCTTCCATCAAGGTGGTGGCTGTGGTTTGCTCACGGCAAACCCCAGACAGGTCATGCTGTTCCACACTTTTTTTTTCTTTTCCTTTTCTTTCCTTTCTTTCCTTTCCTTTCCTGTTCTGTTCTTTTGAGATAGGATCTTGCTTTGTTTCTGAGACTGGCATTGAATTCCTGGGCATAAGTGATTCTATCAGTCTAAGCAACTAGAACATACACACGAGCACTGTTCCTAGTCTTCCTTCCTTTAATTGTAAAAAGCACATCCTCTGAGTCTGATTTTCTCTCTTAACACATTTGAAAATGTTCAAAGCAGTATTGACTGTAAGCTTGTTTTTAGAATTGCTCTCTGGAACCTCATATAACCGAAACTTTACATCCATGTCTCATGCCTTCTAGACAGAACCTGATTCTCTTCAGCCTGCCATGTTTTTGCCTGTACTCTTCTCTGTGTGAAGCCATCCCTTGTCTCTGTCTCTCAAGGGTTGTGCTTCTTGAAGTTAATACAGCGTTTTCCACAAAGCCATAAGCCTGCAGTTTTTCTCATTGGTCATTTTCAACACCTAGTCAACACCTAACATTTGACATTTGACCTGTGGTACTGCTTGTTTTTTTCACATGTAAAGTGTTCATAATTCCTTTAACAATGCAAATAGATGTATAAACAGTAAAGTCTTAGCTGGACTCAGACCCAGCACATGGGAGGCAGAGGCAGGCAGATCTCTGAGTTCCAAGCCAGTCTGGTCTACAGAGTGAGTTCCAGGACAGCCAGGTCTATATAGAAACTCTCAGAAAATAAAAATTAAAAAAACAAACAAACAAACAAACAAACAGGCATACAAAGAAACAGTAAAGTATTATAAAGGGCTTTTGATACATCAAAAAGGGAGTGGCAGATTACGACTGGGGTTAGTACTTGAGGGCTTGAGCTATTCTAGCAGAGCTTTATGTGGGGATATTGATATTTCAAAAGGCACAGTGTGGACTAGGATATTACAAAACTTTTTTAATGAGCTGTCTTGGCAGTGAGATCTGATCCCCCATGCAGAGGCACTCACTCGGGGAGTTTGTGACTGAATGAATCAAGCCTTAAAGCTTCCTCAGCTTGCAGTCTGCTCGCTCTCTCCCCAGCTAGTCAAGTGGAGCTGGCCTCCTTGCTTAGGAACATGAATGTCTACTGTCTGTGGAGAGGGGCTGGTGTGTGCATGTGAAAGCACTTACAGACATTAAGGACAGGCACATTAGCGTGGGTAAAATCAGCCCCGTAAATGGCCTCAGCCATTGATTTTTTTTCCCTCCAACCTTCCCATATGAGACACTTGAATAAATGCAGCAGCTTTTACAAATCCCTTGGATTTGGCTCGAATAAAAATGATTTGTTTTACAAAGGGGCTTTTTTCCCTTTCATTTAAAGCAACTTAACTCACCATAATTTCCTTAGAGTCAATGAAAAGATAATCTGGAATTAATAGTGTGTTGGAAAGAGTTACGGCCAAAACAAGGGTTCTGCCCGCTGACTGCAGTGTTCAGGCATACAGTCACACAGCCGTGGTCTTGTTGTTATAGCTGTAGATACACTGCGGGCAAGCATCACGCCTGATCACTGTTCTGGGTGCTATCTCCAACAGTTTTATTCAGAGGGTTTTTGTTTTTTGTTTTTTGTTTTTTTGTTTTTTGTTTTTTTGTCTTATTTTTGAGATGGGTGAAGTCTAATCTCATGCTAGCCTCAAACTCACTGTAGATGTACATGATCTTTAATTTGCCCAAATTTTTTGAATTGACCTTGGAAGGCATGATTTCAGGCTGGGGAGACAGCTCAGCAGGTAAAGGAGCTTACCACCAAGGCTGTTGACTTAAGGTTGACCTCAGGACACTACATGGGAGAAAGAGTCTTCTGACTCTACATGCATGCTATGTGCACATGTGATCACATCACTTAAATAAATGTAATTTTTAGAAAAAAATTAAAGACATGAGGCCAGGTGTGCTGGTACACTCCTTGAGAGGCAGAGGGAGGGGCTCTCTCTGAGTTCCAGACTAGCCTGGTCTATATAACAAATTCCTTGCCAGTCAGGACCACACATAGACCCTGTCTTAAAAGAAGCACTGATTCCTGGAGCTTTTCACTCTCGCTCATCACTGCCGTGGTAGTCTTGTCTTTAAAACCACTTCAGTTACAGAGACAGCAGTGAGACACAGAGACAGCAGTGTTCTTCTGGACGGTTTCCTTTTAAGTCAGTCACTTGAGCAGTTCTGTGGTTTTTTTAAGGAAGCTTCTTTTTTGGACTAGCCAAAAAAATCAGGATAAGACAGGCTCAGCTGTCCTCTGTGATGTATTCACTGTGCAGTCCCAAACTTTGCTTTTTAAAAAGCACTCGTGTCTGTGACTGGATTCTGGGGTTGTCTTGTCTTGTTTTGTTTTGTTTTTTTCTTTTTTCAATTTCATAATAGATTTAATAATTAAAGTGTTAGTACTTTATTTTTATTTATTTGGTCTTGGGAGGCTTTTGTTTGTTTTGTTTTGAGATAGGATCTCACTATGTATTCTAGCCTGGCCTGGAGTTCATTCTATAGACCAAGATAGCCTTGAACTTACAAATCCACCTGCCTCTGCCTCCTGAGTGCTGGGACTAAAGTCATGTGCCACCACCTTGCTTGGCCCATGTTTTTTATTTTAGATAAATGCATTCATTTGCAAAATGTGATCATCCTGTTTTAAAAGTATTTTAAAAACAATATCCAAGATTAATCAGCTAAAATTAAGATGATTCATTTTTTTCATGCTGTTAGAAATCTTTACTTGATTTTACCTTAGGGAATAAAGTAACTAGATGATTACTAATTTTTCTAAAGAAAGCATAGAATTAATCCAAAAAATTAAAAAAAAACAAAAAAAACAAAAAAACAAGGATAAATTATTGCTTGAATAAATGCCCTTCTCCCCCCCCCCCCCCCAGTATCCCCTGCAGGAGGGAGGGTCACTCAAAATTGAGCCCAAGGCCTCACCAGTACTAGGCAATCACTGTACTACTGAGTTGTATCCCAAGCCCTAACTAAATACTCTTAAACATCTTTTCTGGATTGTTTTTGAATCATCAAGCAAAGGGTAACACATACCTGTAATCCCAGCACTTGGGAACAAGCTGAGGCAGAACTGAAAATTGGGCTACATAGTGAATTCAAGGCCTTTCTAAACTATATACTGAGACAGTATCTTAGACAAAGACAAATTAATTTTTAAGTTTGTAAAATTATTTTAAAAAGAAGTAGGGGTAGGGACTGGAGTAGGTGTGGGAGAAAGAAGGGTTTGACTGTCCAAGGACAACACCAGAGCATTTTTAAGGGTAATAACCTGTTCTGAGACCTAAGTGTGGTGAGGCCTCAACAAATCCACAGAGGCTCCTGGCTGAGTAGATTTGGAAAGAGAGCCAGTACCCGTGGGTGTTTACCCAAGTGAAGCAGACAGTGCCACAGGAACATTTAATTGTGTGCAAATATAAGTAAGGTTGGTCTTTAAAAATGGCAATCACTGTGGTCCTGGGGCCCAGGTTCTGGAGACTGGCAAAGGCAACCATTGCAGAAGCCTCCACAGGGCAGGACTAAAAGTTTAGGATCAAGGATGTGTTTACTCTGTAGAGATAGAAGAAACTTGTGGTAGAGGAATTCTAAGACTGACTATCCCAGCTCGATCAGATCATGTGAGCATGGTGTAGTGACCCAGCATCCTCATCTGTGTAATGGGAATAGTAATCTCCTGCCCTCCAGCCCTCCAGGCTTGTAGTAAAGATCTGTATAATGGGAGTAGTAATCTCCTGCCCTCCAGTTCTCCAGGCTTATAGTAAAGATTTAAATGACAACAAAGACAAAACACCTTTCAACTTAATAGAGAACTCAATAGAGAAGACCAGAGACTTTGCTTGTACCTACTACTAGTTGATTTTATTCTCAGGCATGTTCAAAAGAGGGGAGGTTGGGTGATGATTCTGAGTGCAGCTTATTCCAGCCTCTTACTTCTGGCTATTGCCAAGTGCAACAGTTTAAATCTGCATGATGTTCTTTCTGTTTGGTTAGCATCCTGGGGCCCTACCTGACTCTGTGCCAGGCTCTGGGTGATATGCTGTGCTGGACACACTGGTAATTAGGATTCATTCTCTACTCTTAAGGCATAAACCACTGTGACATAAGACGGTATGAGAAATGCAGTGAGGAAAGCTAGGTCCAATGCTAGAGGAACAGAGTTCAGAGCAATTCATTTCAGCTTAGGCCTTTGCAAGTCACATTAGCCAGCAGCAGTCTGGGGCCTGGTGTGCAAGCTCATCTCAGGTCATCTCCAGCGCCATCACATAATGAACAATTATTCAGTGCCAGGAACTGTGCAAAAGAGCCAAAAATAAATTTTCTTTGAGCCCGCAGTCATCTTCATTCTTCTGTTCATTAAACAGTTTTTATGTTAGAATACCAGGAGACCAGAATGCAGGTATGAGAGAGCCACTATTTTGGATTGCTTTTCTCTTGGCTGAGCTCAGCTGTAAATAGCCTGTTATTTCAGTGAGATTGAGGTAACCCTAGGCTCAGGGAAACACACAGGAGCTTTACTACCCAGACCATACAGTGTTCCAGGAAGTTACTATTCTGGCTTGCTGTTGCAGTTGTGATCCCACTCCTGTGGAGAAGTTGGTGTTGCCACTTGGAATCAGCTGCAGAGTCTGTCTGTTGCCTTTGTCAGACAAGCTCCCTAAACCAAGTGGTGTATAGCCCATCTACAGCTGGAAGAGACTGAATCATAGTTGCTGTGCCTGGTGGCCATGTCTGTACTTGGCCTGTAGGGTAACAGGTGGCAGGCAAAAACCTTTGTATTCCCTTCTGGGTAACTGAATACCTTTCCACCCCATATCCTGAAAGTGTGCATGCTGAGGTATGTGTGGTGGCACACACCCTTAATTCCTGCACTTGGAAGGGCTCCCTTCCCTAATCTCTTTGAGCTCAAGGCCAGGCCAGTCAAGGCTACATAGTAAGACCTTGTCTTAAAAAATTAATTAATTAATCAATTAATTTAAAATGAATAAAACCACATTTTGATATGTTTTTCTCAGAGCATGGAGGAAGTGCAGTTTGATTGTCTGAAACTTCTTTGAGAACAGTACGGTTGTTTAAGAAATAGTAGGCTTTCTATTCTCAGGAACTGAAATACCCTTCAAATGTGTAAAAAAATATTTTGTTCTGTTCCTTATATATGTTTGAATTAACTGAAACAGTTCGTGGGGACATGAAAATAACAGTCCAGTATCAGAATGTTTATAACTCAACAATTGAACATCCTAACTTAAAAACAGCCAAAGAGCCGGGCGGTGGTGGCGCACGCCTTTAATCCCAGCACTTGGGAGGCAGAGGCAGGCAGATCTCGGAGTTCAAGGCCAGCCTGGTCTACAGAGTGAGTTCCAGGACAGCCAGGGCTACACAGAGAAACCCTGTCTCGAAAAGCCAAAAAAAAAAAAAAAAAAAAACAAACAGCCAAAGGACTTGAGTAGACATTTGGCTAAAGAAAATATACAAATATACAATAACCTCGTGAAGAGATGTTTAACATCACTGATCATTAGAGAAGTACAAATCAAAATTATACCAAGATAGCTATCAAACCTATATGAAGGGCTGTGGTCCAAAGATAAATAAATGAGTAAAGCAAAGAAGCACTGAGCCGGCTGCAGGGAAACCAGACCCTGTGTTCTGCTAGCAGTGGTGTGGTTAGTGTGGTTAGACCCCTGTGTTGTGCTGGCAGTGATGGACTGTGGTTAGACCCCTGTGTCCTGTAAGGCTGAGTTGTCATGAGGTCCAGCAGTTCCATGTCTGGGTCTGCACCCAGACAACAGAAAGCAGGGACTCAAGTGTCTGTACAGCTATATCATGGAAGCTTTATTCTCAGTACCTAAAATACAGACACTCTAGATGGTCATTGGCAGGTGAATGGCAAACAAAATGTGGACTACCAGAGGCTGAGGAGGTGGATTAGGGCCTAATAGCTGAAGATCTGGGTTCGGTTCCCAGCATCCATGTTAGGCAGCTCACAGCCACCTATATCTCTAGCTCCAGGGCATTCAGCACCCACTTCTGTCCTCTACAGGCACCTATGTAAGTATGGGTGTACTCAGACACAGAGGCACAAATGTACACATAAATAAAAGTAAAACCCTTTTGGGCTGGAGAGATGGCTCAGTGGTTCAGAGCACTGGCTGCTCTTCCAGAGATTCTGAGTTCAATTCCAAGCAACCACATGGTGGCTCACAACCATCTGCAATGGGGTCTGATGCCCTCTTCTGGTGTGTCTGAAAAGACCAGTGGTGAATATATAAAATTTTTTAAAAATTAAAAAAAAACTTTAAAACGGTAAATATATGTGGTGTGTGTGTATGTATGTATGTATGTATGTATGTATGTATATTATACACACATACACATAAACATGCCATTCATATAAGTGTGTATGAATTGGAATTAGGGAAGCTTAGGGACAGGGTCTTATTGTGTAACCCAGGCTGGCCTTGAGCTTGAATTTCCTGTGCCTCAGCCCTCTGAGTGGTGGGATTACAGATGTGCAGCACCGTGTCTAGCGCTGCACTTTAGTGTTTTAAAAGAAAGGAGATTCTAATGTGTCCTTCAGCACAGGTGAACCTTGAAGACGTGCTGAGTGTTAAAAGCCAGCCACAAAAGGACAGATACTGATTCTTCTCTAGTCAGATTCACAGAGACAGAAAGTAGAACGGTGTTGCCAAATGCCAGGGAAAGGGAATGAGAGGGAATTGGTGTGTTGTGGGTAGAGTGTCAGCTGGAGAAGATGAAGTTTCTAAAGATGAGTGTTGGTGACGGCTGCACAGTGGGAATTCACATATTGACACTGATCACTTAAAATAGTTCAAATGGTAGCTGCAACTGTCTTATCACGATGTAAACAATGGCAATGCTTTTTAAATGAACATTAAAGACACCTTTTAAGAGGAATGGAAGCCTCAAACTGGCAGGCTATGGCCCACTTAGAAGATCAGAGTAGCAATTCAGCCTTGTTGGCGAGGGCCTAGGACTTTATGGGATCTGAGGGCTTTCAGTCTCCCCAAACTTTTCTTTACAACACCTGGTATACTCTGTTAACTTCTATGTTATTGCCTGGGTGCTCTATAGATTGCCACACCCCATCCCACGCCTGGTGGGGCTGTAGTGGTAACTCTAGTGGCCTTACTTGTCATGGGAGTCTGTGACAGCATGGTAATTTTCCATTCCAGTCCTGTTCCAATGTCTTCTTTCTTGGGGTGGGGGGGGGCGGGGGTTGGCGGTGCAGAGCAGGTGTCCTGGGATGGTGCCAGCAGCAGCTGAACACCAGGAAGAAAATTCCATAGCTCTCTTGGCCCCCTGTCCTCAGGAGTAACTTAGCCTCTGTTGTCTGTAGGTGTTCTTTTCATCTGCCTGCAGTATAGCTGTGGAAGCCACCCTGAGGAAGAAAGCGGAAAAGTTCCAAGCCCACCTGACAAAGAAGTTCCGCTGGGATTTTACTTCAGAGCCAGAGGACTGCGCCCCAGTGGTGGTGGAGCTCCCTGAGGGCATCGAGACAGCCTAACAGCAGACCCTTAAGCCATGGGAGACCCCTTCCCTCATGGCTATAACCCAGCATCTCCCCCATTCATCTGTCCTGGAACCCTCCAGCACAGTGATCCAGTCCGGTCTTGCAAATATGGAGCCAGAACCTGTGTTCACCAGTAAATACAAAAGTGGCCATTTGTGGTTCCAAGTAGCCTGGCCCTGCCGCTGAATTTCAGGGGGAAAAAAAAAAAGAGGTCGAGATGAAGCCTGCTCCAGCAACAGTCTAATTCCTTCTGACAACGAGAAAATGAATATTAAATCCAAAAGAGCTGGCTGCTTATTCCATAGCTGCTTAAAAGAGGAAAGAAACCAGATCTGTCCTAGGGTCTGAGGTATTAAGTCAGTGAGTTTTCTAAGTTAAATGGAGGTTTGAAGTTGGATGTGGTTTAAGTAGAATTTCTGCCTGCTCCTGGTTGACTGGGAGGAAACCTGCCAGAGTCGGGCCACTGACCTCTCAGGAGCCTAGCCCAGGACAAGGAGGATAGTGGGTTGAGTCTGGCAGGTGGCCAGCTTTGTCTCCCACACCTCCTTCTGGCACAAGCCTCAGTAGTTGATGCCTGAGTCAGCTGCTGGCTGTGGGATCTCCTCCTACTGTCACCGTCATCCTGAAGCCTCACATTGAAGATGTGTGTCCCCGTTTCTCACTAAGGCTACCATGACTCTTCTGATGACATGGAAATCAACAACAAAAGCAGAGGTTCTTGCTCTGAGCCTGCTTCGTTGGCCCTGTTAAAGTCTGGCTCTTTTCTTTGGAGCCATGGAGATAGCTGGGTAGCTTAACTCTTCCCCAGCCCTTCTGTGGGGTTCTCATGAGTGCCATCACGTTTATAGTGTTAGGGAGTCTTAAGGGCACACCCATTGTGCAGTGTGGGCAGAGTTCTGCCTCAAGAAGGGCTCCCAGGCCCTCCACCCTGACCTCAGGCTCTGCTGTACTCTGGAATCCTCTTCTGAGGCTAGAGCTCACAGCAGGCCTCTGAGTGAGAGTCCTGCTGGTTAAGACTTCTGGTTCCTCTTGTTTCCTTGGAGATGTTTTTCCAAGAGCACAATGTACATTAAAGTCTTTGAGTTGGGACTAATCCCCCTGTGTGAGTCTCTTACAGCTAATCTGTGTGGTTTCCAAAGTAGCCAAGCTGTTGTCCACAGACAGACAACACATCTACCTGCAGAACCCACCCAGAAGACCCTGCTCACTCCCTGCAGTCTCTGGAGCAGGCAGGCAGGCAGGCAGCTTTGCCTGTTTGCAGAGAGACACGACCTGTAGCTCTACGTTAACCTGAAGTTTCACCTTGTGGGAATTGCTATTCCTTTTTTTCCCACTAAGCCCACTCATCACAATTACCTGGGGACTATGTTAAAAGTGCAGATCCTAACAATTGAATTTCTGATGTGGGCTGCAACATGTATGAACCTTCTGCCTGGGGCTGGGGAAATGGCTCAGTGGGTAAAGTGCTTGGTATACAAGCATGAAGACCTTCAGATCCCAGAGCTTGTGAAAAGCCAGGGCAGCAGTGCACACCAGTAATCAAAGTGCTGCAGAGGCTGGCCGATGCTAGGGACTTAGGAATACACCACACATTCACTAACACAGGGTGTGCTAGGGGAAGGAGACCAGACTACAAGCTTTACGTGCAATACCCAGCATAGGCAGATCCACAGGGTGACAGACAAGGACCACCCATGGCGTGCCCTCAGAAGCAGTGATGTGTGGTGGGACACTTGTCAAAGTACAGACCCCCATCGCACTCCACACAGGTTTAAGAGCTTTAGTTCTGAGATACATTCAGTTTTTTGTTTGTTGTTTTGTGAGTGACATTGTCAAGCAGCAACACACCATACTTGGTTCGAGCAGCACCTCTGGACAAAATGCCTCCCACGGTCATCCTGAAGACAGCTCCTTGATGTCGTACTGTTCCCCCGTGTGCTTAGGTTTCCCCACATGCCCCTCTCTGTGTCTGCTTAAACTGGGTTGAACAAGAGAAGCTGCTGCTTACAAATGCTCGCAGCAGACGGTGTGCTGCGAGGCCAGTTGTCAGTCGCCGCGTTTGGCTTGTGTGAAGATGCGCTCAGAGCGCATCGTTTGTCCAGAGCCTCACAGCAGCAAGGACAGGAGTCAAGCCTGTGCTTCCCTTCCAGCCCCGTCCTCAGGTCCAGGCCCTGGCTTTGTTGACTAGCAGCTATGTGACCTTGGACAAACTTGGGGGGGGGGGGGGGCTAAGTCTCCTTATATAGAAGAGAGTTCGCTTCTATATATATGATTTGGGGGCTCTGATAAAAATTTTTAGGTTCCTCCAAGTATTAAAAGTTGTCCCCAGGTTATCACAAATTTGTGAGAGGAAATTACACTTAATACAAGGCAGTATGTCTGGGACCTGAAATGTTCGAAACAGAAATGATAGAACCTTGGGTCTTCGCATGTTCCTCTGTGTGTATGTGTGTCAGTCTGTCTATCTCGCTCGCTCTCTCTTTTTACATGTTTGTTTGTATGCATTTACATGTGTATGGAAGTCAGGACAACTCTCAGGAATTGACTCACGGGTGGGTCGATGGGATTAAGCTCCATCATCCTGTGTGATGAATAAGGAATCTGAAAACAAGGTAATTATTACTGAAAGCATGCAGTGTTTGTGGAAGAGAAGCCATCAGAGCAGAATCCTTGGGATAGCTGATCTCTGAACTCTTTTTCCAGTTTCAACACATCCAGAAGCGAGGCCATTGGCAAGACCTGCCCTGGTTTCCAGATCTCAAATGCAGGCCTCCTGGGGTTCGGCTCTTATTTGCAAGGCTGGGTTATCCTATTAACAGAACCAGCAGCAGCAATGACTTGCCAAACCCTCCTGCCAGCCTCCTTAACAACCCCTTCTTCCTCTGAGCCTAGCTGTCATGTCTCACCACTTGAACAGTGAAAGACTTCCCTGCCGTTGATTGCCTCTTACTGTCAGTAATTATGTCCCCAACGTCATCCCTTGTAAATATTATTTAATATTCCCAGGGCACTGTGACATGCTGGGTTCTCCAACTCATCAGACATTGGCTTAACTGAGATATCATCCCCTGCTGAGTGACTGGAAACAGCTGTGGTCAAAACCAACATAGAGTCACACTTCCAGATAACAGTGCCCACCTGAGCTGCAGAGGAATCCCTAATTCCTTGATGTCCTTAACAGTTTCCATCTCCTGCTCACTACAGACATCTCACTTAGATCTTGTGTCTCCCCGGGCAGGCTTAGTCCCATTAAACTCATCTAGACCTTTCTTGCTGTGAAGTGGCCAAAGTCCGGGTGCTAGCTCAGGTATTTCTCTCCCAAAGCTCTTGTCTCCTGCTATGGACTGTGGAAGAACAAGATGAGTAGTTGAGGGTCCTAGCAGGGTAAGTGGAGACACTTCCATTTGAATGGGGTCGTTTCTGAGCAAAGATTAGAAGGGAACTGGTGGAGTAGCAGAGAAAGCATTCTAGGCAGAAGAACCAGAACACAGCCGGGGGCCAAGGTTAGGCTCAGAGCAGGGAGGAGTAGGACTCAGGTTGGAGAGGACCAGACTGTTGTAGTTGGGCGAAGTTTGGGTAGAACATGAACTGACTTGGGTCTGGACTGCTGTGTTGGACACAATGTAGGGTAGATCCAGGGAAACCTTTGAGGAGCTAGTGCCACTATCCAGGTGAGAGGTGATCAGGTGGCCCAGATAGGGTAATCACAGCACTCCACCTGTTCTATGTCTTGATTCAGTAAGACTGGGTACCTCCAGAAGGCCAGATCACCCCGAATTCTCTGAAGTCACAGACTACCTCCCACAGTTTTTATTGTCTATTTGCTCTCCCAGTCTCTTTGCAGACTCTGACAGCCCTTCTGATTCTCACAGATCCATAGCCCAGGGAAGGTGGGGAAGTGAGGAAGTGCTCAGGTTTGGGAGGTAGGATGGCAGTGGGGGACTCAGGATGGTTTTGTACAACAGCACCAGCTAAGCCAGGCCCCAGTAGGCGGTGGTCACACCCGAGGGCGTGCTCCTTCAAAACCACTGAGGAAAGCCTGTATGGGACTAACAGTTACTCGTGGGTGGATGCTTCCTGGTCAGGAGCCACTCAGCATTTCTTCTGTTAACTGGAACTAGTATGTGTGGAGGTCCCTGCTCACTCTAGACACTGCATGTATCCTTCACTTAACTGCCCCCAGGCCAGAGCCAGTGATCTACCCAGGACCAGTGTCTTCTTTCTCGTACAGTCAAGGGAGTCAGAATGAACAGTAAGGGAACTCCCTCTCAGCTGTCTGCCCTTGCCACCCTAGGACTCTTTAGTCCATTCCTCAGCCTCTCCCACTATTCCACAGGCACGCAGTCTGTTACAGAAGGACAGAGGTTCTGAGGCCAGCAGCCCAACAGTGTTCATGTTGTCCCTTAGCAGGGTGACAGGCAGACCCCTGGCCTGCTCACGTTTCACACCAGACTCTCTTCTGTGTCCATATCTGGCCTGTGGGGACACTGGACCAGACATAGGAGGAGGGAATTCTTGGCTGCAGACAGAAGGAAAGAAATCAAGAAAACCAAACAGGACAGGTAACGTGACTCGCTGGTCCTCCTCCATGGGCACATCTCTGAGATGAAACACCTTCAGCCAGAACCTCACCTATGTGAGGCCAGTAAATCTTTGCCTACAAAACTCTCAGGACTTATGCCATCATTTCAAATGACATGGATAAAAGTTTTTGTTGGGTTTGGTTAAATAATTTCTCTCTCTCTCTCTCTCTCTCTCTCTCTCTCTCTCTCTCTCTCTCTCTCTTTCTCTCTCTCGGTTTTTTGAGACAGGATTTCTCTGTGTAGCCCTGGCTGTCTTGGAACTCACTCTGTAGACCAGGCTGGCCTCAAACTCGGAAATCCGCCTGCCTCTGCCTCCCAAGTGCTGGGAAAGACATGCGCCACCACTGCCCGGCCCGAACTAATTTATAAAGAAAAGCAAATGGTTTACGTGCTTGAACAGAGAGCAGAGGATCATTGTTAACTGAATTATGTCCACTGCACAGTCCATACATATGTTAATGCAGAAATATATACCACCCATGAGAGTTACATGTTTACATATAAATCAAGGCAGCCCTGACAAGACTCACCCCCGGGGATGCTGAGATGCTGAAGCATGTTTATTCTAGCATCCTGCCTGACCCTACCTCAGACTGCCTCAATAACTGTTTCTTCAAAAATCTATATCCACAACAATTTCAAAACAGATTGTTCAGCATCACAGACTATTCTAGCCAGGATGTCAGTTAAGCCCTGAACTTTCTCAGTATGCAGAGACTGGACAGCAAATGTTACAACTAGCTTTCTTAAGACTAGCCATTATCCCAAATTTCTTAGGCCTCTGAAAGAAAAACAACACCCCAAACCAGTAAGGAAGCAATTTAAAGATAGTTATGCTCCTTCCCAAAAGGTGGGATGGATGGTTTTTGTCATTCTACCAAAATGTATTAGTATGCCAAAAATCTTACATTGATATAGAGCTTTGTATATTGCTAGAAATTAGTTATATTTAGTTGCATTGTATAGAACTTTATATATTAATACAGATTTAAGATTATATTTTGCTACAACATGCTAAGGTATTGTACCTATGCAATTCTTAAAAATGCAGTGTTAAGTTCTAGTACTTTTGAAAGTTGCTATTATAAACTGATTAGGATAATTAAGAAATGCAAATTAGCTGTCAGGCAATCAAACTCATGGCCATGTTAGATACTAGTTTAGTTAACCACAAAAATATCTTTCAATCCTAGAAAAATCGAAAAAAAATTTTCAATCCTAAGTTGAACAAATAGTAACTAGCTAGAAATAATCAGATATACTATAGATAGATAGTCTTCAAAACCTCAGAGATGCTCAGAATATGACAGTTAAAGATATTAAAACCTTTTTTGACAATGAGGCGGGTCAGCTCCTGGCAGCACCCATTCCATTTCAAAGATGCTGAGCATCAGTGACCTCCATGTGGCGTTGCTTCAGTTGTCACAAGCTAGCCACTGGGCAGAGAAAAAGCCCACGCTTCAACTGCAGACAGAATGCTGTCCGACCCAGACAGACAAGACAAAGGGAAGTTGACTGCTGAACTTTGCAAGGACAATATACACAAGTCCTTCATAATTCCTGATTCACAAAAAAAGTCTGTCAGTTATTCTAGACCTGAAGGCTAAAGATGATGCTTCAACAGCAGAGAGAAGATTTGGGGGTCTGTCCAGGCAGCTGTCATGTCTGTAATCTCTGGAAGCTGCTTGCCTACACTTCCTGCACACCCAGGTGATACTTATTCCTTCTCAGGTCTCTGAGAAGGTTGAAGACTAGAGAGTTATAGTCTCCTATATAAGTTTAAATTGTTTAAGGTTTAGGAAAATGTTTAAGGTCTATGCTAGATATGATAAAGAGTGATTTATATATAGAACTTGAAACTCATGAAGATTAGTATAGAAAATATAATTCTTTATCCAAAGTTGCCAAATAAGAAGAGCCTTTTATTGGACTAAAGGGGGAAATACAGGCATAATATTATTGTACTCTGTATAAAGATTCCTATATTATTAAAATGCTCATTTCTGTGCCCCCATATCTATTTGCAATTCTTATTCTAAGAATCTTCATCTCAGGCCGGGCGTGGTGGCGCACGCCTTTAATCCCAGCACTTGGGAGGCAGAGGCAGGTGGATTTCTGAGTTCGAGGCCAGCCTGGTCTACAGAGTGAGTTCCAGGACAGCCAGGACTACACAGAGAAACCCTGTCTCGAAAAACCAAAAAAAAAAAAAAAAAAAAAAAAGAATCTTCATCTCAATGTTGTATAAACATTGCTCCCCAATAAATCTAGCTGATCAGCCAGTGGCAGAGCAGGGGAGAGAATAAGGCTGGACTTCCTCCCAGCTAGGGAAGAGGGAGATGGAGAAGGAAAGGGGAGAAGAAGGGGAAGGAAGAGGGGGAGGGAGGGAGGAAGGCAGAGAGAGAGATGGGGGGAGGGAGTGGGGATTTGCCACAGGGAGAGTCCAGGAGACACCATGAGAAAACACTTGGAGAGCCAGATCAGTACTAAAATGCAAGTATCACTGTAATTTTGGCTGGGAGGTAGCCAAATTAGTTTAGGAAATTAAAATAGAGTAATACTGCTCAGTTGTTGTGCCCCTAAAACTTGTTAAATAAATATAATAGTCCAATCTCAATTTTGGGAGCTAGCTGGGTTAAGAGGACTCACTTATTAAGCAGCCACTAACAGGAAGTAGCATCAGACCCAGAGGGAGCAATCTCTGCCCTGCTGCAGTGGGCCTCAGCTACCAAAGACGTGCCTTGGCTAGAATGTCCTGCACAGAGGCTTCTCCTCCCTCAGGCCTTGTCTCACCAGAGTTTCTGGAGAGTTTTACTGAGAGAGATATTGCCAAATGAGGGGTCAATTATCTCTCTCTTGCTGGGATAAAACACCATGGTCAAAGCAACTTGCTGGGACCAAATGTCTCTCAATGGCTGTGCCCGTCACCACCATTCTATAAGCAGGAATCAGAGTGAACTGAGAATGGTGTGTGACTCTTGAAACCTCAAAGCCTATCCCCAGTGACACACTTCCTCCTGCCTCACTGCTAAGTAAGTCTCCCCAAACAGTGCCACCAACTGGGGACTAAGTATTCAAATGCTGGAGACCATAAGGTACATCTCATTCAAACCATCACAAGGGGCTTCTGAGCACTGAACCAATGACCAGAGAGGCCTGGCTTCTACTGATCCTCAACAAGAGAAGCACTAGTGTTCCAGGTGGAGCAGCCTGGACTGGGGACCAGGCTGTGTGTGTGTGTGTGTGTGTGTCTGTGTGTGTGTGTGTGTGTGTGTGTGTGTGTGTGTAGAGGGTAAGGGGTCAAGGATGCTCTATCTAAAGAAGCCTGTATATTCTTCATCCTCTCAGGAAATATCTATTTGTATATTTTTATCTGGTGTCTTTGGGTGGTTTAGAAAATACCTTACAAATGCCCTTTCTCTCTCTCTCTCTCTCTCTCTCTCTCTCTCTCTCTCTCTCTCTCTCTCTCTCTATTTCTTTCTTTCTGTCCTTCCTTCTTTTCTTCCTGTTTATTTATTTAGAAACAGAGTCTTTGGGTGGTTTTAAAAATACCTTTAAAATACCTTTCCTTCCTTCCTTCCTTCCTTTCCTTAAAATACTCTCTCTCTCTCTCTCTCTCTCTCTCTCTCTCTCTCTCTCTCTCTCCCCTTACTTACTTTTTTACTTATTATTATTTTTTATTTTTTTATTTATGGAATCTCACTAAGTAGTTCTAGCTGGTCTGGAACTCACTATGTAGACCAGACTAGCCTCAAACTCAGAGTCTCAAACTCAAACTCACCTGTCTCACCTTTGTCTCCCAGGTGCTAGGATTAAAGACATACATCACCAAGACCAGCCTGAAATATCTTAATACTGTAAATATAAATGCCAATTACATTACAGTTTTGTGATGTTTGGAAATGCATGCTTTCCCTTATGCCACATGCCAAGATTCCCCTTTTGATCTGATTTTCCCATCACTTTAAATGCCTGAAAGTCCACTCCCACCTCAGGATGAAATGCACATTAACCTATATTTTGTTCCAGTTTCCCCAGTGCTCTTCTTCTCTGTTTTACGGTAAAACCCCATTTCTACAGCCCGGCCCTACCCAGCCCCAGTGGTGCCTCTCACGCTCAGGTCTGGTCTACATTTTTTTCCCCTATATTTCAAGTCCAATCATACTGTCTCACACCTCCAGCCTGTCCTTTCCTCAGCCACCAAGGACTTCTCACAAACCCTGCATCCCCTCACAGCCCAAGCACACACAGCCAGCCTTTGGGAGATGAAGCTCCCCTGATGCTTCTTCACCTCCAAGCAGTTGCTCATGTTCTGCCTTCTGGACTCTAAGTGAGAATATACTGAGTTACTAGTATATTCTCTTTCTCTCTCTCTCTCTCTCTCTCTCTCTCTCTCTCTCTCTTTCTCTCTCTCTCTCTCTTCCTTCTTCCTTCCCTCCATCTTCCCCCTCTATCTCCCTTCCCCATGTCTCCACAGAGACCCCCAGACTGTCCAGTGTCCAGTCACTGCTGTTACTGCAGGCTTCCCAGTGCACTTCATCAGATTAAGTGGGATAGACGGTAAGGACAATGAGGCCAGTTGGCATCTTCCATGGGATGAGCTTTATGGGAGGCTCAAAAAGACCCCAGCATCTTTTGGAGTTGTGGCACTAAAAGCCTCACAACCAGCTCACCCCCATCACAGAAAGCACTGTACCTGAGTTGAGCTTAAGGCTCACACAGAAGGAAGCTGACCCGAGAACGCAAGAGCGAGCTAATGGCCTTGGAACACCTGGAGTCAGCCCTGTCTGCAGCCCACAAGCCCAGTCCCTTCTCCATAAGCTCATGGGACACCAATTAAGCCCCTTTGTAACAGGTTCCTGCTCACTGGACTCCCACCTTTATTCCTACAGTGGACGGATGTGAGATGTAGTGACTGTCACTCTCATCCGCGGTGACACTTCGCAGAAAATTCTTCCTCAAAGCAAAGGAGCCTGACCTCAGGAGCGAGGTGGACAGAGATGAACCTGGCAGCCTGGAGCCACAGTACCCACTGGGCATTCAGCACAGAGAAAGAGCAGGAGCCCCAGCTGAGACACCCTTGGAAATTTGCCCTTCACTGTCTGCCCATCCACACAGTCAGAGGATGTCAAGAGTCGGAAGGGACCTGCAACTAGTCCCACCCTGTGAATGGTTAAGCTGCAGTCCCAGGAGGGAACAGAACTTTTGTCACATGGTAACCATGAATAGTTTCCTGCCCAGGCAGACTCATAGCTCCGGCCCTCCCATCAGCACCCTGCACCCTGGACATGCTGCAGGCCTCTGTGGTGGCTGGAGGGCCCAGCGGCTACTGATCTGTTGCTTTTGGGTATGCTGTGCAGACATGATCTGCCACACAAATGCCTGAAAGCTGGGCTGGGACACCAAGACAGCTGCTGTTCCCAATCTGGTGACCACAAAGGGAAGAGCAGTGACAGGCCAGGCCTGTCCCCTGCCGAGTGCTCTCTCAGCTACAGAGCTGCAGAGCCAGAGACACTAAGGAACCCTCCAGTCTTGTACTATAGTTGAGTAACATGCTTGGTGACCCTCCATCAGTCTGACCTCACTGCCCAAGGTCTTAATGCCTGCATCCAGGGAGGCAGATTCAGATGCCAACTGGGGCCAGGCAGACAAGGTGGGTGGGTGGAGGGGGGTCCTGTGAGGACAGAGTGAGCACACTGCTGATCTCCACACCATCCAGGACAACCTGTTCAAGGCGAATTCCTGGGAGCTTTCAGTTTTTCAAAAGAAGCTGGGAATCTGGGTTTTTATGTGAAACTTCTCTATTTTTAAATGTTGGCAACAAATTGAGATTTCTTTAAGGGAAAAAAAAAAAAAAAAAAAAAACACTGCAAGCCAACCAAAAACCTCATTTGTAAGCCAGTGGGTTGCAAATTTCTGCCTAACTCTATACTCTTTCTGTAACTCGTCCATCTGCCTGTCCTTCCTGTAGTGTGCAGCAGGAAGACAGGCTTTCCTGGTTGTGGTTGGGCCCACCCCTGGCCTGCTCTGATGTATGAGGCCAGCGAACACTAGGGATAGTGCAGGGCCAGGCCTTCAGGGCAGGGCTAGGACAGTTTCAAAGGTAAGGAGGCTTCGAGCCAGTGAGGCGGTTATCTGTGGCTTGACCCTACAGTCCACACTGAAGGTTCAGAGGCACTGGCTCCTATGCCTTGTGAAGCCACACTAGGCAAGCTCATCCAGCCACACTGGTACTGCTCATGGCCATGTGACTTACTAGAGGAGACAGGTGTTAGGGTATGAGTCCAGTCTGGCCCTGATGATGATGGTGCCAGGGACAGCATCCTGGGATGAGCCTCCAGGATTTCTCCGTGCAATGGGAACTGAAGCAGCTCTCAAGATAAGCAGCAAGAATCAGCTGTGTACAGAAAGTCAAATGGGTGGCCAAGCACCCTTCCAAGAACAGGGGGACAGGGGAGGCCTTAGTGGGGCTCTTGGGCTTGGGTCCTCAGTCTCTTTCTTTTTTGAGCCAGGTCTCACTATGTAACTCTGGCTGTCCTTGAATTCACAGAGATCTGCCTGCCTCTGCCTCCGGAGTGTTGGGATTAAAGGTGTTCCTCACTAGGCCCAGCTCAGCCTCTTTTTCAGGTCACGATGGACCTTAGGCATCTGTCAGAGAGGCTGGGAGAGGCCACGGGGAACTGGCCATCACAGTTTTGTGGGACCAGAGATAAACCCAAGATGGCGGACCCAGCTTCCCTCAGTGGCGGCTGAGGCAGTGCTGGGCACAGTGCACCAGCGCTGCTCGGTCTCATCTGCTTCCTGTCTCCCGTGAGGCAGGATGGGGTTTCAAGGGTACAGTGTGAGAAAAGGGGTGGGGCTTGAGGCTCTCCTGCTCACAAGGTACCAGTGTGTAAAGGACTCTCATGATCCTCTGCTGTGGGCAGGTCGTCACAGAGCTCTTCTGTTCCAGTGAGGTGCCCAGACAGCCACGGCCAACTGAAGGAAGCTGCCCCCGGCAGTTGACCTCTTTCTCTTTCCCTCATCTCAGAAGTAGGGAGATGAGCCCAGAGTTGGCACAGCCTATAGTTAAAGTCACCAAGCGCACTTGTTCCAGGGCCAGAGTCCAAGCCATTCCCCATTCAGAGCATTTTGCTGCTGCCATGCTAGAGCCTAGACCTGGGAGTCAAGGCTATCCTGTGTCCTTGGGCTCATCCAGACTACCCCAAGCTAGGGACTTCTGTTTTCCCCCCAGAAGCTGCAGCCCTGTAAGCATGCTGTAAGGCCGACCCTGCACAATCCAGAGCTTCTGTGCAGCGTCCTTAAACTGCAAGGGTTTCTCTGCAAAACTGGAGCCTTGGCTCTGCCTCTTGGCTCCCAGCAACTCCTGGCTCTGCTGCTGAGAGTTACATGTACCCCTTCCTTAGGGGCAGGAGACCTTTGTAGCTCTTCAGTGTGACAGGCAGTCGGCATCTATGCACCAGGATGCACTGAGCTATGTCAACAGAGACACCCCTGAGTTGGTTCAGTACTGGGGGCTGGGGGTGTGTTGAGTGAGGAGATGGGCTTGTTTCATTTCTGACCCACAGCTGTCAGATCTGTATGCAGCTTGGAGGACGACTGGCAAATGGTTGGCTGAATAATATCCTAACAGCCCTTCAATCAGGCTCCTGCGTGTGCCAAACACTTGGCATAGGTCATCTGTCATTCCAATAGCAGCCCTGTGCTGTAGAGGGACCCACACCCTCCCCATCCCCTCTCCACCTGCCTGTGCATCCTGTTTTCCCTATGTCTCCAGAGCCCAAGGTTGCCCTCTGGTTTGAGCCAGTCCCAGCCAGAACAGCCAAATATAGGCTTCCCCAGTATCTGTGACCTACCCAGCTTGGAGTTGGGTCCCTAGTAGAATGGTCCTTCATCATCCTGCCCCAGCTTATCATGTCTGATACTTAACCTCCCTTGGAATGGTCCAGGTTTAGCTTTGAGGGCTTCAGAGGGCAAGGCAGAGCTGTGGGGTGAAGCCACAAGAGCTCACCTACAGCCTTAGAAGGAGTAAACACTGCCCTTAAGGCTGCCTCACCCAGTGGATGAGCTCTGAGATGTGCACGGTAAGCTGGAGTCTAGTGAACTTACAGACATTCACTAGAAAAGCAACCCCTCTTAACTGTGGCTCGGACATTTGTTTCCAGTTTTTACATCACAAGCCCTTCTAGAATTTTCTCCCCTATTCTCAACCACAGTATTAGCAGACCCAGTTCAAAGCAGAGGAAGGGGATGCCCAGAGGCTGAAAGCCAGCGATGTGATAACCCAGTAGGGTTAGGACTACAGACCCAAGAACCAAGTTTCCTTCTTCAGAGGCTTCAACAATTCTCCGTGGATCAAGACCTAATCCAGCCCAAGAGCTTCCAACGACCAACCTGGATGGAGGCTCCAGCCCTGAGCTGGAGGTGAGAGTCAGGACAAGGCAGCTGTGGGAACTGGAGGTTAGCTCCCCCAGAGCAGGGCCCTGGGACCTCGAAGGCCCAAACAACCAACCCAGGAGAAAGGCAAGAGTCAAATGGGACAGCTCTCCACTCCATTCCTTCTTGCAGGCTCCATACATTCAACCTCCGTCTGCCTCCCTTGCCTGTTCCAGAGAAACACCCCAGCACTCACAGGCAGAGCTAGGCGGCACCCACATCCAAACCCCACACTTTAGGTGTACAGGTTATACAGAAAGGCACACACCTCCTGGAGCCACACCCCTTGTTCTGGAGGCCCCTTTCATGGAGCCTCTTCCCACGGCCATCCCTGCCCATGGCTTGGTGGGACCTGGGCCTGACCGGGAAGCTCAGAGCACCTGAAGCATTGTGCCTGGCCCAAGGTTTAGCTGTATTACCCGGAAGCTTGGCACCCGTTACACCTCTGAGACCATCTGCTCTTTATCTGGAAGGCAAGCAGAAACGTGGAGGAAACGTAGGAAGAGCCCTCACATTCTTCGTTTCCTTAAAGCCCCTGCTCCTCAGTAAACAGATGCTGGCCACCCAGCATGGTGAGCTGGTGGCTTGCTACTTTTGTGTCTACTTTGAGAAGCTGCCTGGAGCCTGAACTTCGGGGGTGGGGGTGGGGGTTGGGGTTTACATGTCTTTGCTGGGAAGGACAGCCTTAAACCCCGATGAAGCCAGGGCTCAGCTAGAGATAGTCTTTGACTATTTGGAGGATTGGTTTATTTTCGTTGGCTGGAACTCACGAATTAGCTGAGGATGACCTTGAACTTCACAGGCATACACCCAGTTTAATTGGGGTTTTTGGAGACAGGGTCTTGATAACGTTAGACTAGGCTGGCCTCAGATTGCTGTGTTCTTTCTCAACCTCCCTAGTGCTGGGATTTACAGGCTGCATCGGGGCCAGCTCAGACAGCTCAGACAGGCACAGGGAGCAGCTGCTTTGCTAAGGCTGGCTCCAAATCCTAGCAATTTAATGTCAGCACATTCTCAAGCCACAGTGTACCAAAACCTGAAGCTCTTGCCAGGATATTTTACACTCTCTAAGATCTCCAAGCACAAACCTCAGAATCTCAAGGCTGTGCAGAGGCCTTGGAGACATCTGGTCCAGCTGCCTTTCCAAGATGATCCTAGAAGTTAGGGGCCTCCAAGTGGGAATAGAACTTGGAGTCCATTCCAGTTCCATTTGAGAGAAGAGGAAAATGAGAGTCAGAGAGGGTGAGTGAATGGTGCAAGGTTGCACAGCAAGTCAGAGGGAGCACTGAGGGTCTTAGTCTCACAGGGTTAGACACAGCTTCTCTACAGAGGCCCGGAGGAAGTGTGGGAGATGAAAGAGGAAGTGTTTAGGCTAAAACAAGGACTTCTGGAGAGCTGTTTTTGAAAAATCAAACTCGGGGAAAGCAGTGGCTTCCCTCGTTTTCTGCCCGCCTTCCTCTGGGCACTCAACTGCAGCTCTTCACAGGCCGCTTCCAACCACCCACGGGCTTCCTAAAAACGGTCTCTGCAAGCTAATTCCAGAGGGTGAATGGCAGAGAGTGCCCATGGGGAGGGGTGCTGCCTCCGCTGGCGCAGGCGCAGGCGCAGGCGCAGGGCACCACCACAGCAGGCCTGAACCCCCTCGCTCCCCAAAGGCTCCAGCCTCCCCCAGCCTGGAGGAGTACAAGGTCCTGCCTTTATTGGGCAAGATTTGACCTCTTGGTGGAGGTTATTTTTCTTCTTAAAAATAACTTATGAAATTATGTTTTAAGCGATGCTTATGGTAAAATAAACAGGAAGGCAAAAAGAAAAAAAATCTCCTGTAAGTGAGCCTGCTGAATGAATCGGCATCTGAGCATCTCCAGGCTCTGGACCAAGCACATATATAGATGGGCGGATTCTGTACATGATGTTCTAACGCCTGCTTTCCCTTGTAGTCATACATCTTTCCTGGTCAACAGTTGCAGTTCTTCAACGTGGCTTCAGGGACTGTGTGGCATCTGGCATATGACTGTGCCACTCTCCGTTCAAAGAATCTGTAGCACTGGAAATTGCAGTATATGTCCTAACTCTTTGCTTAGGACAACTTCTTGGAATTTGAATTATTGGTCAGAGGGTCCCTGTCACCAGTGTGTGTGTGTGTGTGTGTGTGTGTGTGTGTTCCTATGTAGTGTGCATTGTGTATCTGTTTGTGCATGCAGAGGCCAGAGGACACTGGGCGTTCTGTTCTGTCATGCTCTGCCTTAGGCTCTTGAGACAGAGTCTCATACTGACGGTGGGGCTAGATTGGCAGCCAGCAAGCCCCAGTGGTCTTCTCTCTGCTCTCCACCCCCAAAGCAAGAGGTTTTTATCAGCTGAGCCATATTTCCAGCCCGTGATTTCTAGTTAAAAACACATAATTCTATTACTTCCCTCTCTGTGGTGACTATAGAATAATAATTATGTAATGAAGAAACATCAGCCAGGCTCTGTAGTAGCCACCTATAGTCCCACCTACTTGAGAGACTGAGGCAGGAGGATTGTTTAAGCCCAGGAGTTCAATTGAGACCCTGTCTCAAAAGAAAAAAAAAATTAGAAAATAGATAAGGGAAAGCCCATACATTTCTCCAAATCATTTTTATTTTACTATATTTTGTCCTATTGAGACAGGGTTTCTCTGTGTAGCCTTGGCTATCCTGGAACTTGCTCTGTATATCATGCTAGCTTCGAACTCAGAGATCTCCCTGCCTCTGCCTACAGAGTGTTGGGATTAAAGGTGTGCACCACCACACCAGGCTCATTTCTCCAAATCTTAATACCAAGATGTGGTTAATTTTTCTGCTATGATGCACCCACGGGTTTGCATGTATGCATGGTATGCAGGCACATGTAGCAGGATTGCACTATGCAGGCTTCATATGACTTCGACTATGAACGTGCTGTATGTCAGTAGGTCGGCACTCCCTGCTTTACCTTATCTGTTGCAGTGTTGTGGGATGTGTTTACCCTGGCGTAACCACTCCCCTCGTTTGGAACTAGACTTTTCACTTTGCACAAGTATAAATAGCTCACTAATGAACGTGCTTGGAGAAGCATCTCTGTTTCTCGTCCACTCCTCTTCTTAGGCTCTATGCCCCTGACACACTGGGTCATTTCTATTGATGACCTTCCCTGAGGTCTGCCTGAAGTGTCTGTGACAGCCATCGGCACTGAGAGAGCAAGGCTTCCACTCTCTCTGGCCCTCTCCCTTCACAGGTTCCCAGAGCCGCCCTCCACTCTTGGCCCAAGCAGCAGACCTCAGGGCAGTCAGAGAGGCCTTAAGTCAAGCTGTCGAGCCAGTGGCAGCTGTTCGACTCTGGGCAAGTCACCATGGACTTCTGAACTTCCCTGTCCCCACCAGGAAAGAAATGACAGGTACCATCTTCCCTTTGTGAACACTGTGGGAACCCTCGGTGCTTGCAACTGCTGTCACCCAAGGACACCAACAGAATTCCACCCTTCATCCGGCCAGAAGTGGCCCCTTCCAATTCCATCTCTCTGGATGCCACTGACAGAAAGGTCAGTCCTCTCCAGTCTACATCTAGGAAGAGACCCAGTAAGTACAGGTCCCCAGCGGTCCCCAGCCCCAGCCCATCCCTGGCTGCTATTCTTAGTCCCTCCCCGTATCACTCATCTCCAGGCAGCTTTCCCTCCTAAACTCACTCCGAGTCTCCATAGGAACGGAGCAGGGGGGGATGGGGAGGGTCCTCCCCCACGGAAGGGAACTTCATCTGAAGGTGGCTGGGAGTGGCTGACTGGCAGCGCCCAGTGGAGCTTCCCCCACTGCCCATCCCCCCCAGACCCCTCCATGAACAGCATGTTCCTCTGACTGTTATTTTTAATGCATTTATCCTGATGCTTAATTTATCCCACATTGTGATCCTATTTAGCCAAGAGCACTCAGCGCTGGGCCTGCATATTCATGAGCCAGTTCATTCATGCTGCCCCGAGGATGGCAGGGAGGCAGCAACTGACCCGAGGCCTGAGTCCAGGGATCTTGCTGCACCAAAAGCTTCTGTGGGCTGGAGGTTAAGTGCTGGAGCTGCAGGCTATGAGTGCAAGACACAGTGCTGTGTCGAAGTGCCACTGTGCCCAGGTCCTGGAGCCAAAGTGGATTTAAGCCTTTCCCTGCAGAAGGGGTCAGTGTGCCTGCTGGCCGTGAAGGATCAGAGGAGGGTCATTCATGCGAAAGGTCATGATGGTTTCTTTTTTCTATGTTTATGTGTTGGGGGGGGGGTTGTGTGGGTATATGTATGTGCTCGTGTTTGTGTACATGCATGTATAGGTCAGAGATCAACCTGAGGTGCCATTGCTCAAGAACCACCACCTTGCTGTCTGTCTACCAGGGTCTCCCATTGGCTTGTAGCAAGCTGACTAGGCTAGGCTGGCCAGGACTCTGCCTGTTTCTGCCTCCCCTGCGCAATGGTGACAGTAGGCACCACCACGCCCAAATGGTTCTGGAGACTGAACTCAGGCCTTCAGGGGTACAGAGCAGGTACTCTGCTGGCTGAGGCACACACACACACACACACACACACACACACACACACACACACACAGAGTTTCCTGATACCTTCCCTGTCGCCATGACAGTTACTACTGAACAGTGGTTCCTTAAGGGGTTTAGGCCTTACAAAGGTGGGACAAGGAGAGATGGCCACTCAAGAGTCTGAGGGGACAATGAAGACAGACTCACCGGGACTTGGCGTGGGAAGTGTTGGCCAGGCGCAGGCCGAGAGCCTGGTGAACCCTGTCTCACTTAGAGTTTTAGTGTTGTGAAGAGACACCATGACCAAGATACCTCTTATAAAGGCCAACTTTATAAGAGCTTTAAGGGACTGGCTTACAGTTTCAGAGGTTTAGTCCATTATCATCATGGTGGGAAGCATGGCAGCATGCGGGCAGACATGGTGCAGGAGGAGCTGAGAGTTCTACATCTTGATCCAAAGGCAAGAGGAGTCTGGACTTCCACACTGGGTGAAGCTTGAAAAAAAAAAATATATATATATATATATTTTATCTCAAAGCCCATCCCCACAATGACACACTTCCTCTAATGAGGCCACACCTGCCCCAATAAGGCCACACCTCCTAATAGTGCCACTGTCCATGGGCCAGGCATTCAAACTCATGACTCTCTGGAGGTCATTCCTATTCAAACCACCACAAACCCCAGGAGAGCCTCAGTTCTGGTCACCCATCCCAAGGCAGGGAGTCGGAGGGTCCTGCCTCTGCCCCTCACACTGTGTGCACACACAGAGGAAAAGCAGACTCCCTGCCCTGGCCTCCTGGTGACTTCGGGAAAGTAGCCTGAGCTTCACAGCCTGGTCAGCACCAGAGTGCTAGCAATGCAGGGAGCAGTTTCTCTGCAAGCCTAGAGACCGGCCAGGTGCCCAGGTGCCTGAGACATGGGATGGTAGCCTTCAAGGGCCCAAGGCAGTAACAGGTCAGAGTTTCACCCAGGAATAAAACAAATAAATCAGCAGCCACACTTGGTCATTTACAGGGGTGCTGGGCTCTATCTTGGTGAGTCTTCAGGGCCATGGCCTGAGAGAACAGTTACTTAATTGCAGATGAAGGACCTGAAGTGCAGAGGGGAACAGGGCTGAGTTAGCCTGGCTAAGTCCATGGGCTTGGGAAACAGAGTGCCTTTGGCACAGCAACCTCAGTGCGCCCTTTGCCTGGTGTCCTCAGATGCTGTCTGTGCTCACCTGCAGCTGAGGAACAAGCCTCACAGGTTCTAAGCAGGCACCACATGCTTAGCGGGTGCTCCCCGAACCCACTACTTCTCACAGGCTGAGAAACCCTTGTTCCTTTTAGCCTTTTATTTTTCTTCCTTCAAGACAGGGTTTCTCTGTGTAGCCCTGGCTGTCCTGGAACTCACTCTGTAGACCAGGCTGGCCTTGAATTCAGAAATCCGCCTGCCTCTGCCTCCCAAGTGCTGACCAGGCTGGTTTCTAAGTCACAGTTCTGCCTGCTTCTGCCTCCTGAGTGCTGGGATTAGAGGCGTGTGCCACCACCGCCCAGCTTTTCTAATCTTTCTTACTAGAACATGGGCTCCCTGAGGGCAGGAACAATGTCTGTCTTGTTTCTTGCTGTGACCAGGGGTCACTTTGCTAATTATTATTGTCTGGGATAGCATTTGAGAAGCTACACAGTGTTAAGTAAACATTAGATATTATTGTCTGTCTCGGACCTCTCTCTGTGAAACACTGAAGTGTCACCAATATCATCTTTGTCATTGCTGTGTGTGGCTGTCAACCCTGCTAAGAACTGGTCCTTAGGCGTCATAGGGAGGGAGATACAGCCTCTGTTCAGAGTTGGCTGCTAAGAGCTGACGAGGAGGCTCTGGGAGCAGACATCAGAACAGCTATGGACTCTTTTAGGCTTTCCAGTGAGACACAGCCTTGGGGACCCTAGAATGTTCTTTACTCTTGTCACTTGGGAAGCTTTGACACTATAGAGACCAGAAGGCCTTGAGCCTGCAGCCTACCTGAGGTAGACTGGGGTAGAGGAAGCTCACACCAAAGACTCCCAGGACACACAGGGCCCTCATTACAGCTAAGCTGGACAGTGATTCTCAATCTCTCATCCCCACCCGCAGCTTCTTACAAAGGTTGCACAAACACTCCCCAGAGCCCAAGAATCTCCAAGTGACTGACTTTGAACACAGAGAGTCTGACTGCATCAAACCTGACTGTCATACCACCTACTTGCAAGGAACACAGTCACTGGAACTCACCTGTACACACACACACACACACACACACACACACACAAAGTGGGGGGCGGGAGAAGGGAGAGAGACATGAGGAGTCACTCACGGGAGAGCAGACTGAGTTTGATGCCACAGCCACCCTGTTGGTCCTCATCATGTATTTGGCTCAGTGTCTGTGACTCTGCCTAGCTCTGCCTAAGTGCTTGAGGTTTCCAGGACACCACTGCCCCACCCCCACCCAAGAGGGCTGGTAGGGAAGATTTGGTCTCCACTAGGTGGGCCAGTCATCCGCAGCAGTGGCTTACACGTTAGCTTCCCTCCCTTTCCTCATTTCCTTTCTCCCAAGTAACCACTTGTACCAAACCCTTACCCTTTGGGAAACGCAAGCTGAGACCTCCCCTCAAACTCCCACTTTGCGGCTCAGTCCTTTTTATTGACGTCTGAAATGCAGGGATCTGGGGCTCCAGGGCAGAGAAGACCTGGTCGTAAGAGAGATTTCATAAAACAGACTCCACTGGACAAAGTAAAGGCCAATAGCAGGGAGTCAGCTTCACTCAGCTCCCTGTCAGGAGCCAGCGGCAAATCCTGAGCTCTGTATTGATCCAGGGAAGTGCTAACTTGTCTTAGAAGTCACCAGGTAAGCACCTACTGTGTACTGAAGATTTAGAAATGTAAGTAAAAAGAGTGTATTTATCTAGGAGGTCAGAGCCCACTGAGGAAGAGAGATTTGTCAACCTGTAGATGAAGGATTGAGATATGTTTAGGGGAACTTGACAGGACAGAGCCATTCATTTTTTAGAAGGCACATCATTAAGCCCTTACTATATACAAAGCACCATATAGATGGAAGAGGAGAGGTGTAATGTTTATTAAGTTCTGAGTGTATGCCAGGCTGAGTGGGTACCTCCATCAATTAACTCAGGTCTTCTCATAAGAAGCCTGTGAGCAGAGCCATTGGTGTCCTCTCCACATGGACAAGGTCCAGAAGAGTGATGTAACTTACAAGATCACAGAGCTGGGAGTGGCAGAGCTGGCCTTCAAGAACCTAGATCTGTCACATTCCTAACCCCCAATACTATTTTTTCCCCTTAAATCAGACCAAGGTCTGTGGCTTTTGTCTTAAACACCCACTGAGTGAACCAGTTTTAAAGAGAACAAACCTTGGAAGCAAACCAGGCCAGATTCACAGCAAGCCTTTCTCTGGGTCCAGCTCCTGCAGGAAGCCCTGATCCTCAGCAGGGGGCTGAGCCTGGTCTGTGACCTGCCTGCAGGAATACAGGACACCCAGAAGCTGCCCTCATTTCACCCTGAAGGGTCAGAGAAGGGGGGTCAGGAGGAACCCTGCTCTCTTTGCCTCAGATGTGGACTAATACAAGGTTTTGTCAAGTCCCAGGCTCAGCTACTCCCCATGACCTGCCAAGGGTCACCAAGGCTAGGCCTGCCTGACTGTGGAGGGTGAGGGTTGGGGAGGAGTGGCTGAGGCTTTGTTGGAAGTGTTCGCGCCTGATGTATACAAAACCCTGGGTTCCACCCCCAACACTGCATAAAACCAGGTATTGGAGCACACACATGAAACCCTAGTGCTTAGGAGATAGAGGCCAGAAGATCAGAAGTCCAGGGTCATCCTGTTACATCACAAGTTACATGCCAGCCAGGGCAGTGGGACTCTATCTCAAAAAGACAGCCACCATAATGCTTAGTGCTGTAACCATCCAAACTGTTCACTCACTCAGTGGTTATGAATTTGGGCAGGGCACAGTGGAGACCTGTGTTCTGCCATGGGGTCTAACCTGGGCAGACTCAGTAGCAAGAGTGACTGACGCTGGAGTCATTGTTGTGTCTTCACCCACATGTCTGACAGCCGCTGGGGCAGAGACCTCAGCCTGGCTGTCGTCCTAATAGCTCTGCAGCCCCCAAGCTGGCTTTTTCTGAACAGGGCTGGTTTGAGCTTTTTCATGGCACAGAGGTTGGGTCCCAAGAGTGAGGGACCCAGGGGCACCAAGCGGGAGTTTCTTGGCCTTTATGATCTGATCCTGGAGATCACAGGGCCACATGACTTCTGCCATAGTCATGGCTCACAGAAATGACACAGACCTCTGCTCAACGGGGCAGCATGTAGAACTAGAGGTACTGCTGGGCCGTCTTTGGTCACATAATTTTCTACAAATGTAAATGGCCACTGAAGTCAGCAGGTGGCAGCTGGCATCAGATTTGGACCATGTGAATGAGCAGTTGCCTCTAAGGTGAGAGCATCATTGAGCAGGGCAGTCTGCTTAGTTGCAGTGTGGCTTTCAGTGACTTAAAGATCCAGGCTAAGTGAGTGCGGTAGCCAGGCAGGCACAGCATGACCTGTGCTGAAAGGGACGGAGGCTTCATTTGTTTGTCCACTCCCCATTTCATCCACATCCACCCACCTGACTACCCACTCACCCATCCATCCCTTCAGCTTTTCACTATCCCTGCCCCATTGACATGTATCAGTTAGTTCTGTTGTGACTCAGTTTACTCAGCTGTAAAATAAAGATCATTAATAAACCTCACAGGATCACTTGAAGGAGTCAATAAGCCAGGAAATATAAAGTTTGAGGAGTGGTCCCACTGTACATTAAATAGTGAACATTAAATAGTGAGTGTTAGTACTCGGGAGGGTTACTACATGTTAGTACTCAGTGAGTGTTGGTACTCAGTACGTGTTAGCACTTGGTGTGTGTTATTATTATAATTACTACTATTATTCATCTTCTTTTTTTTGTTTTTGGTTCATATGTGGAAAACCAAGTTAAAAGGCATAGCTGGGCAGAAAGATGGCTCAGTGGGTAAAGGCATCTGCTGTCTATTGATCCATGTTCAACCTCGAGGACTCAGAAAGTAGAAGAAGAGAGCCAACTCCTGTAAGGTGTCTTGTTTTGTTTCATTTTTTGTTTTTTGGGTTTCTTTCTTTCTTTCTTTCTTTCTTTCTTTCTTTCTTTCTTTTTTTTTGTTTGTTTTTTTCAAGACAGAGTTTCTCTGTATGGCCTGGGCTGTCCTGGAACTCACTCTGTAGACCAGGCTTGCCTCGAACTTAGAAATCTGCCTGTCTCTGCCTCCCAAGTTCTGGGATTAAAGGCGTGTGCTACCACTGCCCAGCAATAAGGTGTCTTCTGACTTCTACACATGCACCACAGTATTTGTATGTCCACATATACACATGCATACACATGCACACATACACACACACACACACACACACACACACACGCACATGCATATACACTAAATAAACAAATCTTAAAAAGTTACAAATTGTTTTTTTTAAAGCCAAGGCTACTGAAATACATGTCTGTCCAGAGTGTGCAAACATTGTGTGGGATGGGCAACAGCAGGCTTCCGTCTGTGAGACAGACACACGTCATGGGATAAGCACTTGCCTTAAACACACCCAGAAGAAAAGCTTGCCAGGAAGAAAATGATGTCAGTGAGATGGAAAGACACAGGGTATGGAGGAGACATCAAGAAGAGTGGAAGGCATGGGGCGGGCGCATAGGTTGGGAGAAGGACCTGAGTTCCAGCTGAGGGAGCAGGGACTTTGTTCCACAGGTGAAGTCAATTTCAGAAGTATACGACTGTCACAGAAAAGGCTTCAAAGTAGGAGTCTTGGGGAGTGAAGCACCATTACTCGGGGGGTGTGGGGAGATTCTCCACTCTGCGTTTGAGAGCTTAAAATATTGCCCCCCCACCCCCAGGTTAGGAGATAAAGTGGCAGAATCCGACCGTCCACCACCAGTGGCTGGTTAGAGGCCTTAGGCTCTGTCTGGCACTGGAAAGTCTGCTCATTGGCCAGAGGATCTTCAGATCTGTTTGCCTTCGGCACGCTGTGGTTTGATTTCAGGCTATCTAAGCTGTTCCCGGTGTTGTTTGTCCTTACATTTTCTAAATGCCATTTTGGAGTTCAATTCCTGAATCTGAAGATTATTGTTTTCAAGCAGAACTTCTGGAAAGTTCTCTTAATACTTCTCTCTGATTCTCTCTAGTGTCTAGAGACACCAAATAAACATTGTTAGACTTTGTCTGCCTGTCCTCCATGTCTATTCAAAACCAAAAACCAAACTCTCTCTGTCTCTGTCCCTGTCTCTCTTCCCCTCCCCTTCCCTCTCTTCCCCTCCTCCTCCTCTTACATTTCAGATGGCATTTTGCTGTTCACTTGAGGTTCACCTGCAGGTTAACCTTTCAGAGAATTACATCATCAATTATATTCTTTATTCTTGAAGCGTGGCTTGTTCTTTGTGCAGTCTCCCGCTCCTTCTGATTTTCTGTCTAGCTTAGGGTAGCTTTGCATGTGTGTGAGCATATGTGGTGCTTTGAATTTAATTTTGCTTTCCAGCTAGACCTGTACCTGTGGAGACTCACTGACCGATGTGCTGATGCTTGGGAGAGCTGTGACTTTGCT